>NC_088642.1:50268593-51468593 GCF_036013475.1 Columba livia | reverse complement strand
AGCCCTGGGGACTTCGCCGTTTGCAATCATTGATTCATAGCCTAGTTATAATTTCTGGTTATGTAAGTTAGATGCTAAAGGCCTGTTGAGATGGACTAGATACTGGTCACAGAGACAACTAAATACCTGGAAAAACCCAAAGTAAACAGTAAGGCACTATGGGGTTTATCTGTTCTTTAGACAGATGAGGTTATGTGGATGTGGAGATTTATAGGTGAATTTAAGCTCCAGAATTTTTATGTGTCTAAGAAATGTTATAGATCTGGTTCTTATCCTCTTAGTCATATTCTTACAAAATAGAGACAATGATACTTCATATGTTAAAAAGAGTAACACTATGAGGTATTCAGAGCTGTAAGAAATTTGCCTACCTAATAAAAAGATATTATCTCCAAAGAAAAAAGTTGAACATACATTAAATTATGTGAGTTGGAAAAATATGAATTGCTTGTTTAAAAAAATAACATTGTAAATACATGTTATAAAACAGTTGTGGACATCTGTTATACATGCATTTCAGGTAAATTTGTTTCATATATGACCTTCACACATTATCAAGACATGTATGCTATGTATCTTCCCCTAATATTGCATGTCTTTCATGTCTTCTGTGTCTTCTCTTTTGTGTTAATTATAAGATTGTCACGGAGGCACCCCAAGGTTAGTTTAAGGGACAAGAGGGTAAACCGGTGAGAAACAGGGTTTTAGCACTCCAAAGTGACTTGAATACAGGTTCGGATATCAGTTGAGTAAATTATTAAGGTCCAGCAACTAATACAACAGGAGGTCCCCAGTGTACATGCATGTGGCTTCACCCAAAACAATGCCGGAGCCGCTCCTGAGTCCAGGACAAATACACACTTGCCTGAACACGGTGTGGGATTATTTTAAAGAGATACACATACTTGTAGTGAGTACAGAAAGTGTACACTCGTGATTGTGCGAGGGTAGATTTATAGTACACCCACAATCCTGCGAGGAGAAATACACGTGCAAATGTGCGTGGAATATTGCACGTGCTTATGTGGAAGCACGGGAGGAAAATACACTTGCGATTCTGCAAGGGTTAATATATACACATGCTTGTATTGAGCACGGAAAATACACATGCAAATGTGCACGTAAAGTATAAATACACATGCAAAATGTGCACGGAAAGTAGATGCACTCACAATCCTGCAAGGGTTAATTTACTTACACACCTGGCGGCAAGGCAAGTGGAGTCTCAGTCCCGGGGAGAGGGGTGCCATGGCTCCTGGCGGCAGTGGCTAACCTCGTGCTCCGAGAGACCCGCAACAACGGGCGGAGTCTCGATGAGAGTCCCGTTTTTTTATTGGCTGATCAGATCTGACTGTAGGCATTCTAGAAGCTTCTCTGCACCCCCACACTGGCTGTGGGGTGCCCCTGAAGCTTCCAAACATCCCCCACACTGGCCGCAGGTGCCCAGCGGCTCCCTGGTGCCTCGGCACTCCCTTCTCCTAACAGACCTGGCCAGGGTGCTCTGGGGCCAAACAAAAGAAGCTGTTAGCCTCAAACATAATAGAGAAAGAGAGGGAGATGTGTCTACTCCTTCCGTATGAAGGAAGGAGGGGGAGAGAAGGGGGTTTGCATCCTGCCGCAAGGGTGATTGTCACATTTAGCCTCCAACATATAAAATCTCTAATAATTTTATCAGAGCTCATAGTCAGCTAGGAGGTATCATAATACATTAAACTTTGCAATGATTTTTATTTCACAGAACTATGTTTTATGAAAGGCTATCATTTAACAGAGAAAGAAAAAAACACTTTAATGAGGAAATATGTTATAAATGATATCAGCTAACACCATCTATACTAACTGAATAAGCGATTTGATCCATTTGATATTTCATTCTTTACTTTCATATTTCACTTTTCCTTGCATGCAAAATTCAAGTTTCCAGGTATGTTTAATTTTTTTTACTCCTTTTCTGCAAAATAAAAAACACGGAGGGATGAAAAATGAATGACAAAAAATACAGTACTGGAGAAATCAGAGTAGGTCTGCTATCTATTCACTGATTGCATTGTCTGTTTTGTAACATATTGCCTTTTGAATAATAGGAGAGAAGCTGGCAGTTGCCTGCATTTAATAAAGAAATACCTAGAATTTCTTCTAGAAAAGTTTGAACTGAGTGAGTTGCAAAACTGAATGTCATTAAACGTTCTTGGGAAATCAGTAGTAACAGGTCATATTCATGCTTCCAAACATTAGCATTAAAACATATCTACTTCCATTAATAAATACCTTCTGGGGAAGCTTGTTTCCATTAATTGGCATATAGGGAAACTAATCAATAAATACCGGTTCTCAGATGGTAATTTTTAGCAAAATATAAAGATAGAAAAGTATAACTGAAAATGTAGATAAGGATAACAACATACATTGTGGTATACGTTGTATATTTTATGCTATTGCATCTAGACAGGAGCTTCTGCATCTTATATTTTTCAAACACCTAGCTATGGATTTTATATCTTTCACAAATCCTTTTTAACCACTCCCTGCATGTTGCTATACATTGGTTTACTTGGTAAATACACAGAATAGAACCATAAAATGAAATAATAAATTAGTGTGTCTAATGTGACCTACTCTTAAACAGATTAAATACAAAGAACAGCTCTAATATATGTGTTACAAAGTTCTGTTGCATAAAACACATAAAGGAATGCATACAAATGATATAGGAATTGATGTATATAATTTTATTTTTCAAATTTTATTTTAAAAATAATTTTATGGTATAGTAGTAAATTTCATTTTTCTGCCTAGCTTTTTGTCATACAAATTAAACTTTTGAGATACAAAAAGTACTATAAAGAAACATTTAATAGTCTAAGTACAAAACACTTAATCACATTTGAACTTCAATTTCACCTCTACTGCACAGTTACATATAAAGCTTTCAACTATTTTTACAGAGAAAAATATGTGGAATCTTTTTAAGATGCCTTGTGGGATAAAGGCTTGGAGAACAGCTGCTTTCCCCTTTATCAAAGTCTCTATTAAAAGGGCAAAATGTTTGTTTCCTGTTGTGACCTGAAGAGTTAACAAAAACAATTGACTGAAGGCGATGAATTTATGAACAGAATAAGGTGGAATTTGAAGCAGGGGTTTACATTCTGGATTTATGATACCATTCTATATCCTATTGTATGTGGCATTCCTATTGATATTATAGAAAGTTTGCAGCCTTGTGGTTGTTAATTGTAACATCACATTTATCTATCTATCTATCTATCCTTCTATCTATCTATCTATCTATCTATCTATCTATCTATCATCTATAATCTATTTAATATATTTCCACAGTGTGTTGTAAACCCAGTTTAAGGCGAAGATTTATCATATCTGAGTCTGGCCCTCAGTCCATGCCTTAAAGAAGCTGTAATTTTAAATGACAGATATAACTGCTTGAGGAAATAAAAAGAGAAAAAACAATACAAAATAACAGCAACTATCACTTGAAATTGATAGACAGTGAAGAAATAAAATTAATGAAAGTAGATAAAAGGGAAATAAAAAGGAAAATCACAGGTGTACCAAATATTTATGAGATTATAAGAAAACTATTAAACTCCAATGATGGAACTGTACAGTAACTTTTAGTTAGAGAACACAATTAAGGTCTAATCCTACACATTATAATGCACTTGCAAAATTTGCAATTATGTGATGTTAATTTTAATATATTCTTCTGCAGAAATTGCTTACTGCTTAGAGTCTTTGTCATGGGTGGTGTCCTTCAAGAAAAAGTAGAGAAAATGCATAGTTCTTTCGTGACTTCAGATGTGGACATAGGTCGATTAATGGAACAGACCTTATAAACTACATGGTGCTTTTTTGATGCAGTGAGCCTCATAGCCTTCACTGGGCACAGGCTTTCCTTTGTCCGTGGTAGCGGAATTAGCTCCTCAGCTCCACTGCAGCAAGGTGTGGGGCACTAGGCCAGCTTTCAGGGCTGAACCTCTGGCTTAATGTACTGGGGTGGGCTTGGGGCCCAGGCTGATTTTCCACTTGGAAAAATACAGATCACGAGATGGTTTTGTTCCTCAAAAATAATCACATATAGCTATCCAAGAAAACTAGATAAAGATGTATGTGATTTGTACTTTTAGAAGCTCAAAGCAGCTTGCTTATTGATTGACTTTGTGTAATAGGAAGCAATATAATAAACTCTTACCATAAAGTCTCCTTATAATCTGATTTTAATCCAAACCATAGTTTTATCTTTTGTTCATTCTATATATTTTTTTTACTTCCTGCTACTTTTGAGGCTTTAGTTTCCAATTAACTCTCTTATTGAAACACAGGAGGGATTTAGTTATTAAATTACTATTGCATCTCTACCACTCCTAGTGTTCATCCTCTCAGTCTCTGTGACCCTGAAGGCTGTAGCAGTAGGCAACTATTTGATGTCCTAGAAGTGTCTTAAATTGTTAATGACTTCTGTTACACGTGATCCTAAGGTTACAGTCTATTCTTTCTTTAAACTGACCACCACAAAAACTAATGAGTTCTTTTGAGTTGCTTAGCAATATGCTTCAGAAGAATGTTTTTTACATCTAGTGCACTGTTACTATGAGCATCTAAGAAAATGAAAATAAAGATGTTGAAGCCTGTACATCTCTTAATATCCACAATTTGTCATTTCTCTTGTGAGCACTCAGTACTGTTTTCTATATTCTATATTCTATTATGTACTTTCAAGTACAATGTTCAAATATGTATGTTGTTGCTCTTTAGGAAGCACAAATTTGAATGGCAAAAATCAGTATATTTAATCTCACACTGGTGACTAATGAAGAAAACTGCTGATGCAAACTCCAAATTATACATATATATATATATAAATATATATATATATATAAACATATAAATACAAACTGATAAAGAGGCATCATTATTTCATGCTGTGGCTGAGAAAGGATAATATAAAATGTGAAGAAGACCAATGGAGGCAGAACAGAAAGATGGAAAAGCAGAGAAGAAATAAAGTAGTGTTGCAGCCTGACTGAACTTTGGCAAAAACTGTAGACTCAGCCATTCCCATTTTTTTCAGAGCAATGCACAGTTCCTGTGACTTGGTACAGCCTTGTCCCCACACTGAAGTCACCATCCACTGAGGACATTTCTGACCCTAGGTTGGACAGATCAAGCCTTGGAGGACCTCTTGTCAATGAAGCTGGGCTTCCAAGGTAAATGGATTTACATAGACAAATATCAGGTAATTTGATGCTGTCTCTTTATGATTTGCACAATGTTCAGAATTCATGGTTGGTGTGTCATCTTTTTAGTTCAAGTTTTTAACATTATTTTCCTTTTTATTTCTCTGCACAGCACAATACATAAAGGCAATCCTTGCCTAAGGGTTACCAAGTCGCATTGCAGTAAAAGCAACATAAAGCAATAAAGGGGTGGAGATTAGAAGATGCAGCTGGAAAAGTAAATCCTTCTGTCCTATTTTCTTTAGGTTACATGCTTGAGTGTTTTATTATTTTGATTAAGTCTCATTTAAAATCTTGAGTGGCTTTCTAATGGAGTGGCAGAGGGAAAAGGAGACCCAAGGGAGCCCACAGTGATATTGCTGACCTTCAGTGTGTGTTCATATGGGCAGAGACTCTGGACAGAACCTTCGAAACTGCTCAGAAAACCTTGCCTGCAATAGCTTTACGCTAACACTTAATAAGTCTAAGCTGTTTTGTTTTGTTTTGTTTTGTTTTGTTTTGTTTTGTTTTGTTTTGTTTTGTTTCGTTTTGTTTTGTTTTGTTTTTTTCTGGGGCACTTGAATTGCAAATCACTGATCCAAGGTCTTATAGCCTTGAAGTTCAAGTCAGATTACCTGCGAATATTAGAACACGCACATGTGAGACAGCCTTTACCAGCTTTAAGATCAAAAAAGCCACAGTGCAACCTTCAGAATAATATCATTCAGTCTCTCAAGCAAGCTTAAGAAGGATGGAAAATTTCAGGCTTTCAAGCAAGCTTTAGAACTCCTTTTGTGTCAAGCATTTTTGACCATAGAAAGCTTGCATGCAAGAAAATAGGTTCCTACTTTCAAAAAATAGATTATCCTTCTTTTTAATGAAACATGAAAAAATCCCCAGATTTACTGTTATATTTGCTGGTTATATTCTAATGTTAAAATATCTCTTGATATGTCTGCTTTTAAACTTGTCTTCTCAGTTTCAGGTTCCCTAGTCTCAAGAGTCTTAGCAGTTATGGTTTGAACCCTCTCTTGTCTAATTTTGAAATGTGGTATGATTGATTTTAAAAAAATATATAATAATTGCAATTTTTAAGTGATTTATATTTGTTCCAATAAAGTATTAATAGGTCCAGTAGAGTCCCTGAGATTATTTGTTTATAGCAGGCACAGAAATACTTTCTAGGTCAGAGTTGCAGAGTTCAGCACCTTTCAGCACCTCAGTATCATGGCTATGCTGCTTATTTTATTTAGATATTACAACTGAAGCAATTTAGTGCAGACTTCTGTTTTGAATGGAGGATGGGTCATATTTTTCCTCGGAGAGTTTTCCGACTTTGTTGCATTAATCTTACATGAATTTATTACTTGTCTTTCTATAATACATAGGAAAGCATCTTTATTAATTTTTATCTTACTTTTTCTAGCTGGCAGTTTAACTGCTAGACTTCCATCTGTTTTCTCTTTTGCTGGTTTCTTCTAGGTCACCTTTGCTTTTCAGAACCGTGTAAAAAGTGAATTGCCTGGCATTATTGCAGCTTCATGGAGGGTGATGACAAAACACTCAAAGGTGAAAGGACTTGTTCAGTCTTGCACAGGTTGCCAATGGTAGAGCAGAATACAACATTCCTGCATGCTTGTCTTTATAGTTCTGACCAGTAGATAACTCCCTTTTCATGCCTGTTAACTTCTCTTCTGTCTCAATTTTCCATATGAACCACTTCCACTGATAAAGGTTTAACTCTGGCAGAACTGAGCTCAATTTCCAGTTCCTTTTCTAGACCTTCTCCAGTTCAAACCATGGAATTAGACGTGGATCAGTTGGAAAAAAACTCAATGAAATTAAGAATCCACTGTTCTTGAATTACATTTATTCATAATGTGTACCTATATTTTTATACTTTTTCATTCTCTTTGAAATCTTAAAATGCATTCTGATTGTTAAATTTGAATTTGTTCAAATTATTAGAAGCTGGCATCTCCTGTGAGTCTGCTGTCAACACCCTATTGTAATTCTTTGTGTCCAAAGTCATTATCCTTCCTCTGTGGAGCTGTGAAAGAAAGACCATCAGCTTTCTTATTCCTTGCAGCATCATTATAAATAAATTAAATATGTATCACAGCTGATGAAGGAAAATATTTTCCCTGGTAGGTGAAGAATAATGGATTTGGACAGTACTTTCAGGAGTACAGGCACACTAGACTTCTAACATCTTTGTGCCTTGAATTGTTTCTGAAAGCTCAGGGTACTGAAGATGATCTTATGCAAGCTGGTGCAGGATTAGGTCTTAAATCAACACTAGACAGCAGAGACAGAGTGCCATGCAGTGGTATCTCAAATGTCTAAGATTATGAATTAAATTATTTGGTAATTTATTTTGATGTTATGGACTCAGTGTTTGGGTTTTTAAGTAACATTCCATTGTCATTTAAGCTATAACACCAAAGATTTTGTTTCTCATAGGATCTGCTCTGAAATCCTTTCTTATAGGAGGAAATGAGCTTGGATGGAGCTTCTCTTAAAGTAACTGGAAATCACAGCAAGGGATAACTTAATGAAATAAATCAGGATCATGCCTGTCATTTCTGTAGGCAAAGCAGGGACAAATGCACCATGTTTTAGTAATTGCTGATCTACTGTCTCCAGGACTATCTTACAGTTACTGGGTAGTCAGAATTAGTGCTAGTGGCTGGCTGAGATTCCAATAATTACTTAATTAGAAGATATTCCTGGATGTATTTCTACCAATAATAATATTCAAGACTTATTGGTATCATTATCCCCTTCCACCGATCTCTACATCTTGCCTTCAGAGTAGTTTCTGGAGCATAAAACTGCAATGCACTCATAATGTCAATGCGTACACAGCCATTTCATCCTCTCCCCTTTGCTAGCTTTGAGGACAGCAGTAAAACAAATGATAGTCATTCTAAGGTCGTTATAATTTTTTCAAAACTTTGAATCAAGGAACGGTAGATGTAATTTTCTTTTGAGTTGCTTATACTGTTGATACTGCACTTTTTTGCGATGAGCTGAATACATACATTTTAGAAACCTCCCAACAAGAAAAATGATGTTTGTTGTGCTGATTTCAGAAGCAGAATTTGTGGTTTCAAAAATCCTTGACTAAATGCTAGTCTGTAATAGATACTAGGAGTTACCCAAAGCTGTTGATGGAGAAAGGCTCTCCATTCTACCAGGAGGAGGCATAATGATATTCTCAGCTCTTTTTCTTTCCTTGCCCCTTGCTTATGAAAAGTTCTTTTTCTGTTATATCCTTGGAAAAGTAGCTACACTGAGAGGAATTTTAAAGCTGGAAAAGTAGCTTGTCTCTGTTTAAATGTTCTTAATGAATGCACTTCCATTTCATTCTTTTGATACAATTATCAAAGAAACATAAAGCCAAGCATGGGAGCACCAGCTTCAGCTGCTGCTGCGGGAACAGGGTGCCAGAAAGCTGGTCAGGTAGAGGCCACATTCATTGTAAGTCAGAACTGTACCTGTAGCCAGTCATTTAGATTCAGTGGCTCACTGGAAAAGAAAGATATCTCCTCTTTCCCTCTCCACAATCCAATTTCATGCTAATCCAGGCATTGCTTCCTGCTCAGTTTGGAATGACAGAGAAACAAACATAATTTTGAGCCAAGTAAATATTTTGTACCAAAAGGTGGTTATGTACTATAGGAAGAGGATCACTTGTCCTGAAATTTTCCCTCTGTAAGTATTCCCCAACAAGTGGAAATACATTGGGCAGAGATATTTGATGATTCTCTATATAAATCAAGTGCTTACACGAGTTCACATGATGCTTTGCTGCTCTAGACTCCATTATTTTGTCCTGATCATGACAAGAGATAGTAACTCGAATCTCGATATAGATACTTAAATAAATTTGGATTTATTAATATTCATAGTTTTGGATTAACGCAATTCTTGCTTTTCATCAGGGTTGTTTAAGACTTCTTGTCTCAGAGTTTATGGTGTGATCCTGTGAGATAAGAATCCAATAATTTCACTAAATCAAAATACATATGGGTATCTCAGCAACTGTATACATCAGTACCTTGAAATGCATCAGCAAAAAATACATGTGTATGCATCTATGTAATAATACATTAAGCTGTTAGTATTTGTTGGAACAACATGCAGCTCCCATTTGTACAGTAAGGGCATTTTTCTCTTAGCTGAATTTGCTCTTTTAGATTTTGGTTTTCTAAGATAGCTTGGCAAAGGATGCAGAGTGTCTCCATAAGCAAGCATCCATATCAGTAAAAATGCTGGCTAGGAGTCTGCAAGGAGTACATTATGTGTATATGCTCAGGTACAAAAATATGGACTAAATGCAACTTGAGATCTTTGACGAAGAGATCCACTGTTAAGATCATAGTAAAACAGCACTGTGCTTTGATCCCAAACTTCGATATAACTAATATTTATTTTCAAAAGAATGTTTGGGGAGGAGGGAGAGGAGGAACAACATGGCAGACCTGGAGAACAGCTTTTTCTGGTTTTTGGTGTTCTTGAAATGAAAACACTTTATTAAGATTTGCAACTATTCCTCTCTCTACACCCACAAGATTTGCACCTCCGGTTTCACTCTCATGGAATGATGTAATACTTAGTATAAAACTGTCTTTCTGCATGTTTCCTTTGATTGCATTGTAGTAACAATCTGATGTTATCTGTAGTCCTGAGCCAGTAGATGAATCTTGGATGCCAAAACAATGACATATATTTTGGGGCTCAAGTTATGCTTCTAGTCCAAGATTATTTTATGACATATGGAACTATATTTTCCAGGTATGTTTACAAAAGATAGAGCAACGAGAAATCTGTACTACATACAAAGAAATGAAGGAGAGAAGAAAAATGGATTAGCTTTATTTAAGCAGGAGAAATTCTGCAGAATGTTTTTTTTCTATTGTAATTCTGTTTCTTTTTTTCTAATTCCACCTGGATTTCTGTTCTGTTGAAATAATAATAATATGATGAAGTATTGAGATATGTTTCAAATTTAGTGATGTTCCAAATATCCTATAATTTTGATTGACCAGACTTGTCCTGGAAAACAGAACAGAGGAAATGCAGTGCATGTTGTACGTTTTTCTTTATATATTCTTCCTTGAAATTAGGACACTTGTCAGAAATATGGCATTTGCATTGGCTTAATTTTAGAAGTAATCAGAAAAAAGTTATTGCTTCTAACAGGCATATCTTTCTTTTCTATTATCAGAGGATGAAAGAGAAGCTTAACGGTTAGGTGTTTAAGGAAAATTAGAATAAAATTTAGACAGTACATGGTTGCAGATATTTTATTTTTGTTGTTGTCTGAAACCATGCCAGCTCAGATGAAATTAATTAGAGTTGAGGAAATAAAAGTGTGACCCATTATTATGTTGAGGGGAAAGTCAAGGAAGTGTAATAAAATAACATTATATTTGCAACACTGGAGCATAAAGCCTGTCTGATGGCATAGAAGGAGAAGTTTACTGTAGTTGCACATAACACCTTATGTTTAAGGAAGCAAGGGTACTATCTTGGCCTGGTTCTGTAATTGAACTGTTATATATTTGGCCAAATTGCTATTAGCAAATTTTGATGTCTTGGGGAATTTCAACAGCTGAGATACCTACATGCTTTTTTGAAGTAATTGTACTAACACTTCTGGGTGCCTGTGAAAATTCTGACCTGAAAACTTTCCTTACATAGTTGTGATCTGGGGGTAACATAATACTTCATTACTTAACGAGGAGACTTGAAGGCCACGTTTTAAAGCTTGTGAGTTGATCAAATTCTGTTGTGACAGAGACCATATGAGCACAGTGGACACAGGCAACTTCTGGAAACATTTTATGACTTGTTTTTCATCTTTGTTAGTTTTAGAAAGAGAAATCAGATGATGCTGTCAGAAAGTCAGCTGTTGAGAAGGGACAAGCTGTTACACAATGTGAATGTGTTGCTCCCTTATTCCCTATTTACCTTTATTTATTTATTTATTTATTTATTTATTTTGTGTACAGTGTAAGTTTATAATGTGTCTCTTTTTCTTTTTTTCTTTTTGTTTTGTTTTTCTTCTCACTTATATCAGCAACAGCTTCTTAGTCTTATTTTTATGAAGCTTTTGATGGAACTTTTTGCAAGTGCTAAGCACAGTATTTCTGATGCTCCAAAAAATCGTATGTAAATGTTGGCAGAAGAAAGTACAGACATATCTGTATGCGACAACCTAAGTCTATGATGAACAAAAATAATTACCTCCTTGCTCTAAGCAGAGAGGAGAAACCTATCATATACCTGCCTTGCAAATATGCACAAAAATCACCAGTCCATGCACAAAATTGACTTACTGCCACTTCATCATTCTGATTGAAGACAATAAAAACATTAATATTTTACTTGTTTCAGTCCCTTCTTGGATGGATTTATGAATGCATTATTTCATTTATATTACTGTCAACTTAATTTATCCTGTAGGTTTCTGTCATCAAAGAAAGAATTAGGGTTTTAGATTTGTTTTTTTTTTTTTTAGTCACTGGAGCCTCCAGAGGGCGATATTAGCTTTAATTTTCACTCTGGCATGGCTGTAATGATGCGCATGCACTGTTATGCAGTTTTTGTGCATATGGCTATTGTTAAAAAAAACAATAAATATATATATATATATATATATATATATATATTCTAGGTGAGACATTAATTGTCCCAAACACTATTACTTACAGTTGTGATGTCTTGTATTTGGGAATTAAAGTTTAAGTGTCAGTTAAAGTTTAAGTGACAGTTACCTGAATGCCCTAGTGGCAATGAGAAAAGGTGAATGAATCTTATATATGTGTGTGCTGGAGGTATGAATGTATAAAAACTCGTGAAAAAGAGTGCAACCTTTCAAAGTGGTACGAGTCTCTCTCTCCTTCTGTTTCGCTTTGTCTCTTCTCACCTATGCATTGATGCCCTTCATTGTTCTCTAATCTGAGCACCTCTACAGTAAACTGGGGTCAAGTGATTAAAGTCACAAATTAAAATTCTGGGATTTTTCTCTTTGTTTTTCTGAGCGGCCTGTTTTTCAGGATTGTTCTCTCTTTTAAAGCCCTGGCAGGTGGTTATGTCTAGTACTGCTTCATATACTATTCCTATTTACATTTTCAGTTACTTTTTTTGATTATGACAAGGGAGGTTGATTTGTAGGATCCAGCTGAAAAGGGGATGCACCAGCATGTTGCTGCCTCCTCTCAGTGGGAGCAAAGTCTATGCTGAATCTGCTGACAGGTTACAGCTCCTTGCTTGGTATCAACAATCTGAGAACTGCCTAGAATATTTGATTCTTCCAGTTTCTTCTGGACACTTCCGTGAATCAGAAACAGACCCTGTTTATGACATGATCATTTAAATGCTTTCATAAATAGCAAGTAGGGAGCACTTTTTTTTTTTTTTTTTTTTTTCTCCCAGGAAAGCTGTTGTCAGTCAAAATTTGTCACATTCAACATTTTCTTTTTTGGCCTGCTCTAATCAGAACCTTCTTGTATCCAGCAGATGCTGAGTGCTTGTAACTCTCACTAAACTCAGCAGGGGTTGAGGGTTTTTAGCATTTTGCTCAGGATAAAGCACTAATAGAACTAAGGCACTAATAGGATACATTTTCAGGGGCCCAAAGAAACCGCATTGCCTATTGACTTTACTTAGAGTTAAGAATGCTCTGAGCCTCTGAAAAATGCAACTGTCTTACTGATGCTACCTATTAACAGCTGGAGATGGGGAACTGAAGAATCAAGAACGTGCAGAAAAGACTGTTTTAAAAACATTTTGCTCAGAGAGCTACATTAAAATGACTTCATTAAGGTGGAAATCTATTATAATAAAATTGAGCAAGTGCCAGAGTTGAAAGTAGTTATAAGAAGCTTAATCTAACTCTACAACATGTATGTTATCACACAGTATTTAATATCCTGCTATTTTTTCCATTGGAGCCTCTGCCTAGTGAGTGCACAGGATGTTCCTATAATGAACAGTTATTAATTATGTTACTTCATCAATGTTTGCCCTCTTTACTACATCTTATTCAAAATTTCGATTTCTGTGGATTCTTTCCTTTTACCCTTACTACTATAGTAGCCAAACAGAGTTAAATATAAGGTCAGCCATATTGCTGTAACATGCACAAATTTTTTAATATATGGTCACCCTCCTTGATTATCAATGTCACTGGATCTATCACACTGGAGTGCAGCTTTGGAGCTGATCCAACAGCTGATGACAGCAGCTGGTTGTCAGTCTGCCAATGCATTTTCTGTATTTGCTGATGATAGGATCATAATGAAATTCAAAGATGTCCACTTCAATCCCTGTATCTGATACAATGTGCTATCATAAGCACACACTTCTGTTCTTTTTTCTTCCCCTGTTCCAATCATCTTCCTGCCCAACCCAATTTCCTTTCCCAGTCATGCTGCCTTTATCTTCTCCCAGTTTCTGTTCTTCAGGCCAAATCTTCACTACAGCCATACCCATCTTCTCTGCTATAAAAGGACATGCCTTCTCTTAATCTACATGTTCTTTCTCTTCTGATTTTCATTCCTGTATCATTGTTAAGCAAATATAGTTCCCCTCATCTATACCTCCTGTTTTTCTTTAATCTGCTTGTTCATCCAGACAAACTTCAAACTGCTGGCTTTTTATTCTACCTTTATTTCATTTCCAATGGAGACCTGAAATTCTCCCTATCAGAATCCATTTAGTCTCTCTCCACCTAACATCATTCTAATCTATTTGCCTAACCAGTCACAATCTCGGCAACCTCCTTGTCAAACAAGTGCTAGGTATTTAGTCTCAACCCTGCCTCTTAGCAACCACCACTTAACATATGTCCAGCCCAAACTCTTCCTTCAGAAACTAGCTTCAGCTTTCTGTCCTCAGAGCTCCCAGTTCTAGAAGTTCAAACACTCCTGTAGCCAAAAGCTTTTCCTCCTTTCTGTTTTCCCTTCCCTCCAGTCCCGGTTTGGAACAGCTTGGTTTGGGACTATCGGATCCACTCCAAGTCTTTTGCTCTTTGTGTTAATCTGTCATCCAGCTAATTGTTACAGTTGGGCAAGCCCTCTTTCTGTTTCAGTCTTGCCAGATCCCTTTCCAAAACCAACTATTCTGTATTAGCAAAGGAAAAGAGAGCCCCATGTGTAGTCGTGAAGAGCAGTTAAACTGAGGTTTGTGAAACGGTGTTAAGAAGGAATTTACATTAGAGCATGTTCAGACTTCCAGTTCTGTTGTGAACAGGATCTTAGTGGCTATAAGAAAGCAAAAGAAATCACAGTTAGTAAGAGTGAAACTGAAGAACTGGGCTACAGAATATGATGCAAAAGTGCGAATAGCTGTTTTTAAGTAACTTACCCACTTGCTTAGACATGGGTTCTTTTTCCCAAAGACGACTAAAAGCATAATTCCTTCCACTAAGGCCAACACACAGCCAGGTTGCACATCCATCCTCCAAAGTACTGGAGTGGCTAAAGAAAAAGACATCATAATTTTTAACATGAGTAAAATCTAGCACTTCTTTAGCAAAATAAAATTAAATATTTTTTTTTTCCTGAAGTTGTCAAGGAAAAAAGATAAAAATGAGCTGCGACTCAAAATTTCAGCTCAGTTCATTTCAATTTGGTGAGGTCAGCTTGTTAAAAACAACTAAGAATAGAATTTTATTATGGAGAATAAGCTAACCTTTCTTGTAGATTGTAATAAAGGATTTACCCACTACTTTCTCTGAACTCTGCTTTTCACCTGATGCTTTTAGAGGCCAGGACACCCTTCTAATTTTGCTACACTGCTAGCTGCAAATAAAGACCATTTCTGGAAGATTAGAGGGACAAAACTCAAAAAATCAGATAAATAGAATGTCAAACAGATAGCATACTTTTTCCCCCATTGAAAATATTTTTAAAGAAGTGAGTGAGTTTAAAGTAACTTTCAACAGTTACTTTCAACTCCAATCACTTAATTTCTTTTAAAAGTCATTGCTATCATATCCTAGAACCATGTCAGCTTTCATTCATGCACCTTCTTGAAGGTCAAAGCTTAAAATAACTGTCAAGCCTCTCTAACCTAGTAATAATTTTCTGCCTTGAGGTAGTTCTTTCTGCAATCAATGCCAAAAAAATGTACAATTATAAATGCTTGACGTTGGCTGTTTTTGTCCTTCATGTTACCTAAGATACTGGATATATCACATAGTTCAATTTTATATAGGAAGGCTACAATTTTGCAGCATATTAAATTGAATCATAACACATGTAGAAATTGCAGACACTGCTTTTTGCAGAGATAGCAAACTAATTAAGGTTTATCACATAAAACAGATTTTGAATTTTTCTTGTGGCATTGTAGGTAAATATTTTGTATTCCAGTTTGGAGTAAACAGCTTCTTAAAACACTGGGAGTACCGCTGGAACTTTCATATTGCAGCAGAAGGACAGATCAGGAACTTTTAAATACGATTTTAAGAGGATCAGGAGTATCTCTTTGACAGATAAATATTCTACACTTGAAGAGAAAAAAAATACAAATAATGACTTCATTTTCTCTTTCTGCCTTATGTGGTGCTTTTTTATCTGTTTGGTTTTCTGTGTTGTGTTAATAGTGGTAGCAGCAACAGAATCTCTATTAGAATGTCTACGTTGTTGTCTGCCAGTTTAATAGACATTGTTTACACAGTGACATACTTAGGTTCAAGGCACAAGACAAGCAGAGTGAATGATCCTCTTGTTTGAAAGAAAGAAAGAAGAAGGGAAAAAAGAGAGGTAGAAGGGGAGAGAGAAGGGGGAAGAGGCATAAACTCATTAAGAGACAGATCTGGGAAAAAAAAATAAAAATGGGAAGTGAAATATCCCATCAGGAAACAAAATGAAGTTCCTGCTCTGAAATCCAGCCTAGCTGTCTAATTCTACCTAATACAGTGATCTCTTATGTCACATGTAAGTTTTTAGTCTTCTTGGAAGCTCAGGAATATGAGCAGAAATGCTTTGAAGAGGGAATGTCGTTGGTATATATTGCTCAGGTTGTGTTTCTGGCCAGGGTATCCTGGTCACTGTGCATGCAGCCAGAAATGGAGGCCAGGAACGAGGTTGCTTCACAGGAAAGAAACATGGAGCTAGAAGGAAGCTTCCCAAGCACAAAGACACTTTGCAGGGGTCTGTGAGAGCATCAATAGGTTCACAGTCTGCCTGTGGTCAGGCTTCCCAGGTGACGGGCAGGCTGGTGAAATCAGATATGACTGGAAGTGCAATCAATGAACCTACCTGAAGAAGCAAACTTCTAGTAGCCCAGGTAATGGCAGTGTTTCAGGGAATCCCAGACTTCTTGCTTTCTGCTACTTCTCAAAATTGGTCTTTGGGAAAGAGCACTTAGTGCAGGCTGCATCAGCAACCTTTGCTGTTGGTATGCCTTTGTACCTCCTCTGCTTAGCTTTTATTTTGCTTCCCACATTCTGTTGTTATGATACCTGAAGTCACAGCTAGTTTAAGTTTCTGATACCACTCTGTTTCTGGATCTCTGCTAAGTATAGTTAACTAAACAAGGTTTCTTCACTTATTCACAAGGAATAAGATCCAGAGAACATTAAGAAAGCAGGTGTTTTATAGCCAAGCACGGGAAATGTGTTAGATCTGCTGTTAAGTCCCTGACTAGAAATTATGATCAGGGTTGGTCAGCTGAGCTTGAGCTGAGGTTTCAGTTTTTGAAAGTAATTTGTGGAAACACTTTCTGTCTTTTGGAAAGCTCGGTGTTTTTTAATGTGATCGATTTTTTCATAAATCATAGATAATAAAAACACACAAAACTGTGCTGTGTTCAGTGAATGGAGAGTTTTGTTTTGCTTGTGTTGCAGAAGACATTTATGCTAATGGAAATGTTTGCACAGCTGTATTACAGCCACACATTTCAGACTGTTTTGATCAAGGTTGTGTCAGCAATTCTGCTTAAAACACACTTAAGATGTTATAATTTAGCAGAAAGCAGAAGATTACTCTAGCTTTCAACCTGGCACTATGCCTGGGAGCAATATTATAAACCAAATTCATGGCAGTGTCATCAGCTGCTTTCATGTATTTTTTTTTTGTTGAAACATATTAGTCTACATCAATTCATGCAGGATGCTTAGTTTACTAATCCACCGGACATAGAATATCACAATATAGTGACTAAATTCTCAGTGGAAAATTACTACTACTTTCCAACCAGCTGTATCCCTAGTTGTTCCTGTTTGTGTTTCAGTAAACAAGCATTTTGCAATTATTTCGAACAGAGAAGGAGCAAGACCCTGTCTTTTGTGAAATATGTGGTTATTTAGGCATTTGTAGTCAGGTATAAATGTTATAAGAATAACACACCCTGTTATGCTAAGTACTGTGGAATAATAAAAAATTAATGTGTATCAAAGTTCTCTCAACCTAGAAAAGATTTGTTTGAAAATGGATTTGATTAAATTCAGGGAATATTCATAATCTAACACCTGGATGAGATTTCTGTGGTTATCTCACGAATTCTGGAATCTAGACTTAGTAGGGACAAAAGCCTATTGTTTTCACATTACAAAGAGCATTGAAGCAGTACAAATTCACTCCTCTGACGCAAATTTATTAAAAGAATGTATTAAGTGGTGACTTTGCCCCAGAAGAGTTTATGTGAGAACAAGTATTGTTCTTCTCCAACATAAGTGAGATGCAAATATTCAGTTGTGTGGCCTGGCTAATTTGGGGAAAAATTCCTCATGTGCTATCATCATACCTGGGTAAGATTAGTACTTCCAAGCAGGGAGGCATATACAATTCTACATCAATGGCTGAAGAATCACAGTCCTGTATCTCTGAATAAGGTGTAATGTATCCTTTCATTGTTCCTTACTTCCTGCTACATATGAAGTACAATCTGTGAACTTTCAACATTCTTTGGCAACAATAACCATCAGTCACATGATGGAAATTATGTGCATGCATAAAAGAATGGAAATTCAGAGGCTAAGAGACAGTTTTCTTTGTCTTTTGGAGAGTCCCTACCAGACCTTTGGGAGTGATAAAGTAATGGAAAATTAGAGTAGTGTTACTGTTTAGTACTGGGCCAGTTGCTAAAGAACAAAACAACCATGGTCTCTCACCTTTCCTTCCCTAGGAAGAAGGGAAAAGGAGGAAAGTCTCGTGAGTTGAAATAATAGGAATAGATTTAATAAAACAGTAATAAAATCAGACTGAATATCATAAAGTATAACAAGCAATACAGATATACAATGCAATATTTAGCTGCTGGACTGTCTGCTCCCAGCGTTGAAGGCCAGAGGACAGACACCATGAGGACAGCATGTCCAGTAAAATGCAGAGATGGAGTTTTGTCTGAAGCAGGAGCAGGACAAGGAACAGGAGCCCTCCAGGATGTTGGTCATCAAGGAAAGAGGGCAGTCCCTGGTAACTTCCTGTTTATATATGGAACATAGTATTAATGTATGTGTGAAAAATGCAGTTGTGATTCGTGCTAAGATGTTTAATGTTTACAGATATAACCAAATGAGGCACGGGCTCTGAACTTGGAAAAAGGTGGTTAAGTTCTATGTAAAAAGTTATGAAACTTGCTTATGAAGTTATATTGACAGAGGGAGCTAACATTTTAAGGGTTAACTAAACTTATAATGGGTGCCTACTAACGAACTAACACTTTAAGGCTTAGTCACACAATAAATGCTTAGTTTAGAGCTTTATGTTAAGAAGAACAGAACCCCATTGAATGCCAACATAAGAAGTTTTACTGCACCTAGCTGTATACTTGAGAAGACAAGATAATGAAGATTTACAGCAAAAGGGGGCGCCAGTCTGGTTTCATTCAACTTGCAGCTTGGGTCCCAGTCAATTCAACATAATGAGCCAAAGGTAAAAAGTTCACTGTGATGAAGCTGAAGGAGCCTTCATCCAATGACCCCCAACGACCCCTCCTCAAATTCACCAAGTGGCACTGCGCAGGCGCAACAGGGGAGCGTCTATGGAAATGGTTATCTGAGACTCATTTTAATCAGAAGCGGGGAAAGGTTATGAATATGTATAGGCGTTCCTGGGGTCATTATGAATATGTAATACCTTACTGTATTTAAGCACACTTCTTATTGTTTAAAGGTGTGCGTATTCGGCAGAGTGAATCCCCCGTGCACCCAGCGCTGTTTTGCTTATGCTCTAATGAACACGTTTAAGGAATACAAGGAATTGGATTAAATGTTTTTTTTATCCATAGAAAAAGCGTAAGTTATTTATTTCATATGGAATATTCCTGTTGATTAACTTGGGTCAGCTGTCCTGTATTTGCTCTCCCTGGTGCTTTCTTACACCTCTGGCTAAGCAGTTGGAAAGTCCTTTGTACTCTGGCAAAGATATCAGTGAGTTTTTACATTCTTTCTCTTTCATACCAAACACCAAACTGTGTAAAACTACTTGAAGAAAACATGAACTTTATCCCAGGGTGCTATCTTATTATTCCTGAACAGAATACAAAACAACAGACTGTGGTAACTACCAAGAAGAAAATTGACTAACTGCATGAAAAATTACCTCAATTTGGCCAAACCAATAAATTTATCTAGTATCTTAGATCATTGAAAAAAAAATCTTAAAACATTGAATAATGTAGCATGGATTAAAGAATAATTCTCTGGTTTTGAAGAGCATTGGAAAGATTGTACTATATATAAAGCCATTTTTTTTATACGTAAAATTTATATGTACTATATGAAGACAGGAATATTAACTGCACCTAACGGATTTATTTTCTAATCACAGAAACCAATAAAAATAAAGTCTAGTCTTCCTCCATTGGTTCAGCTTCCTTGGTGTAAAGAAATCACAGATCAACTGTTCTGAACCTGAAGGAAAGCTAAAACACAATTTTACCTATGATCCAGTTAAGGACAAAATGGAAAAATATCTGTCTCTCACAGTTTCTGTTCCAGCATTTATATTGCAAGAGAAAAATAGATGAAGAGGACATAAGTGTGTCATGATGCATTGACCTGTTCAATAACATGGTTAGCTGGTACTGTAGTTCTTTATCTGCTTACATCTTCACTGAAATATTAGGCAGGAGAATAATGATCAGACAATCAAACTGCCGAGAAGTGAAAAGGCCAAGGTAATTTCCTATTATTACATTCTGTTTTGCTTGACATGATATTGTTAGAAGTTATATTTTTAATGCTTCCTATACTGGACAAAGACAGTGAAGAGAACAGCAAATGACACTTGACTCGTCTATTGTCCTGGCAAAGTCTGTAACAAGCATGAGTTATAGTATGGCCATTCTTCTTACGATTTCAAACCTGTAATCTACTGATCCTCCCTGCTTGTCACATCCAATTTGTTCCAAGGCATGTTTTACACAAGACCACATTCCTATTCCATCGTAGCCTGAAGATGACTTTCTAATGACTGTGTAGAACTAGAAAGATTCTGTCATATCATCATTCTGGAGGCTATACAATTACCTAAGTGGAGAAAAGAAAATTAATTGATAGAACAATTATGTATTTTTCATTTTTAAGCTCTCTTCAAGAGCATTCAGATTAATGTGAGGCTATGATTTGGAATTAGAAAAAGAAGTGAGAACAAGAAAGTAATAGAGACACAATTAAGCAATACTCCCCAGAGCTGCTATCTTATTTCAGCAACAGGTGTAGGAGGATTGCATGTAGTATCGAGATATAGTCAGAATGTTAACCACCACAAAGTTCTTCTACTGAAATCAAAACAATTTGCATGAATCATATCTACTTAGTGAGCAAAAGAAAAGCTAGCAATGTCTGAAAAATTTTAAAATATTTTCAAATAAAAATATTTATAGACAACACTTAATAGAGGGAACTGAGATATATTCAATAACAGAGATGGAAATCAGAATGATTCTGGAAAACTTAAGAAAGAAGTAGATGCCATTACTCAAGGTCTCTTTTGTATAGCTGGGCAGGGGGAATAACAGCATAGGGAAAAAGGAGAGTGGTTATGCTGTCTTTTTATTGGGGAAAAATGGAAGCATGCCTCTGGGCTAAGCGAAGTCACAGAGGGAATGAAAGCAAGGGTGTGCTCACTCTAAACACTTCATACCTGGCAGATCATACAATATATAGAGCTGTGAAGTAATGCAGCTCAAACTATTTCTGTTTCCGTTGAACTCTTACTTCTTGGTAGCTGTCTCTGTTAAAAAACGTGGAAGGTATATCTGTGGCATAAGTCTCAGTTGGCTCACCTCCATTAAAACTATGTAATGATGACACATGGCTTGTGCGACTGCCACTGAACTCCCTGATGATCTTTATTCTATTATTTGTCAGCTTGTCCTCCTATTTCTGAGACATACTCCCATGTCTCTCAAAGAATGTAAAGAAATTCAACTGCTGTTTCCTTTTAAGTCCTGACAGCTCTCTAATTTTTATTTTATCATCATTGGTGTTGGAACTCTGTATGATACAGGTTGAGTCTGTATTTTTCTCATGTTCTGGTTTAGAGTATGTGTGTCCTTAAGTATTGAAGTAAAGGCTAGCTGGGGAAGATGACACTTAATGACATATGTTGCTCTACTTATTGGCTGTTCCAGAGAAAGGCTGGCTGATGGAAGCAACAAACTGGCATCTGACATGTTTTAGATGAGGCTGGAAATGTTGCTGCAAGGCAACATTAAACACGTTGCTTTTAGTCACATGATTCCTAGGCCGGATAAACATGTTGTTATAAATAAGAGCCAATAAATCGATTTTGAGCCAATCAATCGATTTTATTGAGCAAGCGGTAATTAGGCAAAACAGCGCTGGGTGACCGGGGGAATCTCAGTTCCGCCAACCGGCACACCACTCAACTTTTCGTATGTGCTTATATATGCTCGTTCACGCTCTGGGTGTTGCTGGGTATTTCTGCCTCTGGAGCTCTGTTATCTGTTGCACCATCCGGGAGTTCTGTTATCCGTTGCACCATCTGGGCACTTCGCCATCCACTGCACCATCTGGGCGATCCAGGCGATGGCTTAACTACTACTACAAGGTTCTACAAAACATTATCAAACTTGCACAAGTGCAGTTACTGCTTACAACAATATGCATAATATAATTGAATCCTACTCGATTTGTTCAACATTAACAATTTTGACCATCACTTATTACAATTCCCCCCCCTTTTTTTTTTTTTTTTACTCATTTATTTGTTGATCAAATTGAGTTACCGCTTCTCAGGCTAGTAAGGTCATTTCAGCTTCTTCATCAGTACCATGTTTCTGTAACAGCATAAGGTGTACCTGCTCTACCCGGCTTTTAACTAGTCCAATAAGTCAACTTAGGATACAGGGTCCAAAGGTTAGGGTAAGTAATAACATCATCAAGGGTCCAGGTATTGTGGATAGCAATGTAGTTAGCCACGGGGACTGAATAAACCAAGACTCGTACCACCCTTTTGCAGCTTCTCTTTCCCTTTTTCTCTGTTTCAGTCTCTCCCTTAATTTTGCCATTGAGTCTCAGACTACCCCTGTGTGATCTGCATAAAAACA
This sequence comes from Columba livia, assembly GCF_036013475.1. NCBI lineage: Eukaryota > Metazoa > Chordata > Aves > Columbiformes > Columbidae > Columba > Columba livia. The sequence continues at coordinate 51,445,824 of NC_088642.1, read as the reverse complement.
ACACTCTTCCTTCAAGGCTGTGCATAGTCCCCCTTGCTGTAAGAAAAGGAGACCCATCCCTCTCCTGTTTTGTAACACCACTTCAGATAGTGAGGTTAGAGATCTCTCTAAGGCGGTTATGGAGTTTTCAATTCTCTCTAGGTCCTCATCTATCGCAGTCTTCAGGGAACTGAATCCTTGATTTTGTTGAACAAGTGAAGCTATCCCTGTTCCTGCTTCGGCTACCCCTACCTAACCCTAGCAACGTGGCTATATTAATAGCCGTAACGGGTTCTCGCTTGGTACGATGGAGCCCTGTATCTCAAATATCATACATCACCGCTTCTTGATGATATAATATCCTTGGAATGATAGTAACTGACATGCAATACTCTCGGGAACTGTTAAACACTTTTAAAGACACACATGGAGTAAGTCCCGTCCTGGAACATATCCATTTTGTTCCATTCGGGGGAATAATATATCCTGTGGTTTTATTAAGGCTCGGTATGATATTCCCACAAAGTGATCTCTTGGAATTTGGTACTTTACCTATACAAGTCCCTATCCCAGTTACATGTTGCATAGTTATCCCTCTTTTCTGCTTTTCCCAAAGACACTGAATAGGCGCAGGCTCCTTGCTTATGGTATGCAGACGATTATCCCCTATAGCTTCATAAAAGGGTGGATTAACATTATAACACAACCAGCAACCAGTGGTTAAGTTGGGTTGAGTATAGTTTAGGGTTTGATAAGTAGCCCGGATAATTTCCCATAAAGGATTCAAAGATTCTGAGGCTTCAGTATTCAGAGATTTCAAGGCTTCAGTGACAGTTTCCTCTTTTACTATTATATTCTCCTTCTCTACTGTCCTTGTCTCCTTACCCAGAGGGGGAGGGGATTTTACTACTGGATTGGGACCTATCGCTCGAGGGGTCGGTTTAACTTCTTCCTTCTTTATGAAGAACATGCCACCCCTATCATCACCCGGTTCATAATACCGCATTCCCCAGGTTTTCCCAACAAGCCATCCACTATGTTCAGGGTTTGTTATGTTAAGGAATATATATTCACACTCACCATCACTGTCCCGCTCGTTTCGGTTGCGAGGATAACCGAGTTTTAGTCGGCGGCCTTGGTTCACGACTCCCAAAGGAGGAATGCATCCTACAGGTCCCCATCCAACCTTTAAGAACTTATCAGTATTTGCCGGAGGAATTGGCCAGCTTGAGGCAATCGTTTCACACCCCCAGTAAGCGCAGTAATAGTGTCCTGGAGTATTACAATACGAGGGCCCTGTGCTGGGGCACATATAAACCCCCATTTTGTTAAGGCATGCATGGCTCAATCTGAACTAATTGGCATAAGGTTGCAGTAAAAGAAGGTGACCCTGATGTGGTCTGTTGTTGTATTATCGTTTGGTACTCTCATCGATAGAGGGTCTATTTAAAAGGTTGGTGAGAACTCCCCTGCTTTATTGCTATTATTACCGGTAAGGTAAGGAGGATTAGGGAAAGCGACCCGGCCCCTGGTTGGCTGAAAATCAGCCAGTGGAGGTTCATTTTGTTGAGGGTTGTTCTGCTTAATGGAGCTGCTTTATTTTAGAAGTTTTCGGAGGCACTTGCCAATCCCCACAAGGATACCCCTCTGCCTTGCCCTGGGCCTACTCTGTTGCTTCAGAGTAGCCGGGTAAGTTATCTTCTCCGCAGCAGTTGTAGTCTTCAGGGGACTGCCTCCTGAATTCTCTCCTTGTTCTGTCACAACCCACTTTCCAATACTCGACCCAATAGGGCTATTTTCAAATACAAGGGTTTGGCCACTGTCCCGAATCCTCACAGGGTTTGGAACACTTCCTGTATCTTTTCTCCAAAACGCTTCTTACACTTCCTCTTGGTTATTTCCCAAATGTCTGGACTTATCAGTGATTATCCTAATGGTATCTAAGGTTTTTCCCCAACACTCATTACACCATCGTTCAACATAAGGAAACTTTTTTCACTGCTGTATCCTGCACCCGTGACACACGCGACGTACCCACGGATTGCATTGCTTACATACAGGACATGTGATGTGCGACTTATGTAATTCCTTACAATTGTCCATAAAAAGCCTAGTATCCAGGGCTATGCGTCACGTGTCTGTTTCCTCTTGAAGGTCAGCTTCAACTCATCCAGTTTCCCGGTGACTTCCCAGTCTGTGTGCAGTATAGGACCTTTTACTCGTCTAGCGTGTGTCCATCCACTTTCCGCGGTGCGGACTGCGGTATCTGTGGTGAGTAAAACAAGGAAAGGTCCCTCCCAGGAGGGGTTTAGCGATGATTCCCTCCATGTTTTTATGAGTACTTGATTTCCTGGTTTGATACGATATATTGCTTTATCTAAAGGTGGTCTCTGGACCACCAGACCTCGCTTTAACAGTTCTTGTCTGGCTACAGAGCAAAATGAAAAAGAAATGCCACCCCCGCCACACACACCCTTCATCTCCCCCCCCTGCACTGCGCAACGAAGCCACACAGGCACAAAAGGGCCCGCGGGACTTCTCCACACAACGCAGGAAAAAGACAAAGAACATATGCGGCAGGGAAAACACCTCCCCCCCCACTCTGCTCGCGTCCCCTGGACAGGAGAAACGGCACAGGACCCACAAAGTGACCTCGGACAGGTGCCACTGTTCACTGATCAACCAGCTGCAAGTCTGGTTCGTGCTGCCAGAGATGCACTTTGCAGACCTACAAAACCCGAGAATTTGCCCCAAATATTTCTACATAGCACAGCATCAAACACATCTTAGTATCTTATTCAGTCTGGAATTGACACCTCAATCCATTGCGATTATGGAAGCCACTGAAAAGTCAATGAAAGGGGTTCTGCAAGAGTTGGTCCCCACACTGAACACTAAAACGCATGTAAAATAAAAGGGGACTAACTTCCAAGTCACGATTAGTGACGGTGATAGGTTTGACTTTTTTCTCAGATTCACCTCCCATTAAAGCAAGAGAAAAGTGCAACTTTGCAACATGTTTGTTCACGTCAAGTTTTGCCTCAAGAACACATTTTGCAGTAACAAAATATGGTCTATAAAGTTGCAAAGTGCACAAGCTGAAGGCACAGAGTACAAGCACATAGGAAAACAGATTTCAAAATGCAAAGTAACAAAAAAAAAAAAAAGAAATCTGGAATTTAAAACTCCCTGACAGAAGATACATTTATATGGGACCAACTCTTAAAGGTGACCATTTTTAAACTAACGAACAAATATTGCACAATAACAAAGTTTTATTCTTATTAAGTAAAAGCTCCAGAAAATACCTTGAAGTTTAAAAACTAATACACTGGCGTGTTAACTAGTTTTGAGAATGTCCTTAATATTAAGAAAAGAGTGCAAAAAGGATTCTTCCATTCTAACACTTTTGGAAGCTGCTGATTCCAGCTGCCCATTTCTTTTATTACCAGCAACGCAGCTTTCTTAGCTTCCTCATCTGCTAAATTATTCCCTCTTATTTGTGTGGAGGTTCCCTTCCGATGGTCCTTTACATAAACTACCGTGATTTGTTTGGGCCCTCTTAATGCCTCCAAAGTTTGCTTTATTAAGGTCTCATGTATTAATCCTTTACCCTGAGAATTCATCAGTCCCCTCTCTTCCCAAATTTTTCCGAACATGTGAACCACCCCAAATGCATATTTAGAATCTGCAAATATTGTTCCTCTCTTATCTTTTAACAACTGTAATTCCCTCAATACTGCGAACAGCTCACAAGACTGCGCTGACCATCCTGAGTTAAGGGGACCTGACTCCTTAGTTGTCCAGCTGTTTCCATCTATTATAGCGTATCCTGACTTCCTTTTCCTGTCCACTACCCGCGATGATCCATCTATGAACAATTTTTTTTTTTTTCTCCATATAAAAACTCCTCTTCTTCTTCTAAATCCTCTCTTACCTTGGTACAGTTTTACTTTCAATTCCCGATCTTTTATTTCCAAACTAATTCCCAATTCGACCGTTAAATCCCTTCCTAATAGGTTATATTCAGCTTCAGGCACTAATAAAAGGGACCCTATCCCTATTCGGGATGGGGATTCTATTTCTACCCCTTTAATCACTAGTACAGAAAAGGGGTCTCCTTTTGCTCCTATTACTTGTATTTTCTCAGAAGATGGGGCCCCGGGGCACAGTTTGGACAGTAGATCTTTCTGCCCCCGAATCTACCAGGAATTCCATTTCCTGGCACTGGGGACCTGACTTTAATTTTATCAAGGGCTCTGTTGTTTTAGAAGTCCCCAGCAGATAGAGCCCCTGACACCCCTACTCAGCATAATACATTTTCTCATCCTATATACGTTTCCTACAGCTCCTTCGCATATGTCCCTTCCTCTGACAGTAAAAACATTCGATTTCCTTCAAATCCTTCAGTCCGACTTGACTTCCCTGAGGTGGCCCGTTCCCACCTATGCGTGCTGGCCCTCCCTTCTGTGGAGCCGTCCTCTGTACCTCTTGAACTGCCGCTACTAAAATTTTAGCTTGCCTCTTCTGAGTCTCTTCCTCCCTTCTCACATAAACCTTCTGTGCTTCCCTTAGCAACTCATTCAACCCTTTCTCTTGCCAGTCTTCCAACTTTTCTAACTTCTTTCTAATATCCGGCCATGACTTTGCCACAAACTGTGTTTTTAAAAGAGCTTGCCCAACCGGTGTCATAGGGTCTATCCCGTAATAAGGCTGCAAGCTCTTTCTTAGTCTTTCTAACCATTCTGTGGGAGTCTCATCTTTCTTTTGTTGTTCATTAAAGGCTTTATTTATGTTCTGCCCTCGAGGGACAGATTCTTTAATCTCTTGTACGATTGTAGTGCGGAGATCTCCCATATGGCCCCTGTGTTCCGGGTTTTGATTGTCCCAATTAGGACGCTGCTGTGGCCACTTAATGTCAGCGCCCGGCCCTTGTTGGTGCCGTTGGTAAAGATTTAGGGCCTGACAAATCCAATTCTCATATGACCCCAAAACTGGCCAAAATAAACAATCTGGTCTAATCTGCTGGTTTCCCCAGACATGCATGCAATAGTAAACCATCTTTTCCCTATTTTTGTTTCACGTGCTAGACCTCTCCGTGGGTCCCTTCCCAGTGAACACAAGGCCCAATGAGGATTCTCGGGGAATATCTGGCAACCTCTCTGTGGGTCCCTTCCCCATGAGATCAGAAGGCTTGCCCTTCTTCTACCCCATCTTCCGGAGTGTCTTCTTTCACACACACACACGCACCCCTCGTTCGTGGCTCACGCCCTCGCGGGCAATGAGAACCGCACTACTAGAGAGTCCCACCCTGCCTTACGGCAGGGTCCACACTCGCTTAGCTTCCTCCCCAAGGGGGGGCGTCTCGTTCATGCACACTCCAGGACACCCACCCCAACCGAACGGATTCGCTTACTTACCCTCTCCCTGGGGTCTTCGTCCGGTTCTTTGTGCACAAAGGTTGACGGGGTTCAATTCTTTTGCCTAATTACCTAAATTTAGGGTTTGGAGGTTAAGGTTTCAGGGCGATCCTCTGTCCACTCCAGGGCCGTCTGAAAACGGGACGGGGCGCCTCCCTGAAGTTTAGGAGTCCCTCCCAGAGATCCTTAATCCGAGTCATGGCACCAAAATTTGTTATATATAAGAGCCAATAAATCGATTTTGAGCCAATCAATCGATTTTATTGAGCAAGCGGTAATTAGGCAAAACAGCGCTGGGTGACCGGGGGAAGCTCAGTTCTGCCAACCGGCACACCACTCAACTTTTCATATGTGCTTATATATGCTCGTTCACGCCCTGGGTGTTGCTGGGTATTTCTGCCTCTGGAGCTCTGTTATCTGTTGCACCATCCGGGTGCTCTGTTATCTGTTGCACCACCTGGGTGCTTCGCCATCCGCTGCACCATCCGGGCGATCCAGGTGTTGGCTTAACTACTACTACAAGGTTCTACAAAACATAATCAAACTTGCACAAGCGCAGTTACTGCTTACAACAATATGCATAATATAATTGAATCCTACTCAATTTGTTTAACATTAACAATTTTGACCATCACTTATTACACATGTTATTTTAAAAGGAGTCTGTTCATCTCTTCTAGCCCAAGAATAACTCAAGCCTGCACCCATTAACATAGGTGGAGCAGCTATTGTTGTACAGGAAATGAATTACTTTAGTTTCCTATACTATGCTAGGCTGTTTGAACAATGGAGTTCTTGCAAACTAGCCCTGAAGTTTCCTCATCTGCTGCTTAACTTAAAAGTAGGGGGGAAGACAAGAGGATATTGATGAAGGATAGAAATAGCTATCCTTTTCTTTGTTTTGTTGTAGCCCTGACATGGGATGATACAGTAATCACTCTGAAGTTCTACAGTCATCTGGTCTCTTATTGAATACCAGAAAGATAAGATGCCTTTTCATGTGTGCAGTTCCAGGCTGGGAAGTCTAGAATTCACCACTGCATGCAAGAAAGAACTTCAGTGCAAGTCAGACAGCACAGGGTTAGCTGGGAATTAAAATAAAGCTTTGTTTGGGCACCACTTACACCTATTCTGGATTTTCCCCTTTTCTTCTATTCTACTGCAGCCAAATCTACCAAAGCAATAATCTGAGAGGAATTAATAAGTGCCTCTGCCTTGTACCTTGATTTTTAGCTTGAACATGGGGACTGCCATAATCTATCCACACAAATGGTAGGAGAAAAGGCCTCAGAGTGTTTCCTTAAAGAAAGCTCATCAGAAACCATTCACAGACATAACAACTCCTTTATTATGGAGATAGAAATAATGACAGAGATTCAGAGCCACCATTGCAACCTGCATGTTACCATAGTAACTGCTATTAGGACAGCTCAGATAGAAGCCCAGACTTTTTGTTCAATGATGAAAACTTGGTCTTTCAAAATACTTTCCCTTAGCATGAATCTTTCTGCTCAGTAGAATAAGGGGGGAGAACATTAATCATGGAGAAGAGGCACATAGAGAGAGGAGCAAGAAAATGCTGGAAATATGATGACAGAATCAAAAGATGCATGTCTTGTCACTGGTTCCTAAGAATGCAATTTTTAAACTGTGTGTATACATGTCATTCCTGTTCTGTTACTGTAGGCTGCAGGACTATCAAATTTGAGCAAGCTCTTCAACCAAGGCTGTATCTTTTTACTTTGTCGTCTATAAATGTCATAGTTGCACACAGCAAGAAAGTAACTAGTGAAAATGGTGGAGGGACAGGTTGATCCCCCCATAACTCAACTAGTGTAATAAGTGTGCTTTCAATATTCCTCATTGAACTTAGCCAGTTTACTAACTATCTGTGGTGAGCTGACCTTGGCTGGATGCCAGACTCCCACCAGCAAGTCCCTCACTCCACTTCCCCATCAGGAAAAGGGAAAAAACAAGATGTAAAAGCTTGTGGGTTAAAATAAAGACAGGGAGTTCTCCCACCAATTACCATCACAGGCAGAACAGACGTGACTTGAAGAAATTCATTCAATTTATTGCCAATTAAAAATTGAAAAGGATGGTGAGGAAAAAAAAGACAAAAACTAGAACACCTTCCCCACACCTGTCCTCCTTCTTCTCAGGCTCAACTTCATTTTTTCATTCTCTACTCCTCTACCTCCCCCGCTGAGTGGTGCAGGTGAAAGGGGTTTGAAATCCTCAAATGCCTCTCTCTGCTTCACCTTCCTCCTCACGAGTTTCCCCTGTGACAGTGAGTATCCTCCACAGGCCACACTTGCTACCAGAAAACCTGCTGTAGCGTGGGCTCTGAATGGGCCACAGCTTTGCTCCATGCATGTCTGACTGCTGCAGCATGGGATCCTCCACAATGGCTCCGTTGGAACCAGGTGTAGCTGCTGGAAGGGGCTGAAACTGGCCAAGGACACCCAATGCACCATCTCAACTGGTTTTGCATTAATTCCAGCATTTCTCACCTTATAGGATAAATTGTCCTGAGGCACTGCATGAAATGATTTACTTACATCTAGCTAGATAACATTTACTGCATTTCTCTTGATTAAGAAATGAATTATCTTATCAAAAAGAGATATTAAGTTAGTCTGACATCATAAATTCTGACCTTTGATAAAAATAGTGTTTTATTTGATACCATTTTCCATTTTTCTCCAATGTCCTTCATTATTGTCTCCTTCAAAAACTATTATGTGCACAGATCTTACTTCGATCTGAGGTCTGTCCGCACCTGTTTTCTCTTGTTGTGTGAATAAATGCCATGTTTGCTGTTCTTACAGTTCTTCGATACCTGCTCCAGATCCATAGCTATTTTTCTCGTAATATGACAGACTGTTTTTTCAGCAACCATAGTTTTGGAATAGTGGTTGTTTGCTACTCTTTCCCTCTCTCCTGCCTCATTCTCTGAAGAGCAGAGCATAAATTACTTCCACCTCAGCTGTGGACATTTTTGTTTTCATATTTCCTACTAGGGGAATAATTACTGTCATATCTTACCTTCTTAATGAAAACTGACATTAATTGTTGAGCTTGTGTTTAGGCCATATGTCAGTGTGGAGTGGTTCCACTTTTTTCCTTTGTTCTTTTTTTTTTTTTTTTTCTTTCCTCTCCTACATGAGGAAAATAACAAAATTGTTCTTGGAATGGCGTAACTAGAACGGCCTTTTGTCCATATGTAGTTTCCTTGCTACCAGATACTGTCTTCAACAGCCTCTATTTCTTCTTATTGTTTTTTCCAAAGAGATGATTCATTTAGGTAACCCATCTTTGCACATCAGTTCCCTTCCTTTACTTAGGAGACAGGATTAAGTATTTAATATAATTGTGTACTGCTTTATCTTCAAATCTCTTTAACTCTCCAGCTCAGGATTAAACTTTTCAGTATAGTCAATCTCAAAAAGTGATTTACTGAATTTATCAAAAGATGTTCTTCTACATGTATTTACAGAAATAATTAAACCTTATGTATAACTCCATGTTTGTCTGTCCTGTTATTTAAAATGTATTCAGTCAGTTTGAGATATCTTGAAATGAGACCATTTTTCAAGCTGAGTTTTTGCCATTATTTTTTCTTTCAGAAATTACTAGAATATATCCAAAATACCATCCAGGTGAGTATTTGGTGGAGAAGTCTAACAGCTATCATTCCTAGAGACTTCTGCAGTAGACAGTGTTCACATTGCATAACATTTCCATTGCTACTATTTTGTTTCATAAGATAACAGAGTTCGGAATCCCTATCCTAATCTGAGCCTAAGAAAATGAAAGTGATGGAGAATATGACTAGGTTTATCAGTACATTAGAGTAATATGGCAAGGTTATACAGCTCAGGATTAGAAGTTTTCTAACTATCAGAGCAGTGAAATTCCAAAATGGCTTTTAGAAAAGAATAAGACACATCCTAAACTATCTCAAGGTAAATATAATACATTAATGGAAAAAATGTAGGAAAAGATAAGGAACAAGCTGAGGCTAGAAATATGATTTGGGAATTTATTTTTGCCAGATTTGATATATTTGGAAACACTAAAAAGTATCTTGAAATAGCTAAAAAGGTCTGAAAGTACCCCTGATCACAGTATGTGGTTATCTGCATGCAAAGAAACTTGCATTTTATAATATTTTCTTCTTCTTTGAAAAAAAATGTTATCAGGAATAGATCCTATAAATTTAATTACCAAAATGTTTAGATTTTATTCTCAGTCTTTCATTTTTTGCAGCAATTCCCTCCTCTAAGATCATACTGACATTTATGCTATTAAATAAGTCTTTTCCTCAGCCTCCAAATTTGACTATTTAGTAAAATAATATAAGAAACTAATGAAGTCTTAGGTAAAAAACAGTGTCTGAGAGAACACTTTTGCAACATTTTAGTAATCTTAAAATGTACAGTGAAAAATTCCTATGGGAAGTTTTACTGATCTCTGCCCAGCTAATAGAAATTAAAGGTTATTTAAAAGAAACTTAACTGCAAGGAAAAAAATATTAAAAAATGGCCCTGTTTTAGCCAAAAGCAGAACAAGAAATGGCTTAGTTTTTATTGAGATGAGTCTGAGCTTATAACATGACTTACTTAATACTACAGAAAGAATAAATGAAAGTTGGCAAAAGGAATTTAAGACCAAAAGGTTACTGAGTGTTCAAGTTAAGTGTCTCTTCAACTCCACATATCTAGAGTAAATAAAAGTCTAAATTCAGATTTATTAGTTGTCTGTCTCCAGTGATGTTTGAAAAGAAGAAAAAAAAAAAACCACAGCAAACCAAGAAGTGAAGGTAGAAACTGTAAGAGGTAGATGGCCAATAGCAAAAATCTAGAGAGGTTGAATTAAGCTATAAAATTGCAATGAAGCAAAGAAAAAAGCAGCATCAGTCACAAAGATAGGAAAAAGAGAAAAGATTAGTTGCAGGAAGAAATTTTAATAGCAAAATTTATGAAATTTTAAGCACATAAATGTCTCTCTAAAGCCTTAGCAACTAAGTGGATGGGTTCTTTTAAACTGAATTACTGTTATAACAAAGGTCTGTTTAAAATCATTATTTCTCAAATTGTCAGTCCACAGAAAATGAGTAACATTTTTTTTTTCCTCTTCCAGTTAAACTAATTGTGAATGTGACCTGCAACCTTATAGGTTAATTACAAAGAGTTAAAGGATAAAACTGTACGGTTAAGGTTACTCTGACTCTCTCTTCCTGATAAAAAGGTATTTTTGAATATTAAATAGGGTTTTATGAGCTTGGTCTTTTCCAATGATGAAATCTGTGTTGTTTAAAGTGTATATTTGTCATAGTTTTCTTTTATTGTTATGAGATGATGTAGCATTTGTTCGTCACACATCAAACTTAAAGAGAGGCTACAGCAAAGATGGGGAGGGATCATTTATCAGGGAGCGTAGCGATAGGACAAGGGATAACAGTTTTAAACTGAAAGAGGGTAGATTTAGATATTAGAAGAAATTCTTTACTGTGAAGATAATAAGGCACTGGAACTGGCTGCCCAGAGAAGGTGTGGGTGCCCCATCTCTGGAAGTGTTCCAGGCCAGGTTGGACGGGGCTTTGAGAAACGTGATCTAGTGGGAAGTGTCTTGGTCGATGGCAGGGCAGTTGGAACTGAATGATCTTCAAGGTCCCTTCCAATCCAAACTTTTCTATGATTCTAATCCCCTTCTCCTTCATCCTTTCTTCCTGCCCTGAGGTAATTAATCCATCTCACAACGAAAGTACCCATAATAATCCATTCAGGTTTGAGTTTATAATTTAGGTTGGTAAGAAAGAGCCTGCCATTTGAAAACAAGCTCTGTGAAGAAGAAAAGTAAAACTAGTATGTTACAAAAGTACTGAGGCATCTTCAGAAAAACAATGAGGGATTTACACTGAATTTAATACGAGCTGTGAAAAGCAGTGCTTTTTGCTTGCTTCACTCTTCAGTGGACAGCAATCGTCATTTATTTCTGTTTGTCTGAAGTTGTGAAATAATGTTGAAAACCAAATCAACTGATCTAATTTCTCCAGCTCAGGAGCTATCAGAGTGTGCTGGTTTTATTATTTTTTTTTTTTTTCTTCCCAGCTCTATTTCTTCAGTGCATGTGAATATGAATAATTGAGCAGTCTTCATACAGGTAGATGTGCAAAATAAAGAAAATATAAATGTCTGCATTAGACATGGATTTATAAAGACCGATTGAAATTGCTGTTGCATAAGCAAGTCATATTAACAGTTATTACTATGGGGTCTCACTTATGCTTTCTCTGTTCATAGGGAATATTTCTTCCTTGAATGGATCTGCTGCCTTGCTAAACCATTAACGTTTGTCAGATGGTGAGATTAGACTCCTAAAAACTTGCAGATGACATTCAGCCATAGCAAACACTCTTCAGTTGTTGACAGTTTATCTAATAAGTGTGTACATTGCTGACATTTAGACAAGAAAATATCTGTGAAATGTGTATCACAGAACATGGCTGATGCTGATCTTATGCTTTTTGAGGCTTGGATTTTGGTAGGGTCTTTGGATGTTGTCACGGAGGCACCTCAAAGTCAGTTTTAGGTGGATGACAAGTTCCAAAACGGACTTTATTCTGGCCAGAAAAGTGCAGCTAGTAAACCAACTAGAAACAGGGTTTATACAATGAGTTAGCACTCTGATAGTATAAAATACAGGTTTGGATATCAGTTGAGGAGATTATTGGGGTGCAGCAAAATGAGAATAATGAGGATCCACAGTGTACATACACACACTCACAAGAAACATACCAGAGCCCTCTGACTCCAGGGTCACCTCAAGAAATAATCTCTTGCCTGAATTAGGTAAGGACTCACCTGGGTCCAGCAAGGACTCACATTTGCCTGGTTAGGCAAGGACTCACTTGGGTCCAGCAAGGACTCACACTCACCTGGGTTAAGCAAGGACTAGCACTTGCCTGCTTAGGCAAGGACTCACATTCGCCTGGTTAGGCAAGGACTTATTCAAGGATATATCCAGTAAATTATCACTCACCCAAACGAGGAGGTGAGGCACTCCCAGTCCCGGGAAGTTTCCTTAGATGGTGTTCCAGCCTGAGGGGAGGGCTCCAGCTCAGCAGACCTGCTGCTCTGAGAAGACCATACAAAAGGGGTCTTTGGCAGGAATCCCATTTTATAGTCTGATCAGATCTGACTGTGGGCATTCCAGAAGCTTCTCAGCTTCTCTGGGACCCTCCTCTGCTAATGACCCTGTCAGCTGACTCCGGGTCCCACCAAACAGCCATTAACTGCCCCATTGAAGGCTCTAGTTCTCAGAGGGGGATGTGCAAATGCCACAGCAGTTCTCAGGGGTAGAATTGCAACTGCCACAAATGTACATACAAATTCTTACTAGTTCAGTTGCAAACTTTCACAAGAATAAAGATTATACTCTACCCGATCTCTCAAAAATATAAAAAGGTGTTGATGTATAAGTTAATTTTAAAACTGAATTTTCCAATAATATAATTAATTATTCATACTGAATGTTTTGCCTCATTTTCTGTTTGGAAATTGTATTTGCAAAGATATTGTTCTAATAATATTATTCAGTTTTCTTCCCAATGTATTTTCTGCAAATAACTCCTTCTTATAAACAATTCATTTGAAAATTTTAGATAAATGAAATTCAAGTCTAATTAATTGGAAAGATTACACACATTTCTATTTCCAGATTAGGTTAGTTCTAAATCAAGAGACTACAGCATTTGTTTTGTAATACATTTCAGCTAGCAACTTCTTGCTTGTACTTTTGAGTGGAAAAAAAGTCTGCAAATAAAAAAGGCTCATTTAAAAAGTCCAAATAATTAGGAGAAACAATTATTCAAAATTTACACTAACATTTATTGCAAGAAAATGTCCTTCACTTCAGAAATGAAATGGCAAATATTAGGAAGGAGGATATATTTTCCTCATTTTTCAGACATTTAATTTTTTATTGAGTAAGTTTAGTAATTTCTATTGTTCTGTAAATTCCATAAGAACACTTTCTTTAGGCTCAATTTTTATGAAGTACAGATTGTTGCAAAAAAACACTAGTAATTTATTTTCCTCCACAGAAGTATGTTGATGTCCACATAAAAAATTGAAAATATGTCAGACACAGATTTATTAACTAGCAATAATCAAATATTCACTGACTAATTGTTTTGTCACTTTATTTCAAGATGCTTTGTAAATGGTTCCTATGAAAACCACTTTTGAAATTCCAGAGTTAAGTTTTTAACCTGTTTCTTTGTTACCGTGCTTAAAGCTTACTTTACAGAAACGTATTTTTTATTTTGTAACTTTTTACCCTGAACTAATAATTCTAAATATCAGCTTTAACTGGTTGTATGGGTGTTCAACCTGTGATTGATATTTTTTTTTTAAATCTGCTTACTCACACTATTTTTTACTTTTAGCAATTTATAAGTTGATTAACACAGAAATCCCAAAGCATAAGCAAGGAAACTGACTTAAAAGTATCAGTTTAGCATTAAAAGCCTGTGTGAACTTCAGACAGAGTAATTCAGAGAGAATTTCAGTTGCATGGGTTTCTGAAAAAAATATTTCAAATTTCTCTTTATGTTTTGTGAAATTCCTACTATCATCCTACTCCTGTGACAAATATCTGTGTCTTGATGTAAAAATATCAACAAGTTAGTTAAAGATGAAGTAATGTTTTAAAATTAAAATAAATAAGTTAAAATCAATACTATTTAATATGTGATTATTTGCCGTAGAATCCTGGATACATTTTCTTAAATCCCATACAGTCTACTGTAGAAACAACTGCTTGAAAGAAAATGTTAAAAATCTACTTTTCTAAGCACGAGATGACAAAGTGGATTTCAAGATTCTGTGTTGTTGCCACAGTGTTTTGGCTTTTGGGTAGCTATAGAGTAGGAACACAGGAAAGGACTGGAAATCAGATGACTGAAACTTAACTGACAGATTGCCTGAGGAGCTGACAAACGGTCTGCATGGTGGCTGCTAGATATGTTACCCCCAAGGGTTAGGTCCACAACACAGATAAGGAAAAAAGAGGGAAAACCCTTCTGAGACCTAAAAAGATAATTACAGCTTCCAACTGCACAAATGTTTAATTTACCCTAAAGGTTTGTGATTTCATTGCAAATGAGTATAGCCTTTATGCATTATTGAATGAAGGAAGAGAATTTTGACTCTGTTAACTGCAAGAAACAACCTGTAAGTGTAGAACAGTAGGTCCTGTTCGAGCGACTGATTTGGTTTAGGGGGGAGTTGAAATGGTGTCTATGATAGTGGCTGGCAAAAGGTCTTACTGTTTTAAAAAGTATCATGTGCAGGTCTGGTTGTGGCTGTAGAAACTGGCAAACATATAATAGTGAGAACAAGGTATCATGAGTGTCCTTTTATTTTTTTTTTACATGTGTCAACAGAGAAGAAATAACATTTAAATGAGGATGTGAGGATAATACTGTGAAACGAATGGTAACATTAATTGGCCGGCAGTAATCAAATGCAATAGGTTTTGAAGGAGAAAAAAAACATGTTTGAGGAAGGGTGGGAAGGCAGGGGAAAAGAACAGCTAAGAGTAAACCAAACACTTCTGAACAACTTGTGCATTCTCAAGGTAATGGACACAAATTATTTGTGGGATCAAATCTCCTTGTGAGTCATTCCATAAATTTTTCTCAGCTGATGTTCACTGTCATCTCCAAACATAAGCCAAAGTACAAATCATGTATAACTATTTTGGACCTTACCCTGAAGGCTGATGCTGCTTTTGTGCCTTACTTGTCCATCAGCTGTGATCTCCTGGTGTTCCATACCATGCAATTAAATCTCCCACAGTGGACACCAGACAAAGGAAAGGTAGGAACGAGTTACCTATGAGGAAATTTAGCACCGTTGTTTCTATCCTTGTGTCAACCATTTGAGATCCAAGAAAAGCTAAAACTGCATAAAAATTACATTTAAGGAGAGTATGCAGAGATGGTTATTAGCAAAATGAAACCAGGTTTCTCAAGTGCTCTAAGCTGTTAACCGTCTCCTCTGCTAACTGAATTCCTCTAAGAGCCCCTGGAGATTGTGTCTACATGTAAAGTGTCAAACAAATGAATTGTTCACTCTCCTGTGGAGAAATATCCCATTTTGGAGCAGGACAACTTAGAAGTGCGTTGACTTGTCTCAGTAAAGACACTGGTTCATGTTCGCAATTACATATCTGTTAGTGCCCCATTGGTTGCTTATGTATATGTATATACTGCAATTGGATACACTTCTAATACTGAAGTTCTCTTAACAATATGATGCAAGTTTGTCAACTATAGCTGGAAATAATTTTATTTTCCAATGCTTGCCAGCTGTTGGCTAGATGCAAAAAAGACATTTCTACTCAATAGCTGGACTTTCTTTCTGTCTATACAAACGTAATTAGGGATGAAACTCAGCCTGGCAATAAATAAGATGAGGAAAAGCATATGCTGGAATTTGATGGCCTCCATTTAAACAGTTCAACAATTTTATTAATCACTTTCCATCATTAATATTTACTGTTTTGATACTTTTATAATTTATTAAGGTATAAAGAATGAATGGTGTGATTTTCTTACAGAGGAGTAACTTGTATGTCCCATCAGTGGGGTTGTGTTGGTGTAAGCAATTATAAATGTGGAATTACAAAAATGTCTTATTCTGTTCCCTTGCTTGCAAATATTGGATAGGTGTTGTTGAGAAGCGCTTAGTGGGAGAATTAAATTCAAACCAGAGAAAATCAAAGCTGAAAGCACATGAACATCTGTGTTTTTGGGGAACGGGAAAAACGTGAGGAATCTTAGTTTTATAGACTTATTTAGTGTCAGATGCCAAGACCTAGCTATCAAGGTGCTATTACAAATTTGCATGTGTTTTGCTTCCTACGATTTTTTACACAGGAAACAGTGGGTGGTTGGAGAATGGCATAACCAGTGATATTCTGGAGAAAGCTGAGCAGCTGCTACAATAGGAGTAGCATCTTTAGTAGACTGAATCTTTAGAAATTTCTAATTATTTTGTTCATCTTTGTGTTTGACATTTGAGCTAATGTTGTCACAGTAGACCTGAAGAAAGCATTTGAAGATCTTGATTGTAATTATGCTGGTGCAGAATCCTATCAAGCTGAATTAGTGATTTGCCACTGGAAGTATTTTGTTTTAAAATAAAATGTGGCACACCTTTGGCAAATATTTGAATAAGAAACACAGGTTGCAAAGAATGAGTGAGCTGTTCCACACGGGACAGGTACAGGCCTTTCTACTCTGACCTGCCCCTCTTGGATCAGGGAAACGCTGATGCACTGTGTGAAAAATTAAACTGGTATTGTTGTTCTACTCTGTACTTAATTCTAGTCTTAGTTGAATGTCTGGTTAAAGAATAGATTAATGCCCAGGTGACCACTGAGGTAACACAGACTGTCCAGCCCAGGCACAACCTGTCCCTCTGGACCCAGGCCCCTCTGTCCACAGCAGTGGAAATACCCAGATTCTCTATCTAATACTGTTCCTAGGCTCTATTCCTAAAGCATCAGCTCCTGTCTCTTCTAAATTTACCATTGGTTTTGACACAGCAGCAAATAAAATTTGAACTACAAATATCAACTTAGATATCTGGCCTGAAATAATGTCACTGTTAAAACATATCCTGGTACCTGCTCTATCGCACCTATCAGTGTCACAGTAACCTCAACTTTGTCCCTAAACATGCCTTTGCCGAGCAACCCTCTTTGGTCTCTGGAGTGAGGGTGTCTTATGCAGTTTTATGGCTCCTGTACTCCCTTTCACCATACTCAGCTTTAGCTGTCTTTTTGGCTTTTCATGGTTAAACCATAACCTCACTTGGTAATCCCAGCAAGCTATTTAACTTCATGCCTATAGATTTGTGACTTTGCCCTTGGAGTTCCTCTCACCCTTCCTCTGCCCAAAACACGTCCCTATAGTTGTATCCTGGGGCTCATCTTGGTGAGGGTTTTAGTGCCAGCAGCCTTCAGCTACTGTTCCCTTCTACATTCACTCTTAATCCTGAATATTTGTCTTTCAAGTGTTCATGCTATTGTCAGCTCTGACCTCAGCTGAAGCTTAATGTGAGAGCCCCATTTCCAAACATAACTGCTGATTCCCAGACCTAAACCACACATGTTGTCCCTTTCAAATTCAGACTGAACTCTTACTCATCTGACATATATAATCTTGAACTTGGCCCAATGATTATCATCAGCTCTATTTTAAAAAATAGCCATTTGGTACCCTCTGATATCAGATGTGTCCTGAATGTTACTCTCCTTTGTGACTGCAGTCCTATATATGTTTCTGAATTCCAATACTATAAATTTTGTCTGTATACATGTGGACACAGAGGCAGAAGGGATTAAAATTTGCTGAAAACTGTTATATGCAACAAAACAGGACTTACAGTGTTTGGTGTTAAAGAACTAATCAAATATAAAGGGTAACTTCATAATGTCTTTATGAAAACAACAGTATTTTCCCCCCTTGATTTTAAATTGTAAGCCTAAAACCACAGGGAAGTCTTAAAATCAATTTTCAATTTATAGTACACAAATTGCAAGATACTTCATATTCACATGGAAGCCATCTGTTCTTCAAGGGTAATTTTTAGGTGATTTTAGTTTCATCTGTTTTTATTTTAAGAGGAGGTGATAAACCATATCCCCATTAGATATGCATTTAAATTAAGAAAGAGACAATAGTCTTTTACAGAATAATTGAGTCATGTTCATAGTAAAATGTTATGTTTATTCAAATAATTTGTGGCTTAAAATTCTTACATTGAAAGGAATACATTTTACTGTGTTACAAAGCAATGGACGATAACGTTGGATTTCAGGTAATTAGTAATAATCTAATGTGAACTTTATTTTCTTATAATCCCAATTATGAATAAACTCAGTCTTGTAGTTGATATATAATCTGTTTAAATTCAGGTTGCATTTATTGAGTCATTTAACATCTCATAGATAAATCATGACTATCCATTAACTAAATGGAAAACATATAGGTAAAAATTAGGTCTTTAGTTTGGAGGAAACCTTGATAGGAATATAAAAATATGTAAAACTTCCCAATTAGGAAAAAATCAGTTGTCTAACTGTATTTTAGAAATATTTAAATGAAGAAATTTGTAAATAAATGTAAATGCGGAAATGCTTTCTAAGACATGTTTTCATGTTAGAAATTAAACTGGAAAAATTGGCTGGTAAATTAGCTTCACTAGTTGAAATCTTTTTTCTTTATGATGGCATTGATTTTTCTTATCTGAACCACGTGTGTTGAATTAGAGTGGCTAGCACTTATAATCAGACACCTGTGCCTCCAAGATATGCAAAGCTGATGAATGTTCAGACATAGGAAATGTCTGAGTTAGGTCTTAGCACATATCTATTATCAAGAGAAAATAGACTTTTTTTCCTCCAGTCTTGTGGTGAGTTTAGTTTTTTCACTGACTTTCTATCCGGTATAGTAACTACAACAGCCACAATATTTTAATAGGACTTAGGAAGACAATTTGTTATTGATTATCCTGAATAAAGTGTCTAACTCTCATTACAGTAAGAGAAAGATGTCCATGCGTAGGACAACCCCAAAATTCACACCATGTGTCTGAGGCTGTTGTCCAATTTCTTCTTGAACACTGTCAGGTTTGGTGTCGTGACTACCTCCCTGGGGAACTTGTTTCAGTGCTTCACCACCCTCTTGGTAAAGAACTTTTTCCTACCATCCAACCTAAATATCACTTGGCACAACTTCCTGCCATTCCCTCAGGTCCTGTAATTGGTCACCAGAGAGAAGAGATCAGCACCTGTCCCTCCTCCTCCCCTTATGAGGAAGCTGTAGACCATGATGAGGTCTGCCCTCAGTCTTCTCTAGGCTGAACAAACCAAGTGACTTTATCCGCTCCTCATGTGACTTCCTCTCCAAACCCTTCACTAACTTCGTACCTTCTTTTGGACACTCCAGTAGCTTTATATCCTTTTGACACTGTGGGGCCCAGAACTGCACACAGTGCTCCAGGTGAGGCCACACCAGTGCAGAGCAGAGCAGGACAATCACCTCCCTCGCCCGGCTGGCAATGCTGTGCTGGATGCATCCCAGGACATGGGTGCCTTCTTGGCTGTCAGGACCCACTGCTGTCTCATGTTTAACTTGCCATCAACCAGAACCCTCAGATCCCTCTCCGCAGAGCTGCTCTCCAGCATCTCATTCCCCAGGGCTGGCTAGTTGTTGACTAGCTGGTTGAGCACTTGTACTATTTCACTCGAAAAGTGGTGTCTGCATTTGCTGAATTTCATTTTACTTTATACAAATCCCACAGATCCAAAAGCTTTGCATTCAACTGTCTAAAAGAAATAGCATCTGATGCAATTATCCTAAAAGCTTCTGTGCTCTCATATTCTGAATCCAAATAATCTCCAGCCTTTAGCTACATTTGGCTATTTCTAGTACCAGTACATACAGCAAGATGTCCCAAAATGATAATGATTTGAAATGAAACCAAGACTGATCAGTTCTTCTGTGACCTCTTGTGCTTTCTTTCAGGGAATGTGCAATACAGCAAAATGTAATTGTATGAAGTTACAGTAATGGCTGATGCTGAGAGTGATATAATGCAAGAATGTATGTGTACACAAAAGGTCTATGAAGATGTGTTAACATGAATATGAACATACAGCTGGCTGGCATTTTACTACTTTCTGGTTGTGAGGAGGAGGCTTCTGAATGTTTCTTTCAATATGTAATTGAAGAGTCACCGGTACAGCAGCAAGCAGAGGAATAACAATCAATAGTTAACAGGTCAGAGTGAGTGCAGAAGCTCTAAAATGGGATAAATTCAGCAGTATAGAATAATGTAAGATTTTGAATTTGGAGAGATTTCTGCCATATATTATTGAAAACAAAAAGGACTTGCTACTTGAAGATAGTGTATTGTGGTTGCATGTATATATGTGGTACAACACAGTGAAAAGGTTGTTGAACAGTTGAGATGTAATACTGGGACAATGCGGCAAAAAAAACCCTCTGTGAAGTGACAAATTTTTGGTTCTAAAAGAGGCAAAAAAGATGGATTTTGTTTGTATTCAATGAAAATGAAGTCTGAGTTAGTCTAAAGTGCAAATTAGTATTCAGAGCAAAACACGTCTTGTTACTGGAGGTAAAAGTTCAGCCAGAGACCCTTGTGCATAGCTCATACCTGAAACATCAAGATGCATGTGTTTGAACAATTTGATTATTTAAAAATGAAACAAATACTGTCATGTCCTTCCCAGAGGTGTGGGTGGGGGGAGAGGTGACTCAGATTCATTGGTCCCGTTGGTTGGAAAAGAGTATACACAATACTTAAGGTCTGCAAACAAAAGACTAATTTTGCAGCTTGGTCCAATTGGCAAATGATTTGGTGGCAGAAAGGCAGCTGGTTCCAGTGCTCTGTCACTCTCACTGTGAAGACGTTTCTTCTCAAATTTAAATGGAACCTGCTGTGTTCCAGTTTATACCCCTTACCCCTTGTCTTATCATTGGTTGTCACTGAGAAGAGCCTGGCTCCATCCTCGTGACACTTACCCTTTATATATTTATAAACATTAATGAGGTCGTACCTCAGTATCCTCTTTTCCAAGCTAAACAGACCTAGCTCACTCAGCCTTTCCTCATAAGGGAGATGCTCCAGTCTCTTAATCATCTTTGTGGCTCTGCGCTGGACTGTCTCCAACAGTTCCCTGTCCTTCTTGAACTGAGGGGCCCAGAACTGGACATTTTATTCCAGATGTGGTCTCATCAGGGCAGAGTAGAGGGGGAGGAGAACCTCTCTCCACCTACTAACCACCCCTCTTCTAATACACCCCAGGATGCCATTGGCCTTTCTGGCCACAAGGGTGCAGTGCTGGCTCATGGTCATCCTGCTGTCCACCGGGACCCCCAGGTCCCTTTCCGCTACACTGCTCTCTAACAGGTTGTTCCCCAACCTATACTGGAACCTGGGGTTGTTCCTGCTTGTGCAGCTGCACCTTTCAGCTGATGTGTCTCATTACAGCTGGGCTAATCAAGCAATAACAGCCACGGAGAAGGTGTCCTGCAGCTGGTGATGACGGACTGGAAACAGGATTTTCCTTTTGGGCAGCAATTTAGCTGTCATGTATTGCCGCTGTTTTGCAGTGGGCGATGCATCTTTCCACATCTGTTATGCCATATATCAGTTTGTACACAAACAATCAAACCTGATGGAAACTTTAAGTGGCATAAACAGATGTTGCTAATTTCTGTTGCTTTATGGTGCATGGTCAAAATTGCAATGAATGGCTTTTGGAGTTACAGTGAACCTGGAGTGAACCTGGGGTGACTGACATGTAGCCCTCTTTTTCTGAACACACTGTAGCAGTCATAGTAGGAGAATCTCATGCATCATCCAAAGGCTGTGACCCTTAGCCCAGAAATTAAGTACAGTTGCAGTGGTGAAGTCTAGAACAATGTATAATGTTGTGTCATATTTGATGGGATATGTGAGGTTGTTGACAATCCTTGCCACAGCTCCTCAGCCTAAACAGTATGAAGTTTCAGTAGAACTATTTTTTTTGGCTTGGAGAGAGCAAAACTGTCTCTATACTTTCTAAATGTATATCACTAGGTCATGTGTGAAACTGTTCTAGTAGAAGAACATCGTCTGCTAGCATTTGCTGCATCTGCACTTGGGTCTACTGGGTAAGCACAATTTCAACAGGAAAGTTCAGGAGAGATAGGGATCATGCTGTGTTTGTAGTATTAAATGGATTTTGAAGGATGCTGTTCAAAGTAGGAAGGTAGAAGGAGGAGGTGATGTAGGGGAAAAGAGTGGCTATTTCTGATAAAGCACAATTTTGCAGAGCTAAAATAGTAATTTGATTTTATTTTCTAATGAAACCAAGTATGTGTAATCAAAGAGAAGAAATTTAGTTAATTTCCATGATTTTATGGAGCTGGAAGCTTGGTGTGACCCTGCCTAAAATTTATGCATTTACATTTCACATCTGAAAGCTGTCATTCCTAAAAAAGTTTAAGTTTTGGTTGCTTTGGAAAAAAAGGTATGGTTTTATTTTTCATTTGTAAAGACTACGGAGATCTTGCAGTTCTTCTCTTGTTTGAGTCTGAATTGTTTTCATTATAAGCCTGTTACTACTTTCCCAGCCTTTCTGGAGAAACAGAAAGGGTTATGTTAAGTCCTGTCACAATCTGGGCTATTCAGTAATGAAATAAAGTCTTTAAATGATCAGGATTTGATCAGTTATATAGCTGCTGTTTTCAGTATTCATGCAATTTAATTTGGAATGCTATTTACAAAATACCAAATGACCATTTGCTCTTGCTGGCCAGAAGAGACCATCAGTAACAGTAATTTGTGATGTTTTATGTGGATTTTCTTTCTAACTGTAGGAAAACAATCAAGTTGATGCTTTCTTGCCTTAGTTTTAATTGCTAATAAATAATTCTGCTTGCAGATCTTTCTCTCCAGCACACATCACCTGCTCCCTTCTTCAGGAGATGGCTAGAGGTGCCTCTGCCTTAAAAAAACAAAGTTCTCTTGATCTTTAAGACTGATTCTGGGGAAAGATGTTCTAATGAATCTGTAAGCACCTGGCTGTCTTGCATATTCTGGCTACATGCTGATTTCTTCTTCACTGCAAAATTTCTTCAGCTGTGACCCTTTAATTATGGGTCAATGTGACCAGGAAAGTACTGCCTGATAAAAAAGAAAAATCAACACATTTCATTTTAAAAACTCTGGTATAGGCTGTGTAGCTTCTACAGTCCAGGAACAGTGATTTTGGAATTTTGTGTTTCATATGTCTTTGTAGGAGGCTTTAGTATTACATTATCTGAAACAATGATACACTTAAAACCAAAATGAAGTTCCTTGGATGTTTCTTCCCCATGTCTCACTTGAAATAATTTTCAGACTCCATAGCTCCAAACATATTTACAATTCAAATATAAAATTTAATACTGCCTCAGTCTCCTTGGATGGCTAAGGTTATTTCCCAGCACTTTGCCAATAGCTGAAGTGATTATGACTTCTATCTCCTATTATGTCAGAACACAAATCTCAAACATGCTTTGGTTGGACATGATGGATTGATGATGCAGAGGCCATTGTCATCTTTCTAACTCTTGACGTATGACTTAGAATCTCTGCAATTTAGGATCTTGGGAGAGACCCTTCTCAATTACCCTCTGAAACACTCAGAGATTTGTGCACTTACCTGTCTAGGTTTGACACTGACACATTGGATACATTATTTTGTAATAATATAAACATAATTTAATAGAAATATAAGTTTAAACAAATAATATAATTTACAATAGTATTATAAAGTTCCTTATAGTATTTTATGTGTTGCAATATTAAGGGGCAATGTACTTAGACATAATGAAATGGCCAAAGAAATTAGGTGTACAGTTGTTTCACCTGTGCTGATTTTTTTTCTCTTTTTTGTAGAGTCTAAGGATTTCAATTACAAGCCAGAATTAGGGCATCCCTTAAGATATGTTGTCAGGATGGTATGCTTATACTGTACCTATGTGCAAGGGTTTGTTACCTGGTACTTATATCATATAGTTCTTTGCTGAAGTGATTGGCATTATCTCAATATTATCAGCACGCAAACAATTACGATATGGTTCACTATATCCGAAGTGAATGCCACCTTCAGTGGGCACTGAATTATGGGCCATAAGCAAATCAGGTTGGATTACCACAAAGGTATGAGAGGACAAGTCAGTAACTTGAAGCTTTCCGTCTAACTTTTCATGTTGCTAGTAATAATGTACACAGCTAAGGAATCAAGTCATAGGGCTCCCAAGCTTTCAATCTCTATTCCCACTCTAACCTACCTGAACAATTCTGGAGAAACATGACTTGTCAGGAGTTTGTGAGTTTACTGATGGGAAAGGGATGGCAGGACTTCAGAATTTCAGATTTCTGCCTGTACACTGATGGAAGCAGGCTTGGGTGGACAGACTTTCTCTTAAAGCATCCTGATGTTCATTTTATCTCTTAGGAATTCCGGCATATTCTCTAAGACTTTTTTTTTTTTTTTTTTTTTTTCTCCAAGTAAATACTCCTGTTATTCCTGTGGTCCTTCAGGGTTGTATTTTTATTGCTTTTGGCTGTTTCTTTCACCCATTCCTTTTCTGACCACCTGATGACGTGCTTGGGAGAGAGGTGCTCCACCTCACTAATGGGCTTCAAAGTTATTTTTGCAAGTAGGATAGCTAACTTGGTAAAGAGGTCTTTAAATTAGGAATGACTTGACGAGGAGAGAGTTAGCAGCATCCTTGTGAAGGAGCAATAGACAAGGTTAATGACCAAAGGGCCTGGGATGACGGGACAGGAAGGGCTCAAAAAAATGACAATGTGCTCTTGATGGAAGAAGATCATGTCAGGGAATACTTCTGCAAACTGGACATACCTAAATCCATGGTCTCTGATGGGATATACCCATGAGTGCAGAGAAATCTGGCTGATGCCTTTGCAAAGCCACTCTTGATAGTCTTTGACCTGTCATGATGACCGGGAAAGGTATCTGAAAATGGAAGCAAAGAAAAAGTCACCCCTTGGTAGAACCAAGGAAACAACATGCTGGTCAACATCACCTTGATTCCAAAGAGCATAATGGAGCATCTGATTCTGGAAACCACTTCTAGGCACATTAATGACAAGAAAATCATCAGAAGTCAGGATGGCTTCACCAAAGGCAAACCAAATGGATTGAAGCCTGGCTGAATGGCGGGACACAGAGAGTGGTGATCAGTCACATATTCCAGTCAAAATCCAGTTACTAACAGTGTACCCTAGGGGTAGGTTAATGAAGATATTTAACATCTTCTTTAATGATTCGGATGATGAGACACAGTGTACCCTTGGCAAGCCTGAAGATAACACCAAACTAGGAGGAGTGGTTGTTACACCAGAGAGTTCCATCCAGAGGGACCCTCACAGTCTAGAAATATAGACTGACAGGAACCTCATGAAGTTCAACAGGAGGAGTGCAAAGTTCTGCACGTAGGGACGAACAGCCTCATGCACCAGTGTATGTTGTCAGCCACCCAGCTGGAAAACAGTTTGGCAGAAAAGGCTCTTGAGGTCATGGTGGACACCAAGTTGAACAAGAGACAATGATGTGCCTTTGTGGCAAAGAAGTGTAATGGTATCTTGGGCTCAGTTAGGAGGACTGTTGCAGGCAGGTCAAGGGAGGTAATCATTCCTTTCTACCTCAGCACTGCTGAGGTCACAGCTGGAGTGTTGCCTTCAGTTCTGGGCTTCCCAGTGAAAAAGAGACATGGACACACCTGAGAGACCCCAGTGAAGGGCCAATAAGATGATTAGGGTATTGGAGCATCGCACATAGGAAGAAAGGCTGAGAGAGCTGCACATCCTTGACAAGATAAGGCTTAGGGGGGATTTATTTATATGTACAAATACCAGAATGGAGGTTGTAAAGAAGACAGAACCAGGCTCTTTTCAGTGTTGCCTAGTGAGAGGACCAGAGGCAGTGATCACAAACTGAAACATGGGAGGTTCTGTCCCAATATCAGGAAACACTTTTTTTTACTGTGAGAGTGACTGAGCAGTGGCATATGTTGCCCAAAGAGGAGGTGAAGTCTCTATTCAAACCCACCTGGATATGGTCCTGGGAAATCTCTAGGCAGCCCTGCTTGAGCAGGGGAGTTGGACAAGATGACCTCCAGAGGTTCCTTCCAACCTCAACCATTCTGTGGCCCTTATGCCATGACTTTTATGGTGACTTACATTCCTTCTCCCCCAGATCTCATTTTAATTTCCTTTCTGTTTTTTCTTATCCAAAATCTATGAATTAGCTTCCTTTACTCATGCTATGTAGGTTTATTTTGGTCTTTTCTCACTGCTAGATGTATTTCTTCTGGTATAACTGGGTAATTATTCTGTCTTTTTGATCCTTGTCTGTTAGTTTCTTGTCTGCTATCACAGTAGTTCTCATGCACAGGACTCCAAAATTTCAAACATACCCCTGCTTCCTCTTGTAATTTCATTTCCTACTTCTTTCTCCCTTATGCCTCTTCTAGGATCTCTGATTTGATTTCTTCTACTAGTTCTGGACCCACTATATACACACCCAACTTAGTTTCTTTTCCTTTTTCTTGTTACCCAGGCTGCTTGCTCTAGCCTATTACTATTCCAAGCATTCAATAACCAGCCTCTGTACCTCCTACATTCAAATAATCAAATCTTTCAGTAGGGTTTGGACTTCAGATGAGACCACTGACCAGCCCATTTTTTCTCAGTTTATGTGACTGGATGGCAAATCACGCATTTGTACAGCCTGGATCATGCGTGTTACAGACAGAATCTAATTTACAGGTGCTCTATTAAGCATCTGGGAAATTTACTTCTAAACTGATGGTAATAAATTCTGCTAATAATTTTTCAAGGGAAAAGGGATATAGACCTCTCTAACACAAAAGCAATATTAGAGTCAATGTGCCTCACTCTAGTGTAAAAATCCTGTTGAGTTTTGAGTGAAAGTCGTGGCCTTTTTTCTAGAAAACTTTTCCTAATCCAGCCCCCAATGGAGATATAATAAGAAAGATGTTACAAATAGCTTGAGAAACTTATAAGGTATTGTAAATACGTTTCCTGATGGAAAGTGCTTGGAACTGTTAATGACAGGCCATACCCCAATCTCCTTTTATAACTGCAAGTTTGACCATTATAAATAGATTAATGCTGCCTCACATAATATTTTTCTTTGTCAGGGCCTCCTGTAGGCTAATTTTTATCACTAAAGCTGTTATTGTGAGATGAGATACTCTTTATTATTTGCACACGATTGCTTATGCACACATATTAGTAATTGTTCATGTACCATAATTGTTCATGTACTTTACAATAATTGTCTTATTTGTGTACATCATCTAAATAGCAGTTGTTGACAAGTCAATTATTTATTCTAAAGTCATCAACAACAGATACTTTTTGTGGCCAGCTACTGCTATAAAGCACTGTGAGAGCAGTTCAGACATCACTTCATCCAAGCTCAAGACCGATGCATTCCTGTGAGGAAGAAATCAAGTAAAGGAAGTAAGAGGCCAGCATGGATGAGTAAGGAGCTCTTGTCAAAACTCAGGTGGAAGAAGGATGTTTATGTAATGTGGAAAAAGGGACACAACACCTCGGAGGAATACAAGGAGGCTGTTAGAATATGCAGGCATGCGGTGAGGAAGGCCAAGCTCCACTTGGAAGCAAATCTGGCCAGGGATGTTAAAGACAACAAGAAGTGTTTATTCAAGTATATCAACAGCAAAAGAAAGGTTAGGGAAAATGTAGGTTTGCTGCTGAATGATGAGGGTGCCCTGGTGACAGATGATACAGAGAAGGCAGAGTTACTGAATATCTTCTTTGCTTCTGTCTTTACTGCTAAGGCGGGTCCTCAGGTATCCCAGACCCTAGAGATAGAAGAGAAAGTCTTCCAAAAGGAAGACTTTCCCTTGGCCAAGGAAGATCATGTAAGAGATCATTTACTCAAACTGGACACCCACAAATACATCGGCTCTGATGCGATGCACCCATGAGTGCCAAGAGAGTTGGCAGATGTTATTGCAAAGCCACTCTCCATCATCTTTGAAAGGTCTTGGAGAACAGGAGAGGTGCCTGAGGACTGGAAGAAAGCAAATGCCTCTCCATTCTTCAAAAAGGGCAAGAAGGATTACACAGGAGACCACGGGCCAGTCAACCTTACCTCCATCCCTGGAAAGGTGATGGAACAGCTCATTCTGGATGTCATCTTCAAGCACATGGAGGAAAAGAAGGTTATCAGGAGTAGTCAGCATGGGTTCACCAAAGGAACATCATGTTTGACCAACCTCATAGCCTTCTATGATAGTATGACTGGCTGGATAGACAAGGGAAGAGCAGTGGACATTGTCTACCTTGACTTCAGCAAGGCTTTTGACACTGTCTCTCACAACATTGTCACAGGCAAGCTCAGGAAGTGTGGCCTGGATGAATGCACAGTGAGAGGGATCATAACCTGTCTGGATGGCAGAGCTCAGAAGGTTGTGATCAATGGTACAAAGTCTGGTTGGAGGCCTGTAGTTAGTGGTGTTCCCTAGGGGTCAGTACTAGGTCCAGTTCTGTTCAACCTGTTCATCAATGACCTGGATGAAGAGACTGAGTGTACCCTCAGCAAGTTTGCTGATCATACCAAACTGGGAGGAAGGGTTGACTCACCAGAAGGCTTTGCTGCCATTCAGGGAGACCTGGACAGGCTGTAGAACTGGGCAGAGAAGAACCCAATGAAATTCAACAAGGACAAGTGTAGGGTCCTACACCTGGGGAAGAATAACCCCAGGCACCAGTACAGGTTAGGGGCGGGCATGCTGGAAGGCAGCACTGCAGAGAAGGACTTGGGAGTTCTGGTCCACAACTGCTTGATCATGAGTCAACAATGTGCCCTTGTAGCCAAGAAGGCCAATGGTATCCTGGGGTACATTTAGAAGAGTGTGACCAGCAGGTCGAAGGAGTTTATCTTCCCCCTCTACTCTGCCCCAATGAGCCTGCATCTGGAGTATTGCATCCGGTTCTGGGCTCCCCAGTTCATGAAGGACAAGGAATTACTGGAGGGAGTCCGGCGGTGGGCAACAAAGATGATTAGGGGCTGGGGGCACCTTTCTTATGAGGAGAGACTGAAGGAACTGGGTCTGTTCAGCCTGGAGAAGAGAAGGCTCAGAGCGGATCTCATCAATATTTATAAATATCTCAAGGGTGGGTGTCAAGAAAATGGGACCAGACTCCTTTTGGTGGTGCCCAACAGTACGATGAGGGGCAATGGGCACAGACTGAAGCACAGGAGGTTCCATCTAAATATGAAGAAAAACTTCTTTACCTTGAGAGTGACAAAACACCGGAACAGGCTGCCCAGAGAGGTTGTGGAGTCTCCTTCTCTGGGGACATTCAAAACCCACTTGGATGCATTCCTGTGCAATCTACTCTAGGTGTACCTGCTTTAGCAGCTGGGTTGGACTAGATAATCCCCAGAGGTCCCTTCAAACACTAACCATTCTGTGATTCTGTGAACAGCGTGAAGATTGGGCGCACCAACTCCTGAAGTGATCAGCATCTAGAGAAAATGCTAGTTTTACTGTCAGCTTGGGCCTTGTTATTTGTATCTCCTTTTGGATCCTGGGAATAGCTATGGCAGAAAATATCACTAAACTTTTACCAAGAGAAGATTTCATTATCAGATATCAGCTTTTCTACCTTGTTTATTTGGTTGCTTCTTCCCTCAGCCTTACACCATTTTCTGGCAAGGTTTGCTGTCTTCTTCACATAAAGTGACAGCCTTTTCAAGCCAGGCAGGTACTTTTAAAAAAGGATGATGTAAAATTTCCTGTGATAAGTAACAATCTGGGCTGCATTCCTGCTGAAGTAAAGATCTTCATTCTATGGGCTTTATATGCGGGCTTCCTTCTCTACATGTGCATATGAATGCTAATTTTTAACCATTTACCATTTTAAAAGGGCAAAGACTGTAAGGATAGATAAGAATGTTAAATGTTTAGTTATACAATTTTTTTCCTCTAATGTTTATGTAAAACGGTCATGGACCCACTCTGACTCTTGGTGAAGTTGTTGGGAAGTTGTGCTAGTAACAGAGATTGTGTCATTTGTTTTAATGCTTGGGAAAGAAAGGTTCCCATGCTTATGTAACCTGCAGACAGTGCAGTCAGAACCTATAATCATATGTTGAAGAAACCATGCTGTTAATGTAAAAAAATATGACAGCATTTTGATAGTGGATTCAGGAGAACAAAAGATGATCTTAGGGAATGGTCACACAGTAAGCCATCTAACTTTTTGCCTTCACACTCCAAAAGACTGTAAGGAGAAAGAAGGCACTGCTTTAACATCACTTCTTCTGTTTCCATCCCCATTGCCTTCTCTTGCCACTCTCCTCACCCCCATTTACTGGGGAATATATTAAAAAAAATTGATAGAATGAAACTGAAATTTCATGCTGGAGTGAATTTGTTACCCATCTTTCATTTGTTCATCTTTCAAAGCACTTTAAGTCAATCCACAGCTCATAAACAAGAGAAGTATGCTGAATACAGATGGAGACAGCCAAGATTTGATTGGTTAAGAAGAGCACATAGATTGTTCGTATATAGGATGGTCTATGGACCTACTTACCTTTTTATTCATTGAAAAGTTAATTTAAAGAAACAATTTATTTGGTGTGACTTACGTGATCACCACTGAAACACTATAAAGCTGCTTTTGTTTGTTTCGTTGTCTGTTTCTTTTCTAAAAATAATTACTCTTACAGTTCAGTAGGAAGAATTTAATGTTCTAAATTGTCAATTGAATTTAGAACTTTTTAATTTTAATTTTATTTTCCTTTTTCTACTTTTAGTTGTTTTCTGTATAGGTACAGAAAAGTCTGGTGAGTAGCAGAGCCATATCTAACAGATACCTTTATTCGGAATGTTTATTGTGTTAGTGTGAACAGTGTGCTGGCAATATGTTAATACATAGCAGTTAGGTAGAAGTGTCTGTCCTGGAAATCATCCTAAAATGTGGTAAAAATCAGCAGTATAAAGAATGGATAGAAATACAAAAGTGTTTTGTTGATATGTCAAAGATGATACAGTGGTATGTCCATTTAGACATGTGAATTGTTTCTCAGGTTCATATGTAAACTCACATGGATACTTCAGTATTCTGATTCCCCCTTAATCTCTTCCTGTTTCTGTTTGATTCTGTCCTGTTAACTGTAATTCATTAATACTTCTAGTGTACAGATCACCTTAGAATGATTATCATTTACATAATTAAAATATCCAAATATTGAATGTTTTGCAAATGTATTTACAGACGTACTTCAAAAATTCCCCAAAATTGTAAAGAAAAATATGATTGGGTAAGATAAAATGAAAGGAAATCACAGTCTGTAGCACAGAATTACTGAATTTCCACCCCTTTTCTTTCTTCATTCTTTACCCCTGTTTCAAATAGTCCGACCTTTCATTTTGGAACAACCATGATTCAAGTTTCATCTCTTTTTATTTCTACATCTGGCCTTTTAAAAAATGGCTGCATGGTATGAGAAGTAAATGATTAAGCACTGTCAGAAGTTTCAAATCTCCTCTCTCATTTCTCTGTTGCTTGCATTGCTGAAGAGTAACAAGGGCAAGATCATTCACTGTTCATGTCCCTTTTCTGGAATACTTTTTGGAAACTCATTAAAAAGAAATGTATGTAACATAACTTTTGCAAGTAAATAGGTTGCAATTTTTTTGTTGGTACAAATGTGATGAGAAACAATAGTGTTTTATACTGCATAACATATGAATAATGGGAAAAAAATGAAAATAAGAGGTTGTGTTTTGGTTTCTTGCTATCTGTATGTAGGAATGGATGCATTTTCTCTAACTTCAGGCATCTACAACATAGATGTTGAAATCCAGTTTGTTTTCTAGATTCCTTTTGTAAACAGTGGAGAGAAACTGGCTTTTTTCTCAGAACTGCAATTCATCTCATTTTAAGGGCGATAACTAAAATTATCTGTCTGAATTGTGGAATTTAGAAGTACCTATTTCTCTCTGTGGACTAGAAACGGAAGCATCAAGTTAGCATAGATATTGGTGTCTAGAAGTCAGATGAGACATGTCTTATTTCTGATGACTAACAAAACAGCAAATGATGTCAAAGAATGGTCTTAATTTTGTCACTGTGATGATGTTCTACACTATTGTTGGATGTATTGTTTTGCCATAGACAAAAAGTTGTTTTTATTAAGTATTGTCCTTGAAAAGTCATGTGGAGTCTAAAAACAATGGAAATTTATCCTTCCTGAGCACTCTTTAACTCTCCAGTTGTTTTTCTTCTCTTGTTGGTGGTTTATCTTGTCTGACTTGCCCTCTTTTCATTCCTGTTATATTTTGGTCTTTGTGTACTTATGAATAGGTAAGACTTTCATTTTTCTCTAGCTGACCATTTATATTTGAAATGTTTTTAAGCATTTAAAATTGTATTATAAATTTCTCAGTATTTTAAATTACATCCTAAGAGAAGTGGAAGGGGATAGTAAACGTGAAAAAAATGTTTAATTGCATTTTTACTAGTTTTCAAGAGGTTCTACCCAATGTCATAGTTACTACCTGAGTGGACAGCTCCTTCTTCAAGATCTAGCCTGTGGCAGTATTTCTGGGGGAAGCCTTGCTTAATGCTGAATCTTTCTTCTAAACCCACGTGAAGTGTTTAATTCCCTCCCAACTCAATATGGATCTCACAAGAAGAACACAAAATTGAATTTTAAGAAAAAGTTAGCTAGGAAGCAGGAAGGATTTAACTTTGCATAGTGCTGAGCCCATTTCTGTCACTTCATTTAACTTCTTCCTTTTGAAGTAACGGGTAAACAACATTTACAGTCTACAAATGAAATCAATTACGAAGTTACAAGTGAGACTTCAGTTGCTTACAAAACTGAGGGGCTGTGCAGTGCCAGAGAAAAGTCTAGTTGTCTGCTTGAAGGCTATGCTAGCACTCTGCTAATAAAAAATAAATAAATTATAGAATGTCTGCAAAATAACAATTAGAGAAATAAGGGGGAACACATATTAAACATGAGAAGACAGTTTTGATTTCCTGTTGGGATGCAGATTAATATTTATTAGTATAAGTTTAGATATTGAAAGGTCTTTTTAATCAAGGTGAGAGGCAATTTTCATTAGGCGTTCTTTAAAAATGGATAAATATGCATGAACAAATTAAATACCCAAGCCATAATTACATTCTAAAAAGGATCAAAAAATACATTGCTCTGTAATGGACCAAAAGAAACAATATTGCTTTTCCCCTCCGTTGAAAAGACTGCTATTGGGAAAAAAAAAAAAAAAAAAAAAAAGAAAAGAACTGGATATTTTTCTTTCATTGGAAAAGAACAAGAATTTATAACTTATATGGCCAGTGGACCATTGCACTTGTAAGCATTATTTGTGCTTCCTGTGTTCCAGTTCCATCCTCAGTGAATGCACTTTCTTTCTTATTTTAACCAACTGTTTTAAGGTGCTACTGCTGACAGTACATCACAGGGCTCTTAATTTATCCTTGGAGCAAAGCTATGCTAGCTGCTGGCTTTTACTAAGGATAAATTTCACCAGTTACATGGAAGCATATAATAAGTTAGAATAAGTAGCCCATTGTAGCCCATTACAATGAAGTGGTCAAGCAAAACCATATAGGTCAAGAACTTCATTGCATGTCATGGAAATTCTTGGGTGGTTTGAGAACTGCATCATACTTCAGATACATATGTTAACACTGTTTCTCTGAATTCTACTGTTTAAAATGACCTACTGAAAGTTCGGACCCTATATATATTGTACATTGATTGATAGGAGAATGATCTAGAATCCAGATTTGTTACATTATACAGTAACTCTACTACACTACTGCCACTCTTAAACTGTGGTGTGTTGTCATGTGTAATGTTGTAGGTAGTGTCATTACACCTTGGTGACATATAGTTTCAACGTGATATTAATTAGAGACTATAAATGTTTTTATTCTTGTTTATAAGAGAGGGGGAAAGAGTATAATAAAGTTTCTGACTGTTGGAGTTTTGTTTTGTTGAAGTGATAGGTTGAATTTCACTTCTAGAAAGAAGGGATGAGTAAGTTTGTTTTAAGGTTAGCATGGCATCTCTGCAGCATCCTGCCTTGTATTCAGCTCCAGAGTTTCAAGGCTCTGAGTGCATCTGAAGTAGGCTAATCAAAAGTAGGAGAGACAGGGCAAACTCTGCTGTCAGATCACAAAAGCAGTGAGTGGAAAGACAAACAACTTATTAAGAAGAAAAATAAATAGGGAATAAGACTCTTCAAACTGAGGAAACTGTGGGAAAAAAACCTGCAAACAAACCGTGTGTAGATGGCTATTGTACTGCTTCTGTTAATGGGGGGCTGAGGAAGAGGGGAAGAACTGCCTTAATTGCCTACTCTGTATTGTTCACAGGTGTCCATGGGATCTGAGCACAGCAGCTCCTGCCTCACTTTTAATTTGAGCTATCCACAACTCCTTTAGAAGGCTTCCCCTATGTGCATAGTTGTCAGTCATAATAACAATATTTAGACATGAATCTAGCTGCTGAAAGCGAAATTAGAATGAAAATTCAGAGCATTACCTGACCATTTATTTACCTAAAGTCTGAAATATTTATTTATCTTCCTTTCCCATCCTCCTTGCTCTCCTGCTGATATAGGATAAGTTCTGGGAGTGGGTGGAAGAAAAGATAACTGCTATAGTTTGTTCAAGTATAACATCTTGACTGATTGAGCTCTTGGGTGGGCCCAGCCTCTTCTGATTGGGACAGTGAGCAGAAGCAGCTCTCAGACTCTTGCTGTGATACCTGAACCAAAGCACAGGAACCTGCCAGGGGGCATCATATCCTGCCTTGTCTGAGTCCCTTCTCATGCTGGAGAACAATGTTGTGCATTGTGCAGCTGCCTTCTAGGGCTTTCAGAAACACAATGACCAGGCAATATTTCTGAAATTAGTTGTGGAGGGAATTAAATGATGACTGAATGCAAAACTCTTGGTCTTCTTGTAGCCTTTTATATATTTTACCTTTCTCTACAAAGAAGCTAAGTCTTTTCCCTTGGGAGCACTTACAAATACATTTCTCAGTAAGGATACTGGTAGCAGAAAAAAATTGTTCATTATTGAAGACAAATTTTATCCTCCTTAGAAAACAGCTGTGTGGGTTATTTTTACTGTTCTTGTTTTGTAAATGAATTACTTTGACTTGGTATTTACCAGAAGGAGCCTTGGAATTTGTATTTTATATCAAATAAAAGAATTTTGGAATATTCACATCTTGAAGAAAAGAGAAAAAGAGGTAATATTTGTATTTCAGTAAACTAAAACCTTCATTAAGAATGTGGCCTTGCATCTGAAGAATGAATTCTGTAAAGAAAAGAAAAATCCCTAAACATTAAGGAAAGACCTTTTTACTTCTTTGTCACCAGTACCACTCAGCTAACATTTTTTAGGTTGTGATGGACCTTCTTAGCACATCACACTTTCTGGTAGGCCAGGAGCTTATTTATATCACTATTATACTATTATTAGTATTTGTTTTATGGATTTTTTTTTTTTTCCTCCACAACATTATGTCTTTATTTGCATTTGCAGTTCCTGACTTTGGCACTGATATTACAGAAATATTACATACATTCATCAAAGGTATGCATGATGCAAACTAAACCAGTAGAATATAAGAAAGATGGGTACATTTTAAGGTCAAAATTTGTACCTAAACTGTTTGGGTCTAGTAAATATCTGAAACAACAGCTATGCTTGATCGTTACCACATGCAAACTCAGATAATTCCTTCCTTGGGAGAAACAAAGCTGTTGTAGTTGTCTCATTACATTTGTGTGCAAAAGCCATTCTTCAATTACAAATCCTGTAATCACAGCTATTGAAGCATGGACCAGATGATAGGATGCCAAGGCATTGCAGTGCCCAGATTTTGCTGTCAAGTGACTTTATGATACTGCAGTTGTTGCATGACAGCACTGTAGATGTTATATGCCAGCAAGAACCTGATGAAACTCTGTATGACATGACACAACCATACATGACATGTGAACAAAAGATTCTTGTTTTGAAATATACCTTGCTGAGGCAATGTGAGGCAGCTTTTTCCTAGTCATTAGTCACCTTTGACATTAGATATTCAGGATACAAAGGGTAGGGCAAAGAATTAGACAGTAATGTCTTTCAACACAGAGTAGCTGAGTAGAAATGTTTAAGTGAAATCTAACCTCTTCCAAATTTATTATGGCATTATAAAATTCAGTCTAAGTCATGTGTTGGACTCGTCACTGCTACTAGCATGAAATATAGGACAACACAAAAGAGGAAGGCAGATCAGTGTCTAAAATTCATGTTAAGGTGATTTACTCCACAAAATGGACAATGAAAAACAAAAAGCAGAATCTGTTACAAATCATGCACAGCTCAGGCAATATAACCTAACTAGTGAAAACATGTATATGTCATCACCAATCATATCTTGTAACATGCATGAAGAAAAACATATATCCCACTGTTAAAAGTAGGGTGAAGGAATTAGCAGTGTAAAGCAACTTGACCCTGAAATGAACATACCTGATGTTTATGCAATTTTGGTCTGGTTTCCTAAATTGTGGTTGGTTTGTTTGTTTGTTTGTTTTTACTATGTCACTCTACACTCTGAATCTGAAGTAACAGAGTAATATTAATAGAAAGTTGCATAGTGGTTTTTTTTTTTTTTTTTCTTTTCACAAGAGGAAGAGAAAACAGAAAACTCAAAACAGTCTTTTCTCACTACTCAAAAACTCAGGTCACAATTCTAGATGGCATAAGGGACCTAATGATTGACTTGCATTGCTGGAAAAATGTAGTGAAAATTTGCATCCAACGAAAGTGCTGAAGCCAAAATTAAATTATACATAACCTATGGCATGATAATCTGTTCAAGCAGAATGAAATGATACATACCCTGTGTCAACAGAGAAATTTGTACACATTTCCTGCTGCATTCTAGTCCAAGTTTTAGTTCAGAGAAGATTACAGAAAATAGGTAGCAGAGAGGACAAAGCCCATGTTAGACCTTATCTTGTTTGCTCTTTCTAATAATGTCCCTTTAGTTGAACAGGCCTGGACACAAACTTGGCTAAATCAGATCACAGTGATTCTACAATGAAATGAAGTCTTTATCTCAGGTGATTCAAAACTGTGTCCCAAGGAAAGATACACTGACTTCAGTAGAATTAAGGAATGCACTTCTGTGTATCTGAAGTTTATTGGACATTTGTCTTACAGTGATTTTAATAATACTCTTGACTCTACAAAGATTGTATGTTTGAGTGTATGGATAATAACAATATATCAATAACATGGCGTTATAAAATGCTCTTTGATAGTCCAGTCCAATCAAGAAGAAAAATATTGGTGGTATAGAAAAACACTTACTTAATGTTTGTTGAAATTTAATTAATGAGGAAGGAATTCTCAGTTTTGTTTGATGTAAGGACCTAGAAACAGGATAGTCTAGGGTTTTAATTATGTATTTTGGTTGCAAATTGGAATCTTCGCTCTTAGGGACCAGGAGATGTTATACCACTGTTCTAACAACACAGTGTAGCAGGTATCTTGTCACTTAACATGTTTGCCGTCATTTTGTGTCTTGACCCTCAGTTGCATATCTTGTCTGTTCAGGTGACCTTCAAGCTACAAGCCATCTGTTGATGTTAGACCTAAACTAAAACAGACTGCAGGCCCATAGACTAGGTACAATTGCGGTTTTGGTGCTCCACAGGTACAAAACCTATTCCAGTTTATTGCTACTGAGATAGTGTATTCTGCTTCCATTTTAACTCCCAGAGAAAGAGAACAATGACCATTTCCATAAATATCCAGATACTTTGCAGAGTAAACTGGAATACGCTGTATCATGCAGAACTACCGTTATCACTTGAGATGAGATGTTCAAAAGCAGAAAAAGATAATTATACTGGCAATGGTCATTATTTATCACATTGATTACAATTTATTAAAAAAATCTTCTAACTGAAACTAAGTATGTTAAAAAAAATGCATTTGTTTTAAAAGAGGTGGAGCTCGCTATTTAATACGTTTGCATGAACACTATTTCCCAACACTTAAGCAAACTCTAGGCATTCTGATTGCTAATTCTTGGTTATTCCACGACAAAACTTTGGATATTTATTTTACACTCTTAAAAAAAATCCTACAGTCTGTTGAGTCCACTTATTTTTAAGGATTAAAATGATTCATTTGAACAGTGTCATTGACGATGCACACTATAATATGGAATTGAAGATGAACTCTTGAATCATAAATCTGCATTTGACTATATGCTTCAGCTGTTGAGAATATGGCTGTAAATTAATGTGAGTTATGTTTACAAAAGATGAAACTATTTGTGTAGGTAACTTGAGACTATAAAAATGTCATTTGTGGTTGTTAATGGTAAAGATAATTTAAAGGTGAATAAAGGTTTTTGCCTTCTTCATTTCAGAGGATGAAATAATTAGGTTTTAATT
The DNA here is from genome assembly GCF_036013475.1 of Columba livia. Lineage (NCBI taxonomy): Eukaryota > Metazoa > Chordata > Aves > Columbiformes > Columbidae > Columba > Columba livia. Next base: position 51,407,238 of record NC_088642.1, on the reverse strand, counting down.
TTTCATAAAAATATTTGGAGCATTCCAAGAAGTGATTCATGCACATATGCACTTTTGAATACTAGATGACTGGCTTTATGAAGTAGTCCAGAGGCTGTTGTCTTAAACCAGGGCAAACCCATTAACCTCCTTATAACTGCATGTCATGGTTTAACTCCAGCCCACAACTAAGGTCATGGTAGCTGCTCACTTATCCCCCCACCCTTCAGATGGGATGAAGGAGAAAACTGAAAGGAAATGGAGAAACTTATGGGTTGAGATAAGAAAAGTTTACTAAGACAACAAAATAATAATAATAATTGCAATTATTATTATTGCTGTTGTTATTATGATTACAATTGTTGTTATTGTTATTATTATTGCTATTATTATTCTACTACTGTGTGGCATATATATATATGTATACATATATACATATATATATATATATATAAAATAAATGATACTCAGTGCAATTGCTCACAAATTCCAGTAGTGTCAAACACTAAATCCCAGAAAGGAGAGCACCGTGGTCCAGCGCAGCTGACCCCAGAGAGAGCAAAAAGGCAAAAAGCAGAAAGGGGAAAAACCAACTGCAAACTAGCAGAATGGCAAAAAGCTGAACTAACACTAAGCTCCAAACAGAACACCAGAATGGAATAGAACTAAGTATTCTAACGGAATTAACAAGCCAGAAAAGCTGACTTCAATTACATATGAAGCATGACACTAATGGAAGGGAATATTTCATTTCAACCTGGATGTCAGTCTACGTGCTGTGCTATTTGTGGCTTCTCTGAGCTGTTGCGCACCTGCAGCTGGAAACTTAAGAAAGTCCTTAGTTTCCCTGACAACAGCCAAAAATCAGTGAGCTCTTACATTATTTTCATAACAAATACTAAACACTGGAAAGCTACTCAAAGGAAAGAAGTTAGCCCTCCACAGTAAAGCCTGGGAAACCTAGTGTATTATCATATTATTCACATATTAAGTCCAAAACAAAAGACTGTATTAACTACTAAAAAGGAAAGATTCTAACTGCATGGAAAAATACCTTGATGTCAGCTAAACCTGCATATCATAGTAATTTGCATCATCTGTATTTACTTTGCTCTGTTTACCTATAAATAGTGAAAAAAAAAATGGAAGAAGGAAGGAATTCTAACATCTTTAAAATAATCAGTATGCACTGTTACAATATGTTATGTTATTATGTATTATTATGTTATAATTTGCAGTTATCCTATCCAGGTATCAAAAAACCCAAAGAGGGTTAATGTAGGAGAATAAATGGCCTGTAAATTAATCCTAAACTGAAATTATGTCATATATTGTGCAGATTGTTTGTGTACCATCTGGCATTCAAAACTTTTCATGTTGTCTACCCCAGAAGTGCTGTTTACTATTTTATAGCAAATCGATGTTTTTACTATGAAGTGTCATTCTCTGGTATACATTTGAATGCAAGCGCCACTGGAATTAACTAAATTAGCTAAATTCTGGTCCATCTTTGCTGTTGTTAATGTGACATGACTAAATCATCCTTACTTATTTTCATGCAACTATAACAGGAAATGTGAGTTAGAGAGGCTGGGTCATACACATGCCTGTTCTACTAAAGGAAAAATGGACTTTTGTGATGGTATCAAAAACTATTTAAATTCCTTTTGAGAAATGGGTTGGCTTTAAATACTCATAAATCCTGTAAAGTTTAACTAAACAAATCTGTGAGTTCTTGCTAGGTAGTAAGAATTTGTACCATTTTGTACCTGCTGATGATAAATGTCTGATATCTTTTTTTAACTTCCAAAATTAGTTTTTAAATTTGTAACTATCAATGACACCAATCCAGAAAACTCAAGTATACGTTGGTAATACCTCGATATATTTAAAAATATCTCTGTGAGATGAAATGACTTCTACATAAGTAGAGTATATCAGGAAATAAATAAATATTTTTTTTTAATTGTCAGATCATTTTATATCATCCAGATAGTTTTTAAAGGATTGTTTTTCACTTTCATACAATTGGCTAACAAGGACTCTTCCTGGCTCTATTCAGAAAATCAAATGCCTCAGTTGTCTTACCGTATGCTTCCCCTTAACATGCATAGATATTATATCATTAATTGCTAATTTACTTTAAAACATGGTTTTGCAGGATTAGCATTTTGCTGCTTTGCATTTCATGTTTTTGTTCAGAGAAGGGTGAGTTTCTTTGGGGAGTTTTTGGTGTTTGTAGGTTTTTTTTGCTTGGGTGGTTTTTATTTGGTTGGTTGGTTGTGTTGTTTTGTTGTGTTTTTTTTTTTTTTTAATTATTATTTTTTTCCTTCCCCACATATGTGCAAAATAAACACAGGTTGGATGAAAACTGTGACTATGAAGCTGCACCTGTTGTATAAAACTAATTAGTCTCCCTAGAAAATTTTCAATACCTTGGAGAACCTACAAGGAAATTTTGCTATATTTACTTACTTGATGGAAAAAAACAAACAAAACCATACATACATACATACAACATACGTACAAATCCATCCACACTAATAGTATGTAAACTACTGATATAGGTATGAGTCATAAATGTGACTGATGTCACCTTTTATCTCACCTACAGCCTCCCTAACAGGTAAAGATTTAAGGAAACAAATTAGAAGGTAGGTAAACAGACATCTCTATCTGCCTGCTTTTTCTTGAGTAATATAGTATTTCCAATTTACTTTGCTGTACTTATAAATAATGTGTTAGAAAAAAAAAAAAGTAGCTAAACAAATTAGAACTTGACAAGCTTTGTGAAAAAGACTGAAGATGTTATGGTTGGGGGACAGTTGCTATGGAAGCTAATACTGTTAAGGGGTTTCTACCCATTTTTGAATTTACAGAAGGAAATTTCTGAACAACAAATGCAATTTAGGAATGCATAGAAGAGATTTGGGAGATTATGTGATGAACCTTTTTCCAGCTTCAGAGATTTCACCAAGCTAGACAATCATATTGTAGTTTTTGAAAGATGTGCAAGTAATGATTCCAGACTATGTTTTTTGATATGTGTTAGTATATATTGGCATTATTTAGACGAGGTAGAGAAATAAATTTAATTGAGGAGCTGACATAAATAAAAATAACAATCTGAATTCAAACCCTGAATTTGAAATTTGCCCATCATTGTGTTGAGTGCAGGTTGCAAACTGCTCCACAGAGAAAAATTCTCTTTGAAAAGGAAACATAAAGGTATTCCTATCAAATAAATAAGCCTCCATGATTATTTCTCTATGTAATATCAGGTGAGATGTCCCCAGGATGTATATAGGAATGATTAAGATGGAAAAAAAGTCCTTTTACTGTACTAATAAGATATTAAAAAGTACTTAATGTAAAGCTTGTTTTAAACACTAGATAACTTAAGTCAGGATACCACATGTACTAAATGGAGATGTCAGATTTTTTTTCAGCAGTAAAAATTAGAAGCAGTGAAGACAATACATGCCTCCTACTTTTGTGACTATGAACATCTATCAGAGAGCATTTTCACTGGTGACCTATGTGCATGGATGTTGTAATGCAAGTGTCTGTTCTTCAGAATAAAGAAGCTATTATAAAGAAACACTACACTGTTAGTGGAATATAGTCACCATTGCTGAATGAATGAAATAAAGAAAGCAGATTCCTGCTTCTCCAAAGAATGCCACAACTACATACCAAGCAGGGTGTCAAAACATTAAAATTTGACATCATAAAACTGGTACTACGAAAGTATTATTGTTGACTGAGGACTCCTTAAAAAAACAAAAAAAACCTTCATGGATGTGCATAAAGCAATGAAAGTGTGGATTTAAAATAAATACAATAAGTTGTAAAAGCAGCTTGGTAAGTCTCTGCCACTGATGGCATACCTCTGCTAAAGTGTCCACAGGAGACTTGAAAATATTTTTATGGTTTTGACAGTGAAGCATTTGGAATGAAGCTAAATACCTAATTTTTCACAGCAGTAATCTTAAATATAATAATGGAAAAACAAGCTTGCAGTTTGAGCTTTGAAGGTACCACAGAAATACAGGTTGGATCAGTCATAGAGATCTGTTCTTAGAAATGTTATTTTGTGGTTGATCATGGTCTCTTTTCCAGGAATTTAATGTCTTTTTCCTCCCAACTTAAGTTTACTTACCCAAATGCTGGATAACTCCACTGATTCTAATCTGAAGCTCTGACTTTGGGTTCTTCGTAAACAAGCAGCTTGCTTTAGATATTAACCACTAGAGATACCAGATTTCATATGTTGTGAAAATGCTGCCTAAGCTGTAGCAAAATTAATATAAACAGTTGCTACAATCATCTTGTCTTGAGTAACTCATTAGTTCCCTAAATGTTGATTACAAATAATATTTAGTGTCTGATATTGGATAAATTCTCAGTACCAGTGAAGTCAGTGGAACTATGTAATGAAATATCTACTTTACAAAACAGACCATTATAAACAAAGAGATTTTTTTTTTTTTCAGTCAACTCTTAAGATTCAGGAGCTGGTTCAGAAAACTTGTGGACTTGCGTTGTGCTGCTTGCACCATCATTGCAGTATTCAAATGTTCAAAACATTGCTTTTGAAATTATTATTCTGCACTCTCTTTGTGTTAAGAATGTGTCACCTTCTTCAGGTGACACAGCATTTTCAGAAAAGGCAATTAATTACTGAGGACTGCTAGGCAATTCAAAGATGTCTGTGCGGAGACAGTATCAAAGACACTGGAAGCTCTAAAATTAACATCAAATTTATTATATCCAAAATAAAGGCTTGCACCTACTACTGCTTTCACAGCTGTGAACCTTTTCATTTAGAACATTTTGTGTATCTCATGCCTATGTTGTTCATAGCTTTTCTGAAAGTTTGTTTATTTTTCCCAATGGAAGCAAGTGATTATTAACAACAGAGTGAAAGAAAAGTCACTTAAGTGTGCATATCTTTTGAAGTCTGGTTGGATGTGACCCAGAAGCTGCTGGGTAATGAGTTTTTGAGCCCATGCAATAACTGTAACTCGTCACCACTATGTTATGCAAGATTGCAAATAATAGTTCAATTTGAAGAATTATAAAATTATCCAATCTTGTCATCACTAAGTGAAATTCTAATTCAAAATGCTACAGTGAATGGAAGCCCAGATGTGCAGGCTTACTGTTGTCAATCAAATTTCATCTGGGACTATTTACCAGAGCAAAACGAGGAGAACATAAAAAATAATTTCTGGACAGTTGTCAATTTTAATTCTTCGGATTCTTTCATATGCCATAGTTAAATGCAAGCTAAAAAGTTATTTATTCAGAAAACCAAAACTGATTACAGATCTTGTGACTGTGAATAGAATTTTAATGATTGTATAAAAGATTAAACCCAGAAAAGATCTTTGTTTCAAAACAACCGAAAAAACCCACAACAAGCACCTCTGACTTCTGCAGTTCCTATTTTTTAACTTGACACTGCAACATAAATTGTCTCTTTTGTTCAAATTCTCACTGGTTTGTAACTCTGTGGTAACATTTTGCTTTTATAGTAAGAACACATCTTTAAGACAGTCTAGAAAAGCTATTAAATAGTTTTGTGTGTAGAAATGTTGAGCTATTTTCACAGCACAGTCTCTGTTTTGCAGGTGCTGAAGAGGCCCAGTAAGGTTCTCAGGACAATAGGTACTTAATTGATTCTAACTTTCGCTGTTCAGAGAGCGTCAGAGAGATGATGATATAAAATATCAAAAGAAAGAGTAGTTTGGGATTCCTCCAGATGAATAAAAATGAGAAAAGTGTCTAAATTCAGACAGATGTGTTAAATATGACCCAAAACTTGAGTTCAGTGTTTCAGTGCTAATTGGAGAAAACTTGGATGAAGTCCTATGGACGATTGTAGTAAATGAAAGGAAATAATAAAATTAAGAACAAGATAAATTATTAGAGTGTTGATTCTTAAGATTTTGGTGCAAAATTAAATATGCAATATTAGTAGTCAACCTTTTTTCCTCTGAGCAGTATCCACAAAATCTCTATTTACCACCAGATACCAGTTACGTGTATCTGCCTATTTTTTTCTTTAAATGCAATTTGAAGTACTGAATTACGTCCTTAGTGGGTGATACCTCTTGTCTTTAGATGAGATATAGATGAGAAAAATTTCTTAGGGAGTTCTCCCATTTTCAGCAAAGTATTTATACAACATGCAAACCAAAGATGTTTCATTGAAGTTAACATGCATGTCTGGGAGAATTCTTTCAATCACATTTGCAATAAGAATAGTCTACTTGGAGGCTGAAAAGGGTGGCTAGCTTTGTGCTAAGCTTTGTTGGGTAAAGTTTTCTACTTCCTTTAGTTTTATAAAAAAGCATTTATCTGACACATTGTGAAAGATTCATATACAAAAAGAAGAAATGTGCAAAATGGATCTTTATTTTCACTATACAATATTTCTGGGTGTTTTTGATTAAAAAAAACCCAAACCAGATAACAACACTGTTTGTGGCTATGGCACTCTGACAGAAAATTAGCTTGAGTGCTGAAGTAACAACAAAAGTGGACGATAATTTCTTCTGACTGTATGCAGCCTCCACACACACAAACACAAAGATTTTTAAAAATCATCAGTGCAGAAAACTGTTGAATACAAATATAAAGTGACTAGTTATCTACAAGAAAGGTTTTCAAAATCACTAAAGTACCCAGGAGAAGTAATTGAACTGAAATTTAATGGCATTTGTGTTCTTAAATTTTTTGGGTGTTTTTGAATATTCAGCTTCTATAGGAATATATCATAAATAATGGTGTTAGAATATTTGGAAAGATGTATTTGTTTTCCATTTCTCCTTTTAATGCTCAGTGATTCTCATGGTCAACATTTGCCTTCCAAAAATGTGTACACTTTAAAAGTGTGAAAGTCAGTTTATTATTTTGCCTTGTTATTACTTATTCAACCTGCAGATCTAATTTTCTTGTCAAATTTGGTATTCTTTATGAAAGGCAGCTCAACATGGGTATCTCAAGGCTAGAGATTCAGCCATCTCTTTAAAACAAGGAAAAGTTTAAAACCCAATACATCAAGTTTGTGAGAAGATTAGTCTTGGGTACAGCTTGTTCCTGTAACTAGGCAACATGTCTTCCGAGCATAATCTGTTGGAGCTCTCATCTTCGAGGAAACCAGTTGTCTGATTTGATGCTTGTTATGCTTACCATTTTAAATGTTTTATTGTTTACATATTCCCAGTTGCTCTGCTTGTAAAATACATGGGCTATGTATTTAGCTGATATCAGAGAATTCTGAGGAAAATAAAAGCATCACTCACTTTTTTCTTTCATAACCTTGCTGATTTTGGCCTACAGTGTTGTGTAGGAAGAACTTTAGTGATGCAGTCTAGTCACCTAGTGCTGTATTAGTATTAATCTGAAGTAATATCAGGTGGCCTAAATGTGACAGCCTTGAAGCACTCCCCCCATCCTTAGCAGAACAAAGACCTTGTTATGCTTTAAACGTCTGGTTTTCGTTGCATTGGGAGGAAGAGATAGATGACACCTCATCTTATCTTTCCTGAAGTTTTATGGCCATGAAGGCAGACACCTTGGAAGATAAGGACAATTAACAGTGTTGCTGTGAATGGCCACATGGCCTAATTGGGATGATAGAGATGAACCATCTGTCAGACAATCAACTACCAGAAGAAGCCACGAACCAACAGCTACCCCTGACGGGCAAGACAACTCACTTCTGGTCAATACCGTGAACTTTCCCCTAGTCTGAAGACCCCAGACCCATTTCCAGAAGAGTCTTCCTAATTAGCATGAAGAGTAAACAGAGGGAGGAGATGAACCGCCTTCTCCTATCTCACATGTAAATGAAGTGGGTTACAAAACAACCTCATGTACGATACAGGTTGGCGGCGTGCAAATCTTCAACACGTCCCGCTGTCCAGAGGTCGTCACGGGACTGATGTACCTGTGGAGTGGTGATATCTTACTCTTCTTCTCTATCTCTCTCTCTCTTCCCTTTTCTCTTTCTGATATCTTAGTTGTCCTCTTCTCTCTCTCTCTTCCTTTTTCTTAAACATATAAAGTAATATCATTGTAAGTTCTGCTGCTAAAGTCTTGCTAAGTTTTGCATTACAGTTTACCAATTGTTGCCAATCCACCATTTTTGGAAGGGTTTTTGCTGTCAATGTATTGATAAGTTTTGTGGTACTATAACATACTTTTGCCAAGTCACTGATTGCTGTAATTTGTATAACACCATGTGCTTTTAGTAAACTCATGATTGGAACCCTGGAGTGATTGTCTGTCATTCACTTCACATTGCTGCACAGAATTACCCAGAGTTAACTCACACCTGGTCTCATCTGTTGAGTCAGGGTGCATGTCACGTTCAGAGTTAACTCATCCCTCATCCCATCTGTTGGGACAGGACACTAAGTCACTTCAGCGATGAACATCTCCCCTTGCCTTGACTGTAATACCTGACGGATTAATAATTTCCATCTACATGTTACATTATATTTAATTTCTGTTGTTCCAGTTGGTCTCTATAGTAATTGATTGTAAGTTTTCATCGCTTTTGGTTTTGGTAGGAAAATGTCACTTAGTTGAATTATGATGGTTTTGTTTTTGTTTTTTCCTTCCTTTTCCTTTGGACTATACCAAATGCTTGAACAAACTTTTGGGCAGGAAGATTTTTGATATAGTGGAGTTTCTTATGAGAGATTTGATTCAATAAAAGTCAGTACTGAAATACAAACCTAGCACTCAGCTCTTGAGAGTGACTGATTTAAACCTTTAATCAGACTTCCCAAACACTTGTTAAATAGCCTGATTATGTTACAAGGTAGACTTGGTCTGTCCAGTCATCTGAATATTTAATATTTTAAGCAGTAGAGCTGTTTCAACAGCAAACGTAGACTGCTACACTTCATGTTTCTCTTTTTTTGGTGTGTCTGTGGCATCTCTCCAAACCTCCTCCTTTCTCCCCCTCTCCAACCTGCCCCTTTTCATTTCTTCGTAGCTGGATCTGTTTTTGTATTTTGAAACATACGAGCAAGTGTCTGGTGAGGCTCATTTTTCTGACTGCATCCTTTTGCCATTAATGGCTGATAGAATACGTGTGTCGGTGTGCTGTGTATATTTATTTCCAGAATTGCTTCCTCTCTGCCGAAGAACAGTCAGCATTCAAAAGTTAATAGAAAGCAAATTCACTTTCCTTAGGATACTGGGCACGTGCAAGTCTGGTAATTCTTTTTTTAATGCACTGTATTAGAAAAGGTCTGTCTAAATCTAACTTGACTAAGTAATCATGAAAGGGGATACTGACAACACTACAGTGTTATATTTAATTACTGAAGACAAGATCCTTCCTTTCAGCAGTACTTAATTTGTTGCATTGATCAGCCCCTAGCAAATTCAAGGGCAAACACAATCATGTCTTGTGTGTCAAAACTCTCTGTCAACAAATCCATTACTGTTTGTAATTCCTGAATCACTGGAATCTGACATAGATAGCCTAGTGGAAAACACATAATTAAAATAGTTTAATTTTACTTTATTTGCTTTGTTAGTCAATAGTAGACCATTTAATGAAGTTTGTGAAATTCAGTTTTTACGAAACACACTTTGTCATAGAATACTACAAAAAATACATATTGTAATAGAATTGGAAAAATAAAACTTAGATTGAAGCATAGAAAAATATTTCTTGTGGACAGTTTTGTTAATGTAGTGACTAGAATTAAAATTGTTGTCATACAGTCCTTCAAGCAGCCTGCCTTTGATAGTAAATCTATGCAAGATCACCTAGTGGTCTCATTTTTTGTTAGACAGTGATCATGAGTTGAACATATACAGCAATAATAATTCAATAACACAATAATGTGTGTTTTATTTTTTTTTTATGATATAATCAGATGCAGTGAAGCTTCCTTTTGGTTTATATAATGATCCACTGGCAAACATCAGACATATAATTAAAGAGGAATATCAATGCAATAACGTTTCTGTGTGCCAGATGTAATCTTAGCTACGAGTCCTCAAACAAACACGCAATGAAACACTGAAAAATTATACACCAAAAATAGGAATTAATTAAAGCTAAAGATTCAACCTGATGTTGCATGTCATTATGTTACTGTGGTTTTCTTTGTCTTAAAATGCCGAGGCACAGTTTCTCCCCACACCCTGAGAGGGTGCATGGTTCTGTCACCCATTCTCTGCACCAGGTTGCAATCAGCTACTGATAATTAACAAAACATCTTTCATGTGTTTACCACTTGCATTATGCATGTAGGGGAAATCTCTTAGACAAAAAGGTTGTTGAATGTATACACGCAATGCTTATGAAATGGATGAGCAGAGACCCAGGTTTTCCAGACCTCAAAGCAGAACATACTTCAATTTCAAATAAAGACTCATTTCTCTGTGGATAAGCACTGTAAGAGGACATGTTGTCTAAAAGTTAGCATGTAAGGTAATGCAGCTTCTAATGCGTTACGTTTATATTCTCATTCACAAAACACACACTTGAAAAAGGAAGAATATTAATATTGCAAAACCAAGTACTTACCAATAAGGAGATATTAACCAAAAACTTCTATAAAAACAATATAATGATCTTGGATTCATATTTACACTGTCAGATACTGTATTTTCTGCTAAACTGCATCACGAGAAATAAGTTCAGTATTTATTTTGGTCATCATTATTCACTATGTGGCTTTACTTATTTGTTGAACATGATATGAATCCTGAACATTAATTCTTAATTCTCCTTTTTATTTTCTTTTTTCCTGGGGTGCTTATCAGCATGGTCTCTGATTACTTAGCAAATATGAACAAACTCATCTTGCCAGTTCTCCTTTGAAAAATATACTGATAGGTTTCAGTTTTTGCAGATGAAGGATTCTAGCCCAGTGAGAGAAAAGGTAACAGCTTCACATTGCCAAGATTGCCTGATACTTCAATGGTGGGTACCAAATGCAAGGCCTTTCTCTTAGGACTGTGCTAAATTTTTAGTAATTTTTAGAGCTGGGCATGTGGGTAATTTGTGCACATTCTAAGCTGATGGAGTGCTCTGAGGGCTTTCTAGCAAAAAGAGAAAGCTGAGGCCATTTTTAGAAAGGGCCCAGTATTGCTTACATCAAGGGTGGATGGAACTTCTTTGAAATCCACATTTAAACTGAGTTCAGAAAGCTTACAAGAGGGAGATGGACATGGAAAATTAGGTCTACAAAAAATCCAATGGAAAATTAGGTCTATAAAACAATCCAATCATGTCTATTACGTCATTGTACGCAGTTGACATCAAGTGACAGATCTTGTGGCCATCATGAAAGAGGAAGAATGTTTTCCACCTCCTGTGTTCTGCCAAGCAATACAAATAATGGTAAAGAAATTTTGTAAAAATAGAAATGGGCTTCTTAATAGCTTTTGCTGTGCTAGTATGCATGTATACACAAAACCAGAGTAAATGTTGGACAAATACTTTTAACTTCACTACTTTTCACTATGCTACATACCTGATTTATCTTTTTTGTAGAGTAATTTTTCTGAGCAATTTTTGGGCTCCCTGAAAACATTCTCACAATTTAGTGTTTTACATACTTCTATTTTTAGAGGTCACCTTATACAGTGCTTATCTGTAAGCTTAGGGAACCTTGTTTCAATTGCTACTAATTACTACAAACTTCCTGCTTTGAGATAGTAAATGCCTCTGTTCCCTCATTTCTTTGTGCACAGCACAACATTTTTTTTCAGAATGATAAAAATCTTGTTTGTGAAAGTATCTAGCTTTTTTTTTTTTTTTTCTTTTCTTATTTTTAAAATATCACCAGTACTTTTCCCAGAATATATTGGCTGTGAATAATCATGGTCATTTTTCTAGCTGTAAGTCAAATAGTAAAGCTAGAGTTTTGACGCAAGAATGGTAAAGTTCATGTAACCAAAGACCTGGTAACATTTTGAATAATTATGACAGATCAGTTGTTCAAATAAAGATATTTCTGTAATTCACACAGGGATTACAATGAAACTACATTTCTGTAAGTTTTTTTCCATTTCTAGCCATGTAGATGTACTGATTTGGTCTACAATCCTTGTGTATATCTGTATGTACTAATGAGACCAGCAAACAATGGCAAGTTGCTATGAAACTGGAAAGTGAAGAAGTTTCCAAACCCCAAAAGTTAACATAATTACAAAAATACTGAAGGAGATGGAGTGCTGTTAACATCCAATTATTTTTTGCCCTGCTTTGGTAACTTTTCATTTACATATTTATTAACTTATGCTAAATCAGGTTACTTTGATAGGCACAGCAAATAAATTTATTGTAATTAGTTTTATTGGAATGAATATTAAATGATTTTTTTGATAAGCCACACCATAGAATAGTGTTATTACTACATAGTTTTACTCAGACCTCCAAGCTTGTATTTTAACTTGAGAATGTTTGCACTGTTTTAATTTACAGTATTGCTGCATTCTTATGAATGTGAAAATCAACTGTTTATTTTATTATTTCTTACACATTTTAGTTAAGACAACTGAACAAATTATTAATTTTCTGGAAGGTGTGTACTTTCAGTAAGATATTAAAATCCCAAAAGATAAGACAGAACAAAAGTCTGATTACAGAACAGCTGAGGTTGGTAGGGGGTCTCCTGAGATCCTTTATTCCAATGCCCCTGCCCAAGCAGAGACAGTTGGAGCAGGTTGCCTAGGATTATGTCCAGGTCAGGTTTGGAATATCTCTCCAGATGGAGACTTCACAACCTTTCTAAGCAATCTGCTCCACTGTTAGACCACTCTGACAGTATAAAGGTATTTTTTTATGTATGGATGGAATTCTTTTTCAAAATATGTGTCATGTCCTGTTAGTGGACACCACCAAGAAGAGTCTGGCTACTTCCTCTTTATTGCCTCTCATGAGGTATTTATACACATGGATAAGATCCCCCAATCAGGCTGTTCTTTAAGCTGAATAGTCTCAGCTCTCTCAGCCTGTCAATATATGGCAAATGCTCCAGTTCCTTGATGATCTTTGTGGCACTTCGTTGGACTCTTGCCACTATGTCCAGACATTGTTTGTAGTGGAAAGCTCAGAACTGGACATAGTGCTGCATACATAGCCTCACCAGTGCTGAACAGAGGGGAAGGATCACCTGTTTGACCTACTGTCAACATTCCTGCTAATGCAGCCCAGGAGGCTGTTGACCGTCTTTGCTGCGAGGGCACATGGCTGGATCATAATCAGCTTCTTGCTCACCAGGACATTCAGGTGCTTCTCTGCAAAGAAAGAAAAGTTGTTTTCCCACTGATAGTTCTCCAGCATGTACTGGTGCCAGGGGTTATTATTCCCAGGTGCAAGACTTTGCATTTCCCTTTGTTAAACCATGTGAGATACATCTCTGCCCAATTCTCCAGCATGTCGATCTACCTTTGAATGGCAGTGCAACCCTCTGATGTATCAGCCACTCTTCCCAGTTTTTGTCATCTATGAAGCTGCCAGCATGCACATTGTCCCAACATCCACGTCATTAATGACAAAGTTAGACAGTATTGACACAGGAGTACCCAACGAATGACCTGTCTGCAGCTGGACTTTCTGCTGCTAGGCACAACTCTCTGGGCCTGGCTGCTCAGTCAGTTTCCAATCCACCCCTTTAATCACTTGTCTAACCTTTACTTTGTCAGCTTATCTATGAGGATGTTACAGAAGACAGGGTCAAAAGCCTTCCTAAAGTTGAAGTAAGTAACATCCTTTTTACCCTCGTCCACCAACATCTACACCTTACTTTAGAAGTCTGTAAATTTGGTTAAATGCATTTTCCTCCTTATAAATCGATACTGACTGTTCTCAATCACTTTCTTGGCATTCATGTATTTGGAAATGATTTCCAGGATTAGTTACTCCATCCCCTTCTGAGGGATTGCTGTGAGAATCATCTGTTGTTTCTCAGACCTTCTTTCTGGTACTTCTTGAAGACAGGAGATACATTTGCCCTCTTCCAGCCTTTGGAAGCCTCTTCCAATTGACATGACCTTCAAACACAATTGAAGGTGGCTTCATGGTGATGTCAGCCAGCTCCCTCCATACTCATGGATGCATCCCATTAGGCCCATGGACTTGTGTATGTTGTTTGTTTAAATGTTCTCTAACCTTGTCGTCCTCCACTGAGAGTAAGTCTTTCTCCAGACTTTTGCTCTAGTTTCAGTGTCTAGGAATACATGAAGGCTGATCCTGCTGGTAAAGACTGAGGCAAAGAAGGCCCTGAGAACCTTGGCCATTTCTATGTCCATTGGCCCATGTTTTCTCTAGCATTCCTTCCTGTTTATGTACTTGTAGTATTCTCCCTTGTTGACTTTGACATTCCTTGCCAGGTTCAACTGAAGGTGGATTTTAGTGTTCCTAGCCCTATCCCTGCATGATTGAATAGCATGTCTATACTTCTGGGTTCTATCCCTCCTTCCACCTCTTGTAAACTTTCTTTTTATATCTGAGTTCAATCAGGGCCTCCTTGCTTCTTCATTCAGGCCTTCTGCCACCTCTGTTTGGTTTCCCACTTGTTGTGATGGATCAGTTTTGAGCTTGGAGGAAGTTATCAGCCAGCTTTCCTGGACTCTTTTCTCTAGGGCCATATCCCATGACATTCTTCCAAGCAGACCTCTAAAGAAGTTAAAGTGTGCTCTCCTGAAATCCAGGATGTGATCAAGCTTTTTGTCCTTCTCCATCTTTTCAGGATCCTGAACTTCACCATCTCATGGTCACTACATCCAAGTCTGCTCACAGGTTTCACATCTACAGGCAGTCTTTTCTTGTGTATGAGTATGAGGCCCACTTCTTATTGTTGGATCCTTGATCACCTGTACCAAAAAGTTGTTCTCAATGCACTTCAGAAGTGTCCGGGATTGTTTGTACCCTGCTGTTTACTTTCCAGCAAATATCAGGGTGACTAAAGTCTTACATGTAAACCAGGGGCTGTCAATGTGAAGCTCCTTCCAGTCGTTTGAGAAAGTTCTCATCTTCCTTATGAGGACCTCTATAGCAGATACCCACCACAACAGCACCTGTGTTGGTCTGCCTGCTAATCTTGAACTGTATGCTCTCAACTGGCTTCTGAACAGTCCCAAGGATTGGATGCACTCCACTCGCCTTGATGCCTTCCACTGCTCTCTCACATGAAGTGTAATACACCTTCTTTTCTTCACAGTGTGTGCTTCCTAAAGAGCCTGTAACCACCTGTTGTGACACTCCAGTCATGCGATTTATCCCACCACATCTCTGTAATCCCAAGGAGGTCACAGCCCTGTAACTGCACACAGACTTCTAACTCCCGCTATGTTTTTCCCATGCTATGTGCATTAGTGTAGAGGCACTTCGGAGAGGCAGCCAAGTGTGCTGATTTCCCAGAACAGGCTTGACAGCTTTTCCCATTACATTTGTATTAATTTATTTCAGGAAGGAATACTTTGCTTTCTTTAAATGACCATAGGATTATTAGCACAACTCTGTTTTTTGGACTCCAGCTTTAGGTAAAAACATATAAGTTTATGGTTTTGTTGTTTGTTGTTGGTTTTATATGAGTTATATAGACTTTACTCAGATTATGATATATCTACAATATTTTTTTAAACTGGGATGGGTTTCAGAAGCTGGAGTTGAACAATGCTATTAGATAATATTGATCTCAAGTATGTATGTGATTTTAACCCCTCATGTTAGTTGAGATGGGACATTTGACCATGTTTGTTCTAAACAAAAGTACACTGAAATTTTCTCATTCTCACATCTAGTGCTCGGTTGCAGTTTTGAACTACTGTAAACTATGTGAAGTATGAATAATTCTGATCTACTTGAGTAGTGATGGAAGACTGTGTTTAAAATTACTTTGTAAGTTTTTCACTTAAATAAGAAAGAAAAAATATGTATGTAACCTTTACAATATTGTAAGTGGGTTTTTTGGTTTGTTTATTTGTTGTTTTTACCTTTTCCCTTTTTGTTCTCTTTTTTTCCCCTCTGATTTAAGCTGCAGGTCAAAGATTAACTTGAAATTATTAAAATGAGTGGAAAATGTCACTTATTGTCATGTCTTTCCATAAAAAAGAATTTATAGACTTGAAAAATACGAAATTTGCTACTTGATTACATCTGTTCATTTTTTACTCGAAGAATCCAGAGATTTCAGAGGCTAAACTTCTGAAAAGAAGTACTATTACTCAGATAATCAAAATGGTAAAATTCTCTCTGTATTCAGTACAGAATTTTTGAGAAGGATTGTGTGATTTCAGAATTCGACTATACACATGGACAAATGAATTTTAATTTAGTGTATTCTTTCTCTGCATTATCTATTTAAGGAAGTCATATGTCAGTATCCAATAGAACTTCAGCAAACAGAATAAAAAAAAATATTAATTGTTGTCATGGAGGGACCCCAAAATTAGTTTTGGGCGGACAACCAGGTCCAAAACAGGCTTTTATTCTGTCTGGGAAAGTCCAGGAAAACAACCAGTTAGAAATGGGCTTTGTACAATCAGCTAGCACTCTGGTAACATAAAATACAGGTTTGGATATCAGTTGAGGAAATTATTGGGGTACAGCACATAAGAATAATGGATATCCACAGTGTGCATACACGTGGCTCATGAAAAACAATGCCAGAGCCGTCCCTGACCCCGGGAAAATACACTCGCTTGTCTTGTGAGGAAAACACCTGCCCAAGCAGTGAGGAATTATGAAGTTATCACTCACCCCCACACGGTGATGAGGTAGTCCCATTTTTCAGGAGGTTACCTTAGACAATGTGCCAGTCTAAGGGCGTCGCTCTTGGCTGCATTTTGGCCTGCTGCTCCGAGAGGACACACACAAAGGGCAGCCTCAGCGGGATCCCCATTTTTATAGTCTTGTCAGACCTGGCTGTGGGCATTCCAGAGCGGGGGAGGTGTTGTGGAAGGGGGGATGGTCTGTATGCACCTTCCACACTGAAGGAGAGGGGAGATGGAGAGAAGGGAGAGAAGCCACAATAGTAAAAAACAACATTATTAAGAAAATGTCCCTTTTAAGCTCTTTATCATATGGTATTAAACTTACTAAAGAAAAAAGTGAAATATTGTGTAACATAAATTTTCAGATACTATTTTTTATAGAGGACCGAAAGAACCCGGAAAATACATTTATAGCCCATGATAATGAATTTCTTTTAATTATAGGTTTGTATATTCCTGGCTACATACTTCCTTGTTTTCCCTTCAGATACTGGTAATCCTTGCATTCCTGCAGCCTCCCAATGGATTTTCCTGTACCGTGCTTCACACATCCCCTCTGTGGAGAGAGATTAACCACAACATGGATCTCTGAGTCCCTAGTGTGCAATGGTCTTCTGTTTAGGATCACATTCCATCCCTGAAACTACTCACAGTTTGCCTTTCACAAAGATCTTGTAAGCTACAGGTTTTACTCAGATTTTACACAGATTTCTCAAGCCCTGTGTACAAGACCAAATAGAGCAGATAGAACTCCTTAAGTACAATACCTTCTGCGAGGCTCCTAGTACAGAAGGTTTTCCAGAATTCAAAATATAAAACAAATAATAATTCCTAAAAAAGCAAATTCAGCAAGAAACTTACCAGTTTAAATATCTACTACTTGATATTTTGTGTTAAGGGACTGGAAGCTATAACTTAAGTGGAAAGTATTCTATTTATTTAGATTTCTTGCATTTTCCATTTTGTACGTGATAGTACACTTTAAGAAACAGGTGGCTGCCAGTCACAAATGATAGACCTGTTAAGTTAATGTTGTTACAGCAATTAAGTACTTTTACCTGGACTAGAATATAAGGAAATCATTAGACACCTTTACTCTTCATGGAGAACATAAAAACTATTTGTATATGATTCCAAGAGGGCCAAAATTAATTTGAAGCAAAATATAGCCTTAGGGTATTGTAAGAAGGCTCTGATTTCAAGCAGAGGATGTGTTTTCTTTCTTTTACTGCTGATTTTCCTTTAAGAAAGAACTGAAATATAACGCTTTTAAAGAATAGTGCCTTCTTTTCATAATGCTGCACCTAATGATTCAGCAGAAGGCTTTCTACATTTTGGAAATGTTGTGTTAGTGTTTAAAGTGGATTAATAATTTTCATGTTTTTGAGTTTTAGATAAAAATGTACTCTCTGTTATTTGGTACTATTAATCAACAGTAGAAGTTTACATTGTAAACATAATATGTACATATATTTACTGCTGAGCATATTTAGAAAGTTGCTATGATGGAAGTTTCATCTTCCTGTAAAAGTGACATTTTTATAAAGCATAGAGGGTTTTTTTGATGATTCTTTTATTCCAGTTTCATTTTTTTATCTCTATTTTCTATGGTGTGTGTATATATTCATAAACTGCATCACGATAAGTAAATCTTCTTAAATTGAAAACCTTGAAAACCCTGTCCAGAACAGAGCTGACATACATGAAAATAACACTGACCAGAATAACACTTCTGCTTATTTTATAGAAGAGTTTTTACAATATAAGAAGGCTGTAACACGTAGTCTTTAAACATGCCAGGTCTGGAAGGAGAGTTCCTTAACATTCTGGAGAAATAACATTTAGAACTCAAAGCTGATCTGACATATTTATACAGGCTAAAGGTGGATTACCCATGAGATCAGAAAACAAGTATACAAATGACGAAATGTGAATGTGAGGGGGGAAGATATTTTTCACACTGTGAGAACACTTTGGTGGCTTTCTAATACTTACACCTGATGTAGCTGTAGTCTTTTACAGAGATTAGGACTTTGATCTGTTTGGAACTGATAACTAAGAACACCCTGGTGTGTGTTTTATATTTGCATTTCAGGACCACTTTAAGCATGCACAAAATGCAGATTCTGGATCTGTTTCTCCTCTGGGGCAGATGTCAGTGCAGAGAGAAATGCTGCAGATTGTTTCTGTATGGGAGTAGTCCCTACAGGAGTTTCAGCTGCCGGTGCCTCAGCAGCATCTGAGGTCCATGAGACTTGCAGCAAACTGCACTGCAGTGCAATTAAAGATGGCATTTTCGCAAATGGCTCCACTAATCATAGGCATGTTTAGTTAAGCCATACCTCATCATCCAGCAATGAATTTCCCAGAGAATGAATCTAGCTGAGTAGAGAAAGGACATTGCTGGTATAACAGCTGCTGGAAGAGGTGGCCATTAGAAATAAAAGTGGGCTTAGTTACTGCCTAGTCTGGTCCTAAGAGCCCTAATGCTGCAGGCAAACAGGAAAAGATCTCTGCAGCCTGGCATCTAAATAGGCTTGCAAGCAGCCAGCAAACACTTTGCAGCCCTGCTGTTTTGTTGCCCTAGGCAACCAACTGTTCCTGGACAGTACTAGAGTCCTGCCCACCACACAGCTAAATAATCTGTGAGATGGCATAGTCTCTCTTTTTACCTTTATGCTTCTGTTATTTGGAAAAGGATGAAGTAGTACACATCTTCACAAATAGTTATTAGGTTTATTAATTATTGTTTTATGTTCATTTGGGATGACTACTTCATATAATAGGATGGGGATTATACTTGTAGTATCAGTTGGAACAGTGTAATTTAGCTGAGATAAAAATAACATGTTGAATATAAGACAGAAAAAGTTTCATTCTGAAATGACAATGCAGTCATCCTCTACTTTGACATCCTTCTTCTCCTTTTGAGTCCTGCCTGAATGTTGAACATCAAGTTAGTACAAAGATGGCGTGTTCGAATTAAAGAAGAAAAAATAGTGGCAAGTATTGACAGCTGCTTTTGTAACCTTAGCAAGGGTCTGCAGAACACACAGGAAACAAAACCACTGATGGTGAAATGATTTAAATTCATGACTTTTGGTTTTAGCATGTTCCAAATACAATTAACCAGTGGGGTACTGGTTCAAGTGGGTTCATTTTCTCTGAGTGATCAAATGATGACTTTCCCCATACAGACTATGATCAGAGGAGATTGTGATCAAGAGCTTTCCCTATGCAGAGATTTTATTGTGAAGAAGGGACAATTCTAAGTCAAATTATTTTTCATTTGAAAATTTTATCCTGGAATTATGCTAACAAAATAATTTTCAGTTTAAAAAGGTAACTTCAGGCCTTTTGGTCACTCGGTGCAATTTCCGCAGCAGTAATAAACACTGTTAATGAAAACTGTTTTGTTTCATTAAAAATTCCATTTTCTGTCTGAAAGACAGACACGAAAATACCTGTAATACACTCAAGTCTAAAGAAAGACAAATGATGAGGAAGTAAATATCAGCATAATGATTTTGTTGTAATGAATTCAAAGAAATTTTAAAGTTTAATATTATTCGCCTTCTCTGTCTACTATTTTCTGCTCTCAGTCACAGTACAAAGTCTAAGATTCAATTGTAAGTCCCGTGGGTTGTCCACCGAGTCTTTATTCATATGTAAAGTGTTTAGTCTTATTCAGGTTCTACATGTACAGTAATTGCAGCAAAATTCAGCCTCGACATGTTGGAATATAATTTCCTTTGATTATAATAAGACCTGTGGCTATAACTGCAGTTGCAAGTCTGTCTGATGTCCATAGAAAAGGTTTATAATCACCTTCTCTGGATCTGCAGAATGATCAGTCTTTAAATGTAATTTTATTTCAACATTGGACAAAGGCAAACAGCAGAGCATTATAAGTAGCTACATTCTATTTTGCAGAAAGAGATTTTGATTTCTTATGATACTCAGGGTACTAGTTTTGGCTGGTTTAGAGTTAGTTTTCTTCCTAGTAGGTCATACAGTTCTGTATTTCAGATTTCTGACCACAACAGTGCTCTAAGAGAGAGATGTTTCAGTTATTGCTGAACAGTACTTGTACAGCATCAAGGTCTTTTTTGTTTCTCATGCTGCCCTACCAGCAAACAGGCTGGAGGTGTACAAGAGACTGGGACGGGACACATCCAGGACAACAGACCCCAATTTACCAAAGGCTACCCGTACCATACGATGTCATACTCAGCAATAAAAGATGGAGGGGAAAGAAGAAGAGGGTGCATTTGGAATTATGGAATTTGTCTTCCCAAGTAATAATTATGCATGACGGAACCCTGCTTTCCTCAAAATGGCTAACCATCTGCTGGCAGATGAGAAGTAGCGAGGGAACTCCTTGTTTGCTTTGCTTGTGTGTGCAGCTTTTGCTTTACAAATTAAACTGTTTTTATCACAACCCACAAATTTTATCACTTTCACTTTTCTGATTCTTGCCCCATCCCAATGTGGGGCGAATGAACAAGCAGCTGTGTGGGGCTCAGCTGCTGTCTGTGGTTAAACCACAGCACAGGTAACGGAATGTAGTATAAAATGTTATTGACTTGCTTTTTCCGTGTTTAGTCATTGCATTCTGATTTTATGGAACTTGATTTTTTAATATGCCAGGGAAGCCAGCTATGATAGAATCCATAAATGCATTCACATATTTTCTCACAGGAAGCACCAATATATTTGACAGAAGAACCTGCAATACAGTCAGTAAGAAAAAGTGGTGTCAGTCTTGCAACATAAATAATAATAAAATGCCCTATTTAAGAAACTTGAAAGCTATGTCCAGAAATAGTTATATGTTTTGACAAAAGGTGCAAAATATAGTGCCTGTTAAAGGAAAATAATAACATTTAGCTTCTGTGTTGTTTTTAAAGTGTATACCCTATTTTTCAGACTTCCACATCTGTGCTGACAACTCCCTGAAACATCACAGTATTTTCTGGTTACAGTTTGCCAGTGTTCTGTTTATTGTGAAAGATAACTATGTGTATCAAAGCAATGTGCATCAGTTAGTTCAGCAGAGGAAGAATTTAACCAAGGCACAAGGTCAATACAGGCCCTAGGACAAAATACAAATACTGATATTAATGCCATCAATAAATGGCTTACTTAATCATTCAGTGACATATAGCTTCCTCTATTGGATAGCACAGAAGTTTCTTAATAGTGCATTACATCAAAACACAATGGTTCAGAGCACAGAATCAGACTAAAGTAGAAATATAAATGTAACAGTTGTGTTTTATTGGAATCTACCCTGGAAGGATTATTCATGTACAAAGATGAAGGCAGAAATTTGGCCAGAGAATAAAGAATTTTAATCCTTTTGAGATATTGTAAGTATGGAGAATAAAAACCAGTGTTAACTGGGATAGGAACAAAGAATATAGTATTATTTCATTTCAAAGCTCAGTTTATGTGTAGATGTAATAAGACATATAATCTCATATCTGACAAAATTAATTAGTTTGAAAAATGCTTACTATATAAAAATGGTGCAGGTTACAGCATAGCATATAAAAGTGTATGAGGTAACCATGACAATTAGAGACATGAAACTAATTAGATGTGTAGAACATTTTGCTTCAAAACTAGGATGAAATCGATCTCAGGTAATCAAGATACCAAATGCTTTCTATGGTGAGTGTTTGACTAGATCTCTAATTATCAAAATTGATACTTTTGAACAGACAGCAAAAATATAAAAAATGCCAGTGAACAAGCTGGTTGCAATTGCAAAAGTAGTGGCAGCAGCAATGCCATTTTTGAAACTAGAAAAAGCATCTAAATCCAGTTATACACTTGCTATGTTTTCCTTTTTCCATCTTTATCATAAGAATTACTACAGAAAGTGGTAGCCTGTGGCAATGGGCAAGAGAAATGACACTGTCAAGTATGGAAAAAATAAAATTAAAATATGAAGTTTATGTTGGGGAACTTCCGTGATAGTCAGTTTTTGTTCAGATACAACACTTAAGGCATTATCAAGACAGCTGACAAGGAACTCCTCAGAAGTTCTGTGTTTGGTGTTAAAGAAACACTCCACACCCATAATTATAACTTCAGAAATTTAATGAACTTTTAATAACACTTTGATTACATTTGATACTGATAGTCAATAATTTGCTCAATATTCTGTAGCTTAGCTGAGACAACATATAGGATAGCTAATTGTAATTACACCTGTAAACTCTCTAAGAATTGAAAGATTAGTGTTTTAATATATTTACATAACGCAATTTAATGTAGGAGAGTGTGAAAAGATGGAGAAGACACAAATGAAACATAATGAGAGAAAAGTAAGACTTCTATTTGTGCCTTCTTGTTGCAAGAATAAAGATGCATTCAAGGGTTTTTGAAGGGAATTACACTGACACTGATGTAATTTTTTTTGCTTATTCTCTAAATTTTTTCCTCATGCTCTACATAACTTTGGGAAAAATATTTTGCCCTCATTATTTATTTTTTCAAATCACTTCCCCAGGTTTGAAACATAAACTGTTTCAGATATGGAAGACAAAAAAAGTTTTTCTCTTCTGGATTTCATGTTTGTATTAGTGGTGAAAGTAATCTATTCAGTTTGTACCCAGAAAGTGGTCTGGAACATGAGGTTTGTTTTGAAATCTTAATTTATCAAATGTGAACTTGATGGATCACAAATGAGATAATTACATTACTTATGTACTCTGAAAAGTAAACTATGTGAAATAAGTCAAGGGCAGGACTTTAAAATCTACAACAAAATTGTGATGTAAATCAGGGCATTGAGAAACCTTAATACACACTTCAGGAACTCTGATTAGATGCAGTTTACTGCTGTATATTAATGGAAGAGTTATTCCAAAATACTGGCAAAAATATACATACAACAGTACTCTTAGTTTAAACATGAATGGAGCATGGTTATAAGGTGCAGCAAAACTGAACCCTGATGTAATCAAATTTGGCCTGTTTTGTTTTGTTTTGTTTTAATATTTTTGAATGTGCAGCCTGTATATGCAAAATTAGACTTTGCCAGTATCAATCATATTTGAATGCACATAGGGTTACTTTTCTGTGTTCTGTGTGTGTGCAAAATGCCTTAAGAACTGTTTTATTTCTGTTATGGATTTACAAATACAAATTAGAGACCATTTAAAAATAAAATAAATAATATCTCCAAGCTGAAACCTCTTATTCTGATTTTCAGTCTAGTGTGATTTTTACAGCAGACTTGTAAAGTATTGAAAATAGGATTTTTAATGGAAAGGCTCACAGCCTGCTCACTACAGTAATGTAAGCAGCAAAGCCATAACCTAGTGCTTATAAGACTTCCATGCATTTTGCAGTGGTTTGTTTTGTATGCTATATTATTTAAAACATATTTCTCCTCAAACTGTTTTTAAACACTCCAATATACTATTTTTTACCAAGTGAATGCAAAAATCCCTAATTATTTTATATATTTCTTCTGCTGTTATCCATAAATCAGATATGCTCCAAGCAAGAGCACTATTGGATTGAATTTATATTCAACTTCTGAAGACGTGATTCATTCTAGTCTAATGCCAAATCACGATTGCAGGAGTTAGTCATGAAGAAAATAGAGAAAACAGAAAGGTAAAGTCAACTTGCATAAGATCATCTCAGCTACAGAGCTTAAGTGGAACATTATCATACAGTGCAATTCACTAAGATCATATATGAGATAGATGATGCATTCTTAATGGAGAGTTTAAGCAGTGTTTAGAAATTAAGTTATTATATGTTTTGTACCTGAGTGAGAAAAACCTTTCCTAGATTTGAAACTATTTTAGAAATGCAAATATAGCAATTGTGCACTGCAGTGACCAAGGTAACAAGATCATTTATTCCTTCCAGGAGCACAGTCCAATAAACACAGTGTGAAGCCTCCTGCCCATATTCCAGTGCCCTCTATTGTGTGTTGTATTTATCACAAGGAATTACCTCTGAAATTGTGGTTAACAAATTCATGCTAATCTAGGTATAAATTTCCTTCATGTCACTACATTTTAATATATGCACAACACAGATGATTATTGTTATACTGTCCTGCTTTCACATGGGATAGAGTTATCATCTTACTAGCAGCTGGTATAGTGCTGTGTTTTGGTTTTAGGATGAGAATAATGTTGGTAACACACTGATGTTGTTGCTTAGAAGTATTATGTTATGTTGTTACGTTATGTTATGTTGTTACGTTATGTTGTTACGTTATGTTATGTTATGTTATGTTTTATGTCATGTTATGTCATGTCATGTCATGTCATGTTATGTTATGTTATGTTATGTTATGTTATGTTATGTTATGTTATGTTATGTTATGTAAAGGAGTTTCCAGCTTCCCATGCTCTGCCGGTGAGGAGGTGTGTAGGAAGCTAGGAGGGGACACAGCCAGGACAGCTGACCCAAAGTGGCGAAAGGGATATTCCATGCCATATGATGTGATGCTGGGAGAGCTAGTAAGGGGCTGGCAATCACTGCTTTGGGACAGGCTGGGCATCTGCCACTGCTTTAGACAGGGAAACATCATTTAAATAAAACTTTATCTTTCAGTGGGTAGAAAGAATGAGTAAAAAGACTGGTGATATCCCTACTAAAAAGTGAAGAATATCTGTTTTCTAAGTGACAGATGAATAGGCTGATGATGACAATTAATTATTTTACAAAGTGGCAGAAGGACTATTAGTGATATAAGACAGTATTTTTAATTGAAAGATAGTCCAAAATAAGGGTTCTCTTTTGACAGACATGCAAACAAATGTGCAATTTAGATGAGTTTTTGCAAAGGGTGGAAGAAAACAAGGCAAAAAAACCAACCAACCAAACCAGTAGAAAACATATTGGTTAACTACCACATGCCAAAGATGTGCATCCTATTAGCTATGCACTTGCTTTGTCACCTAGCTCCCCTCCTGTTGCTTTCTATTCACCCTGAAACAGTTGCGAATCCCATTCTCCCCCTGTTTTTCATGGAGACTGTTATCAGCCCACACATGGAAGGTGTCATGCTGACAGCAGTGGTTCTCACATTTTTGCAAGACAATGTGAAGTCCACTGATATTTCAAGACTATATGAATCAAAGTCAAGTAAGTGTGGGCTTATAGAAAATCACCCCATTGTAGAGTAATCAATTTTATTCACATGAAGACTGCTCCCAAACTGAACAAATGATGCAGATTTCCTTACCATGCTCTGGACTTTTCAAACAAAAAGATGGCTAGAAAGAAGCAGGGTGGACAAAGAATGGAAACATCATTCTTTCTGTGCCAGGACATACAGAGCTAGAGAGAAGGTCACCACATGGAGACAACTACTTAGAGGACTATTAATAGAAGAGTGGGCTGCTGTTGGTGACCAGACAGCCAGTTGAACGTATTGTGCCAGATTTTTATTGGCAGGGCTATGTTTGGTTTTGATTAGTTGAGACATGTAGTACTAGATGAGAGCTAAGCCCAATGTAAGGATGTCTGGTAATTTGGGACAAATGAGAGGTCAGAAACAGTGGCTGCATTTTCAGTTTTTTAATCAGTTGCTGAGTAGGATTTAGAACATGAACTCTCACAGGTGACCAGCTTTCTGTCAAGCAACTGTGCTGCCTATTGAACCACCAAGAACTTTTACTCTGCATGGGTCATCTGATTGTACTTTTCATCAATGACAAGCAACAAAATATATCATTCAGACATCCACTTTACGTTACTAAAGCAAATAATTTGAGTTAGAACCCTGTGAGTTCTCTAATTAACAAAGAATCTCAGAACAATGAAGGTAGCCCAATTATGTCATAGTTTACTCTTGTACTCTCATTCATTATCATCAGGGTATGATCTCAGTGACCCTTGGAGTTTTGCAAAGTTCACCAGTAATTATTTCAACACATTCATTTTAAGAAGGACCTGTTTTTCACCTTGGCAGCATTCAGCTGTAAAGGTGTTCTTTTTTTGACTAAATCAAATTGTAATACTTATCACTTGAGCTCTGAAAGAAAGGCATCAATAGCATGAGTCATACACAGATGAATATAGGGGCTCCTAAGTTAAAATATGCTCAGACCTCTCCAAGAACTTCTGAAGAACTTTATAAAGTATGATGACATCTTCAAAAGACATCAAGCCTTTTTACAGTCAGATACTGTGATGATTTATTAAACACAGATTAGGAGTCCATTCATCTGCTGTTTTAAAGCATATTGTAGTTTCACTCAATGAGACATTAAAAGGAAGGATAGGTTCCTCATTCATTGAAGAATTTTCTGACTATTTTCAAAGAAAAATTGAACTGACACTGTACTGATATCTACGACAAATATTTATTTTACATTTAACTTATAAGAAATGCGTCTCTGAAAGTCTCCAAATGAGGATGGAGTAGAATTAGAGAGAGACATGAAATGGAATAGGAAAAAACTCCCAGGTGCCTGAATGACCTACCAGGCCTTTTGAAGTGACAAAGAGAAGACATTTAAAAGGCTGAAAAAACCCGTTTGATATATTATTCTCTCATTTCCCAGAAGAGGGCCTCATTACCCAAATCAAAACTAAGACAGGACCCTGCAAATGGGACTTCTAACATCAGCACTAGACAGAATACGCTAACAGTTGTAAACCAGTCATCTTTATTTAAAGAAAAAGAATAATTTCTCCTGAAGAAGTGTCTTATTGTCTCCCCTCTCATTAATTGCATTGACACACATTTCATTATACAATTGATGTTCGAACAGCTATACCAAGTCCTGCAAAACAGAGCTGTATGCCAAAGTGTTAAGCATCTGAGGTGAAAATTTCTCTTCACAGGGAGTCGATATAAGATGTGTGCATTGCTTATACCACCTAATTTTTGCTAAGGGAGAATTTTATTTTTATTGATACAGAAGTTCAAAGAAAATTTTAAAACTACTTTCAGTAATGACTCCGGCCATGAGGTGGAATAGAAGGAATGATTTTTTTTCTCTAGCTATTTTGAATTTAGGTTTTGACTTACAGATTTGATACCATCTGCTTTTAAGTTCATTATTTACATATTCAAATGACGAGAAATGCTATGGATAAGGTCATACTTTTCCTTTTATTCTGACCTGGGTTTCTATATTTTCTCTCTTGCAATGGCTTTAGAAAAAGCTCAGTGACAGGTAAGCCAGGTTCCCATTGGGCAGGTGGAACGGCAGCATTGTGGGCTGCAATGCTTTTTGGCCAGCTTAGGGCAGGTTTTATTAAGGTAAACAATGCTTTCTCTGGAACAGGAGTTCTGGGTCACTCAGGCCTACTGAGTGAGTAAATTTGAAGCTATTCTTATTTGGATTGAGAAGTTTGCTATATGTTTACAGTATTAAAAAAAACCATGACAGTGTGAGCACTTAGAAAAAAAATTTCCACATTGGAATCTTCAGAGTTGCTTTTTGTAGCAGAAACTAATAGCTTGTGAGAAAGTTTGCAAAACATATTAATGGTCAGGGGTGCGCCATGTTTTGTTAACAAGGAACACTTTATTAACACAACAAACTAGCACTGAGAGGCTTAATTCTTTGTAAGGGTACCTTCATTTTCCTCTGCCTTTTGTATTTCACAAAAAGTAAACATAAGCGTAGGAAAGGCTGCACATTAAGACTCCAGCTTTGCAAAAGGAGCCCTATGGTATTTTTTGTGAACTTGAAACTCCCTGAATGTCTTTGACCAATATTTATGCTGGTCTTAAGCATGGTTTCTGTTTATGATGGGAGACTATTGCATTTGCAGAAGTAAATACTTTGTTGTTCTCTTCTTCTCATGCTTCTGCCTCACCAACAACACAAAACTCAGCTTCTAGCATCCCTTGAATGGCTTGATATCACGACTTTAGTGGTGGCAGATGAAGTCATTTACAGCATCTGCTGGTAAGTACTTGAGCATAGGTGGGTAGTTAACCCATTCCACCAATGCACAGAACAGGAATGCAGACAGGGTGAAGCCATTACTGCCACTGCTTGTGAGTACTGCAACCTGCCCATCCTCAGCCTGCATCTGGGTCAATGGACAAGCAGAAGTTTCACCAGGAATGTGAATACTTTTGGGGAGTATTTTTAATTCCCCAAAAATTAAAACAAATATAAGTGAAATTGTGTTGAACACAATGTGAGTAACAATTGTGAAGAAAAATATAAGTGTGTGTAAACAGTGAAAAAATAAGAATCAGATGTGTTTTGGCAACATCAGTCTCCTTGTAAAAAAATATTCTGAGTTGCGAAGTGTACTGAGTTGAGAAGTCTAGAAGCTCAGCCCGATCTTTCACCACAACAACTGATTTTGTAATAGCACCTACACGTTATCTCTGAAAATCTACTGAGATAAAGCTAAGCTTTCTGCTCACTTTTATTCCCAGCTCTTTTGAAAGTGATAAAACTGGATCTCTTTATGTCAGTTTGCACTTTTGTTATAGTACTCAATTTATTAGTAATTTTGCATAAATACTTTTGAAAATTGTTTCACTTTCAAAAATATTGCTTGTTGTCTCACTTCTGCCAGAGATAAGAATGAGATCTCATTACTTTCAGGGGAAAACTAATTTCTGCAGTCAACTTTTCCATGATTTTTTTTTTGTTTGTTTGTTTTTGTTTTTGTTTTTCATGAATGCACAAAAAATAAGAAAATGAAAATGGGAAAAAATTACAGAAATTTGTTTAACATTATATTCTTTTGTTTTGTTTTATTTTGTTTTGGTTTGGTTTTTTTCCTACAAAGTTATTAAGGAAGCTATGTTTCAAGGCATTGGGCAGTGATTCAAATTTCCTGATGGTGGAGGACATATAAATAAATAGATAAATATCCTTACATAGTGTTTTGATGAGTAATCTACAGGCTGCAGATTTTAAATGAGGAAACTGAGGGACTGTTCTCCTCTGTGACCTGGTTAATTTGCAGAAGAAGTTGTCTATATTGGAATATCTTTAGAAGCCATGTAAGTGCTGGTAACTTTAGTTTGCATGTATCTCAGAAGTTTGATCAAACAGTGAAAGCTGCAAGGTCTGGATTTTCCCTCTGTTGTGCCCTCATCTTTGTTACATATATGCTGAGTCAGTTTTTGAGAAATAGGGGAAGGATTAGAATGTGATAATGTATAAGGTTTATTCACTGAGGGGAGCAAATAATCTTTGAATATACTCAAGATAGCTATAGACAGCTGACCAGACTGGATACAGAAAACCAAACCGTTTCAGAGGACGTGGATATGCCTTTAATTTTTTTTGTTGTTGTTGGTTTTTAATCCTGGAAAAGAAGGGTGTGTTCAGACCTTGCTGTAGTGTAAAGAAAGTCAGATAAATGCTTCAAATATCAATATACGATATACGAACAACTCTACCGTAGCTGAGTTGGAGTATACTGACTTCCAAACCTTGCACATATCTAGCAGATATATGAATTAAATGGTTTTTCAAGAAAAAATTCTGTCATGGAATTTCTGCAAGCTTCACTTTTTTTAAACCTTAATGTTTATTTTATACCACACAGAACATCTTCTTATATATTTTAAATTAAAGATTACTAGATCCTAGATGCACCTGCATCCAAGGGAACCAAGTTCCACACAGATAAATGGGCAATGTGATGAGTGCAACAAGAGTTGTGAGTTTGAGAAAATAATTTCCTTTCTTTCAATAATTCTACTGTGGTATTGAAAACTTTCCTTTATTAATGCTAATGAAACCTGACATGCCCATCAACTCAAGGGTGTGTATAGACCCCTGCTATGTAGTTCATTGAGTAATATTGCATTAATGAATATTTTTAAAAGTCAGGATGATTATTAGTTTATATTCTGAAGTGCTCTGCCTTTTATTACTAACAATTCAATTTCATTTCCTTATTTATGCAGTGGAAAGTATATTTTTACAAATAGTATGCACTTATTATTTACCCTACTCAAGGTATGTGCAGAGGTCATTCTTCCTTTTTAATATTTCTAAGTCTAATTAACAATAACCTGTTGCAAAGAGAATAATTCTACTTATTAATACTATTTTACATATCAAAACAGCTGAACTCATTAATTCTGAAAGTGTTTCATTTTAATATCTTCAGGTGTTCTCTTGGTCTTGCATTCAAATATTAAAAAGCTGGAAGTAAGAAGCTATGGTGCTAACAGCCATACTGTTCTTGACTGCATGGTTTTCTGCTCTCTCCCTTCCTGTGCTTCACTGAGAAACTAATTTATTGAAGACTTCACAGCATCTGGCACAGGGCCCTTAATCCAGCCTTGCATTGGTCATGCTCCTGCCCATGTCAGCAGCCCAGGACTCAGCTGTAGTTCCAGTGGGACACTGGCTTCCTGCTTTTGGCCTGTTCTCACTTTAGGCAAGCATAAACTCAAGGCTCTCTGGATTCTCTGATTCAATTTTACCTCCTCCAGAGTTACTAGTTAATAGTCCTGTGTTAAAGTCATGCTTTGTTTCCTTCTCATTGGGATGGAGCCAGCTATGTGTGGGGGAGGCACCAAGCTACTTGGGCACCTTCTTTGCTGAGAAAGATTTTCCTCGTCTGCTGCAGAGCAGAGTTGTTGAGCTGGATATAATGTTTGGATCCAACACATGTATACAGCATAAAGTGTAAAATTTGCTCACAAGTTCTTTTAATAAGCCTTTTGGAAGTATTTTTATTGTTGTTGCTAAATGAGTTGTTTTCATGCCTGTCTAGTTTTACTGATAGAAAAAATGCCTTTTTGAAAATAAGAGGCTTTCAAAAAGAACCTAAAAGTAGAATCATGTTCAATTTATATGCACTTGAGTTAAATTGATAAAATTCCCAGTGATGAACACTGTTGGAGTTCTCAGGAAAGAAATGTTCAATTAATTCCTCTGAGAGAGGAGGTTCCAACTTAAGGATCAGTTGGTTGGGTATTCTGGTGCTTTACTGTTAAGCTCTTGTACTGGACTTCTATTCAAACACATAATTTAAACATTATCTAAAATAAGAATTTGAACCCGATTCTTCTCTGGGTGGGTACTCCATCAGGTCATTTTTTTGCCTTCTCTTTCAGTACATTCTCGGATGCCGTAATAGTAAAATAATTCAAAGGGCAAGGAGTGGAAAAGTGGTAGATTAATATTTAAATAACTTGATCAGATATTCGAAAAAAAGTATTTTCTCTCCAAGAGGAGCCTTATAATCATTACTTTACTTTGAGCTTATTCTGAGGCTTTAGCTACCCTGCTAGTTGTCATGAGCCAGAATCTTGGTGATAGAAATTCTTACAGAGATTATCACAGTGCCTTTGTGAGCTGGAAAATTAACTCTCACACCCTGGCAGTATTTATCTGGAAAGCCAGAACCTCTCTTAACTCTTTGGGATAAAGTTAAATTCTGATAGAACAGAGTACTCTTACACCAAACATGTATATTAAAATGAAGTTAAACCTGAGTAGATGCACAAAATCTCTACCAGACTGAAACAATTTTTTTTTTTCCCCATTATCTGGAGAATGTGACCATGCGAATAGTCAGTTATTAAGTATTATGCAGACCTTTGTGAAACAAATGCCTTCAATAATAAATGCCCACAGTAAACAACTCAATCAAAGCAGGCTACTGGTTTCATATTTGTAGTTCTAATATACTGTCTGTAGTCTTGACTTGAGAAAAGTGATTTTTATAGAATAATTAAACACATACCTCATTTATCACTAAATGACTTAAGATATGATAAGCTAAAATAAAGATAATGAATTTTAATATTTCATTTAGTCATGCCAATGTACAGAACTGTAAGTGTAGGTAAAAAGCTTTTCTATATAGACAACTGGGGCTAAAGTCTCTGTTACTTCTGATGGCTGCCTAGCACTGGGCATGGATTGAGGTCTAAAACAACAGAGGAAGATCGTTCATTTCTTTGGTGGTGTATTTTCTGAATTTTTCTTTTCTGAAGAAAATCTGGCTTCAAAAGTCCCTTATTCACATACAGAGTATTGAGCCCTGCATTTAGAGAGATAGAAATAATGGAAGACAAAATCTAAGTAAGATTGTCTTTGAATCTCTGTGTTTTCCACTGTACCTGACAATTAAGAATTTTTTTTTCCTCACTCTTTGAAGGACCTGAGAAGAAAAGTTAAGGGTGGGAAGGGGAAATGATTAAGAATAAGCAAATTCATTCTGCGTAATCATTTGGAAGATCTATATAGTTAAGGTTAAATCACAGTGCTGGTATTAGATTTACAAATTCCTTAACATTTGCCCATTCTGTAGATTTGCTTTGTTGAAAAAAAGGGCTATGATATATTTTCAGGAAGCTTCGCTTCTGTTTCTCCTAAGGAATTTGAATTTTGATGTGCTCGCTTGCTACTGGGAAGAGCAACTGGAATCACACTTTGCATTTTTCCAGGTGAAGAAGGAAGTTGATAGTCATGGATTGAGGAGATCATTAACATTTTCTTGTTCAGTTTGTGATTTGCTGGGTTTTTTTGAGGGTGGGGGTGAGAGAAAGATGTGTAGGATTGGCACTAATTTTCCATTAAAAAGTGAGATGTCTTCATGAAGTCTGGTGATTGTCTGATGTGTGAATTATACAACTGCTTGATTAGCCACTTATCTCTGCAGGATAATTCTGTCATATGTAAATGCCTGTTGTAGAAGTGGAAGAAAAGATACTCCCTGTTTTTTTTAGGGATCTTCGGGCAGGATTGTTCTGTGATGACAATTAAGGTGTTTGAAATAGGATTTATACATTCTGTAACACAGTCATATGGTGAATTTTTAAAATTATTTTATAAGTTTAATCTCTAAGAGATGGAGAACCAAAGGGATCCAGATCTTTCAAGGTGATTGATGAGAAGATTTACCTACACTGAAAGTTCTGAAGCTTACATTCTTCCTGGTATTAAAAATCAGAGGATCATGTGAGAAGGTGATTGTTGTTGTTTTTAATAGGACAATATTTGAAAGAGAGAGAGTTACTACTAGCATTGTGATTTTCCTCTCTAAACAAAAAGGCATGGCAACAGAATATACCAAGTTTATGAATAGTCCCACAGGAAACTGGATCGTCTAGTGGAAGCATTTGAGTCTTGAAAAATTGACGGTTATTTTCCCCCTGTCTTATAGACTCTGCAGATGTGTCAGAGTGTCACTGTTCCTGGGTAGAACACCTGAACCTTTAAAGGAATAGTAATCTTTCCTCATGTTCTCTTGCCAGCTTCTCTGTCTATTTTTCTAATCACATTTATTGTCTAAGCTCTTTTTGTGTTGTATGTATGAGGAGAGTAGCTGGAGATTATGTTGAGTTAAATATTAGTAACCTAGACAAAAAGTGACTGTAGTTAGAAGTCAGATGTAAGAAGTCTTATATAATGCTGTAAAAGACCATGTTCTTGCTGTAAAATTACGCATCTTTTACTACAGTAAGAACCAAAAATGCTTAGTTTTTCTCTAAAGGAATTCCAATTTTTACAGTTTTTGTTGCTGAGCTAAATTAGAAAGATGTTTCACTGTTTTTATATGGGGAAATGTATGGCAACACAGTGTTGCCATATAAAGAAATTTATACCTATACAGAAATTTTAAAATTACTCATGAGAGTTTCGTTATTCAAGTCTTGTTAAGTTTTGTGATATAGCTACAAACTTTTGCCAAGCCACTATTTGCTGTAACTCCACTGAGTTTTAAATAAATTGGTAATTTAGTCGAACCTCTTGAGTAGTTGTGGTTACTGCTGGTCAGAGTATTTAAGAGCTAACTCTGCCCTTACCCCACTGAGTAGGATGGAACATGATGTGTGCAAATTCCGAAGTTTCCTAGGCTTAGACATGGCTGGTGTGGGTTTTTTTGGTGTGTGTGTGTTTTTGTTTGTGTTTGTTTGGGTTTTTGTTTGGTTGGTTTGTTTGTTTGTTTGTTGTTTCGGGTGTTTTTAGTTTGTGTGTGTGTGTGTGTGTGCTCGGGCGCAATTGACCATAGTATCACATATATTCTTGCTTTCTTTTTCTGTCAAAGGAATGAGGAACTGCTTTCTTCAGTGTGGGACAACTTCTACAGCAACTGTTGAATTCAGAATCCTTGTTGCTAAATTTGCCAGATCAGTTCTGGTTTTGCAATTATAGCATTTTATGCTATGATTAGCCTTCTTACTAACTTCTATTTGGGGTGCTGTAGATTCTGTTTTCCTGTATTATTGATCAGTGTCTTTATTTACTGTTTTATTTTGGTTCTAAGTGCACCATAATGTATTATATAGGAAGGAAAATATCAATAGGACTTCCTTGAAAGGAACATTGAGGTTAGAGTTAAAGGTTCACTGAAGTCAATTGAATGATTTCCTTCAGGCATTGTGTCACTCTCCACAAGATACATACTCACTCTCTCAGGGTGGTTAGGAAGCAAAATACAGAGCCAGAGTCCACAATGGCAGTGAGTAAAAATTTTTCTTGCTTTGTGGACTAATTTTCAACTGCTCATTCTGCAGATGTATAGTACTGGTAATGCCAGCAGATGTTGGTTAGCTGATTCTCAGTGTCCCATGTTCCATATATGGTTATATATGAAGTCAGATTCAGTATTGTATTTTGCAGTGTCTCACTAAAATGTGCCAGGATTAGGCATTAACAAAGATTTCTGTCACGTTCATTTAATCTTTTGGATATACTACAGTTCACTACTTTGACAAAAAGCAAAACCAAACACTTTCCGGTGCTTTACTTCCTCTTGGCTTCTTCTATGCTTTCCCTACAAAAGCAGAAGATTCCATACTTGTTCCATACTTGTTTCTCTATCTAGACCTATATGCTCCTGTGATGGTGTTCTCTGTCCCAAACCATGATCGTGACGTCTCTCATTTTTCTCATTAGTCTCAACACTTTGCCTATTTACAATGTAGTTTCTTTTGTAGGTGGAGAAAATGATCAACTATAACAGAGAGCAGCATTGGGGAAAAAAATTCAAATAGATGGAAATTTATTTTTTGGTAAGAATTTTCTGAGACAATTCTAAGAAACAGGTGCATGGTAGAATTTTAAATATATTAAAAACCCCCAACATACAGATTTATTATAAAGAGCTTCAATTTTACTCAAGGTTTTGTCACATATTCAGTGTGGCATACAGAGGAAAACCTAGTTTTTAGAAGTTTTCTCGGTGTGTATTAGAAAAAAAAGGGATTTGTAATTAGGCTAATATATCTTATCTTTCTCCCGCCAGTATCTTTGGCATTTGAAAGAGAAGAAATCTATTACATCAACTAATAGCACTGGTGTAACTGTATCTGTCATAATAAATACGTCTTCAGATTATTCTTTATATATTTGACCTTTGGATATATCTTTCTCTATCTTTCCTATTTCCAAATAAAGCAAGTGGAAACCACACAATCCCTGAGTTACAATTCTGAATCCTAGTTAAAATAAAACACATTATCTACTTTATAAACAGTGTACAAATATTTATAGCATCAGCTATTTAATTTACTTTATTTATTTGTGTAGTGACTAACTCTTTAGGTAAGACATATACCAGTTTGCGGCTTGGAACACAGAGGACTTCAGAGTTCAGAATTTCAGGATAAACAGCAAAAAAAGCAAAATAAAACAAAAAAACAAACTATTAGCAGAAATAACTGTAATGTCAATTCTCAATAAACAAAAGATGTGGAGAAGATAGAGTCTTTCTGGAGATGAAAAGCAAATGGAGAAGACACAACTGTCACAAGATGCAATAAAGGAAATTCCAAGTAGATACAGAAGGAAAACCAGAATATTTGAAATGTGTGGTTAAGCATTGGAAAAGTTAGCTCAAAGAGCCAATGGAATGTCCTTTGAGATTTTCAGAACCAGCACAGAGAAGGTCCTAAGCAATCTGATCTGTCTTGCTGGCTTTGAACAATGGATTGGACTAGATGACCTCCATATTTTACTGCTTTCCTTAGCAAAAGGACTGGCCTGAGGCTTACTGTGTCTCCAATATTTTCCATAAAAACTTTTTTTTGAAGTGCTAAGTTTTGGAAGTTGTTGTCATATGCCAGTATAGAATATGAAGAACACAATAATTTATCTTATGATAGTTTAATCCATCTGTTAGAAATTTTGTTATACTGATGAATAGTCAGTTAATAAAAGCTTTGGTGAAACTAAAAATGAAACTTGAGGAGTTTTGTTCTGAGGCAGGTTAATTAGGACAGAATCATGAAAGGAGGGTCAGAAGGATTCCTAGGTTATAGACTGGTTAGTTTACCAAAGCAACTGCCTACAAACCTATGCATTATTTCTGTTGAACAGCATTTAACACAGGCTTTGTAGTGTAACGAATAAGATAATGAATTAGGACATTTTACATATATAAATTCACAAATGCTGTATTTTCTTTTATTTATGCTGAAGTGCACCGAGAATCCCAGCAACTTCTTCTGCACACCTGTCAGGGTTTATGCTCAAGCTCTGATATAGTGGAGCTGTGAAACCTGGGGTCAGACTGCTTGTAAAAGAGCTAATGTGAGGAAAAAACCTGTGTGAGAAAGAGCTAGGGAAACAACCCATGCACCCTCCATCTGGTTTGGGAGTTGCCTTTATATCAATATCATTGCTCTTGCTAATTGCTTGAGCAATTGAGCTATATTGTAGTTATGCTTCTGGCCTGCCTTGGATCTGCTGATCCTGTCTTTTCTGGTTTGTCCTTGGACCTGTCATGTCATTATGGACTTGGCTGGTAGTCATAGGATTCATGACTGACTATGGTTGCTGCTTCCACACCCATTGTACTCTTCTTGTCTGCAAACTGTCAGGTTGCATCCCTGGTCACTGAAGACACAAACCCTGTTTGCTGTCTCCATGGATTCTCTCATAGCTCACTTCTATACGTTAATATTTATAAGCTGCCTCTGTGTCTTTTGGGTATAATTGTTCTGTCTGCAATAATGCTTTTGAAATCTTCACTTACATGCATTCTTCCGGCTACTGCACAGTCTCTTTCATGGTGGATGTACTCTTCCAGTGAGACTCCTTACCATGTCAGAATGATATGCTAAAGTCCAGTTTTGCCCTCTTTTTGTGCAGGGTTGAAGCTGAGTAAACGTCACTTCCTCAGTCACATATGAAAAAGAGATAGGTTGTCATTTCTAGGGAAGAGATCCACCTGATCACCTCTCCAGTTAAAAATGTCTTACAAATAAAAGTACAAAAAGGAGATGTAAAAGCATCAAAGTGAGAAAGTATTGACTCTTTTGCTTTCCTTTACAAACTCCATTAGAAAGCTCCTATGCCACTCAATCCTACTGAAAAAGGGAAGATTAAATAAGTTCTTACTGTTATGAGTTACTTACTGTAAAGTTTCTTCTTGATAAGAAATGACTGGAAAAGTAAGAGCAATACTGATTAAATAAGTTCTTACTGTCCATTTGGTGGAGAGTCAATTTGGACAGTTGTCTTTGACACACTATAATTTTATGTTGAGCCATTCATAATTTCTACAGTGCCCACCACCAAAGCAGTTATGAACAGGACATAAGAAGACATAACAGCCAATAAGCAGGTCTCTAAACTGTGCTCTATGGTCATAAAATTGTAGAAACTCAGGAAAAGAGAATTATTTAATCTTGTTGGATAAATAACATAATAGGAGTGGAAAATCACATTAAATAATGTGATACAAAAGATTTTTGTGAGATGGGATTAAGGATTTTCATGTTGTTAACTCAGTCAGAATTTGCTCTCTAATAGATATATATTTTTCTCTTGAAAGAGTACTGCAGAGTTCTCAAAAGCTAGAATGTCTACAGTTTTTCTCAAACTTCATAAAAACTTCTACTAGACATTTTATCTCACTATTTGAAATCATAAGGTATCCCCACTTGGTTGTTGGAAAACACCACCAAATATAATCTGAAATGAAATAAAAATAGTCTTGAGACTTCAACAAAAATATCACTGTGAGGGAATCTAATTATTTCTTCATGACTTGTATTTATGTAATCCCCTTAATATTCAAGTATTTGGGGATTCTTTTTCACTTTTCCTGTTTCTATGCCATTCATTAAGAAAAATATTTTGCGAATACAGCTGTTCCCTTTAACCATCAAACCAAACAGAAAGGCTGATGATAGTTCAAAAATACTTTATTAAGAATGCTTTGCATGGTTTGTCGGTCATCAGCAACTATTTCACTAAATCATTAGATCTTTATTATTTTAACTAATTTGCTGTCTTTTTCTGTAAATAATTACTGGTCTCTAGATAATTTGTCTACAGCAATTACTACTCAATGTAAATAATTTTATGTAAGTTATGAGCTTTAAATTATACATTTAGCTGTGACTAGGAAGTTTAAACTGGGTTTTAATAATGTCTAAAGGACTTCTACTTTTGAATAGGTATTTATTTTCACAGGTCTAGTCATTTGCCTAGTTCTACCTTCTGAGATAGAAAAAAATGCTTAAAACATATCGGACTAGAATGGCTCTACATTCTATTTGAAATGCTAACACTGCTCCCTGTTTCAAGTCTTTCCACACTTAAGGACAGAAATATTCTGCATCCTTCACATTTGATCTGTTGTCTTCCCTGAATGCATGAGAAATTTTCAGGACAAATCTTTTCAACATGTTCTCTGCTATGGAGGCAATTAATTTATGCCTGTAGTACAGATAGTGGCAACAATATTTAGGCTGGAATTCAAAGAACATCAGATACGGTGGAGAAGAGCTCATTATTTTCATAATACTTACAGAAAACATGAACGTATTTCTCCACATACCTCTTCTTACTACCTTCTCAGTTCCCCAAGAGCTTAATATGCTGGCATTTCTTGCATAGCTTTTTTTTTTTTTCCTTATTGTTGCTTTAGTAGGGTTCTTTCTTACCGTCTGTCATGGTTTAACCCAAGCAGGCAATGCAAACACCATAGCTGCTCACTCACCCTCACCTGCCCCACCCGACCCAAATAGGGGTCAGTATTGAAGTGGATTGAGATAAACACAGTTTAATAAAAAACCAAAATACTAATACTCTACTAGTAAATAGATATGTGAAATAGAAATAGAAATAGAATATAAAATAAAAGATACTCAGTGCAATTTCTCACTAACTTCATTCGCACTGAGCAGTCAGTCCCAGGAAAGAGCAGCTGGTCCCAACAGCCGATCCTGGAGAGAGGTAAAGGAGGAAAAAATTAGAAAGGCCCAGAGGTCTCTGCAAAATGGCAGGATGACAAAAGTCCAAACTAATGAAAGTCCCAAACAGAACTCACCTGGCTCCCACAAGAGAGTGAAGAAGGCAAAGAAGAACGTGAGAGAAGGGTCAGATCCTGACTCTCCTTATATATGAAGGGTGATGCTAATGGGATGGATTACTCTTACTGATCAGTCTGGATGTCAGTCAAGCTCTGCCCCATCCTTCTTTGATGTCTCATACCTGTGGGTAGAGCTCTCAGAATATCCTTGGCTCTCAGACCAGTGCAATCAAAAACATTAACTCTGTCCCAGGATATTATCTGCTTGTTCTCAAACTAAGTCCAAATAATTACTGTGCTAGCTATGAAAAAGAAAGGTTTCTAACTGCATGAAGAAAATTAACTCATTTTCAGTCAAACCAGTCAAACCATCCAGTTAGGTAGTGTTAGGTAAAATGCTTCAGCTGGCTGCTTTTATTACCCTCTTTATTCAGGATGTTACCAGATGCCCTTAACAAGGCTATCTGAATAGATGTTTAAAGGTAGCAAGTCATTGCCAGAGACATCAAGTTCACAGTATAACAATACGTAAATGAAATAACTTTGGCTGAGTCTGCTGACATAGGCATTAAAATTGCTTTTATTGTAGCAATGGAAGTACTAATGTCAAGCTCTAGAATATCCTTCAAGTGACATAAAGTCATGATCACTGAACTACACTCCCTCAGCAGCACTAATACACCAGTACAGCCACAGTCTATTATCACACTCCTTTCTTGTGCTAATGTGAACTTGAATGATCTTAAACTGTGACTCATGGCCATTTTTTTCCCTGAATGTGGTGATATTACCTTTCAGAGCCCAATAAAGAATTCATCTAGACTGTCTCCGATAAGATTCTCAGAAAGAAGCATATGACGTATGGGCTAGATGACAGACAAGGGGTTGAACTGAAAAGTTATAAACAGCCAGTGCCAGAGGGTGTTGACCACTGGCAAAAAGTATAGTTGGAGGTCAGAAACTAACAGTGTACCCTAGGGGCCAATACTGGGTCAAGTCCTGTTTAACATCTTCATTAAAGTTCTGGATGATCAGCAGCTTTACAGTTTGAACAAAACTGGGAGAAGTGGTTAATGTGCCAGAGGGTTGTGCTGCCATCCAGAAGGACCTCGATGGTTTGGAGAAATGGGCCAACAGGAATTAATTAAGTTCAACAACGAGAGTGCTAAATCTTGCGCATGGGGAAGAAGAGCCTTGTGCACCAGTACACATAAGGGGTCAAACATCTGGAAAGCAGCTTTGCAGAAAAAGCCCTGGGATTCATGGTGGTCATCAAGTTGAACATAAGTCAGCAATGTCCCCTGGCAGCAAAGAAGGCTAATGGTATCTTGGGCTGCATTGAGAAGAGTGTTGCTAGTGGATCAAGGGAGTTGATCCTTCCCTTCTACCTCATCACTGTCGAGGCCACACATGGAGTGCTGTGTTTAGTCCTGGGCTGCCTAGTACGAGAGTAACATGGACATACTGAAGAGAGTACAAGAAAGGGCTACAGAGATAATTAAGAGACTTTAATGTTACATATGAAGAAAGCCTGAGAAAGCTGGAATGTTCATCTTGGAGAAGGCTCATGATCTAATTGAAGTATATAAATACATGAAAGGAAGGTGAAAAGAGGATGGAGCCAGGCTCTTTTCAGTGATAGGACAGGAGGCAATGGGCACAGACTGACACACAGTGACTGAGAACTGGTTGCTCCGTAAGGTTGTATAGTCTCCCTCCATGGGAGATATTCAAAAGCCATCTAGACGTGGTCCTGGACAGCTCACTCTAGGTGGCCCTGCTTGACAGAGGCTTTGGACTTCCTCCCATCCAACCTCAACCAATGTGTGACTCTGTGAAAAGTACCATAGAATGGGAAACTGGATATTTTGCTTGCATATGACCTCTTCTGTAAGATCTTGAATCCAGATATTGTCCAGAACAGCATTCATCCTGGAAAGACATTCATATTAAGGCCAGTGTTGTCACTCTAATTGTGAAACTGATTTTGTTTTCTCTCCTTAATCGGCTAATCCATTTATAGTACCTTATGATGAGCTGTGATATGTCATTTTTATATCCTAGGACTTTAAACATCTTTTTTTCAAAGCAGATATGTGGACAACAGGGTAGGGGGAACACATACTTGCCTGTGCCTAAAACAGTCTTCTCTGATAAATGTCATGCTTTAGGACACAAAAGTTGAGTTTCAAATGGATCCACCTGTTTAATCTGGTAGCATGGAAATCTGAATCCTGAAGATCACTCTGCTCAAGCAGTGTGACTACACCTGCACTAACTAAATCTATCTGAAAGCTTTCTGGACATTAAAAAAATTTTGAAACAGCTGTGTGCCTCTTGTCCCTTGAGTATGCCCTCACAATAGGTTTGAGATGATAAGCAAGAACAAAAAAAAATCCACTAACTTTGTGAAGTTTATTCTACTGTCTATTACTAGCACCCATTGAAGACACTGAATTTGAGAGTTATGTTTTTCTAATATGCCATATGTTTTCCCAAATTGAACATATAAAATTGTTGTGTTACTGAGGAAAGAACATTCTTCACAAGCCTGTCTTGCTTATGAATACCTGGCAGCCTACCTATCTTCTGTCCCCTGATACTGGTCTCACCTCAGTACTAAGATATTTCTTATTGCTTGCATAGATGATGCCATTTTGCACTGTTTGGATGTTTGTCAAGGACTATAAGAAACTTGGATTCTAAAATGGTTTTTAATAAGTCTGTCTATATTACTGGGTTCTGCATGATAAAAATTCTTAGCATTCAAAGAGATTCAGATTGCTTTTTCATGCTGAGAGCAAGCCTACACCTGTAATTGACCAAACAACATCAAGAGCATTTGGACTTGGAAACCTATTCTGCATGTAGTCCCATAAGACTGTGGTGTTAAAGCATTAGACAAGTTGTATATACCATGATAGCATGTCGGAGTCTTATTAGTTTTATCTCAAAGTAAAGTAGGTCTTCTTTAAAGTCACTTCTGTTACCTAGAGGATAGTTTAAAAATGTAACTGATTTGGTACACATACACAGGACTCAAACTGCATCCATATTCTTCTGGCCAGGGTCATTCAGAGACTGGATAATCCATGATGTTGGAGCCTTAATTGGTTACGTTTGCTCCTGGTTTATAAGAAAGTTACTTTACTGAATGTTTCTGTTATTAGTCAATGGAAAATTGTTACTATTTCCTGAGTTCTCATCTATTTTTCTGACACCTGCAATTTCATTAATATTAAAGAGTTTACCTCTGTTAGACTGCTACCACCAAGGTATTTTGAGTAATTCTTTTTTTTTTTTTTTTTTTTTTTTTTTTTCACATGGATCTTCCTGATTTGCAACTTGCTTAACAGACACTTCTTCAGAGGTAACATTTAGTAAATATGCATTTTCATTGGAGCAGTCATTTTCAGTGTTAGATTATGATGCAGTAGTCTTACTGCTAAAGCCAGCTGAATAATATTCACAAAGTGATTTATTGGGTGTACCGCGATACTGTTCTAGTTAGTTATTCAACCAGTATTTCTTCATTCATTGCCTAACTCTTAAGTTGTGTCAGTTTCTCCTCTGTGTTTTTCATTAGTCTGGAATTGGACTGATTCATGTGCAGCATTGCTCGTTATCTAAGAAATGAAGTGGATGTTACATATTTTGAATTGAACAACAGCATGTTTTTTTACATATAGACACATTTAACCTTATTTTTATGCCTGCATTTTGTGATACGTGTTAGAGAAGTATTGTTAATCCACCTCTGTTTAAATAAATAAATATGATCCAATGTTTACATTTTGATGTTCATTAGCTGTAACATTTACCTATTTCAACTATTTATTTTTCATGATAAACCTTTTTTATAGTTCTTTACACATTTTTAAAAGAACACAGTCCTTCTGTGTACAAGAAAATAGTTTTATAAATAAAGGGACACTTTTAAGGTTTGATATCTTGCTTTCAACACAAGGCAGTCTAAAAGGAGCCTAAGTGAAGACACATGTTAAAAAGAAACATTGAGTAGTCCATAAAACTGCTGCCTAGTTTTGAACTCTGAACACCTCATTAGGAGAACTTGGAGCTTCCATTTGGAAAATGTCACTCAAGTCAATGGTATTTTGTGTGGGTTTTGGGTTATACAATTTTCTTTTCGGATGGTTGTCTGATTGCTTTTAGACTAACTGGGTTTTGATGCAATAAGTGATGTTCTCAAGGATTAAACTCCATGTACATATAACACTGAGTTTTTCCTTGACTTTGTCTGCAGTACTGATGTACAGTATTGTTTGCACACAAATGATACAAGACATGCTTGCCTCTCTGAAAGATTTGGTACAGTAAATTTGTACACATGAATGAAACC
Source organism: Columba livia (assembly GCF_036013475.1). Taxonomy (NCBI): domain Eukaryota; kingdom Metazoa; phylum Chordata; class Aves; order Columbiformes; family Columbidae; genus Columba; species Columba livia. The sequence continues at coordinate 51,362,927 of NC_088642.1, read as the reverse complement.
TATGTCTCAAATACAGGTCATTAGTTTACCTCCTCCAAGTGTGTCAATAGGAATCATTGAAAGTTTGATATGGAGAGGGTCTTGAGACCTGAAATGGAAAGATGCTCATCTGTGGTCTCTCCTTTTGATGCTGTTCAAGGCACTTTTACATGGGGGAGTTGAGTGACACAGCACTTGACAAATCCTATCCCACCCCTCTTTCATGGGACTGGAGGTCGGACTGTAAGCAATGCCAGACTGAATACAGAAACCTTCCCACGTTTTCTTAAAAAGAGGCATACTCCATGTCATTTCCACAGTAGTACTTAGAGAACCTGATGGATGCCACTTCTGTTTCTTGCAGGGAGCAGAGTGAAAAGAGCAAAACTTCTTTAAAATAAAAACTTGTTTTAGGTAACCTACTAAAAATGCCACACTACCTCAGAGCACAATCCATCTAAGGGCATATGCTGTCTCCAACAGCACAGTAAGAGAGATAAAGCAAGGTGTTTGCACACAGCTTCATGACTCTCAGAATTTCTTCTCCTTGGAATCACTGAAAACATCCACAGATAATGGATTAAATCTTAAAAAGGTCTGGTCTTGACAGACAGTCTGTAATACCTGTTAAGTTCAGAGATCTGCTGCTTATTAATATCTATTTATTCTTGATACAGCTTGACCTGGGGTAGTTGAACATGATGATCTCTAGAGTTCCCTTCCAATCTCAGTCGTTCATGACTCAGTGTATAAATGGTTGAGTGGTGGGTAGAACAGCATTTTAAGCATTTTGGTAGCTGTGGTACTTAGGAAGTTGTACAGGAAGTTGTACAGGAAGGGTTGTTGCACTTTAAAATAGACAGGATACTGGCTTTAAAAATAAATTCAGAAGAAGCTCTGTATGTGTGAGTGCATGTGTGCACATGTATTTGTGTGCATTTGAAGCTGATAGACAGAAAGACCTGGTCCAGACTGTCCCTTGAGTGGGAGATGCTGAGTAACTTCTGAATTGGTTAGGAGGGAAATAAATACTGTAATCTTAAAAAAAGGTAGAGGAATATTAGATTGCTGAAATGCTATTTGATTTCTCTTGCTTTATAGCTCAATATTGCAAGGGCTAAAATTCTTCACCAACAAAGAAAACCTAAAGTGGCACTAAAGCACTCTCCAAACCCACAGCTTTTATATAATAGGTGACCCAAATGTACTGGATCAAGAATAATCTGTGGCCTAATACTGCCAAGTGGATAGCTTTGTTGGGGTTATGGAACACAACATGTCAATGGAAGAATGGCACTGAAATGAAGAAGGAAAAAAGGGTTCTCAATGCAGTAATGGAATCTTCTGTTCTGAACAGTTTCACCTGTTCTGAACAGTTTTACCTGTTCTGAACAGTTTCAGCTTTTTAAGCCAAGATTCTTGGCTTCTATTCTATTCTATTCTATTCTATTCTATTCTATTCTATTCTATTCTATTCTATTCTATTCTATTCTATTCTATTCTATTCTATTCTATTCTATTCTATTCTATTCTATTCTATTCTATTCTATTCTATTCCCTAGTCTAATCTGGTCCATGGTCCTTACCTGAACTGCCATCCCTTCCCCATGGCCCTGCCTAGTCATCTCACATATGTGTCTGACTCTGGATATCTTCACTGGGCCTGATCCTGAAGCCCACACATGCACTGATGTCCCAGCCAGGGCTCTGTCTATCACTGTCCTCATCCTCATGAGCCACCTGGAAGTTATATCTGGTCATGGTGACAGTAAACACTGCTTTTTCTGTTTGAGTGCTCTGGGACTGTGTGTGTCCTTAGTGAGGCACTCCTGATGTAGAGATAAACTTTCTGGAGATAGTAACTGACTGCTTCCTACAACAAATACTTCCAGATTACACAATAAAAGGTGATGCTTTAGACATGGTTGGGTGATGCACAGGCCTTAGTTTAAGACACATTTATGGAAAAGCTGCTTTATAACAGTGATTACGCTGTAGTTGCTCACTAAACTGAAACAACCCAAATAAACTTGTTGTCATGTAGGAGTATCTGTTCCTAAAGTCTAATCCATTCCAAATCATTCTGGACATCTGTTTAAAAAAAAAGACAAAGAGAACACAAGGGGAAATGAGTACAAGTGGCATGAGGAAAGGTTTGATCTTGATAGGAGAAAAAACATTTTTTACAGTGAGAACCACCAATCACTCAGCAACCTCCTCAGGGATGTTGTGAAGTCCCTGTTACTGAAGGTTCTCAAGATGCAATTGACAGTCTGAAAGATAATCTTGTCTAGGTTCGCTCTCCTATGAAACATTGGACTAGATGATCTTTGAAGGTCCATTCCAACCTGGGCTGTTCTATGATTCTAAAAGAACCCCCAAATCAGACAAAACCTCTACTTGTGGAAGGCTTAGGTGAATAAGACTGTTAGGTTTCTACATATTTTGAATGACTGATCTAAAATGCTTAAAAATAACAAGAAACCCCTGTGGCATAATGACCTAGAAAATGTCCTGTTATTTTTTTAGTGGATCTCTCTGCTAGTATTGAAAATAATTTTCACTCTGATGCATGTTTAACTTTAAGCATGAGTAGTCCCATTTATTTAAATGGGGATATTAATCCTAGTTGTTTAAATATAAGTGTTCTGGTGCTTAAAGTCAAGCACATAGTAAAGTATTTGGAAATGTGAGGCAGTGGATAGAACTGTTTCCTTGAGGTCTATTTCAAGGGTAAATATGTTTGTTTTCTCTTTTTTCTTCCATTTTGATATCCCATTAGGTGTCATAGTTGTGACTTTTTCTCTCCTTAAACAAGCTAGGTATTATTTATTACTGTGTACCTACTTTTTCTCCAAGTATTCAGTTTTACAGTTTATTTTTATGGTTTCCCTATATAGTCTGTCTTCACAGAATCACAGAATCACAGAATCACAGAATGTTAGGGATTGGAAGGGACCTCAAAAGATCATCTAGTCCAATCCCCCTGCCAGAGCAGGAACACCTAGATGAGGTTACACAGGAAGGTGTCCAGGGGGGTTTTGAATGTCTCCAGAATAGGAGACCCCACAACTCCCCTGGGCAGCCTGTTCCAGTGTTCCGTTACCCTTACTGAGAAGAAGTTTCTCCTAAAATTTAAGTGGAAACTCTTGTGTTCCAGTTTGAACCCATTACCCCTTGTCCCACCGTTGGTTGTCACTGGGAAGAGCCTGGCTCCATCCATTATATATTTGTAAACATTAATAAGGTCACCCCTAAGTCTCCTCCAAGCTAAAGAGACCCATCTCCCTCAGCCTTTCCTCATAAGGGAGATACTCCACTCCCTTAAACATTTTCATGGCTCTGCTCTGGACTGTCTCCAGCAGTTCCCTGTCCTTCTTGAACTGAGGGCCCCAGAACTTTCTCATTGCCCCAACTTGCTATCTAGTCAGTGTTATTTTGATTTAAACCATCATGTTCATGGCTGCCATTTTAGCCTAAATGTGCTGTGGTGGAGTGGTGTATTTCTCTGCGAAATTAAGTGAATAGCAGTGTGCCATGGTTTCATTCTGATGGGTAGTTAAGACTTGGACACAGACCACAGTCTTTAGGGGTGTTCCTGCTTCCAGTGAAGCATTGTCTATGAGCCACAGTCTCTTCAGGACTGTGGCATGGACACAGATGCAGTTGCTTTGGGGTACACCTACTCTGGTGCAGCCTTATCCATGGGCCATAATCCCATCAGTGGTGTACCTGTTCCAGTGCTACTTTACCCATAGCCAGAGTGCCTTCAGGAGTGCACCTGCTCCAACACGGCCTTACCCATAGCCACAGTCCCTCCAGGGGTGTATCTGCTGTGTTGTGGACTTATGCACAGCCACAGATGCTTTGAGGTGTACCTGCTGCAGTTTGGACTTATCCTTGGGCGAGAATCCCTTCAGAGGTGTACCTGCTGCAGCACAGGTATGTCTACAGCCAAAAACACTTTGAGGTGTACCTATTCTGCTGTGGACTCATCCACACTGGGTGCCAAAAAGGACTATTGCCATTTAACCCCAGTAAGCAGCTAAACTTCACACAGCTGCTTGCTCACTCCCCCATGGTGTAAATGGGGAGAGAATCGGAGTAAAAGAGCACCATAGATACTGCTATGAAGAAAATAAACTCTATTCTGGCTACACCCAGTGTACAGTGTTAGCCTCAGTGGATTAGGAAGAAACTGGCCTAGGTGGTCCCAGCAGGCAAATGAACCTCAAGTTTCTGTCCCACTCGTTGTAAATACCAACATCCATCTACATCTACCTATATATATATATGACTTATAATTTTTTCTGTGTGCAAGGGAGGCTGAGGTGTTGAAACATAATTGACAGACTTTCTTCATCAACCAAAGAAAGAAAAAGAAATGGGGAAAAAAAGTTTACATAGTAATAAATTATCCAAAGTAATGTGTAATTACATTTCCACTGTTGGTTCTCATTATTGACCAGTTCATCATTTCTTCCCAATAAACATTCTTTTAAAAATAGGCCTACATAGTTAAACAATATGCAGTTTGTCTTTCAGCTATCTAAAATTAGCATCTGAACAGTTACACATGGGGAGCAATTACTGCTGTTTGACTATGCACAGGACGACATCATGAATTTAATTTTAAAGTAACTTACATTTTACAAATAACTTGATATGCCAGTAAGCGGTGCTCATGACCTTCAAGTGGTGTGTGATTCTCAAGTATAATATCCAAGTGAGTATACACTGTAACATCATTCTGTCTGGAGCAGGATGGAAATAGTTTTAGTCTGTTTGTCTTTTAAAGGTTATCTTATGGCATGAACTTATAGCCAGAGATGATTTTTGTCTCAGAGGTCATAAAAATACAGGACCAGAAATAAACATATGTGAGCTGTAAAACAGGTGAAAAAAAATCAAGAGGCAATTGGAACTCATTTGACATGAGCAACTTTTTTTTTCTTTAAGTACTGCAGTTCTCATAAATCGTTGGCGTAGCTTGTGTGCTGTATACAACAAAACCAATGATTTTTAATGTCTTTAACTTCTCAAACAAATCTTGATATTGATCAAAATGTTACCAGAAAAAAGCTTCTGAGAAATTTGTGTAGTTTGTATAGCTTTTTAATGGGAGAATTGTTGAATAGAAGGAATAGCAGAGAAAGCAGTATCTGAATGGAGACTGAGATATACTCCTATTCCACAGCAGGAACCCAGAGAGAATTACAGTGATTGTCATTATAAACTTGGCATTTACTGATATGTTTTGCATTGATTACAAAATTATTGTGTCTAGGATATCATAACATAGTAACAGATGTAGAATTCAGTGCCAACTGCTATAACTGTGGAAGTTGTATCAGCATGAAGAAGTTTGCACACCTTTTCTCCAAGCAGTAGCTGCTCTGTTGATGGATGAGCCTAGTCTCCCAGACTGTCAAAGCACTACTAAATTAATGAAGAATGTTAACACAGAGTTTCTATTTTATGCATTTACCATCCTAAACAATAGTCATCTGGTTTGTAGCCACCAATTTAATGAGTTAAGATTGTTCCTCTGTTTTCAGCTATTAAACAATCCCTTTGCTTTTCCTTTCATTGCAATAAGTACAAACAAAATTACATTTGTAGAGTGTCCTTCTCTATGCTGCAAAAAAAAAAAGATGTGAAAGGTGAAAATGCATTTTTAGAACAACTTATTGATGTGTTGTAAAAACATTTCCTTATTTCTCCTCCCACTTTTGACTCTCTAAAAGTTATAACTTGAAGACAAATGATATTTTTATCTTTGCCTAGACCTCTGAAAATTATTTTAAATGAGTGTATCTGCAGACATGGAACCTGCAGTACTTATGGAATCAAAAGCAAAACTGAAATCAAAAGGAAAAAACAGAATCTAGAGACAAACCTAGTCTTTGGAAAGCTAGACACCAGTAAGTGACCAGTATATATTTTGTGGTTTGTATAAAATAAAAAATGAGTCAGTAAGATTCTTTCATTGAAATAGATTAAATTACAGCTTTCTTCTGGTTTGAATAGTATATTGAGGGTAAACAGAGTGTTAAAAACAAGCTTCAGGATTCTAAATTGGAGCTATTGCTATTTATGCAAATATGGGGTTCTTTAAAATGCAAAGCTTACAGAAGTATGGAGGGTCTGATTACTGTCCACAGAACTGGTGAGTCACTGTGATAAGGTAGAAATGAACTTCTGTGTATTTTAATAAGGTTACTCTATCCACACATAAGATTTACAACTTCTTTCAGCTCAGGAACAACTCTTTCCTTTTCAAGAGAAGCCAGATTACAATGCAGGTCAAGTAGGGTGATGCAGACTGAGTTCTCATTACTCAAATGATGACTATTGAATTTTCTTTAGATTAGAGACCCATTTTTTTCTTGGCGATCTGAGGATTACATGGTTCCTATCCTGTAGGTGTTTGGGTTTGTTGTTTGTGTGTTTTGTAGTACAGCTGAATTCACATCTTCTGTGTTTTTTTTTTTTTTTTTTTTTTAATGTAACTCCTATAGATAGGAGACATTTGTGTCCCTAGCTAGATGCTTGTTGATTTATTAATTTCCTATAAAAGTTTGTGAAATAAAGACTACATATGTGATGAACTGCAAAACTCATGGAACACAAAGAAAGAATATTCATCCAGTAGCTTATTTCATGTTCTAGCAGATAACAGCAACTTTTATAGTACCTCCTCATTTGTATATATTTTTAAGCTTTTTCTGCAAAGTCTTTAAGTGTCAGATATTGAACAATACTAAGGCTGAGACAGAATAAACAACATGTAGGGAATCTGGATACTGGAGTTTATTTGACTAACGAGAGTAGAGTTTGTACCTTACTTAACTTGTTTGTTCATGCGCAGCTGCCACTAAGTGAAAGAAGTCTTGTCTTCCCTGCCCAGCAGGAAGGTCATTGGTGGCCTGCAATAGCTGGGGAGAAAGTTGTGTTCGTTCCTGCTCATAGTCTCAGGTATTTGGGACTAAGGTTCCTGGGCATCTCTGACACGTGTCTCCATATAGGTCTCTGACTTAGAAGTCATCTTCTCTCACTTCCAGTATCTTTCTTCCAGCCAAGGACTTAATTTTCTTCTTTCAAAGACTCCTTCTGCCTTTGGAGAACTCATGGGTTTGGCACTGGGTCCTCCCCAAACCTTCAGTTTTCTCAATATAAACAGGACATGCCACTTCTGTTTAGACCAGGTGCTGTCAAAATTTACAACCAAACTGTATCAGTCATAGCTAGCAAGTAGCAGGCTTCTGCGTTAGTCTTCAAAAGTTAGATTTTTGACAGTGTCCCACACTTGCACCCAATTATCTGCTACCTAATAGCACTTACAACCTGAGCAAATTTTTCACCTATGACAAATAGCTGCCAGGAAAATCAAGATATAGGCCTATCTTATATACAACAAGACAATACTGTATTATACCACGTATGTACAGCAAAATTTAAAGGAAGTGAATATTCAATCTATTAAAAATACTTAATGAACGCTCTATAGCAAGCAAAGTTTTATTTTTTTGCTTGCTTTGTTGAGCTAGCTTCCTGGCTTTCAGTGTCTTGGTTTACAAAACTCTTGTATTTTTATTTTAGTGTTCTTTGTGGCAATGGTGAACATACCACTTGTGCTCAGCTTCCTTTTTTTTGTTTACCATGCTAATAATTATTGGTGTTATTACCTAATGAGGTTTGGTTTCTACTTTATGTTTTTACTTATATGTGTATATAGACATGCATATGAACCCTAAATGCCTTTTGCACTTGCTGGGCTGATCTGTTCGGTTCATTGTTAGGTGGTGTGACTCTTGCACATTTGATTTAATTTCCATGTCTCCTTCTATTCTGAATCTTTCTAGCTTGCTCCAATGTTCTAGACTCTGACAGGTGCTACTGTGGGTTCCTCCACATGGCTACTACTCACTGCTGGTTGCAGAGCAATTTCCTGTATTGTTTGCATATGTGACTTTTCCAAAGTGTATGCTTTTTGAATTACTTTCTCTTTTACATCTTGTTACACTTTGATATGGATGTGAATTGTGACCAGTTTTTAGGGATTCTCTTATAGAGAATATATGAACCCTTCTCTTAAAGCCAATGAGCTAATTAAGTGTTTATATAATACACAAAATATTTTTTCGAAATAATTTTCTTTATGTAGCTTAAAAATTTCCTACTTTAATTTATCAACGTGCAGTTTTTCAAATAAATCCTTCAATTAATAGATTTTCATCTTAAGTTATACAACAGGACACACAGTTGTGTACTAAAGAAATCATCCTATTGTGGCTATATTGGCATTTTCTTTCATGTCTGGGACCTTTCTTTGAGAAGAAGGAAAATCTGTATTTCATTTTATTTCCCAGCATGTTTAGTGCAACAGAGGTCTGAAGCTATGCAGTCACTTTTCCAGCTGAATGATTAAACTGCTGAATTCACTGACACAACAAATCTGTGCATGTAACTCATGAAAAGTGGGATAAGCTAACGTAATTAGTAAGAGTCAGTGATGTCTTTACTGAGTCCAGACTGCTCTATCCTAAAGGCAAAACACTGACTAAAGAAAACTGTATTTTTATTCCTATTCCATCAGCACACCTGCTTTGTGCAGACGAAGAAAGTGCAAGTTTCAATCTGGATGATTATGAAAAAGTTAAATGATGCTTAATATCCTGAGTCCTCACATGGTGCAGCTCAAGCTTTTAGATTTTCCAGCCTCCTTATAGGCCAGCCTAAGATACTGATTGTACAATGTAGATGTTTCTGCAAGATTCATTAGCACCTCTAAACTGTCCATGCTTAAATCATGATTGTAGAGTTCAATAGGCAGTTATATACTTTAAACAGTGTGGTAAATTGCATCATTCTTATTGTCTTTAAGTAAAAGTAAATAGCATTGTCTACAGTGAAAGTTAATTTTAGATACTATAGTATGGATTTTGAACTGTGTCAACTGCCACTATATTTTCTCATAGGGTAGTCAAAGTAGTTTATGTTTGTTACTGTTTTCCCAATGAGAGATATGGGGAAGGAATAGAGGAGAAATAGATTTAGACACATTTATTTTCTTAGAATACATGACATTATCATTTATTTCATCAAATTGGATGTGAAATGACAGGCAGTGATGCACCTTCTATTTATTATGTGACCATACCTATAAGTGTATTGATTTACCTTCTCGGAAGGAAATTGTCTGAATATATTTATATTTAAAGTTGTAATAACTTTACTAATGTGACCTTGCAGCCAAGGTGGTGGAAACAAAAAAATCCATGCGAATACAGAATTGTACTGAGTCTAGCTGCTATGAGGAAAGTTAGTACCATCCCAACCATGCTACGTGGCACTCTGTTTTCTTCTGTTGTGATAAGGGAGAGGACATGAGGAAGTGGGATGGTGAACGTACCTTTAAGCTAGAATCCCACATATGTGAACTGAGTGAGAAGGCAGCTGCTAAGAAAGGGGACATCCAAGAAGGCTATCACTCCAGCTGAAGTGATAAAAGGCAAGCAATGACTCCCCATACACAGGAGGCCTGAGAATGCCTCACTTGATTGTGATGAAAGGACTTCAGGTCTGGCATTGCAATGGCCAGGTAGTGAATACTCTGACCAGGAATAGAGGGTCTCTGCCTTATGCCAGGAGGAGGAAAGGGATAACTGGGTTTACTGGGCTGTGTAGATTTGTCTGGTGTCCTGACACAGCAGATCCACATGAGTGTTAAGCTTTAGTGGATACCAGTGTACAGTAGTGCCATAATGCCATCAGACTGTGGTGAGGAGCAATCCATCTGTATTTCTGAAGTGACAGGGAGATATCAGCCGTTGTCTGGGTTGGAAGCTAAAGTGAACCTAACAATTTCTGTATATTGCAATTGCAAATTGTAGCATAATCCATATACATTTTCTACTTCCTCTTTTCCTCTGTGTTTACACAGCATGTAGTAGAAATGATTCATCATCTGTAACTTGGGTTCCTAGCTACTGCTAGAGATCTATAACCTTTTCATGCAAGGCTACAAAGAGCTTTAGAAAAATCTTTAGGTTTTTTTAGACTATACTATTTGATGTTTTTCTTCTTTTTAATCTTCATTATGGAATATTTCAATTTTATAATTTGCTCTTCCTTTACTATTTTTATTTGTTTTGTTTTAGAGAAAATTCAATAAAGGAGGATCAGACAAGAGAAACTTTAGGTGATTTTGTCCCATTCTCTGCATGCATTTTCTTTTTTCTTATTGCTAATTTGTTCTTAGGTATGTACTTAGCTCCGCTATTGCCATTATTTTAGGGATGCTTCCTTGTCACTTTATATGCAGCTTTCATTTTACATGTTTCTTCCAAAATATTGAGTATCTCTTGCTTTATGCTAAACAAATTAATATCAATAAAACTGATTTATGTGTCTTCAGATACCCTCAATTTTAGATAATTAAAAAAACAATAACAACAACAAAAAACAAAATGTTGACCTGAAAAGTATCACAAAAGTGTGAAAGGGTTAACACACAATTTCAGTTTGAATGTATGGGGAAACCTCTTTCCTATAGCAAAACCCCTTACCTCTATTTTGTTCTTGAGAAAAGTCCACATCAAATTAAATATATCATGTTCTAAGAAGAAGCTTTTAGAAACAGAACCGTATACTCTGAGTTTCGCTTATTAACTACTAGTATGAATCAATCAACCCTACTGTATTCTCCTTAGAGGTAATTTCATTGCAATGTCTGTTATAAGGGTTTTTCACCATCCTGTGTTTCCTTGCTAATTACATTTTAATGTTACAGTAATATCTGTGACTAATCAACTTCTTTCTGATCTGCAGCATGACCTTTCTCACTGTTTTCATTGAGAACTTGCATATTAGTTTGGTGAACTGAGAAAATGGTGCCTCAGATTCATTCTAATTAAGAATTAAATAATTTACACTGATAGTTCTGGCCATCTCGGTTAATGAATGACAAACACATTAGCAGAACTATTATCTTTTATATTCTTTTTGTCATACTTGTACATTCTGAAACTCGAGATTCCTAACCAATAGGATGAATCTGCAGGATTCTAGGACTTCTGTGACTGCAGGCAGTTGGCTGCGAATCAATAATTTTGATATGACTTTACTTGACTTGAACCAAATTAAATGTAGATACCAAGTTGGGTATATGCTCACCCAACTCTTTAGGAAATATTCCTGTTGACTTCAGTTGGCTTTGTCTTGAGTTCCCAGTATGTTTGGTTTAGCCAAACACCAACGTATTTCACTCCCCCTGCTTCAATTTGGCACTTTACTGAATAACCATGGTACGACTGCTTGTCTAAAAACCATTCTCAATAGGGTCTGTGAGTGAGCAGAAAGAAAATTTGGGAAGAATTTGGCACCTGTGTTCTAGTAATTTTTGTTTCCAGAAGAATGAAGAACTATTAAGTGACAGTCACCTTCACTGCTAGTCTCAGGAGCCACCTTTAAGTTCACAAAGCTAGTACAAAGCTGCAAGACAACCGGCAGAAATGGCTGGGTGATTTCAACCAATCAAAACTGTACACTTTTTCAAGTTACTTTTTTTCACGGAGGCTTCGTGGAGGATGTAAACATTCTAAGTATCCAGAGAAAACAAAAAATCTAAAATGAAATATATTAAAAAAAAAAAAAAAAGAGCAAGGCTTCTTTTACTGAAAGATGACCTATACAAACACAAGGCAAGATTCTGCTCATTTACACCTGCAAATTCAGTGTAGTATCTTCCAACTTACCTATCATAAAGGGGTCAAGGTCAATTTTTCCACTAGTTTTCTACCCAAATTAGTAATTTGTACGTTTACTGATAGCGGATTCTGCAGAATACCTCATGTAAAACTAAGAATGGTATCTGTCTTAAGTTGCTTTACTCAGAACTCCCCATTAAGAAAACAAACGAACAAACAAACAAACAAAAAAACCCCCATATGCTGAAGTGTAAAATGAAAACAGAATAGTGCTGTTCCTGTATTTCTTCCAGCACTCTTAAAAGTAGCAGTTGCTTAAATTTCCAAAAGATCCTTCTCTTCTTGAAAAATTCTGAGCCTTTGTATATAAATCTGGTGATTAAGCATGACTTAATGTAAAACAGGAATGCTCTCAATGAACTGTAGAGAAATGCACTTTCACGAGGTAAAAAATCAGATGACCGAAATTGTTCTTAGTGTAAATGTTGGTGGAAAAATATCGAATATACTTTGTGGGTGTTTTTTAATGTTGTTCTTTCATATATGTAAAAATATTAAACTGAATAAGATTTTGAAAAGAGTTATCACTTCCTTTATAAAGCATTTATCATACAGATGATAATTTTCTAACTCTTCATCTGTTTTTAGCTAAAAAAATTTGTATGGCCTGACTTTAGCGGGGAAACGACCCTGCATATTTGGAGAAGCAAAAACTCATCCCCTTCTAAAAATATACACTTAGGTTTTCTTATTAAAATTATTTTTGATCCTCAGTCACAGATTTACTCCAACATTTTATTTGTCATAAATCTATTTACAGGATCAGATAAGATTTGAGACTGTTGTTGTTGATCAGCATATCAATTATGAAGAAAATCCTAAGACCAAGGTAAGGCTCAGTGAGTGGACACTGGGTTTTTAAGGCAACATTGTTTTCACTTCACAGTTTTGAATGTGTCATAAGCAAATTTGTGCTGAAAGTAATAAAAAATGTTAGAAATAGTCAAAATAATTTTAGAGTGTGTCAGACACACTTCTGTTAGAGAATGTTAATGCGAAACATGGGATTTTTTGCAGGTCACTTCTGGTTTAGGAGGATGAAAAGGATGGAAATGAGATATTTTATATGACATGTAAGTGTGGCTTAATTCTCTTGTACTCTGAATGCCATTTGCTTTATTTAGTACCTAATTGGTAGCTGATGGACTTGGCTTATGCAATATGTGGCCTGCCTTTGTTATGTGATATCACAAAATAGATCATACAAAAAAAAAATCCTTGCTTATATGTTCAAATTTTTTCTGCTGAGATTCTCCATGACATGGTTCCTTTCATGACACAGCATAAAATCTGTAGTGCATTAAAACAAAACCTGCATTTTATCTTTTGATCTGGTGTTCTGACCTTGGTAGATAAGATCTCACTGCTGGTATGCAACAAATGAAACAACAGCATACCAAAAAATGTTAGTAGTAAACTTTGTGAAACAAATAATTCACCTTTGGTTCCCTTCTGATGGCCTTGCTGTGACAATAATCAATATTCTGTGTCTGGATGACCATTTTCAGATGCAGTACTTTTTATTAGCTTTCAGCCGCACACATTAAAAGTAAGTTACACAGTCCTTAATGGGGCTTATGTAAGTCATGTACTTTTTCTTAATTTTGTTTTTGATGGTTTATGCTGTCAAATTCAGCACTTCTATCAGAAAATGGTATGCAAAATCAAATTGTTTCATGTTATGAATAGCTATGTTATCATTTGCAATTTGCCCACCCCTGTTAAATCAAAGTTATAGCTCACTGGGTTCAGAGCAGCAGAACAAAGGAGAAATTGAACTCTTTATCTTAATCTCTGCTATTAACTATAAATTTAAGGATCTTTCTGTGCTATTGCTAATCCTCTGGAGCATTTTTCTGGAATTTATTGAGAGTCTGAGAACTTATTTTGTGATTGACGTGGGAAGTGATGGGAAAATACATTCCTTGAACTAAAGACTGTTAAACTCTATGACAGTGTCTGAGGGATGGGAAGTAAGTGAGAACTCAAGTCTAAAACCAAAGTTTCAATTAGTGTGTATCAAAGCATGAGTAAACCTCATCCAGCAACAAAGAGGGCCAAACAGAGAAGAAAAGCTGCATGTGAAATACAGATTTCCTCAGCATTTCTGGAACACAGTGTAATTACCTTCTTGGGTGAGGAGAAGCAACCACCATCACAACCACCTTTTTGACTGAGCTCATTTGCAAGGCAAACCTGCTTCTGGATTTGTTATTGCAGTGGTGATTTTAGCCAAACACAACCACTCCTACCAAAACAATTGTGTACACAGAAACATTAACAGGGCATGATGAAGAAAATAATTCTATGTTGCTTAGATAAATTATATAGAGAAATGGCAATATTGGAAACTTAGCACTGTATTAAGGTTAATCTTTATCTCTGTTGAAGTGTAGCCATCTGACTTGTTTTCTGGAATTCTTACAGGACAGTGAGGAAATGACACATTCTGTATTAATATGTCTATACATTACCACCTTCCTACATGGTCAGTAAAACAATTGCAGTGGGTTCTCCACATTGTGTGATGTATGGTGTCTCTAATCACAACTGGAATTTACATTTAGAGAGGCTGGTGGGAGAGAATAATGCTCGCGATGCTGAAGTTCTTTCCTCCAGAGGACTTTCAGAGTTTCCTTTCCTAATACTGTAATTGTTAGCAACCATCTTCCTTGGAAGATATACTGGTAATGCTAAGAGTAGCTTAAACTATGTACCTCTAGTGATTACAGAATTTGTTAGAAACATAGTGAAACTTGGGTTTCAATATTAAAGAGCTCTGTTGGGAGTCAGAAATACTGACTTGTGGAGTCAGAAATACTGACTTGTAGATGTCCCAGACCTTACTCCTGAAATCTGCTAAGATGAGCTTAGAAATGCTCCTTGTGAAGGTGAGAATGTGTTGTGGGTGGTGGGTGATCTAATCCACCTGCATCTGGATGTGAAAAACTCCAGGTTCTGTCTGCTTGTCAACTGCATGTGCCCTTGCATTCTGCTAGTGCAACCATCAGCAGGAACCCTTCTAACTCAGAAACCTGCTCTGTCTACCTTCTAGGAGGTGTGACAACCCTTCAGGAAGACAGGAATTGAGAGAGCAGCCGAGGTGAAGAGCAGAAGCAAAGCTTTGCAAATACATAAATAAAGAAATAGACAATGAGCACACAGACACAAAGGGCTGCTAAAATGAAGTGTTTATGATAGGATTTGTGTAATATTAGAAAATATTATTTTTCTTTTTAAGTAAACCTATATGCCTTTAGTGTCCATGAGCTAAGAACATCATGTGAATCACACATTCTTTGATGGATCATTAAAGTTAGTTTAATCTGAACCACTTAATTATCTACATAGCCTCTGTCACTTTGCTGCTGCCAGTCTTAAGCATCAATAGTCTTAAAATGCCAGCAAAGGATATCGATTTGATAATGTGCAGCATTTTATCTTCTATGAGATCTGCCATGTGCAAAGAACCAGTTGCCTAGTTTCAGTACTAGCCACCACACAAACTGGAAATACTTTCCCGAAATACAAGAAGTGCATATGCCTTTTTTCAATCTCCAACTTGTTAATGAAATTTGTATGTAAGGGTGTTAGAACTTCTCAGACTATACATTAAATAGACTTGAATATCTATTGTCAGACTTGATGTTTTATGATCTCTCTTATTTTGGAGATATATCTGCATAAGGGCCAGATCAAGAGAACCAAAGAAAGGAGATGGCAGGCAATCATGAATTATTGATGACCAATTGCTAATTCTGCCCAGCAGAATTATCATACTGAAGAACAAACCATGTGAGAAGGTTATGTATTTGCAACAACTATAACTTGCAGATGTGGAAAAGGTAGATATATTCTTTATTTACGTTTGATTGAACAGCTAAGCCTTACTAATGCTCTTTTTCAGCCAAATGTATGTGGTGTAATTGTATGGACTATGGAAAAATGAATCCAGAGATCATATGTTTACTCTTTTAAAGGTCTTGAAATCATGTGATTAAAGCTATTGTAATAGAAGTCTATTAAAATGCAATTCAAGGAAAGGGAAGATAATAGAAGAGATATTATGGCCAAGGTAAAGTATCTAAATTAAGGAAGTAGAAATTTATGTTAAAAATCAAAAAGCCTATGAGGCTTTTGGAAGGCAGGCTGGCCAATAAATGGTAACACAGGTGCGGACAAACTTGAATCAGTTTATGCTAATACAATGTGCTGACTTCATCTTTCTTCAAACAGATAGTTTTAATAGATTTTCAGTGTAACTGTATCTGTATCTTTATTATCTTCAAGAACAAATTTTTTTGTTTGTTTGTTTGTTTGTTTCTGCCAGTTCTTGTCTTCTTTTCTGTAATATCTGAGAAGTGAGTGGAAGCCATACATAGACACACTTTTTATTAACTGTGTTGCCTGTCCATAAATAGCAGTGTAGATTTCATCACTTGTTATTTGTTGTATGCTCTAAATACATTTGTTCTGAGAAAATGCAATAGTGGATTGACTGAAGAAAGCAAACACTGCCTACATAATATAAAATAATTATGCTTTCTCATAAAATGTTACAAACACTTTTCTATTCTAAATGAATGAGAACCCTGTAAGATTTATTTTAACTGCTTTGTTTTATTATCTTATTTTATAAATGGAATAATAAACACGTGTTTCTCTTTCTTTCTTTCTGACTTTCACTGTTTCTTATTCGCCCCAGTTACAACACAATCTTTACCAGAAAGCCATTTCTCCAGATTAGGATAGTGAAATATCTGCAGTACTCTGGACAGATTTTACCATCTGTCCATCATTTCTTTCCATTGTACGTAGCTTTCCCAATATAGCAGATGTATGGGTAGCACCAAAACTACTTTTTTTGGTTCTATTAGTAGAAAATAAAAATCTATGAGAGAATGCTAATAATTTAATCTTAATAATGAGGTAATGGTTTTTAAATTAAGCCCTAATGGTAAAATGATGATCTGGCCAGATAGTTCAAATTAAGAAAGCTGCTGAGGAAGATAAAGCCATTTAGATTTTTAAGATAGAAGAGACTAAGAGAAATCTATTCCATAAATGTACAATGTGCAAGTAAGAAATGGAGGTGTTTTGAAAATACCACCAAATTGCAAATAGGTGTTTTTAATTAAAGTAGCTTCTTGAATAGTAATGGTTTCCCAAATTGGTTTTGGTGGAAAATGATGTTAAGTAGACATTTATGTAGCATTAATGAATGTCAGATAGATTCTAAATCACTTACTGAGTTGGTGATTAATTTATTTGGTGCCAAAAAGAATTTTAAAATGTCACATTCAGCAAACACTTCTAATGGTCACAATTTTACAGATATGTACTGCACCAAAGTTGAGATATATATGGAACATTTAATTTAAGGGGTTTTATCTGTCATATGAGCAGCAACCTGATATTTGTACAAATTGAGTGCAAGAGTCTGTTTGTACCTTAACACTTCTCTGTCTTTCCATTAAAACACAAATAATTTGCATATGTAACACACTTCTATAGGCATGTGCTCTTAGTAAATGCAAAATAACTCCATTTATAAAAGGGAATGACCCCTCAAGAACCAAAAAGTTCCAATTCTGTAGAAATATTCCTAGATTTGAAATATTTAAATAGTAATGCGATCAATATTCTCTTCAAGTATTTAAACCAATATTATTCTGTTCAGAAGTTTTATTTATGCATCCTGTCAAGAATCAGCATTAGCCATGACAAAACAATGTGGTTATGACTATTTACATGTAAGCCCAATGCAGACAGATAGGGCACCAGGTGCATTTTGGGGATTTATTACCTAAAATTTATTATTATGATCCCTTTTGATTAAATTTCACATTGTCTCAACAGCTGGTGGCTGGACAGATTTATTATGCAAACACAATTACTCAGTATTATAACTCAGTGTCACTGATTTGGAAATTTCAGGGCCGGTATGCAAAATACTTCTTATTTCCAAATTTTTTCTAAAAGCATCTATTTCTTGACTCTGGAATATATAAATGATATTAACTCATTGTTTTGTTTTCCTCACTGTTAGAGATCAGTGTTTCATGACCCAGAGGTGTCTAGTGGGTATTTCTTTAACTTGCATATTATGGTCCTGAAATATTAACTGAGCCAGAGGAAAAATGATACTATTCTGCTGCTTTATAAAGCCCATATCTTTTCCATCACATGTTATAAAGACACTACTTTTTTTTTTTTTTTTTTTAATTGTGCTTACGGCTTGTGGACATTTATATGCACCTCAGAATTTTAACGGTTAAAAATGAGATAAAGGCACAACCTCTTAATTTGTTTTTTACTGTGTTTGTTTGTTTTTTTTTTTTTTAATAACCCGAAACTGAAACAGAAGAGGGTGAATTTTCAAAGTACTTGAGGACATGTGGAGATAGTAGACATTTTCAGAAGCAGTTAAGGTCCAGATAGTCAAAGATCTGTGTCAAAACCTTCTTGAGATAAGTAGATATTATATTAGTCGAGACTTTTGTGATTCCCTTAAGTCATCAGAGAGTTCACTTGTAGATATTAAAGCTGCTGTACATACTCTACCCCGAATGTTAGGATTTATCCTCATAACTCCTGTAGCAGAACTTAACATTTTTGAGGAGAGTTATAATTTTATTATTGCCTTCTTTTTACAACACTAAAGCACTATATTCAGTTTTAAATAGGTAATGTAAGACACCTTAAAATTCTAATGCAGATTTTAAAAGTTTGAAATAACTCTAAGTTCTTTTTTTTTTTTTTTTTTTTTTTCTGCAGGGAAACTGGAGATTTTCTTTGTACTTGATCCTGTGTTAGAAACAAATTTCTCTTAAGTGTAAGTAGGATACATTTTTGAGTGTTATTGAAGGTTGTAACAGCTCTTGACAAAGCATTAAACATCTGTAAACTCAGATACTCCAGTTAAGTATTCATATAATTGCTCAGAAGATGAGAATATGCAAACTCCAGGTCAAATGACTTATATAGGGAAAGAATGTGAGAGCAGAGGCTAAGATGATTTGGGTTTCTTTTAATCCACTCAGTGTGTTGTCCAGGGCACTGTGATGTTCCTCTGTGTTATGATGTCAGATTGATCATGCTACCCATTAAGCAGCTTTAGCTTTAGACAGGTTGTTGGCTATTGTGAAATCTGACTTATGGACGCTACAGATTTTGTGGAACCACAAGATGGATTTTGGTTTCATGTCAGTAGGATTGCTAGAGTTTAGCATCTTTGTAACCATTTCATTGACTGATTTAAAGATTATTGACTTCCCAACAAAGCTGTGAGAAAAATATATGTCACAGTAATCTAATAATTTACTTCTCTCTAATACAGTAAGTTAACATGTGTCTGTTAAATCTATTTTAATTTTGGTAACTGCAGAATCATTTTAGCAGGAAAAAAGGTTAAAATCTGAGAAAATTAGATTGCAAAGATAAAATTGAAAGGACATTCTTGAAGTCATTGATAATGAAAGATGTTGCAGTGACAGCTGTAGTAATGAAGACCTTGTTTTAGTGAAAGGATGAGCTGCGAAGGTTTAAAATTGCCTACAGTATTTAAGTCTCAACTTTAAATCTCACTTAAGCCTAAACCATAAATTCTGTATTATCATTATTCTTATTGCATATCTGTGGCTTGCATGCCTTTCACTTGTGTCAGTGCTGGTTTCCAACCATTAAAGGTCAAATGTTAAAGGCCAAGTCACTGTGGTAATTTTTAATACTTTAAGATTTGTACTCTATGTTGTTCCTGAAACCTATAAAGAAGGACTGTGAGTTTTCAGATCTGAGCTCTTAAAATAAACATTTTAAAAATTCTTAAAGAGCTGTTTTAAGACCATATGTATAATTTTTCTTTGAACTACTTTTTTTTTTTTCTAAATTTAGAAAAATGTCACAATGTAATTTTTATAGATGACTCATGAAATGAAAAGCTTTGAGTTGCAATTTACTATATTTTTTACTATAATTCTGACAAGTTGTTTTAAACTAAAGTTTCCCAGTTTGGATTGTCGAACACTGGACGAAGCTGCGTAGACAAGCTGTGGAACCTCATCCTTGGACATACACTAAGTAATAACAGTGAAGGCCCAGCACAATCTCACCTTGGCTGGCCTTGCTTTGAGTGGCAGGCTGGCCCAGAGATCCTCCAAAGGTCTACTTCAATTTGATTTATTCCATGACAGTTATAAAAGATGTCTATCATTTTGATTCTTCTCTATAGAAGAATGAACACTTTAAACTCCTCCAAAAAGAAATTACAGAAGTGAGAATATTTTCTTCTACCAATTTAAGACTCAAGTTCCTATTTTTTTACGATAGAGTTTAGGTTTTTTAAATTCATAAGGTTGTGTCTTCCTCAGCAATTGTGTGTGCTATAGGCTATCTATGAAACTAACTTGAGACGTATGCTCAGACATCCAGGTTCAGCATGTACCTGCTGGAAGTGCTACGAAACTGCTCGTGATAGATGATAGATTTGTTATTTGAAAAAGGATGCTGTGCATTAGCACAGCAGTCTTAATATATTGCTGGAAAGCTGGGACATGCTACAAGGCCTTTTAAAAATTTATTTTGATCAAATCTTCTAGGACAACACAGGTTTTAAGTCTGAAACTATAGACTAACTATATTTACTCACACAACCTAAAATATTTCATTTAAGTTATTATCTGCTTATGATTTTTTTAGTGTTTTTATTTAGAAATATAGCAACATCTACCACCTTCTGCGTGCGTAGCTAAAAAGAAAATGGATTAAGTGTACATAAATACATAAATCAGTAAATCCTCATCTGCCTGCCAGGTTAAAAGACTACTGCAACTTCTACCTCAAGACAGAAAGAAGCAGAATGTGCTTAGTGTACTAAGTATTCATGTTGTGCTGAGCTGTTATGGCAGATGAATCTGTCTATGTGATAAATGTTTTTATAAATTGTAAATGGTTGTGCTGGAAATACTTCCCTTATCTTTTTGAGTGAACTATTGAAAAATTAAAAAAAAATTCTTGGGGGCCCTATATTCTAGAAGCATTTCGATGTTCCCAGCCCAGCAACTGTACCGTATAGAACAGCATTAATAACATGTTTAGCTTCACAATTTAACTGCCTTGAAATGAGTCGGATGCAAGTCCACAGGCTTCACTTATGGGCTTACTTGAATTGGCGTAGCTCAGTGTCAGGACTGGATACATTTTTGTCTCTCCAGTGGAGATGAAATTTGATGTACTGAAGAGACATTTTGTTATTTTTTCATACTACCTACATACTATGCCAAAAAAAGTGTAACAAATATTTGTGTCCGAATCAGTCTTGTAATTTCAATTTATAGCGTACGTAGGTTTTATATTTATTTTTATAGGTAATAAAATATCTATTGCTATGGTATTAATTTTGGATCTCTTTATATTTTTAGTGAAATAGCTTATTCATATAATCTAATGAAGTAACAGAATTATATAAAGGTCTTTGTGGAATTAGTTACATTAATATTGGTTTTCTAGCCTCATTTTTTAATATTATTGTCTTTACTTTTCACAAGCCCCAGTCCTAGCAGCCCAAAAGCTCTTAGAATTATTTAAATACCATGTAACCAAAACCATTCTGATTATAAACAGATGCAGAAACATCTTTTCATGCTGATTTTTAAATTTTGGTAGCAAACAAACAAAAATATATAGACTTGTAGAGTGTACTATTTTATCAAACACAGAATCACAGAATCACAGAATCACAGAATGTTAGGGATTGGAAGGGACCTTGAAAGATCATCTAGTCCAATCCGCCTGCTGCAGCAGGAACACATAGGCATAACTTAATGATGTTTACCATTTTGATCCCACTGGCATTGGCATTTGTATTCTGCATGTCAAGCACTATACAAATGCATTTATAAAGTTAACATTAAATCAAGCTTTATACCTGAGGGTTAAATAATAAAATGGATTGCAATATTATGCTTCATTGTATTGTACTTCCTGCTCATACAAGCGGATTGTTATTTCTACAGGCAGCACTTTTCTCTTATAAAAATCAGTTCTCTGTGTACTATTCGTATAACAAAAAAACAGGTTAAAAAGCCTTGTTGTAAACAGTAGATTGTTGAGACAAAACTGTCTACCCCTTACTTTAAAAACCCAAACCAAAACAGCTGTTTTGTCAGAATCTCTCATCAGTTTTAAAGGCTAGCATGTCTCTTTTATAAGAAAGAATCACTCCATGTTGGGTTGAATGAAGAGGATTATTATTTTCATCCAAGTCATTACATAAATAGCAAGCTGTCTACGGAAGTAAACAAAACCAAGGTTTCTGGGTACTTGAGTGACTAAACCAATGTCCTGGTTTAAATATCATGCAACCTGCAATGATTGCAAGCAGAATGTTACTGTGACATGTCAAAAGATAATGAACCTACTTCTTATTATATGGTCACTATAGGATTGTGAAAAGAGTTTAAAAGATCAGAATTTTTAAAGTGAAACAAAACAAAACAACTTGAAGTTTGGAAATCTTCCTTAAATCAAGGCTGCTTCAATCATGTAATGTGGTTTTGTTCCCACACCAAAGAACTAAAGGAACTTTCTGTGTGAAAGTTATTGCCACTGTTTTTTTCAGGTCATTGATACGTGTGTGAAGTCCATCTGGAAAAAGATCCCTCCCCAGAATTGATTTGCAGTAGTCTCAGCAATAGTTTTGCATAGTGTCTGAAAGAGATGCAAAAATGTGAAAACACTTTCTTAAGAATTATACTTCATGAATTCAAAGAGAGAGCAGAGCTTCAACATTCTTTTGCCTTTTACCTTGTAGAGAAAAATAAACCTAACAGCTTAATTCATGGCTAATCTTTCTGCTTGTGTTGTCAATGATGTGGTTCTGGTGGAATCTACTTAAAAACTTCTTCTGCATGAATTATGTGGAAGTTTTGGGCAGATAGCTGGGAATGAAGTAAACAAGGTAGTTTTCCTCATCAGTTAAGATAATCAGCTGTACTGTGATTGAATCATTGATCTCACAGTTTAGTCACATGTTAAGATTTCTGGGATCAACCCCGATGAGTCCTTCAGTTGTCTCTAAGAAGTGGACAAATGCAAATCTTGGTACCTTCTGTCACAGCTCTCTGGCCAGACTTTTTAGATATTCCACAAGAGGAGGGTACAATGTTTTACAACAAATTCACTGATGAGTAGTTCATGTTACACAAGATTTTGATTTAGCAGAGCAATATAGAAGTGTACTGAAATCACAATGCAGCACCATGTAGCAATTGCAATATGCAGATGTATCACAATGTAAACGTGATTCCATCACTGGGCTGTGTATGCTCACCACAACAATGCTGAACGCCCTCACCTTTCAGGAAGCAATGCTCCTCATTAGGCTGAACCAATCAGACACTTCCTCATGCTGGTCTTGGCTGGCTCAGGGACCAATACTCTGTATTGATGAACTCAGGGAAGGCCATCATTTACACAACCAGCTGAGTCACTCAGGTGATATAACCAGTTAATCCACTTATACAGAAGTTTATAAAGAACAAAGCCAGCTTTCCAGTCCCATTTCTATTGAGATTATTTTAGCTTTCCTTGTGTCAGTTGCTCCCTATGGAGGGGTTTTGATAGATAAAGATTTGTTGCTGAATTAGTCAGGCTCAAAGGAACCTCAAGGCCACTTTGAGAAGCTGAGAACAGAATCTGCTGTGAGAAAGAGGGGCATTCCTCAATCAGTGGGGTCCTGGCGTGGCGTGAATCATCGGACGTATCATCAGTGAGACTCCAGCGCATGGACAGCCCATGATACTCATTTAGCGAATCCATGCTTGGAGCGTGGACTCGTGATTAGAATATAGTTGCGTGTATAAGGAGGCTGGTTTCTGTAATAAATGGCTTTAGCGTGATTCACATTGAATCGACTTGTTTTGCTGAGTCCTTATTTAGCTCCAACAGCTCCCTACATTCTTCCTTGAGTTTTATGAATTCAGTACTTGTGCTCATCTCACAGAATCACAGAATGGTTGGGGTTGGAAGGGACCTCTGCAGATTATCTAGTCCAACTAACCTGCTAAAGCAGGTTCACCCAGAGCAGATTGCACAGCAATGCGTCCAGAAGGGTTTTGAATCTCTCCAGAGTAGACTCTACAACCTCTCTGGACAGCTCTGGCACCCTCAAGCTTCTCCTCATCTTCAGATGGAATGTCCTACGCTTCGGTCTGTGCCTGTTGCCCCTCATCCTACTGCTTGGCAGCACTGAAAATAGTCTAGTACCATCCTCTTGACACCTACCCTTGAGATATTTATAAGCATAAATAAGATCCCCTCTCAGCTTCTCTACTCCAGGCTGAACAGACCCAGGTCCTTCAGTCTTTCCTCATAAGAAAGATGCTCCAGACTCCTAATGATCTTTGTAGCCCACCGCTGGACTCCCTCTGGTAATTCCTTGTCCTTCATTAAGTGAGGAGCCCAGAACTGGGTGCAGAACTCCAGATGTAGCCTCATCAGGGCAGAGGGGGAGTATAACCTCCCTCAACATGCTGGTTGCACTCTTCTTAATGAACCCTAGGATGCCATTGGCCTTCTTGGCCACAAGGTCACATTTCTGGCTCATGGTCTACCTGTTGTCCACCAGGGCTCCCAGATCTCTCTCTCCAGTGCTGCTTTCCAGCAGGCCAACCCCTAATCTTTAGTGGACCCTGGGGTTATTCCTCCCCAGGTGCAGGACACTACACTTGCCTTTGTCGAACTTCATTAGGTTATTCTCTGCCCAGTCCTCCAGCCTGTCCATGTCTCCCTGAATGGCAGCACAGCCTTCTGCTGTATCAACCACTCCTCCCAGTTTGGTATCATCAGCAAACTTGCTGAGGCTGCACACAGTCTCTTCATCCAGGTCACTGACAAACAGGCTGAACAAGAGCAGACCCAGTATGGACCATTGGGGAGCAGCACTAACTATAGCCTTCTGACTAGACTTTGCACCATTGATCAGAACCCTCTAAGCTCTGCCATCCAGCCAGCTCATAATCTATTTCTCTGTGCATTGATCCAGCCCATGCTTCCTGAGGATGTTGTGTGAGACAGTGTGAAAGGCCTTGCTGAAGTCAAGGTATACAACATCCAATGCTCTTCCCTCATCTACCCAGCCAGTCATGCCATAACAGAAGGCTATCAGTTGGTCAAACTTGATTTCCCTTTGGTGAACCCATGCTGACTACTCCTGATAACTTTCTTCTCCTCTACATGCCTGGAGATGACATCTAGAATGAGCTGTTCCATTACCTTTTCAGGGATGGAGGTGAGGCTGACTGGCCTCTAGTTACTTGGGTCATCCTTGCCCTTTTTGAAGACTGGAGCGACAGTGACTTTCCTCCAGTCCTCAGGCACCCCTCCTGTTCTTCAAGACCTTTCAAAAATGATGGAGAGTGGCTTTGCAACAACATCTTTCAGCTCCCACAGCACTTGTGAGTGCATCCCATCAGGGCCCTTGGATTTGTGGATGTCCAGTTTGTGTACACAATCTCTAACCTCATTGTCCTCAAACAAGGGGAAGTCTTCTTTTCTCCAGAGTGTGTCTCCTACCTCCAGGGTCTGGGATTCCTGAGGTCTAGACTTAGCAGTAAAGACTCAAGGCATTCGGTAATTCTGCCTTCTCTGTATCATCTCATCAGGGCACCCACCTCTTTCAGCAGTGGGTCTGCATCTTCCCTGGTCTTTCTTTTGCTGCTGATATACTTGAAGAAACCCTTATTGTTGTCCTTGACATCCCTGGCCACATTTAATTCCAAGTGGAGCTTAACCTTCCTCACTGCATCCCTGCACACTCTAACAGCCTCCTTGTATTCTTCCCAGGCGTTGTGTCCCTTTCTCCACATTACATAAACATCTATCTTCCACCTGAGTTTTGACAAGAGCTCCTTACTCATGCATTTGGTCTCCTACTCCCTTTACTTGTTTTCTTGTTCACAGAGATGCATTGGTCTTGAGTTTGGAGGAAGTGACGCTTGAGTTTTAACCAGCTCTCTTGCCCCCCCCCCCCCACCATCTAGAGCCTTAATCCATGGTATTCTTCCACGCAGGACCTTGAAGAGACCAAAATTAGTCTTCCTAAACTCCTATATTGTAGTTCTATTTTTTGCCCTTCTTCCTCCATGCAGGATCCTAAACTAAACTATCTCATGGGCTGTGCATCAGAGGCTGCCCAGAATCTTCAAATACCCAAGCAGTCCTTTTTGGTTTGTTAGGACAAGGTCCAGTACCACACCTCTCCTCTTTGGCTCCTCGACCACCTGGATAAAGAAGTTATCATCAGTGATAGGCAGGATCTTCTTGGACTGTGTGTGCTTAGCAGTGTTTTCTTCCCAGTAGCTGTCAGGGTAATTGAAGTCCTGCATGCTTGTGATTGTGAGGCTACCTCCAGATGTCTGTAGAAAGCCTCATCAACGTCCTCTTCCTAATTAGGTGGCCTCTAGTAAACACTCAAAATGGTGTCCCCTTTGTTAGCTCGTCCCTTAATTTTTACCCAAAAGGACTCAACACGTTCTTCTCCCCCCCGCCCCCAGGCAGAGTTCAACACATTCCAGTTGCTTTCTCACATAAAGTGCAACTACTCCGCCTTGCCTTGTTGACCTGTTTTTCTAAAAAGTACACAGAGTTCCATGGCAGCATTCCAGTCATGTGAGCTGTCCTACCATGTCTCTGTACTAGCAATGAGATCATGGCCCTGTGACCACATATAGGTCTCTAATTCTTCCTGCTGATTTCTATGCTATGTTCATTGGTGTACAGACACTTCAGAGGTGGGTTTCGTGTGAAGGGTGCAGAAGTATACACCACAGCCACACATACCCTTGAAGTGATATGCCTTCTGGTTCTTGTCTTGGAAGGCAGCTAAGGGTTACTTATCACTACTCTGGTAAGCCTGGCTTATCCTCCAGTTGGATGTGATGGTGTGAGCATTTCCACTCCCTAAGCTCTTCAGTTTAAAGCCTGCCTCACCAAGTTGGCCAGCCTACTGCCAAAGACTCCCTTGCCTTTTCCAGACAGGTGAATTTTATCCTTCCCTAAAAGGTTGCAGTCATACAAGAATGTCTTTTTGTGATAAAAGACAAAATCCTCACAGTGGCACCAGCCTCAAAGCCAGGAGTTAATGTGCACTACATGTGTATTTCTGGCTGCACACCTTCCTCCAAGTGGAAGATGATTTGGACACCATTATTTTTCACTTGCTCCTCAGAGCTTTATAGCCTTCCTTGATTCTGCCCAGGTTGTACCTTGCAGTGTCATTCATGCGCACATGAAAGAGCAGCAGCAGTCTGTGCTCTTGACAAGTTGTGGAACCCTCCCAGCAACATCTTGGATCTTAGCTTTAGGAAAGCAGCATACCTCTCATGATTCCCTCTCAGGATGGCAGATGGGTGCTTCGGTGCCTTTTAACACACTATGAACATTCTTTGTTTCTTTTTATGGTATTCATTGTGTGCAGCTGATACAGTTTTGCTTTGCAGACCTTGCTCTTTTGTGTCTATATTTGTTAAAGCTTCATATCTGTTTTCAGTTGTGATGCTGGAGGGTGGAGACTGGTGTGGAGTCCTGCTTTTGCAGGTCACCAGAGTACAAGGTGACTCATTCTCTATGGTGTCCA
Source organism: Columba livia (assembly GCF_036013475.1). NCBI lineage: Eukaryota > Metazoa > Chordata > Aves > Columbiformes > Columbidae > Columba > Columba livia. Next base: position 51,335,543 of record NC_088642.1, on the reverse strand, counting down.
CTACAGGAGCACAGTTCTGAAACCACCTATCTATCTCCATCCCAGCTCCTTTAAAACTATGCAGCCTTTTAACTGTTCACAGCAACTCAGCCACCAGCCGTAGCAGATCATAGATCCATGCACACTTTGTACAGGAGCTTGCTTTTTTTCCAGGAATAGGGTCTGGTTACTAATTGCAACCTACTGCCTGTATTGAAGCCTCCTTCCTTACCAGTTCTGTCTGGGTGGAAGCAGGAGACATCTCAGGGGTTTTCCTTTGCATGAACACTGTTTTTAACTCTGAGGCGAATACTCACCTTGATGGCAGAGATCTTGAGTACTACCTTGAGCTGTGGAACTACGAGTAGCCTGCAGTGCCATTCCTGCACTAACTGCTGGGTAGACTGCTGTGCTCCTGTTAGTTCGCCCTGTTCATTGTGCTCTTGGGTGTCTGCGCTCCCCAGAACCATTTAAATCTCCCACAGTTGCTCCTGGCAATGCCAAAGTCTCATCAGGCATTTGGTGCTCCATTGCACATTTCTCTGCATGTAAATTTGGCTTCACCTCAGAAACAGTTACACAGTTGCTATTTCAATTTTTTTAGTTTAAGTAGCTCTCAGAAATGTTGATTTTTTTTTTTTTTTCCTCCTCTTTTTCTCTCTAGTCTTTTCAGCATTTACCCTTGGAGTTTATGTATTCTACTCCGGGAGCTACTACCTGGAATTAAGAGGGCAAAATTCTTCAGGATATAAATAAGCCCATGCACTGAAGAGGCACGTCATATGAAAACAATGGTGTGTGACAATATAAATGAAGATTACAAGATAATGTGCACATACTTAAGAGGAAGTTAAACTTGCACTGCAAGTCTGCATATGTTCAAAGATTATTAATGTCTGGCTTTTCAGATTTGAACAGCGTGGCTGGGTTTTTCCATCTGAATTTCATTTCAACTGTAATGCTCAAAGTGAATGTGTTAACCAGTGTTTAAGCCTGACTTGCATGTAAATTACTTACAGTGATCAGATAATAGCTATGTAGGTAATCATAAGGCTATTTAAGAATACGGTCTAATATAAGAAAGCAACAACTTACAGTGTTTCTGATGCAGATATTTTCCAGGCACTTCTTAGCAACATTCCTGCATGTTTTAAATAGGAACATTCCAATGCAGGGCAAAGTTCAGTATCTCACTTCAGTATAGTTTAACTTCATGAACATAAGTCATGTTGTTTGAATGAATAGGTTTAGTTGTGTTTAATGTCAAACCTCTGTTTTATAAAACACTGACATTAGTCTGTAACAGTGCCCTGCTTTTATCAGATTTGTTACTGAAGATTTAAATACTAGAAAGTGGAAATTTGGCATCCATTCAATCTGTGTGTATTAATTTTAGCATTGACTTATTTATTTATTTGTGTGTGTGTATCTGCAGGCTTTGAAAGCTTTCAAAGTCGTGCTGCATCAGGATGTTTAGCTTGTGTTCTAATACTGTTGACAGTATCTTTTATTGCCTCACCCTGCATCTATTATCTCTGTGGAAACCTACCTTTTTGAAGTAATAGCATTTCACTTCTGAGAGGACAAATGACTCTGGAGAGAAGCAAAACACTGAATTACTGGATTTTAAACTATAGGTTTTATACTATTACTCTTAGTTCAGATTAAAGTTTAGGGAGGCATTCACAACATATTAATATATTACCTGGAAGTCATGCAGATAAATCTCTGTAGTAAAAATCTGTACTCTAGAATCAACTTTTGCTATTGCTCTTACACACTGGATATTGGTGACTGTGGAAAATGTCAACGTTAGTTCATCCCCTTTCAAACAACCATGTATTGTCATTTTTCGATGTCAAGTAAGAGACTTCTATTCCCTGTTTTGATTATACATTTTTTACTTAAGGTTTGTGCTTGGCTTTGAATTGCCATACGTTTGTAGGAGTATGATTATTTTAAAATAGAATTATTTTGCATATGAAATAATTGTTGCAAAGATAGTTCTTGGCAATTGTTAGATATTTATAATTTACTTATGCTTAAGGGCACATTTAGCTTAGTAACTGTCTCTTAAAAGCAGAAAGTAGGTCACATTATATAAGCATCACTAAGATATTTTGCAAAATTCAGTTTTATACTTTGCTAATGACAATATTTTTGAGGAGCACTGTAAGTTACCTCTGTAATTAAATTTGTTAAATCACATTAGGCTAGTTTTGGCATAAGGGAATGTTGCATTTGCCAAAGTCTGAAACATAAACTTTCATTTAATATAGAGTGTTAACGTAGTTGAGTTCTTCAACACTTAATGTATTAGGTGTATATTTGAGATCATCATCACTTCATATTTTGAAATGGGGAGAATAGATTAATTTTTAAAGGCCATTTGCAAACCAGTGATTGTCTTTTGTGGAGACTGACTACCAGATTGAAAAAACAGAAGTGAAGAACAAAACCACTCCCTCCTCCAAAGAAAAACTCAAATGGATATCTGATGTGCATTATCATACTCATACAATTTTGTCCATGTGTAATGAATCAACGAGCAATTAAAATATGGAGGAAAGGCTCACAACTATTGCTATGAAATAAAAATAGAACAACATAACCATTGAATACAAATGAATTTGATCCTTATTGTATCACATTTCCTATAATCTGAAACTATCTGACTCAAGTACTTCAATTATAGGAATGATATAGTGCATTTTAGGTATTTAGCATATTTTAGTGACACTTCAAGAGGGAAAATAACCCTTTCCATTTCAATACGGGGTAAGATTGAAGGATCTTGCCACTCTCCTTGCCTTTTACCTCTTCTCCCTACTCTTCGTGTTTGTTTCTGTGTATGCACAGCAGTTTTGACCATTCAGTGGAACTCTAAATGACAATTCAAATATATCAGTACAGATATTTTGTACAGTACCTTATGCCATTTATTAGCCCTCCAATCTCTAACACTATGGATTATTCTGCTTTCTTTTTCCTCAGCTGTTAAGCTTGAAGCCAGTCTCAATAATTACTTTGGCAATTTTATTGTCCCCTCTGGATAGGAACTGTTGTCTGCAATTCTTTGTCCTAAGAGGATTTTTTTTCCATTTGTTAATTCCACTGTCAAATTTGGTCAGCACTGAAAAAAGTGCACAAAAACAGTTCCGGTAGTGATTTCTATTAGCTTGTCTGCAAGTTGGCCTTCTTTTGCTTCTACTCTCCATTCTATTAAGAGGAAAAAATACAAAAGTCTAATGTGAGGTTAACTGGCAGAAAACAAAAGATATGGTGGCACATGGGGAGCATATCAGTTAAATAACACTGATGGTCCAAGTTTGATTACTTCAATTTTTCCTCTTCCCTCAGGCATTACTGTACAGTTACTATATGATTGAAAAAGGCAGGATTTTAATGTTAGGACATATAAAGTAAAATATCTTAGGCAAGCTTGCTAAAGACAATGGATTACTCCAAACTGCCTCATTAATCTCTGTGATATCCTTCATACACTTGTTTTTTCAGATTTATCCATATTTTAGGCATTTTTCAAGTTTTGTTGTTGTTGTTGCTTTCCTTGACATATCAAGAGCTGAGAATTTGATGACTGAGGTTGCAATAAGTATGTATCACAAGTTATGCTTGTAGCTTAGTAGTTTGTGTATTACCGATAGTGCCTTCTGAATTTTCCTGGTAATACTACCTAGCCCATTTCCGCAACATTTATTAAGAGAATTTGACTGTGTTTTACAAATGGGAAATGGTTGCACTGAAAAACATTAATCCTAAAAATCTATTGGAAAAATAAAAAGCATGTACTATGAAATGACTACTGAAAAACCTCTCCATTTTTATTTATTTATTACTTTTAAGAAGAAATTAAGTATGGTAGTTAATAAATCTGCTGCATATGTTTTTTTTTTTTTTTTTTTGGAAGTAATCTGTTTTCAGTCATGTTGTAGAAGTTACAATTACTTGTTAAAGAGGTCAGTTTGCTATTTTCATAGTGTTCCTTTTGGTGCAAGTAGACTACAAAATACAGGGAGTTTTAATATGTTACATCAATGTAGATTTCTGAAAGGAAAGTGTATTAAAAATTTTGTATGTGTACATGCAAACAATCAAAGGGTTGATCATTTCATAGGCTTTGGATCATTATATTACTTTTCTACCCTTTTTTTCAAAATATATTTTAGAACCTACCTGAGCAGGAACCAGCATATTTTATGTTTTGTATAATCTCTGAAACAGATTGTCTTGTCAATCATTTCCACTCTTCCTTAAAAATAACCTACCTCAAATCTACACTTATTTTTAATAAATAAATAAATAAATAAATGAAATTAAATAAATGAAATTTTTCCCTGGGGGAGGAAAGGCTTTGAGGTCACTGAGTGTGAGCAATATGTGACAGGGACTTTGTTAGAGATGTCACCCAACTTTAGACATTTAAAACATATGTGTCTAAATCTAAGGTATTTGTCTGGCTTGGCACTGCCATCATCAGAGGTCTGTTACACAGATACCACCCAGAGAAAGAATCAGCTACCCAAAGATAAGTATCCACACATGCGTGGGATCATTACTAGAGTTCATGTGAAGCTAAAAATAGTTCTTGTTTTTCTTTCAGTTTTGCAGTTCACAATGGTAAAGAAAGAAATGGCTTTGCTTGGGTTATGCAGAGAGCTTTCAGAGAAACTGAGAATAGAACCCACGTTTTGACTTATGTTATAATTCTTCATCTTCTAGAAGAGCTGGATAGGAGACTACATGCGTAGATTACAAGTGGAGACAGATCCGTCTTGGAAAATGTAAATCTGAATTCAGAGGAAGACAAAAAGTAATCATTTTGCTTATGACCTTTTCAGTAACTTTGTTTAATAGAAATGTGTATTTTGAAACAAAATAATGGTTTTGGACTACAAATTGAAACTCAAATATCTAAGCTAGGTCTCATCATCTTTTTAAAGCTTTAAAGGGTCAGTCTCCAAAACACAGATTCTTGTCCAGAGAGCTCAATTATGAAGAAAATTCTGAATAACCCTGTTAACTTCTTAAATAACTTCTTGTCTAAAATAAAGATAAATTGATCTGTTCTTCAGAGCTGAGCATGCTATGGAGCAGGACCCAGTGCTCAGATTGAAATTCCCATCATATTCCCATTAGAGTTTAGTGACTTTGGATTTTTTTTATTTTTTTTTTTTTTTTTTAACTTTTGCATTTACCTTTTCTGTAGGAGTTTCTTTTTCCAGGGATTTGAATATTCAGTTTGTTTCCATTAGTGGTATATGCTAATTTGCTTAATTTATGTTTTGCATATTTTATTTCTCTAAACATATTAGCAAGGCTGTATTATACTTATTGTACCAGATCATTAGTCATTAATGTTCCATAAAATTACAGGCTACCAATATTTAAATATCTAAGCTGTGGTACAGCAATTTATCATGTTTTCTTACCAATTGCATTGATCTCATATGTCATTTAAGGCTTAATTATGATTAAGAATATTCAATAAATTCCAACTCACTTTAATAAATTGACCTTAAATTTACTCAGACTTTATAAAGGACTTCTAAAAATGAACAATTTGAACTATTATAGCTAAACAGAGAAAATTTTCGAATAAGAATAATATTTTCTTCACACTTTGGGTAGCTGACCAAACTCCTACTCTTGTTTTGAAAATATTTCCTTTAAAAATACTTGCTTAGCTTTTTGTTTGTTTGTCCTCTTAAGAGAGGATGATGGAAAATAGATTTTTCAGAAGGAAACTAAATGGTGGACCAAAGTTGTCTTCCTTGTGTTTGTGCATTCTTCTTGGGCTTGACAGTGCTGGGTTACTCACCTCAATGTTTTTCTATATGTCCCAGGCTGTATCAAGGAACTGCATGCCTTTTTTGACTGTACAATTTCCTTTAAATGTTGTATTCATTATAATAAGTAGGAGTTTTAGATAACACATTTAAATGCAGCCTTATACATTCATTCTTTTTTAAAAGATACAGTAACCACCACAAAAAGGATAACAGTGGAAGGCTGAAGTGGTAGTCAAAGAAGGAAAATCTTTGTTCAAATCAAGGAAGTGTAGATTCCTCCTGTGATTCTGAGTTATCAAGTATGTCGTGACCTTATATTATTTTACATGTCTAGTTGTAACCTAAGTAACCACGTATCCATAGTAACGTGTATTCCAAGGTAATTGATCAAAACCTTTTTATGATCTGATTTCTGAAATTCTGGTACACTCTTACTTATTTCAGGATGATATTAAAGCTCAACGTTTCCATTTTTTGAATATTCTTCATTATACCGAGATTACCTTTCCCAGAAAGTATCTCCTCACAGACTTTTTGCCTTATGGATAACAGGTATGGCACTGTGTGTCATTGGTGAGGGCAAAGATGGCTGTATCTTATGGCACAAAGTGTGTGTTGAAAGTGAATACATATCAATTAAACAGCGTAGTTTAGAATGTAACACATGAATGTGCTTATTTTAATATACAGTAAGAGACACTTATTAAACTGAAAGCATATTTCCTCTACAATGCCAAAATAAATAATTGAAAATATTAAGTATTATAGATGCATTTATGTCAAATTTATGTCACCTTTTAATAAATATGAAGTTTTATTACTTTAAAACCAACATAAAGTACTGAACTTCTAAAAGATGGTTTGTACATTTGGAAATAATAAAAAACCTACAAACAACAGTGTGGGCACACAGTGTAAAAAGTAGAATGCAATGACATTGATTTAATAATTTACAGAGTTATGTTAGAAACACTTTCTGCTCTGAAGCCATCAATGTGAGCATTTTAATTCAGGGAAAGATGAAAATGCTGAACATCTGTTGGATTGGTTGTGCTTACCATCCTCATGTTTCATAAAAGTGAGAAATGAAGTAAGTGGTAGATTACAGGAGAGGATATTGTCTGTAGAGACACAATCATCAGGTTTACCGCTTTGGCACTTTAAACTTTAGATTGGCAGCTGGATGCTTTGGGGACTGGAAGATTTCTGGATCATATGTTAGCAATCAACATTTAATTTAAAAATTAATATTGTCTCTATGATATTATCTTCCGTATATTACACAGATAATAATATTTGTAGTATCTAAATTAATTTATTCAAAGCATACCATATTGTATTTAATAAAAATGAAAATAAAGGATCACAGAATTTTGCCAGATCTGTCACCATACATTTCTAAATTTCTTATTACAAGAAGGTAATTTTCTCATTTTTCTTTCAGCTCCTAGGTTCTTCATTTTTCAGAGGAAAAAGAAATCTCCACAATCCACACCTAATTTAATACTGAAAGGTTATATATTTGTATTAATAATGGAGTATTTATTATTAATGAATTTTGTAATTGCATAATATTGCCTCAGATGATCTTTTAACATATTAGATATTTTATTTGTGATAACTTTCCTCTCCAATGTATTCAGAGCTGATATTGTTTTACCTTCTGCATATCAAGTTTTTTTTAGTCATAATTCTCTACAGTTTCATTTCTTCATTATTGCATTGCAAACGCAGAACACAGGAAAAAAGTGCTCACTAGTCCCCCATACTGTCACAGTGATCAAGGTTGTAGGTGCAATTTAAGAACATTTCAGAGCTTTCACCCATATCTTTCTGCTACATAAATGTGTACAAATCACTTTTCTACACAAGCCATGATAAATCTATGACTTTAACAACCAGCCTCATCACAATCATTGTGATTTACCTGTTTTTCTTTTTGTCATAGCAAATACATTACCTTGCTTAGGGTAAACTGGCAATGGTTCAGGATTACTAAATTTCATTATTGATTCTCAGCATGTCTGCATGTATGAATTTGAACTCAGTGACTTAAAGAATCAGGTAAAATTAAGATAAATACATTTGGAATCAACAAAGATTATTTGTTTCAGGCTATTTAGTGATATTACAGCTCTGTTTTAACTTCTGCGCTACTTGCCTCAAAACCAAGATTAAGAGATCTAATTGATAAGAAGGAAGTAGTATTTTTTTTTAGAGAGATGCACTTTTTTGTGTATTGTTTTAGACAGACTTTTCTGCTGAAGCTTAATATGAATTGTTAAATTAAAAAGGTATGAAACCTGACCTACAGAACTGACAAACCAAATTCAAAGTGCATGCAAATAAAAGTGCATGGAGATGACAAGGCTATTTACCCATCAATGCATAGTGAAAATAGTGGTTGTTTACTGCATTTATTTACTTACTTAACTGGAATTTTGTGTAGATTGACAAAATTTAGATGACTTAAAATTAGAACACAATAAATACGCAATAAGCTATTTCAATCCATTTGATGCTGACTGACAGGCAGGGTTAATTATTAATGTTTGTTATCCTCTTGCATAAAAAGTTAGCTTAATATATGGTCATTAATGACTATAAATAAATATAAATATAAGTGGAACACATATTTTAATCTGGATGAAAAATTGTAAGAGAAATTTTTTTTGTTATAATGCTTGAAGCACCTTTTTAAGAAGAGTGAAAAGGTACTCCATCACTGACTTGGTTATAGAAAAATACTAATTTTATGAAAATATGAAAACATTGTGGTGACATCTTGATTCTGTTAACCATGGATAAATACAGGTTTTAAATAGATGGCTAATATACCTTCCTAGGACCTACTGCTCATAGTGTTAATTTTAAGGTTAAAATCACCCAAACAAATGAAAGAGATACATCAAGTAATTTCTTTAAAATTTAGAAAACATACTTAATTCTTGTTGTTAACCAGAATGCAGTAATGAATTACACGGATTTCTTTCCCTTTATGTCGGCTTATTTCTGTAAGGAAGACAGATCATCTCTAGCCTCTTTCTTCTCTTGCCTTCATTCAAATCATTAGACTGTACAGTCTCCACAAGAAAGAAGAATATACTGTATTTTTTTTCCTTTTATGTGCTATAAAGTTACCCGTCATTTGTAAGATCAAGAGAAATCCTAAATCAGAAAAGAATGAGGCCAGGCCTGAGGTGCATTATGTAGTTTTACTAATAAAGAATTCTTTTGACACAATTTTTGATCAGAATTGCATGGCTTCATCAAAACTGAACCAGTTTCTAGACAGCAATTCAGAAATGTTGTTGAAACATTGCCAGCTGAAAACTGCTTTTCAATTTAGAATGCAATTGGTGGACTAAAATGATATATTCCACATAAGAAAATAAAACATTTTGGCTTGACCTATAATTAGGAGACAAAACCCATGTTAATAATACAATGATACAGTGACAGCCAAAGATAACTCTTGAAAAGGTCAAAAGCGTTACTACTGTGGACATAAGTGGTCTGTGATGTTCTGAATCATGATAAAAACTCTGAAACAGCATACGGGTAAAGTAGCTGCTTAAAGCTTTCAAAGCTACCATCTGAACATATTGTATATCACGGTATGCAACAACATTTCAGTGAAGCCTCATCTGAAATAGGTCTATTCTGAATTCAAATTAAAATTCAGAGTATATTGTCAATTAATGAAAAATCCTTTGTTTGCTTATTTAGAATTTACTGTTTTAAAAGATTTTATTACAGACAAATGTTTTTGCAAATATAAAGAAGACATACATTTTTCATACCTTCAGGATGTCCACTGATATAATATTTCTTACCTGTCTTTGGAATCTTTTTATCATCATCACAATAATCAGAGGTCCCACAATATTTTTCTTTCTTAATCTTGCTTTCATAGAATCATAGAATCATGGAATGGTTTGGGTTGGAAGGGACCTTCAAAGGTCATCTAGTCCTACGGCCCTGCAAGGAGCAGGGACATCCTCAGCTAGATCAGGTTGCTCAGAGCCCCATCCAGCCTGACCTTGAATGTTTCCACTGATGGGGCATCTACCATCTCTATGGGCAAACTTTTCCAGGGTTTTACCACTCCTATAGAAAAAAAAAATTCTTTGTTATATCTAGTTTAAACCTCCCCTCTTTTAGTTTAAAACCATTATCCCTTGTCCTGTCACTACAGGCCCTACTAAAAAGTCTGTCCCCATCCTTCTTATAAGTCCCTTTTTAAGTACTGAAAAGCCACAATAATGTGTCCCTAGAGCCTTCTCTTCTCCATGTTGAACAATCCCAACTCTCTCAGCGTTTCTTCACAAGAGAAGTGTTCCATCCCTCTGAATATTTCTGTGGCCCCTCTCCAGAAGGTCCATGTCTTTCCTGAGGGCTCCAGAGTTGGATGCAGAACTCCAGGTGGGGTCTCACCAGAGCAGAGTCCCTTCATCCCCCAGTCTGTATTGATACTGGGGGTTGCCACTACTCATGTGCACTACCCTACTGCTTGGCCTTGTTGAACCACATGAGGTTCACATGGGTCCACTTCTCAAGCTTGTCCAGGTCCACCTGGATGGCATGCTCTCCCTCAGGAGTGTTTCATACCTCCTGAGGTATGTCTGAGAATATATATGTGCATCAAACTAAAGGACAACTGCAGAATGTTGAAAGTCTCTTACGGTCCTAGAACTTCCATATAAAAATTACTTACTATTATATAAGAGCACTTCTCGAAGGAGAATAACTGATTAATAATCAATAAAAACTGCTCACAAAGTTTATATAGTACTATAAATATGCAGTGTGCTGCTATTTTAACATTTGTATTGAAAAATTCTGAACAATAGCAAGCTTGTTTTTCAGCTTGTTGCAAATACAATCAGGCAGAAAACAAAATAGGGAAGAGGGAATAACTGCAACAGGGAAAGCTTCTTATTATAGCAGAGAAGATTAATGCTTATGTGCATGACTGAAGTTCTCTGAAGGTGATGAGAGAGCTTGCTGCTGGGAACTTGAATGCTGCTTGAACGAAAGCGAAAAGTGTAACAGAGGGAAGAAAAAGGTAGAAGTCCAACTCTTACACAAAGGACTCCACAGGAGGCATGGTCACATGGACAGACAGTATTTATTAAAGTAATATTAAAGTGTGGACCCTCATCCTCTGAATCCAGAGGAAAGAATCAGTTTATAATAACTTTTGTAAGGAAAGGTTGTCCATACTGCAGAAAAGTAAAAAATCACTGCTGATACTTAACATGCTTCCTCTGTGCTCACAGGACTTCCTGGCCTGGAAATCAGACATATATACAAGTACTAGAGAAATCATGGACAAATCACATGAATCATAGGCATCTGGTGTGGTATTTCTAAATATTGTGCTGCATTTGAGAGTGCAGAATTCTGTTAAAATATAAAACACATATAGGTGGTGATATTGCAAGAAGGTATTATTTTTTTAATGTTTAAAAGCTCAGACATTTAAAGATGTGGAAAAGTGAAGAGGTAAAAGTAAATGACATGTATTTGTGCATATTTTGATCAACAACAAATCTGAACAGAGAGATTCTCACTGGTTTCTGCATAATTAACATAGAAGGATACATATTGGCTTAGAAAATATCTATGGAAATCTGTTCTCTGATTAACTAGCAGAGTTCTGGTCCAATTACAACCATACTTGGGTGCATAATGGCACAAAATTCAATGATTAAATAAGATAAATATGTTATATACAATACTGAGATTGTATCTGAGTCTAAAATTAAAACTTCATTTAATTGCTATGTAAAATCTTTGAGTAAGCTTTGACAAAGCTAAAGGTATTTGAAAATCTATTGATTTCATTCCCTTACTTCTCAAACTGAAGATGTCAAAAGTTCATTTATTTTGTGATTAATGCTCTCATCAACCTTCAGTTTCAATGTTGATCCTGACAAAACACTGGAATTGAAACCAGTAAGTCTGGAAAAAGAAGGAAAATTTCAAGTATTTGAACAAGATAATAAGCAGTTAAAGGTATCACAAGCAAATTATAGCATGGATCCTTCTCTTCCCCTTCCCATTTTCTTTCCCCTTCCCCTTCCACTTCCCCTTCCCATTCCCCTTCACTTTCCACTTCCCACTTGTCTTCCTTTTCCCCCTCCCCTTCCCCTTCCCCTTCCCCTTCTCCTTCCTCTTCCCCTTCCCCTTCCCCTTTCCCTTCCCTTTCCTCTTCTTCTTCCCCTTACCCTTTATTTTCCCTTCTCCTTCTTTCTCTTTGTTTACTTTCTTTAGTCTTTTCTGTTAGAGTATTCATTTTTGGTAATAAGAAAACAAGGGTGATGGTGAACTCCATATTACTGACATTTCATTATTCTAATTCCCAAAGACATTTTAAGCTAATGTATCTTACTGTATTGTGTGTCAGTACTAAAAAGAAACTACTATAATCCTTCGGTATGATCATTTACCATCTGTCTCTGTCATCACCCTAATTGCATTCAATGATCTCATCTCCTGACAAATGAGGTCAGGTACAAAAAAACTCTGTATCTTACATGTTCATTTTCATAAACACTAATCATTCAACATAGGGATGAAAAATGGGCTTGTCACCATTGAATATGCATTGAGAGTAAATATGAGAAGCTAAGAAACAGTTGCTGAATGCTGATTTAACAAGGTTACATCTCTGGCTTCTCTTTTCCTATTAATAAATAACAAGAACTGCTGCTGCATTCTGTGCTTAGATTTAAGTCTGTTGTGTCATTGTTATGACTGACAGCTGCAGTGTTAGTAAAACTAAAATAAAGAGAAAATAAGTAGGATGTACACGTGAGAAAAAGCTGATAAAATTCAGTGATAATTATCCACCATGGCAAAAAGACAGTTTTATCAGTCAGGTGTGCAAAAGCAGCACACTTTCTTTGCATGGATCATTTTTTCCTATACCTTGTCCTGTCATGTCTTTTCTACTGGCAACACATGGTAGACTGGCTTTGTAGCTTTGTTTCTACTGTGCCAGAAGCTTTTAGAAATTATAAGTTAATGTCTGGAATTCATGCTGATATCAATATATGTGCTGCACTGTCCTTTCCCTCCATTGACACCAGGTTTAATCCAAAATTACAACAGTGAATCCCACAAAGCAGTAATTTGGATTTACATTGGTCATACACTAGCTAATCATAGCATGGATCTTAGAAGATAGAGAGCAACTGAAGACAGTCTTTCTTATAATGAGTAAGATGGCATCTGATGACAATGCTCACTCCAGGTTTTGCATCAGCTCCTGCCAGTGCCACCATGTGTCACACATGTAGTGCAACTGCCAAGTTTTTGGCATCCCTGCTAGGTGACATCTCCTTTCAGGACTTTCTTTGGTCTGCACTCCAAGTAGACTGTCACCCTTTGTCCCATATAGCTGGTATGCACAATTTTAGCTAACCCCTCAGGTCTCCAAGATCAGCTTAGTGTCTTGGGTAAACAGGCTAGGCCAGACCAAACTCTCTGATTTCCACGTCTCTGAGCAAACACTCACAAAATCACAGAATGGCCGATGTTGGGAAAGACCTTTAGAGTCCGTCTGGTCCAACTCTGGACTTGCTGAAGGGCAGGCTTACTTGTAAAGTCTGAGACAAAGAAGGCATTCAGTACCTGAGACGTTTTCATATCCTGTGGCCTCATGCCACATTCAGAAACGGGCCCACATTTTCTCTACTGTTTTCTTTTCCACGTATGAATTTAGAGAAGCCATTCTTGTTGCCTTTGACATCCCTTGCCAGTTTCAATTTCAGGTAGATTTTGGCTTTCCTAGCCATGCATTCTTCTGCATGGTCAGATAGTGTCCTTATAATCCTCCCAGGTTACTTGTCCCTGCTTTGACCTTCTTTATACTTCTTTTTTATGTTTGAATTTTCTTAGGATGTCCATCTGTGCAGGCCTCCTGACATTTTTTACCCGAATTCTTGCTCCCTGGGGTAGACTTCTTTTGATAAAGCCTTGTTAAATACTCTTGTTAAAGCCTGCCACCAACTTTCACACCCACAATCAGTTTTTTCTTGTTTGTGAGTACCGGGTCAAAGAGAGCACATCTCCTTGTTGTGTCCTCTGTCTTTTACATCAGAAAGTTTTGCTGATGTTCTCCAGGAAACTCCTGGATTGCTTATGCCCTGCTGTGTTGCTTTTCTGGCAGGTAGCAGGGTGGATGAAGTCTCCCAGGAGGACTAGGTCCTGTGAACATGAAGCCACTTCAAGTTGCCATAATCCACTTGTTCTTCCTGATAAGAAAGCCTGTAGCAGGCACCCAGTACATTGTTACCCATACTGGTCTACCTGTGAATCCTTACCCATAGGCTTTTAGTTGGCTTCTCATCCACCCCCTGGCTAAGCTGTTCTCGCATAGAGCACAGCTTCCTATCCTGTCCATCCCAAAGACCCTGAATTTCTGCACTGCAGCACTGCAGTCACACAAGCCATCCCACCATACCTCTGTTATCCCAGCAAGACTGCACGACTGCAACTGCATACAGATTTTTCATTTTTATTCCCCATTCTCTCGTGCATTAGTGTGCAGGAACATCAATGGGGCACCCCAGCATGGTGAATTCCCAGAAACAGCTGGCCTCGTTCCTGCTTTAAAACCCACCTTACCAGATCAGCCATCCTCCTAGCAAAGATACCTTTGCGTCACTGTGTGAGGTGGATCCCATCTCTCTCAAGCAGATGTTGATGCTCAAGTAGCATCACACAGTCATAGAAACCAAAACCTTGTTGCTGATATCAGCTGTGTAACCAGTTGTTGACATACAGCATTAGTACCTTCTTAATAACTCTTTTGTCTTACCAGCAGGATTGAGGAAAACACCACCTGGGCCAAACACCACCTGGGCCCCCATAGCACTGATTATCACCTCTAGGGCTCCATAGTCACTGTTGATATTGTCCAGGTTGCTTCTGGCAGTATCATCAGTGCCCATGTGGAAGAACAGTAGGAGGTAGTAGGCGAATAATTGGACAGGCCTTGGCAGTCTCTCCACAACATCTTGTGTCTGTCTTCAAGCAAGCAGCAATCTAGTGCTGTTGTTTACTGTTGCAGAGTACTGTTGATTGAAGCACAAAAAGTAACCAGATTTCAGTGGTAGTTGAAATGATTCCTAGGTAGATCATAAATCAGTGTGAGAGTTTGGGTAAAAGGCACTGCAGTGTGATAAATATCTATTCACCGTAACCTTGGCTTTCAATCGAGGCGGTAGGAGTAGGAAAAGAATGCAACTTTGTTAGAAGCATTTGATATACTATATCACAAAACATTGAAGTACAGTACAAATAATAAAAATTAGGGAGTTTTTATTGCCATGCCTTTGAAGACTCCCATCAGTCTTTTTTTACTGCAACAGATCTGTTTCCTAGGTAGAGAATTTGATTTCTCAATACATTACAGTATTTAGTATTCTCAGGTAGAATAATGGTCCATGCATCAATCAGTTTGCCTGAGATATCATGTTTCTCTTAAGATGTTTTATCATCATGAACCAGTTTGTTCTCTTCTGGCGACTTCAGAGTAACCTTCAGTTATGATGGGTAAAGAGAGGTTAAAGGCAAGTTTCTTATTAGCCAAGGTACTCAACAATGTGTTTAAAACCACAGAAGAACTGTAAACCCTTAGCATTCATGAGGCATATCGCCTCAAGAGTGGCTTGAAGGGCTATGAATACCCTTAATTTACTGAGCAGTGAACAAGTCCTATCCCTAGACCTGCCCATGAGCAAAGGTTTGGTATGGAAATGAATTCTCAGTTATTCAGGTCTGGGCATGAAATTAATTATTCCTTGACTCTGTATTATCTAGAGCTTTTTGACCTAATGCCAATTGTCTATTAACTGAAAATAGCTTTTGGGTGTATATTGGCTTTCTGGCCCTGATAGAGAAGTGCATTAATAAAAATATTTGTGGACAGAGCTTTTCAAGGGTTATGCCTGCAGCTGAAAAGTTTTACTGCTTCTGCTGTTTCTGCTTTTCAGATCACTTATTGTTTGATGCCAGAATGATAGTCATTTAATGAAAATGCTAAGTTAAAAGAGTAAAGAAGGAAGAAGGTCTGAAACCTTCTTAGTTGCACAATGCACTAGCTCATATATGTTTGAAAGAAAGATGAATGTTAAAGGAATTGGAAAAAGAATCTATAGGGGTGATATCTGACAGGATTATTCTTTACTTATCATAATCTTGCATAAAAGTAAAATAGTCTTTGACTTTTCCATTTAATTACACTATCTTATAACGATTGTATTTTTCCTATTCTTCTAACAGTGTCTAGGACTAGCCATTTGCTAAAGTGGAAGAGTGACTGGTGTTATTTATTTCTTACCTTCAAATATATTAGTAGGCTACTTTTTGTAGGTTAGTACTTCCTGAAAATCCTGCTCCGCAGAGAACGCTAGATTCAATCAACATTTGTTAGTTCAATCTGTATCTCTGTAGTAATTTTCCGTGGTAAAGTGTTCCCCTGCCTAGGCAAAAGGATGGCAAGCAAAAGGATGGCTTCAGCTCTCCCTGCTTGCTTGCACAGTACTGAAACATTAGCCTGAGCAATCATGGATGTTTTCAGGCTAGGGTGCAGATATGCAGTTCAAGGTTTCAGTTTTTCTATGTACTTTAATAATCTTAACAGCATTAGACCTATATTTAGGCAATAGAAATTGCTTTCTTAAAGCCAAAATTTTAGTCCCTCATAATCTACAGGAAATTACAAATGCTTCATTTTGATATGGAAATGGGTATGTGTAATGTCAGGCTTAAATAGCAAAAACATTACAAGGTCTTGTAACTTTTATGAATACGTTCAATTTTATGTGAAGTATTTCAGAGGGAAAATTAAACCACCTATAGTACTTAATGCTAATATCTCAGTCTGACTTGCAGCACCAATTCTTGCACATCACCAAGGCTAACATAATAGAATTCGAGATAGAAACATAAAACTTTGCTTTCCTGTTTACTCATGCAAGCTGGAGCAATTATTGCTGTAAATTTTTCTTTGAGAGTACTACAGCTGCAAGGAACAGCTCAATTTGGGGCTAATCCTGAAAGGTGAATGTTGGTCATAAATCCCCTGGTACGCAGCAAGTGCCGTTTCAGGATCTAACCCTTTGATCACAGCCAGCATCTCAAATGATGCAAGAGACAAATTTATAGCTTTTCAACATGGAGAAAGGCATGTGTATTCAATTAAGGGAGTCAGTTGTCTTAGAAAAAACGTGGAACAGGACCTGTGGTAATTAACTTGTTTGTGAATTAAAATGAAGTTATTGAATAAATTGCTTTGAAATTTCAGAATGAAGCTGAGGTTAATGAATTTTTTATTGCAGATTGGAAAGAAATAATTGAAGGAATTGCTTTTGATGTCTTGCAAAGGAGCTTGTTCTAATTAATTTGTTTTTATTGCAAATAAGAATGAAATTAGTCAATGGATTTGGCTTTTTGGGGGGCTAGGAGCAGAATTGATTTGCTTGGTTTTAGGTTCTTAAACAATGCTGAAAGGAATAAAATTCTTAGATAAATTACTTTTGTCTCTAATTGATTCTAAATAATGAAAAATTCTTTGTCGTCATTTCAGCATGGAGAAGAAATACTCTAACCAAAATTACTGCTTCTGACTTTTTAGTAGAACAGTAGTTTGAAGTCTATTAGTTTGGGGTTCATTTTTACTCAGACAGTAGGGCCTTGATCCCAAAACTTTTTTGACGAAGGCCTGTCTTACAGTAGTTTTGTGTTGTTGAAACTACAATTCTCTACTGTTGGCTCTCAAAACCAGTGTATTTCTGTGACATCTTTTAATCTGAGTGATCAAAAAGCTGCTCTTGAGTAAGCTTGTTCATTTATTTTTATATAGAGTTTCCTTTCAAGGTACAAGAATCATATTCCCAACATACAAAAATTGATCTGTGATAAAACAAATGCTGTCTGTAGATAGAATTGGTAAATTCTTCATTTGTCTAAATTACAGATGTGAAGTCAGGTCTTTTTTCCCTGTCTCAAGTCTTCCTAATAATCAATATATATAAAGTAGACTTTCTGTAGAGAAGAAGGATTTTTAGATGACAAATTCTTGACAATAGCTTTATACTGCTTTCTTTATACAGGTAGTGGATGTGCAGTTGTATAACTGTTCCTTGTGTGTTAATCTCAGTTGAACTAGAACTCTCTTTATTGGTTGAATTACAGAGTGGTACTTACGTTGATAATTTTTTTTAGTGCTGTATCATTACTAAGAAAACAGTGTTAGAACCATACTGAAGACAGAAAAGAAGCCCAAACACTTCATCCTCTATCCCACAATACCAAACCAAACCAAACCAAACCAAACCAAACAAACAAATAAACCACAGACAAACAAATAGCTTTGTCTGAAGCTCTGCAATGAATGCTTTTCAACTTGGTGAGAGGCTGTCTTGCCATTAACGTAATCCTCATCCCTTATGGGTAGAAAACAAATTAAACAAAATATCTGCATCAAATTAACACAGCAATGGAAAGAAGACATTTCCCACATGTGCAATGATCACCTTTGAAAACTGAAAATTATGTTTTGTAACTATGCTGCCTGTTATGAGAGTGAGAAAAACTGGAAATTATGTTCTGGTATCTGTGTTTGATTAAGACATCTAACAGCTTTCAAAGACAGTGAATTTTAATTGATATAAAGTTAAGATCCATATGTTTTGTTGAAAGCAGAAGTTGGAAAAACCAGATTTAAAAGCTTTTAGGTATGTTTTTAATACTGACCATCTTCTATTTCATTAGCATACAAATATGGACAGAGGCAAATGGCTTGCTCTCAGCTCTTAGCCTTGGGTTTAGATGTCTGGCAAACTTTCTTTAATTCTCAATTACCAATGCTGAAACTAAAGCTTCAGTGTAGCATTGGGTTTGGTGAAGTCACACTGATTTTGGAAAGATCTAAGGACTAATTTCATTGCTTTAGTGTTTGGTTGATATGGAAAATTTTAGGCTTCAGCAACATTATAGGAATGTAAACTTATGTTATACATTTCTTGCTGTTGTCTCGTTTTTTCTTCTGTAATATGTAATATTACAATTATGCTAGTTCTCTCTTTTTTTTCTTTTGTAATTGGCTCTTTCTGACTGCGACAATATTTAAAGTATCTAATTGCTTGTATAAGATTTATTATGTTAATTCAGTTATCGATTTGTTGTTATTGTTTTACCTTCTATTACATTTGTGGATGAAATACGTGTATCAGCATCATCCAAAGCACTTCTCAGTATACACTGAAGTTTGCTTGACACAATTCTGAAACCTGCAGGATAAAACATAATTTGGAAGTTAAGACTGTCCAGATCATCTTTATAAATTTAATAACATAAATTAATTTGCTTTTGTAGAACATCTCTCCCTCTCTTCCTGGACCCATCACTCCAGGAGCATCATACATACTTACCACACAGGAGGCTGAGAAAGTTACTCATATCTGGAGTGTATTTTTAAGACTAAGGACCACCTTACTCTTTTTATTGGAAGTATCCTGCAATACATACCTAAAGCTAGGAGAACAGTACTGTTAAAGAAAACAAACAAACAAAAAACCCCAAACAAACAACAACAACAAACACACACACACACAAAAAAAGCAAAACAACGTCTATCACTCAAGAGCTGGGAGATGCAAAACTAGAATTACCTTGTTTCAGCCATTTTATTTGTACACATGTGAAGGTAACTTTCTAAATACAGGATACTGTATTATCTTTTCTGCCAAATACCTGCTTTATTTGTACAGGATATGTGGGGTTCAAGTAATGAACTTTTTGTTGATGAATTTGGGGTTCAAGGCCATATTTTATGAACTCTGTGCAAGCCCTACTCTATTGTAAAGATAGGTGAGCTATGAAGAGAATTGAGGGCTTTGATAAGACTCCACCTGGAGTACTGCATCTGGCTCTGGAGCCCTCAGTACAGGAAAGACTTGGACCTATTGAAAAGGGTCCAAAGAAGGGCCACGAAAATGATCAGAGGGATGGAACACCTCTCTTCTGAAGAAACACTGTGAGAGTTGGGATTGTTCAACTTGGAGAAGACTCTGGGGAAACATTATTGCAGCATTTCTGTACTTAAAAGGGGCCTACAAGAAAGATGGGGACAGACATTTTAGTAGGAACTATAGCGAAAGGACAGAGGGCAATGGTTTTAAACTAAAAGAACTGAGATTAAACTAGATATAACAAAGAGACTTTTTTCATTATGTGGGTGGTGGGTGGTGAAACCCTGGAAAAATTTGCCCAGAGAGGTGGTAGATGCCCCATCAGTGGAAACATTCAATGTCGGGATGAATGGGGCTCTGAGCAACCTGATCTAGCTGAGGATGTCCCTGCTTATTGCAGGGGAGTTGGACTAGATGACCTTTGATGGTCCCTGCCAACTCAAACTATTCTATGAATCTATGATTCTGTGATCTGGTCCAGAAAGCTCATTAGGACCAGGGAGATTTGGAAAAGCTGTGGTGTAAGTAAAGACCTGATCAGCCCGAGCCTGGAGAAAGATTATACAAAAGTAAGCTTTGCAAAACTAAGCAGAAACGTTGTTGAATCAAGTGCTGAACTATAACCAAGGATGTGTTCTGAAAAAAAAACTTGACAATTTCTGCAATGGGTGGTGCTAATAATTCTACTTATAATTCAACTTGGTTTTGAAGAGATAATTAGTAGATCTCATTGTGGCATTAAAATAATGTATCGTGAGTTCACAAATTCTTCTCTTCTACGTTTATTGCCCCACACTGAAGAACAGACAAGACAAAGGCTTCTATTAAGAGAAATTCCTTACAGATTTTTGTAAGGGTCTAGAGGAAGCAGGGCTGTAGGCTTGTCTGCCTTTACCAGTTTCCTAACATACCAAAATTGGCTGGCAGGAATGATCAGATTGGGCTAGATGGATCTTACACTTCCACCACAGCTGGGATGCAACAGTATTGCCTGTCTTCCACTGCTGCTTGTAGTTTTCTCTCCAAGATGTGTGGTGGCCCTATTTTTGCTGTAGTGGTAAACCAAGAGGTGCAATGACTTTACCAGCTTTGAAGGAAGTGCCTCATTTGTGCATACTGTAGAGCTGATCTGGTGCCTAAACCTACAAGGATAGATATGTTGTATAGATATTTAGTATTTGCTCCTGACTATGTGATACAATCAAGTTGTTGCTTAAACTTAATAAAGTCTGCAGCATAACCTATGCCACTGTATAGCTAATAACATCTGTGCTCCAGCTGCTGGAGAGTTCAGAACCATAGAGTACCAAGCAGTTTTTTTGTGCTCAGTCAAATGAATTGTCTTTAGGACATTAGCTGCTTAATTCATTAATTGTACTAAAGATGTTGTGTCATACCTAAAAACTTAAAAGAAATGAAAACTTGTCATTGCTGGTTCTTCCTGAGGTGTAAGTCCAAACTAACTAGATCTCAAGGGAAAAAAAGCACCATGCTCACTGGATTATAGAACTGTTGATTCACTCTCACTACAGGCTGTTCTACCACTTTAGACTGCTTCTAGTTCACCTATTCTTTCTGAGTACACCTCAATTAATAATATTTTTACTGTGGCTTGCTGATGGACCTAAATATAACCCTGAATATTGAATGGGAGAGGGAAGTAAGTTACATCCATAATTACTGTCTCTTATTCATTACCCTTTTTGATAATTGGTCCTAGAAAGTATGAGCAGCAGTTTGTGTGCAAGGAAGTTCGTAGTGCAACAGGGAAAGAAGAGAATTTCTAGACCATGGGAATGAAGGTGCCCCAGCATCTTTATCTAGAAATGTCTACTGGCCTTGTTGCTGAAATTGATAGGTACTGTTTGTGTGGATGCAGAATACACTTGCAATATTTGAAGAAATAGATAAATCTTTCATATATAATAAATGTCTCACAAAGAAGGAGTACTCATAGTTAAAACAGTGGCATAATAATAAAACTCTCTGATGCTAGTTGAGGAAAGAACAGCAGCATACCAATGTTCTTTGTAAAGAAGAGGAAAAAAGTCAGTATTTTTAAAACAAGGAAAAACTATTTCTAATGGAACATCTAAAAGGTTATTTTGTAAGGGTGATTGTAAAACATGTTGTACTAGCCAGAATTAAACACGTGAAATAATACAGTATTGCATAACCAGCACACAGTCCTGGTTTTGTTAAAAACAAGACTAATTCTCTTTTAGTGATTTTTCCTTTCAGCTAAGTTCTTTTAAGTAACTGCAATTTCCTGAAGTTAGCTGCATATTTTTTGAGACGCTGTTCACTCCGGGACTGATAAGGTGACCAATGGAATGCAGAAGCAGCTCATGTTTAGATTTATTACTATCGTAACCAAGGTTAGCTGATAATGGGACATATTTGCAAGGAGAAGTGGACAGAACAGGTGACTAAAACTGACCAACAGAGTATTCAATCCCATACATGTCATACATCCTATAAAAGAGAGAGATCACAGGGGTCTTGATCTCTTTGACCATGGCATCTAAAGAGGACCCTGCCACCCGTGTTTGTGATCCAAGGCCTGAGACCCTGCATCCCTGAATCCAGTTCCAGTTTGCTGTGACATCCTGCCCAGGACTTCCAGGTGCCTGCCCTGCAGCCACTAGAGACATTCCAGCTCCGCTCACCATGGGAGGGGTTAAACGCTGCTCTACCCTGTAACATTCAAGATTGGTTTTGTATATCTTGTATATTTTCTCTATTTATTAGTAGCATTAGTAAAGTTTTTATAATCTGTCCGACCTGCAAAGTCTCCCTTCCTCCTTATCCTTCTTATCATTTTTTCCTATCTAAGGAGAGGGCATCTGCCACAGTTAATTGTCACCATGCAATTAAACCTTGACAGAATAATTGGTTGCCCGGATGGGGAAAGACAAACCACACAGGGAAAGAGAAACTGTATGGGGAAAGAGAACATACAGGGAAAAGGAGCAGAAGCCCTATGGAGAAGAGAAACCATATGGGGAAAGAGGAAAGAAACCATGACACAGACACAGACTAGGGTTATTCAAACTCTTCTAGAAAATGTGTGAAAAATAAAGTGAAAATATACACTAAAAATGTTCCAAAATGTACAACAGTGTTTGTGCTATTTTTTAAAAGTGAAAAGAATACAGAAGCTCTGATTCATTTAGCCATGTTTGAACATGTAAGATGGAAGACCAAGGAAGAGTTTGAGGAAGAAGTTAGATTCATCACAACATCTTTGATAAGTTTGATTAAAACAAAGGAAAGATGACAATTTTTGTTTTTTTAATTTAAGAGAGGAAACAATGAAATCTGTATATCTATCATATGTTAAAAAAGGAAAACTAACATTAATGTGTGTAAGGTAAGAAAATTTCTCTAACTACTTATTGGAAGATTTGGACTCCTTGTGTTGATCTTCCTCTTGCATAGACTGCAGTTCCAGACGGGATTAAAAATTAAGAGTACATCTATCTGAAAAAATAAAATATCTGCGAAAGTGCAAGAAAAAAAATAAATAAAAAATGCCTGGTGTTGAGAGAGGATAAGTGTATGTTTCCAAACCAAACATCACTGAAATGACATTCCTAAGTGTTATTCTCTCTTTTGCATGCAGTTTTTGCTTATGCATGCAGCTTTTATGTTGCCTATTAAACTGTCATTATCAAAACCCACAAGTTTTTGGCCTTTTACTCTTTAATTTCTCTCCCCCATCCTACTGTGCATGGGGTGAGTGAGTGGCTGTGTGGTGTTTATCTGTCATCAGGAGTTAAAGCAATATCACAGTATCACAGTATCACAGTATCACAGTATCACAGTATCACAGTATCACAGTATCACAGTATGTTTGGGATTGGAAGGGACCTCAAAAGATCATCTAGTCCAATCCCCCTGCTGGAGCAGGAACGCCTAGGTGAGGTCACACGGGAACATGTCCAGGCGGGTTTTGAATGTCTCCAGAGAAGGAGACTCCACAACCTCCCTGGGCAGCCTGTTCCAATGCTCTGTCACCCTCACTGAGAAGAAGTTTCTTCTCAAATTTAAGCGGAACCTCTTGTGTTCCAGCTTGATCCCATTACTCCTTGTCCTATCATTGTTTGCCACCGAGAAGAGCCTGGCTCCATCCTCGTGGCACTCACCCTTTATATATTTATAAACATTAATAAGGTCACCGCTCAGTCTCCTCTTCTCCAAACTAAAGAGACCCAGCTCCCTCAGCCTTTCTTCATAAGGGAGGTGCTCCACTCCCTTAATCATCTTCGTTGCCCTACGCTGGACCCTCTCCAGCAGTTCCCTGTCTTTCTGGAACTGAGGGGCCCAGAACTGGACACAATATTCCAGATGTGGTCTCACCAGGGCGGAGTAGAGGGGAAGGAGGACCTCTCTCGATCTACTAACCATCCCCCTTCTAATACACCCTAGGATGCCATTGGCCTTCCTGGCCACAAGGGCACAGTGCTGGCTCATGGTCATCCTGTTGTCCACCAGGACCCCCAGGTCCCTTTCCCCTACACTGCTCTCTAATATGTAATTTCCCAACCTATACTGGAACCTGGGGTTGTTCCTGCCCAGATGCAGGACTCTACACTTTCCCTTGTTAAATTTCATTAGGTTATTCCCCGCCCAACTCTCCAGCCTGTCCAGGTCCCGCTGGATGGCAGCACAGCCTTCTGGCGTGTCAGCCACCCCTCCCACCTTAGTGTCATCAGCAAACTTGCTGATAGTACACTCTATTCCCTCGTCTAAATCGTTAATGAATATATTGAATAATATTGGCCCCAGTACTGACCCCTGAGGCACTCCACTCCACTAGATACTGGCCTCCAACTAGACTCCGCACCATCCGCATCAAGCAGTGCCAACTACTATCTGCAAGATTCTACAGTTCGTTGGTGTTACTTCTGATTGTATTCATATTACAAAGGAAAAATACAATACTATAATAACACTTACCTTTTATTACTAACATCAATTCACAGTAATGTAAAGGACTTTTTTAAAGCTCTTTAGTTCAAAGACATGAAGTTTAAAAAAGAAGAAAAGATATTTAAGACTGAATCTTCCCTTATTAATATGGAAAAAATGTTGATATAGAGTCATTTGAATCTATCCACCTGAAAACAGCTCTAACATACAACTGAAAACAGTGTTTCCGGTCACCTTTGCTTATTCAGTTGATTATAAATCTTGGGTATTCCATAGACAGAGAAGTGGTGTCAGAACTGCTTTAATGGATAAAGAATTTAGACAGAGTAAGGGATCTGTTACTGCTGCGTTACTCCTAGTTGTTACCAGCCCAACTCCTAAAATGTAACTGGGGAAAGCAGGTGGGTTTGATCCACACAGCAAAATCTAATTTGGCTTGGGAAAACCTTCAAAAGCTCAAATGGGCTACAAGGACATGTCTTCTGCACTTGGCAGGGCTACCACTTGATGGATTCTAATGTAACTACACTATGGTAAAAAAAATACATGAAAATATTTATGTGATGTACAAATTTTCAAACCAGGAGTGTCATGGAGGCACCCAAAAATGACTCCAAGCAAATGATAAGCTTAAACCAACTTTAATTTGCAGCTGAAACTAAAACCAAACAACAGTCTGAAGCTGAACAACAGAAACCAATTAGAAGCAGGGGTAATCCAAAGTCAGTCGACACTGACTGATTTAACAAACTGCAGGTTTGATATCCAAGTCAGGGATATTATTACTACATGACAATTACCCCAGGCACAGTACAGGTTGGGGATGGACCTGCTGGAGGGAAGCATTTCCAAGAAGGACCTGGAAATTCTGGTCCACAACATGTTGTTCATGAGTCAACAATGTGCCCTTGTGGCCAAGAAGGCCAATGGTATCCTGGGGTACATTAGGAATAGTCTGACCAACAGGTTGAGGGAGGTTATTCTCCCCCTCTGGTCTGTCTTGGTGAGGCCACATCTAGAGTAGCGAGTCCGGTTCTGGGCTCCCCAGCTTAAGGACAAGAAATTATGGGAGGGAGTCCAGTGGTGGGCTACAAACATGATTAGGACTCTGGAGCATCTTTTTTATGAAGACAGACTGAGAGATCTGGGGCTGTTCAGCCTGGAGAAGAGAAGGCTGAGAAGGGCTCTTATCAGTGCTTACAAATATCTGAAGGATGGATGTCAAGAAGTTGGTACAAGACCCTTTTCAGTAGTGCCGAACAATAGGATGAGGGGCAATGGGCACAGATTGAAGCATAGGAGGTTCCATCACAATACAAGGAGAAACCACTTTACTTTGGAGATATTCAAAACTGGCCCGAACACTTTCCTGTATGATCTTCTAGGTGTACCTGCTTTAGCAGGTGCATTGGCCTAGGAGACCTCTAGAAGTCCCTTCTAACCTTAATCATTCTGTGATTTGTGTGATTCTGCTGACAATACACAAGAATGATGATCTAAAATATGCACACACTCACTCCAATATACAACTGCTTGCCCAGGATGGGTAAGGGCTCACTCAAGGATATATCCAGAAGAAAAAATCACTTAAGCAGGTGAGGACTCTCAGTCCCAGGAAGTTTCCACAGGTGGCACCCCTGACGTAAGGGGAGAGGTTCTGATTACAGTCTTTCTTCTCTGAGGAGACCACTCAAAAGGTACCTTCATCAGGGGCCCCATTTAAAGCCTACTTCGATCTGAGCTGTGGTCATTTGTGGGCATGATCCAGAAGCTTCTCTGGATCATTCCCTGGGTTAGGGCATCTTGTTGGCTGAGAAACCTGACTGTTGAAGGGAGTGCTGCTCCTCCTGCTCCCCAAGCTGGTCATTGTGCATGACTGGAGTGACTGTGCAACAGTGGAGGATGTGACCGAGTCAGTGCCCAACCAAAGTGCATACATGACAGCAAGCATGGTGGGGTGCAAAAGTGCATAAACAAGGCTTGGAAGAGGTAGCAGTTGCTGTACTGAAAGCCTAAGACTTTTTCCAGGTGGCTGCAGCTGCCACAAAGAGTATTCAAGAAGAGAAGCACATCACCTAAAACTTACCCAAGGATGTACTATCTCAGTGGTTGGTTCTGTTTGGTGAATTGGACAAAAAACCATCTTCAGTATCTTTTCAGACTAATGGGTAGGAAAACTGACTAAATGGAAGCAGAAATTCTTAACAAGTAATGCTGAGGAGGAATTTTGAAACTAAGTGTCACAATTGTAATAATGTCAAAAACTTATTTTTTTCTATTTCTTTTTTTTTTTTTTTAATAAATCTTCCATACATTATACATCTCACCTACTACCCAAGATTGGACGAACTCAACATTATGCTAATATTTAAAGAGGATAACAGGACTGATAATATACTATGTATGTATTTTGGCACCCATGAACTCATGGGGCAGTGTAAAAGAGTAGTGGAAAGTAGGTGTCATCAGGAATTAAGGAAAGAATTGTTACTAGTCAATATGAGACTATCTGTAGTTAAATAATTTTGGCAATGTTAGAGACTCTTGAAATAGACAGGAAAAGAATGGGTCAGCAGCAACTGTCTGAGAGGCTTTTGGAGCCTAAAAAACTTGAAACTGTAGAAGCAAAGCTAACTTAAATGAGTGTCATCTATCATTGCATGTTTAATTAAGGTCAGTATTTGCCTATATAGGAAGAGAGAAACTGGCAAGTGTTTGACAACTGAGTCAGCAGAAGACCTCCACTACCTTTATACCAGCAGATTTCAACTGCATAGGTCACATTCACAATTTACTCTGGGCTCAGCATACCAGTGAACCTAGTGCATACAATCTCTGCAGATACTGTTAATAAAGAAAAAAATATGTCAGTGCAAGAGAGCTTTTTCTCAATTTATTCTATCAAGACTAATGAAGCCTACTGGGAGTTCTACAGGGAAAGAGAGATCTTTACACTTTTTGACAAATATATGCTAAGGTAAAAAAATAAGACACATGCTTCTTGGTAGTAAGCCCTGGGAGTACACTTTAGAATCTAGATATGTTAGTCTGTCCAAATGTGTTTAGTTCTGTGTTTAATTTTGGAGGCTTCACTTTCTTCACAATAATTAAATAATTGGTGCTATGTGTAGAGGACAAGTACTAGTAATTTAATCACTCATATTAAAGAACAGATCAATGGGATTTTCCTGGCTGCTTCTATGCCTTGTCTGATCCTCCTTGCTTTATCTCAATGAGGAATAATTTTTCCTTTGGAGTATATTCTCATTTTTGCTTAACATACCTACCTTCAAACTTTATGCAGCACAGCAGCTGGATCAAACAATTCTGCTCATTCTTCCTGACTGCTTTTCTGCTCAGCAGATTGATCCAGGTTTACCACGTCTTTTCATACAGAGCAAAATCACACCGGGTTTAGTATAATTTGATCTAGATGAACAAAGGAAGAGTGTGATTTTCCAATGTGCAGTAATGTTTAAGAAAAAAGAAACAACAAAACTATAAGTGGGGTTTAAAAACAACACAGGCATACAGCTGCAACATTAATCTATGGGAAACCTCCTGTGCTGTCTATGACGTTCCTGTGAGACCAATCTAGACATTTTCCACTTGAGCATAATTCTGCATTGTTAAATTATTTTTTCTTTAAAGAGCTGGTGAGTTTGAGACTACTGACATATAAAATTTAGAGGGAAACTTATCTAGGATGATAGCTTTGTCAGCTCACTAATTATTTCTTCTGTAGTTATTCTCTTGTTAAAATAACCATATTGTTGTGAAGTTAACATGGAAAATTCTTAAGTATTTAAGTATGCTTATTATTATGTTGCTGAGAACTAGATAATGATTTTTATCAGAAAAAATGAATCTTTTTTAACTTTCTTCTCACTCATTCAGCAGCATTAAGATTTTTCTACAGCAAAAGTTATCCTTTGTCTCCTTTGCTGTGTTGGTCAAGAGGACAACTTATTTAAGGTGTTGGTGTTTCCTCACTGAAGAAGTTTTAGTATAGCTCCAGCATTTGAACTGTTTCATTTGCCTAGAATGAATGTGTTCTTGTAATATTTTTCATCCTTTGTGAAGAAAGTCTTAATGGTATTGCTTCAGATTTTGATTGAATTTTTAGGTTGAGAGAAAAGTACTTTCCTTCTAATCCTAGGAAGCTAGAGTAATAAATTTGTGTCAGATACAATCTTTCTTTTATACAGGAAATAAAAACTTAATTTGCCAGCAGTTGTGCATGTGTGTACATTTACCACCATGAATAGTAAAGACAGCTTACAGCAATAAATGTAAGCTGTGTGACAGTTTTTGCAGGATTGAGCTTTATATGGGTCTCCTTCCGAGCAATTTTTCAATCCTGGAACTTTATTTTTAGTGCTTCTTTTAAGGCAAAATATTGGTAAGTCATATTTTGGGGTGTGCTGAGATCTGGAAGTTTTGAATCCCTACCCATAGTGAATTACGACACCTTGCTCCTCCCACTGCTCCATAACCTGTCAGAAAATCTGGTGATGGGACTGACTATTCTATTTTAGTCAACCAGCTTGTATGGGTTAGGAAGTGTTCATGAGGGCAAATAATTTCATACAGTTCATAGATAGAAAAAGAACTTGGAATTTGATGTATCTGTCTTAATTTTTGCTCATGATGATGAATATGTCTGCTTTTCAGAAATTAAGTAATAATTATACACTTTACTTACTCTATTCCCACACAACCTGATCATTTAAACATAAAACCATAATTGCTCATGCTTGTGCTGCTGCTTAGAGAACAAGAATTAAGACCAATTCTACTTGTGTTGTTTATTGATACAGCTGACATAGTCAGCGTGTGGGGTTTTATGGCACACACACCTGACTGTGCAGTGTTCTTGGGGATGCTCTGGCTGTAGGAAATCAAGAAGGCCAGCAGCCACAGCTGGACACTGTGTATGCATATTGGTGCACTGAAGTTGGCACTGGTGCATTGTGTTGACACTGAAGTAAAATACACATTGTAAGAAAGGGTCCAAAACCTGCCTTCAGCAGATTTAAGTAACCCTATAGTTTTCACTAATGTAACAGACTTTTGGTCAAATGATTGCATATATTCTATAAAGACAACATAGTTTCTTTTGCAGACCATCTTTAAATGGGAACAAAAGAGCCAAAGAGATTCTGGATGATGGCCATTATGATTTTACAAGGAATTTGTTTGGTTGATTTAGAATAAAAATTAAATTTATTAGTGGCCAATTCAAATCCAGTTATTAATTTGTTATTGAGTTCAAATAACTTTCCTTCCTCCTTAGTTCTTGTCTCTCCTACTACATTTGCTTTAACTAGACAAATAGCCAACAATAGAGAAGCCAAGCTCTTTTCTTTTCTTCCCTGGACATAGAGTTTTCTTTCATCATTCTAGTAAACTTCATTTGCAATTACTGCAATATGAACTTCTCCTACCTTGAAAAAAGGTGTCCAGACTGCAGACTAGATTTAAGCATGATATGAACAAGGTGTTGTCTTACCTAAGACTTCTGCAAGAGGATTTATTCTTTACATTTCAAAAGGAGAGAGATACAATTTGTCTTTATGACAGCTATTTTTCATTAATGATTTAATCATAATAAAATATATATCTTTCATCAATGGAGGTAAATTTTCAGAGCTTCCTATAAAATGTAGAAAATCTTAAGTATAGGTTCAAGGTACATGAATTTGCATATATTTTTATATATAATATTTGAGCTTCACCACATGGATCCAGCTTATTTCTGTTCACTATATACATTTCGTACCAGTCCTTTATTTTCTCTTGTTTGCACACTATTTTTTCATGTAACAACATACCAAATGCTTTACCAAAATCTAATTAAAGCTGCCTACTGAATTTGTCTAGTTTGGGAGAACAGATACAGCAAAAAACCTATCAGGGTTAGGTTATCGCAGCTCTCTCCCTGTCTTTTTTCTTGCTTTTTACAAGTGAAAAATATTCTCTAGACATATAAAAGAACAGTAACACTTGTAAATGTATAAAAATCTATCTTGTAACTTTTGTATATATTTAGTTATAACTTCCAAGGACATGCAAAATGCATTTTCATTTAACATCTAAACATTAATAACTAACACTAAATCTCTTGTGACCTGATGATAAGATGGTATAGTCAGGTGATATAAATGGAAAGATAACAGATTTCCATCCCCTAATTTTAAACAAAATTGACAAGAGGTCTGAGGTCTCTCAAACCTGTATTTGATCTCCATGCAGAAGCTGCCAACTTAAAGCTAATATTTTTATTTTGTGGGAATAAAATGTGCTTTCAAATAATGACTAAAATGTTTGAAACACGTGCTCATGCTTTGGACAGTTGCTGGTGTGAACTAGAGAAGTTTCCTTTGCAGCTGTAGTATGCATAGTGTAAGAAATCAATCTGGAATGAGTTGTAAACTTTGAATAGAACAGTAGAAAGAAAGAAACTAGCATTTTATGATAAGCAGATATTTAATAGTATTAATTTGCCCAGCGTTATGATTTTTTTGTTTCTTCAGGAGATTTTTGGAATGAGTGGTCAGTTATTATCACCCAAATTATGTGTTAAAAAGTATGGAAGATGCAGCTTCATATATTGTTCTTTGTGTATGTTAAAGCAGGCATAGCAATAAGCTATATTTGATTCTTTAATATTTAAACATAACTTATTTTATAAACATTGTTTGTTTAAAGAAACATCAATCACATAAATTGTAAAACTAATACCAAAATATAGTATTTTTTTGAGAGAAGTCGTTGTTGTGTGTTCCTGGAGCAAGTGTGCATTATTTTACAACTATTTCAATATTATTTTCAATTAGTATAAGAAAATCGGTTCTATTGCATTTGTTAACATGATATAGTTGATCTGATCATATTAAGATTGTCTCCAGTGTACTGTCATTTCTTTCAAAGAGGCAGCTGTGCTCTCAAGGAGGAAATCAATTATGTATAGTGGAAAGGTCTGTCTGATGATGTGCTATAAGTTTGTGCTACAATGTTATTTGAACTCCAGAACTTGAAAGTGTTTATTCTTAATTCTTCTATTGAACAGGAAAATATTAACTGTATTGAAGGCCTGTATAAATGAGCCATCAGTGGAGTATGCACTAGCATTGTGTTTTTGCAAATAAAAAAGTCTCTTGAACCTGCTTTGCATGTGCAATAGTGGAAGCAGATATTAACAGAAAAAAAAAGAAAGAAAAGAAAAGAAAAGAAAAGAAAAAAAAAGAAAAGAAAAGAAAAGAAAAGAAAAGAAAAGAAAAGAAAAGAAAAGAAAAGAAAAGAAAAGAAAAGAAAAGAAAAGAAAAGAAAAGAAAAGAAAAGAAAAGAAAAGAAAAGAAAAGAAAAGAAAAGAAAAGAAAAGAAAAGAAAAGTTTGTGGTATGGGCTTTGTATGTCTTGATAGATAATTTTTGCCTTTATATCTATTTTATGCAGTTTCAAGATATTTTTAGGACTCTTTAAGAATATTTTTCAGATGTATTTGTATCATCTGTAAATGTTTGTCTCTATTACTACCATATGTAATTTCTTGCTTTAATTAAAAAAGGAGGTAATGTTTCACTTTTAGGAGACTGCATTTTGAAAATTACTCAATGAGGCGTTTTTTATCAGAGGAAAAAGAAATGGTGGTGCCTATTCAGGATAATTATAACAATCAATTATGATAGCTTTCAGACTGGTACTATAAGTAAAAAAAGTCACAATGAATCAAAATGATAAATACGTCAAAAATTTGATCCTTTCTTATAACATAGCTGCTTGAAGACCAATTTGAATTTACCTAAGTAGCACAAATTTGGTGGAAATGAAGTAAGAAATATTTTATGCTTTCTGGGGGATCAGCCCTCTTGCCAGACATTCTAGCAGAACTAACATGTGGATCTACTCTTTGAAAGACCAGTTTGTTTCCTTGTGTTCTGTTTCCCAGAACTTAGATGGCAGCTCCAAGTGTTGCAATGGCAGCATGTAACCATATAGATGATTGCACATTGAAATGGTGGGTTGTTATTAGTTGTTTTCTATCTATAGATGGATATTGGTAAACAGAGGCAACAAACATTTAAACTTTCCTCTCCCTTTCCCACATTTATATTCACTCCAGACATCTCTCCTGCTTGTCTTCATTCCCTTGGTATCACTGCACGTTACAGTAAGCCTCTTTCGTAAGGCAATGAGTGGTGCAGGTGGTTGGATCTTCTCACAGGGGCCACACCTGAAGCCTCCCTGCTGCCAACACTTGACACATAAACCAGATACAACAGGTTTATTTTGTTTTTCCAAAAATACTGCTCTGTGGACCACTATATAACTGCATAGAGTAAGCACTGCCAAGAAAATAGCTCAGAGCTCTTGTACCAGTCTTCACTGTCTTACGTTATTAATTAGTTCTTCCTGGATAAATGTGAGCTTTAAGAATTACCTTTTGATACAAGTGACTACACCTCTGGAGGCAAGAACCACTGCCAGCTGCACTACAAATCGTTATTAATGAGTTACAACAGGGAGGGCATGACTTAATTATATTTTTTTTTTTCAAAAAAAGTAATTCTGATTCTGCTTTGAAGGAGAGAAACTGAATCCAGAGGAACCTGGATTAAAAAAAGCACCTGCACAATTTTGTACATATGAATCTCTGACTAATTGACACTTCAAATCATTTTGCATATTTGCAAACGAAGTAGTCGTGCATGTAGATCACTAGTTAGATACCTTGCTAGCTGTTGTAATTGTACATAATGACATGGAGTATGTCTTACGTATGTGTTTTTGGACATGGGAACTGTGAATTCTCAACAAAACAAATTTGAGAGGATGTTTTCTGGACTGCAGTACTTTCAAAATTTGTTTTAAGGCAAGACAGAGTGATTTTGGCTAGTTCTATCATTCTGCTTCTTTACATGCCCATGGGATAAGTAGATTTTATGTAGAAAAAGGATCAGAAGGAAAATACGGCAAGATCGGATCTAATATGTCAATAAAACACTCAAAATTACAGTGTTTTAGTTTTGAATGACATTATTTACCTATAAAAGCTTAAAAACTATGTGTGTTATTCTTCAACACAAAATAATTGCACCATTTATGCCCCAAGATACTATAATCTAGGTGGTTGTTGTTGAAGAAATTGAATCTTGTTGGGTTTTTGAGTATTGCTTTTTGGAGAGCCCAGGTGTATTCCTGAAGACAGCATTTGCTGTGCATCCGGACAATAAATCTGAAAACACAGTGTTAGTGCAGGCAGTCCTTTGCACATTTTTGGTATATGAAACATCTTGCAAAGTAAATATTTGGTTAGCATGGTATGTATGATATTAGACTGCTTAGGTGTAAACAGAAAAATTTATACAGGTTGTCTATGGACTGTATTTATTCTGTCTAATTTGTAAACAGTCTGGTCCTGATCACAAAGAAACTAAATGATTGTTTAAGGGATTTAAAGTGAATCTTACAATCTGAATGCTTTAATACTTTCATCTGAGAACCTATGCAACCTATTTCTTTCCTTTGTAACATAAGTAAAATTGTATACAAAACAGAAGGAAATGTACATTTCTTTAAATTTTATAAGTGTAGGTAAGTACAGTTAAGATAAAAGCTTTAATCAGAGGTGTTATAGATTAGACATTTCAAAAGACAAAAGTTCAAAGTGATGACAAAAATTAGTACAAAGTTAATATATTCAAATCTATTGAAAAAAAGCTTTAACATCAATTTTGTGTCTATGTATCTTTGAAAATTTGACGGCTTTTTCTGTCAGTCAGGTTCATGTTATCAGTTCAGAAGTCTCTGAGGAGCTATGCAACACTTGCTAAATCATGTCCAGCAATGGAACTCAATGGAGCTGCAATTAGAGCATCTATGAAATGTGTATTTGGGATAAGAGAAGTGCAGAGTTGAAAGGAACCTTGAGAGATCATATTATCTATTTTCCTGCTCTGAAGTAGTATTAAGTATACTTAGATCATCACTGCTACTGTTGATTATTTTACACTTCAAAAACTTCCAGTAAAGATTTTACAACCTTTACAGGCCAGCCTTTATCCTTTTTGCTTTATTTTCAGTAGCTTTAATTTTTTACCTGTAGTCCCAGAAGACAGTTATTCTTCCACTTTTCTTCACAGAAAACCAGTTTCCTTTGCATTAAAGCAGACTATGAATGCAGTCTCTCCTCACAATGCAACATATATTTTTTTCTGTACGTTTGCTTAAATTGTTAACTGCTATACCCAAAGCTGAACACGTACTCCAGATGATAGCTCCTGAGTATACGTAGATTAAAATAGATATCATCAGTGTCTTATACATAACACTTCGCTAGTACATCCCACAATGAATGTTGCCTGCCATGGTCATTATCAACAATTGCACTTTTGACTCACACTCAGTTTTGTCTGCTCAACAACTAGTTCTTTTTTTCTGCACTTCAAACCAGTCGTTAATTGCTCATTTTCCATTCTTGCATTTGATACCTCTTTTCCAAATGTAGGTCTTTCCATTTATCATTACTAAATTTCATCTGGTTGTTTTTATGTCGGATCTCAAGTCAACCAAAAACTTTCTTCATCCCACACTTGCTTTCTAAGGTATGTACAATGCATTTCAAGTCAGTATCATTCTTAAGATTCATAACTGCCCTTTCTGTTAAATTTAGTTAGATAAAAAAGTAATGTTTCCCTCTAACTAATACAACAGACCTGTCATAAAGAAAGCTCTTTAGCATGATTATGTTCTCTTGATGAATTCACAATTGCTGTGCTTTTTATAATCTTGTTAATTTTCTACTTGCATGTGAATTGCTTGTAATCATTCATTCTAGCATTACGCTAGGTAGTGAGATGTGGGGTGACTAGTTTCTCTTGTTAAATATGGACATATTCATTGTCTGTTTCTATGCTCTTAGATTTGGGTAATATTAATTCAGAAAATTAATTATTTAGTTTCTTAAGTATGTTTCCTATATATATCTTTAGAAAAGGAATTAAAGGTATTTTGAATTACATTTGTTTAGATTTGTTTTATTTGAAATTTGGAAGTTTGTAATAAATACAACTTTTAAATATAAGCAGCATAAAATAATGTATTATGCTGTTATATGTTAGCAGGGTTATCTCATTAATCTACAGATTTCTTTTCTCTCTTCCTTTTATAGTTTCTTATCAGTTATGCTCCAGTATGTGGGAATAGAGTGGATGCTCAACATACAAGGTTATGTGTTAAATTTTACTGTGAAAATTAAGAATATAATAAACATAATTGAGGGCCTCTACTACATATGTTTTAATAAAAATAGGTGATGGTGAAAATTGTAGAATGAATACCCTCACATAAGGAACAATGTTGAGATAAGTGAATTCCAGCCTGTGACTTGGTGTTTTCTGATGCTTGGATTCACCTCATTCCTTATCTGGTTTTATTACTTTTTTTGTTTTCTTTTATTTTGATTTTATTCTGTTTTCAATTTTATTTTCAAATTTCTTAGAAAACTGAGGAAGATTCTTCCCCTCACCCATCAAAACAATTGCCAGCCACTAAATTTCAAATTTCTATTGAAAACCACCAAGCAGTGGAAGTTGGTCCTTTTAGTACTGTGCTTTGCAAGGTAAAACTCTCTGTTGACTCACTTTGATGCTCAGCTGGATGTAAAATGTTCCAGGAGCCTAACTGTTCCTAAAAGAACCCCTTTCCTGATGTCAGCATTGTGTATTAGACCCTGTGTAATTAAAATAGTGTGCGGTAGGACTGGTCCTCATCATGAATGTTTCTTGTGTTTTTACTTCAGGACTGTCCTCCTTTTATTCTGCTGGCATACGCCCAGACTTTGATTGCTACTGGAAAAAATAAAGGTCTTCCTGAGAATTTATTCTTCCTTCTGCATGTTCTGCATACTTCCCTTTTATCAGGAAACCTGTAGATAGTGTGTTCAAATTGAATTCTGGTCCAGTTCTAGCATTCAGACATCCCTTCAAGGAAATTTTATAGCACCAAAAAAAGGATTGGCTGACACTGAATAGATGTTCATCTCCTAAATTGCTTTAATAACAAAGTGAATAATTCTGTGACTAAGGAGGTAGCCAGCTGTTAAGGACAAGAATCATCTTTAGAGAACCTCCCAGGGTGTGAAATTGTAGGTAATCAAGTTTATAATTCACTCTAAGCAATCTTCTTGGATGCTGTAGCCCTTCCAGCCTTTCCTGCCCTGTCAGCTGATGAGCAGTGAGCAAGGTACCTGATGGAGCTGTGTTAAGTTCATCTTGGATGGAAGCTGCCTTTTTAGAGCTTACACCAGCCATTACATGTGCATTGCATTTATCCTTGGTATGTGGCTGCACTAATGATAGCTGCTGGATGTACAACGTTCAGTTCTTGTGGTGACCAGCTTATTGAACTCTATATTTGGTTGGTAACACAGGAACAAAGAAAATAAATTGGTGCTGACTGTAGAAATAAGACAGCTTCTCTGGGCATGCAGTGCTCCCTTGAGGTAAAGTGCATTTATTCTAGTGTCCCAACATCGGCTTGCAAAATAAATGCTTTCTGATCTAGGGAAAGTCTATTTCCTTTCTCTGTTAAACAAACTCCAATCATTTCATTACAAAGCAAGCTAAGAGTTTCTCAGTACTGCCAACACATGATGAATGACTGACTCAGCTGTGGAGATGTTTCTGTGGTTGAAACTGAAATCAGAATAACACATGCAAAAAATTTCCTTCTGCCTTGTACATCTCTAGATTGCTCAGTGCACACAATATTCATTGGCCTGCTGGGTTTGGGCAG
This sequence comes from Columba livia, assembly GCF_036013475.1. Lineage (NCBI taxonomy): Eukaryota > Metazoa > Chordata > Aves > Columbiformes > Columbidae > Columba > Columba livia. Next base: position 51,298,034 of record NC_088642.1, on the reverse strand, counting down.
TGGACTGGGCAAGGCCCTTCTCTAGGTCCTCTACATCTAAGTGGTTATATTGAGAAAATTAAGAGGAAAGTAGTCTCTTGGGTGAATAATACTTCAAGTAAAGTGTTACTAGATTATTGTGTTGGTATTATATTTTTCTAATTATAGATTTTTTCTGATTATATAGAATATTTTCTGTTATATACTAGTTCTCTATATTATATTCTAAGTATTTTTATAAATTTTTAATTTTATATAATATCCTCTGACTATATATATTTCTAATAAATATATTTTGTGTTATATATTTATCATAAATATATTGTGTTATATTTTTCTAATTTCTTAATATTTGTGGGTTAATGTAAATAATTAATTCACTTAGCACTTCTATATGTAAGACTATACAAGAAAGCACTATTTGGCCATTTAAGAGTAGAATCCTATTAATATTTCTTTATATTATGGCTTTTATTGACAAAAACTTCTCTCTCCTGCCTTCATTTCTGTCTACCGATTTGGAGTACTGCATGTGACAGCAAGTAATTTGATGAGAGGAAATGGCCTCAAGTTGTGCCATGGAAGGTTCATATTAGATATTAGGAAAAATTTATTCACAGAAAGGGTTGTGAAGCATTGGAATAGGCTGCACAGGGAAGCGGTTGAGTCACCATCCCTGGAGGTGTTTAAAAAAAGCATAGATGAGGTGCTTAAGGACATGGTTTAGAGTCAGTGTTAGGTTGATATTTGGACTCAATGATGTTGAGGGCCTCTTCCAACCAAAATGATTCTATCATTCTTTGAGCAATCTATATCCAAGGCTATACTTTTTCTAGGAGCACGCAAGAGGAAATTGGATGGAACAAACCCTGAAAAATTAAATGTGCTAACATAGCATATCTAGAATCTAAAAAAGGTTTGGTTGCTATCTATTCTGAAGGTCCATAGATTTCTTTTTAATTAATTCATAAAATATTTTCCTGAGTTAATGCATCTAGACATAAGTTATTACTATATACTACTTGGAAATATGACTGATCATTAAAATGTAATGAAGATTTGAAAAAGTTCTACCAACTTACAAGTTTGTAGAACAGCTTAATTCAGGTTTCATTTACTCTTCTTCCAACCAAAATTGAAATGTAATGATGTAGAAACCCTCAGGATCCTTGTTTTATCATGGTATGCTTTGCTGCTTCCCTTATGCATTGAACTATTTAAAAGTAATTTAGATGGCTCTAGCAGGTTATTTGCCAATATGCAAATAGGATAGATGATTTAATATTTGCATGACATCTATCTTCAGCTAGTAATTTTACATCAGATAATTTGTATCCCATGCTCTTAACCTTACTGGCAAGAAAACAAATTGTATGATGAAGGAAAAATGCCAGGCTGATAGCCACTGTTTTCAGCCAGAGAAGTACTCAGTGAAAAGCAGGGTTAGCAGTCTGTACAAACTATGTAATCCTGAGAGGGAGAAAAGAAAAAAAAAAGGTATGCAAAATGAATATAAAAGTAAATCCTGGATAATATGTGCATTCAGAAACTGTCACTGTATAGCGTGTTTCTAGTGGGGAAATTCAACAGTGTAAGTGTTTAGAATTCAACACGTGTTCTCTGAAAGCAAGTGAGAATAATGTACACATAGTAAATGAATGCAATGAACTGAAGAGTACTGTAAATGTGGTTTGGTTGTCTATAACTTTTGAGGAGTGTCTAGAAACAGAAAGGCATATCTGCATAACTGAACAGCCAGTGAAGACACCTTCTCTTACTGTACTTTACTTCTTAATGTGCAGCAACCTGTATTTTGTCATACTGATGGATGTCAATGAGTATGGGAAGAATGGGATGGCTTCCCACTCATTTTGAGATATATGTAAAGCTGAGTCATATCCAGAAGATGTAACATTGGTTTCAAGGACAAAGAAAGAAAATTGCACCAGTATTTCCGCATGTAAAAACATATTTATTGTAATATATAGTGAAATATAAAGAGTCATAACATTTTTTATTGGGAAGAGAAGTGAGAGGAGGGAAGACTGAATAGGCCAACAGTATTTTGTTGTGTTTTGTATGTTTGTGTACAGTACAGTTTGTGTACACTTATATCCATACAGTTAAATACTTCCACTAATTGTTAATTAAATAACAATATCTAATGTAATGGCAGTTACTAATTCTCTTGACATGTCACTTGCTATTAATTTTGGCTTGTGTGTAGCTGTATGAAGACAACGCTGAGGACAGAAAATTTTTCTTTATTATTTGTTTTTCTTACTTTGAAGAGATGATTTTGTCAATTATTGTTGAAATCTATTATGCAGATTTAATTTCATCTAGGTCCCCATAAACTGTTTCATTTATGAAACATAGACATTGGATTTAAAGCAAACATATATTAGTATTTGGTATAACTCACATATAAATTTGATGAACAAGACAAAAAATACCCACAAAATGACGGATGGTTATTACAGTTACCTTTGAAACTGTCAGTGCTTACTTTCATCATTAGGTATGTGCAGCGTTATGCATTTGCTTGAACCCACAGTAAAGATGTAGATAAACACTCACTATTTGTGCAGGCTGCGTTAATCTACGATGTGAAAAAGGAGCTCTACAGCTGTATAGCTACAGCCACAGCATTAACTCATCCCAATGATGGAAAAAAGTAAAGGAATACATAATTTTTATATATCCCTGATGGCAAATTAGTATTGGAGTATGTTCCCAGATCAAGTGTTGAGGTCTTCGTAGTTGGCATTAACTGCAACTGTCTGGAAAAAAAAAATCTGACTTTTTACTAAACCACCTTGTTAAAATAGCATATGCTGCAGTTCATCTGATTTCTGTGAGTATGAAGTAATGAGAATAACTTACATGTTTGTGCCAAATGTTTTTCGAGTAAAGCTAGTCATAAGCACAAATTCATGCTGTGAAGAGTCTTCTGCTTTGGTATGAGGCAGAAAATCTCAATAAAGGAAGTTCAGAATAAGAAAAGGAAGGAAAGAGGAATATTAATATAAGCCAACTATGTGGAATATGACAACAGATAGTAAGCACTATGGCACAAAACCTGTTATTTCTGCTCAACTTGTAAGAGAAGGCATAGAAAGACACACAATTACAAGAAAACAAAGATAAATAGAAATAATAAACACTGTCCAGACAGTTGTTTTCTTGTATATGGCCTTTCTTATGATTTCTAATTAATGCAATAAAATCCCAAAACATTACTGCATATAAATGTCGGTTGAAATGTTTGTCTGGCAGTTTAGCACCAAGTTTTTTTGAGATCAACATAACCATAAAACACTTTAAAATATGAGATAGAGGAAATCAATTTTATTTTCAGGGCAGTAGATATGTATTTATACTGGAGTTGATGATACCAGTTCAGACTGTGTCTGCTGAAGATATATATAAGGATTCACATCATATGAATGTGGCTGTGACTCAGTACATTAAAAAAGTAATTGAGATCGACTGTTCATTCAACTGAGTCACAACAACCCCCCAAAAAATATATTTTAAACTAAGTGAAATTTACCTGATATCTCATATTTCAAGTGGGTAAGTTGAAGTAGTGCAAAGCACCTAAGAGAAGTTTTTATAGCTGATGATTGTGACAGTAAACCCATGAAAACAGTTGATTCACCAGCAATAAGTTAGGCACATTAATAGTCCTCAGATTTAATTTACTTCTACTGACACTGTGATGCAAGAAAAAGAAACACTATACTATGGAAGCTGCACACAAAAGTATGGCTCTAAATGAACTGTATACAACCCTCATTTTATTTTAAAAGTCATTTTCCCATTCAGAAAATCCTGATAATTGCCTACTGAGTAGCATCATGAACATATATGTTAAAAAAATAAAATTGCCTGCAGCAAAATCGAGGTGTGTTGAAATGAAACAGGTGATCCTCACAGAATCACAGAATGTTAGGTATTGGAAGGGACCTCAAAAGATCACCTAGTCCAATCCCTCTGCTGGAGCAGGAACACCTAGATGAGGTTACACAGGAATGTGTCCAGGTGGGTTTTGAATGTCTCCAGAGAAGGAGACTCCACCACCTCCCTGGGCAGCCTGTTCCAGTCTTCTGTCACCCTCACCTTGAAGAAGTTCCTTCTCATATTTAAGTGAAATCTCCTATGTTCCTGTTTGCACCCATTGCCCCTTGTCTTATCATGGAGCCTGGCTCCATCCTCATGACACTCACCCTTTACATATTTATAAACATTAATGAGGTCATCCCTCAGTCTTCTCCAAGCTAAAGAGACCCAGCTCCTCCAGCCTTTCCTCATAAGGGATATGCTCCACTCCCTTAATCATCTTTGTGGCTCTGTGCTGGACTCCCTCTGTTCTTCTGGAACAGAGGGGTCCAGAACTGGACACAATATTCCAGATGTGGTCTTACCAGGACACAGTATAGGGGAAGGAGAACCTCTATCGCCCTACTAAACACCTCCCTTCTAATACACCCTAATACACATTCTAATGCCATTGGCCTTCCTGGCCACAAGTGTACAGTGCTGGCTCATGGTCATCCTGCTATCCACCAGGACCCCCAGGTCCCTTTCCCCTACACTGCTCTCCAACAGGTTATTCCCCAACTTATACTGGAACCTGGGGTTGTTTCTGCCCAGATGCAATACTCTACACTTTCCCTTGTTATATTTCATTAAATTTTTCCCCACTCAACTCTCCAGTCTCACTGGATGGCAGCACAGCCTTCTGGTGCATCAGCCACTCCTCCCAGCTTTGTGTCATCAGCAAACTTGCTGACAGTGCACTCTATTCCCTCATCCAAGTTGCTGATGAATATACTGAGTAGTACTGGTCCCACTACTGGCCCTTGAGGCACTCCACTAGATACAGGCCTCCAACTAGACTCTGCCCCATTGAACATAACTCTGGCTTCTTTCCTTCAGCCAGTTCACAGTCCACCTCACTACCTGATCACCCAGACCACCCTTCCTCAGTTCAGCAGCAAGGATGCTGTGGGACACTATGCCAAATGCTTTACTGAAATCAAGGTAGACCACATCCACTGCTTTGCTATCATCTGTCCACCTGGTTATGTCCTCATAAAAGGCTATGAAGTTATAGGTTATAGGGGTTAGCTTTATTTCTAACTGCATGGTATGCCCTGTATGTTATTTATTTTACCATGAAAAAAAATCCAGTGGGTTTAACTACAGGCTTTTTTTTGCTATAGATTTTTATAGATTAAAAAAAAAATAATTGTTTTTATACTCTGGTCTTAAAGAGTGTCTCAGAAAGTTTCTACTCACTCATTTGAAAGAAGATTTTTTGAAAAAGAAACCATAAAAATATTTAAGGAAAATGTTTAAAAAACAGTATTTGAATGAAGTTTAAGAAATGTTCAGCCTTGATACAGAAAAATTGGCAGATTTGATATGGTTGATGCCATGTTAATAAATGTTGATTACAGACAACTAGTGTGACAACTACAGCAAGTCCAGAAGTTAAACAACTGGAAAATCATTGATCCAAACACCTTAACCAGATCTTGTTTTAAGGAACACTTCTTGTGTGCTATTCCATCTCATCCCAGCTCTGTAAAGAAAACATGATAGCTGAGATAGATATATCTTCCTTCAAAGTAAGCTACTAGACATTCCTACTTTCTTGGTTTATGGTATTTGAAAATGTCCAGAAAAAACTTCCTGTACTTCATTTACAATTTTTCATTAAATACTGCTTTCTATGGAGAAATTGACATTCTTCTCATTTGTTTATGGTTTACTAGAAAAAAAATAACACAGAAAATGCTTTTGTCTTTTCACCCCCTTAGCTATGCACTCAGAACTCTGCTGGGCTCCCAGAGAAACACCGCATATGATCTTCCCAGGATGCTTCAAATGAAGGCATCTATAATTTAAATTCATTTTTTCTTTTTTCCATAATAATTTTACCTGTTTCTTCGTTCTTCACTTCTACCCTTGCTTCAAAGTCCTTCTGGTGAATATAACTTGAGGTGCTCTAAAGCATTTCTATGGTGCTCTAGTCCTGCTTGTTCTGGTTCTGACGAATCCAAATTCAGTCATAGTCAGTCGCATAAATACAAGTTAGTCTGCTGTCTTCTCAACTGTACAGCATAGCTTATGATTTTAGGAAAATGCTAACTTTATGACAGATGTACACCTAAGATTTAGCTGCTTCTTGTTCCTCAGGAATTATGGCAGAAAAAAAGAAACAAACAACTGTAATACTTGCCTCTGCCTGGGACATAAGACAGTAAATCCAGGTTTATAATTATCTTGCTCCGAGTACAATCTCTTAAAATGTATTTCTCTTTGTTGTGGTAGGGATATTAATGCACTCAAGAAATACTTTTTGTCTATAGAAGCCATAAAAATGAAAAGAGTAAGGATCTTTTTAAAAAAATTAGTGTAATTCAGAAAAAAAAACGTATTTTAATATATTGTTCATATTATTCTGATTTGCACTAGATTAAGAAGGTGTTCTTTTATTTTTTTATTAAAATCTTCCTGATTTTATTTCAGATTTCTAATGCTAAATAAAGAAGTAAAGAGTTTATCACATGAACATATATTAAACCAAAGCAATTAATTGCTACTGTATTCCCACCAACGAATTGCTGTCTGTGCTGGGAGAGCAAATATACCTAAAACAATCACATCCTCAAATCTATTTTCTGAGTTATCATCTCTAGTTACTATATGAAAGTTATAGTTGTAATTTCTTCCTTATCACTTGAATTTCTTTCAGTTTGTCCTTCATAGCAGATGTATTTATTGGCTCTCCATCTGCTTCTATGCTCCATTCTGTTCTGAGATTTTCTTTGATGGAGAGAAGCCTTTGGGGCTTTGTTAATTACAATATACCTTTCTTGCATCAGTTGTTCTGACTAAAATACTCTTTTACACATAAATGAATTAGAAATATATTTAAGAGATACTATGGAATTAACTCCAGCAAAATCTTAATTAAACTAGGCATGGTTTAGTGTTAAATACTAGGTCTTACTCCAGACTAAAATTTATTTTAGGATGGAACTAAAGTGCAACATAAATTTCACAGTGTTAGGCTGCTTTATCTTTTTAGATGTTGCAAATAGAGTACAGTAGAAAAATAACATTCTACAATAAACTTTCTAAAACAAAAAAGTAAAGGGAAGAGTTAATCTTTTCCTCTAATAAGCCACTTTGAAGTGATTTATATTAGTTCTCACTGGAGCTTTTTATTTTGTAATATGCTGAAGACCCTTAAAAACTGCACAAATGAGAATATCTCACTTTCATACAAGCTTGAGAAGTCAGCCCATGCAAACCTCATGACTTTGCCAAATGCAAGGTCCTGCACCTGGGTCACGGCAACCCCAATACAGGCTGTGGGATGAAGGGATTGAGACCAGACCTGCAGAGAAGGACTTGGAGATACTGGTAGACTTAAGACTGAACATAAGCTGGCAATGTGCACTTGCAGCCCCGAAGACCAACTGTATCTTGGGCAGCATCAAAAGAAGTGCGGCCAACAGGTCAAGGGAGGTGATTCTGCCCCTCTACTGTGCTCTGGTGAGAACTCACCTGGAGTACAGCATCCAGCTCTGGAGCCCTCAGCACAAGAAAGAGATGGAAGTGTTGGAGAGTGTCCAGAGGTGGGCCACCAAGTTGATCAGCGGGCTGAAACACATCTCTTATGAGGACAGACTGAGAGAGTTGGGATTGTTCAGTCTGGAGAAGAGAAAGCTCTGGGGAAACACTGTTGCAGCCTTTCAATACTTAAGCCTGTAAGAAGGATGGGGAAGGACTTTTTAGAAGGGTGTGTTATGACAGGACAAGGGGTAATGGTTTTAATCTAAAAGAGGAGAGACTCAGGCTAGACATGAGAAAGAAATTCTTTACAATGAGGGTGGCAGAACACTCAAACAGGTTGCCCAGTGTGGTGATAGATGCCCGTAGATGCCCCATCACTGGAAACATTCAAGGCCAGACTGGACAAGGCTCTGAGCAACCTGATCTAGTTGAAGATGTCCCTGGTCATTGCAGGGTATTGTACTAGATGACTTTTGAAGGTCCCTTCCAACACGAACTATTCTATGATGCATATGATCCACCCTGCTTTGTTTGAATTACCACTATACTGGAAAACATGATGGGTGTGCCATTAAACCATGTCTAAATCTTCTTTCAGAAAGATTAGATAGATAAGACGTTCTGGTTTTCATTCAAAACATGGGGTTTGTTTGTTTTCCAAAAATTGAACAGAGTACTAATGAATGTCTAGAAAACACTTCCAATAATTGAGCTAATTTACACTTGGTTTCATTGTATTTCTTTTAACTAGATTTACTAATGGAACTGTCAAAATCATGCTTTAAAGAAGAGGTAATTTTATTTTATATTTTGTATAGTTCTAAGTTTGTTGCTATACAATTTAATACAATAATTTCCTTCCTTATACAGCTGTTTCAAAAAATGTAGAAATCTGAAGCTTCTCTAAAGATGTTTTGGGCTTATCTTTGAGCAGAAAATATTTGTACACATTAAAACTTTGAAATCTTTATCTTTGCTTCTTATTACCTAATAGAAAGTACATACATTTTACTTCCCATGTGAATATTCAGTTCATGGAATATTCTCAGGGAAACTTCTGGCTTTAAGAAAATCTTTGGGATCAATCTGTGATTTAGTCCCTGTGCCTTCTAGTTCCATGATTTATTAAAAACTTTAGAGGCTGAATTACAAAAACCAACCAACCAACCAACCAAAAACAGAGTTTGAAACCTGCAATATCAACCTTTAAGGTGTAGCATTCTTACCAAGATTGACGAGGTTTCTGACTAAGCTTTCTTATGTAAAGTACCTTAACACATCTAGGTGATTCTAGAAATACGGACTGATTGCTTCTTATGCCTAACATATATTTGAAATTTCTTATCATGTCAGAAAGTTGTGAATTCGTAGGTGGGAAACAAAGACTGAAAGGGCAGAAGGTCTGAACTGTATGATGGAGGATGAAAGTTTTAATCTGTAATCAGAAATGAATGCAATCTTGCTTTCACTTGATAAGATATTTTAAAATGGTAGAAAGGAGTGATCTGAAGATAGACTTTAGAACAAAAATCTATTAACAGATACTAAATAAATGTATTGCTTACATGTGTTCTTTCAGGTGTTTCACACATTTTTGAAGAAAAGATATTAATATGTAAGTTCCTCTTTTACTACAATGTATGAAGTAATTAATATGCATATTCATACCACATCAGACAGTCCTCTGCTAGAACCAGCAGAACTGTTTTCATAGTCAATAATGAGAACTTGCAAAGTAATCCTGTCTCATGAAAAGTTTCTCTTGTGTTAAGTTGTGACTGCAGTCTGAAGGGCGTGGGCTGATACTGTCAAAGGGAAGTGGAGAAATAAAGTGTATATATCAGACTTCAAGCCAGGAGTTCTAGTGGAAAGTACCATGCACCATTGTGATGATGCAGCTTCCCCTCTGTTCTGAGATCTCAGGATAAGCCCTCATTGTGCTGTTAGCTTGGTTACAAGTGCAGTGGCTCGGGGTTGTCAGGCAGATCTGCTGTCTGTATTGTATATTAGAATCACTCTCAGATCTCAGGATAAGCCATGCATACTTTGGGAAAACTCTCATTGTACTGTTATCTTGGTTAGAAGTGCAGTAGACTGGAGCTGAGGTGGCCATTTGTCCCCTGGCCACGCTTGGGCCATCTGCTGCCTGAATTGTATATCAGAATGACACAGCTTGAGTTGCAGCTAGAATGGGAAATACTAACCAAAGCCAATCATCTTGAGATCCTATAAACACCCATCCAAAGTGAGACCTTTGGAGCTCTCCAGGAACACAACCACAGCAGGCTGTGTGACACAGTATCTCCCCCAGAGTAGGGATATCTCTCAGGGTAGAGCTCGTGAAGACTGAAATATTGTTCACTGACAGCTTTGTGAGGACTCAAAGGCCTGATTTTATGAGGTTCACTGACAGTCTGTTGATGAATGCTGGGACATTAAAGTGAGTATTAATTAATTAATGAAACTTATAAGAAGGGAAATTTCAGTCATAAGTTAACTTCTCTTCTGTGTGTGTGTGCAATTTGGTTCAGAACTGTTTGTCTGTCTGTGTATCTGTAATTTGATTTAGCCTCTATCTGTGTGTGAAACCCTGCTCTAGGTTTCTGGTGACCCTTGCCATTCTCAAATCTTTAACTAGGTTACTAGTCGGTAGTCAAAATTTCTCTTGAATCATTCTGTTAAATTGGCTTATGTTTAAGTGCTGTTAAGAATTAACAAACTTAATATTGTGATCTATCTCAAAAATATCAATAAATCCTAAATTGCTGCAAAACCAAAACTGTGTAAAAAATCACATTTATGACAACCATATGCTGCCGGGAAATGTAGGTTCTTAAAAGCTCCAAGTAACCTCTGAAAAGCACGTATTCCTTTCCTACATTCAAAATAATTAAGAAGGACGGTGACAAAATGATTTTGTGATAGGCTGTTGCCACATAAATCTTCAGAGAATAGCAATTCTAATGGACTATTTTTTTCACATGTGAAGATATATTTCTGATGGCTTTTTCTTTGGAGATGATAAATACCCAAAGGTGGTTCTGTAAGGCAAAGATATACATATTAATGAACAGGAATGTTGAAAAGGCTGCAATTAGATATGGACTTTCACACCTTTCTTATTGGGCATCTCAGACAAGTGATTTTGGGTCCTGCTTGCTGCAGAGCAATGTTTAGTTCACTTAAATAAAAGTGTGACTTAACAGAGTTCAATGGCAACATTTACATATTACTTACTGCACAGAGGAAATTTTCCAAGGATAATCATGTGAGAGTAATTTTAGAATGATTTATACAGGGACAGGAGATGTGAAATGCTAGAGGGAGGCCCTCCTGTTGAGTCACAAGGTCCAGAATGGACTCCTCTGCTTTCTGAACACCTTCTCAGAGAGCAGTCTGTGTGCATCTGACCCGAACTTAGTTCCAGGCTTGGTCAATGGTTTACGTCTAAGAGACAGAGGGGGTAAGGGTAATCAGGTAAGGGATTATATGTGTTTATGCCCAGGGATTCTATTTTCATACTCAATTTTTTATATTGCTTGGCTAGGATTTCAAAGTTTCATCATGCTGCATCTCAACTTGCTACCTCCCCTCTAGGGGTCTGGTGCGAGGTTGCCCTGAAGTCTGGAACCTAGGTGTCTGGAGGCAAACTCTTAAGCATTGAATTTAATAGAAATACATAATTTAGTGCAATAGTACAGCATCAGGGTCAGCTTTAGTTGTGTGCCCTCAAAGAGATGCCAAACTGAGCATAAAATTCCTGAGGTAATTACACCCTTATGAACAATTTACCCACCTCTCATGTGATGATTCAGTCCAATAGCAGTATTTGAGTCTGGGGTCTTCTTGTTTCTCATCAGATTCTTCTATTGTCTTCAGAGAGGCCCTTAGCTGCAGAAGTCATTGATAGGTTGTAGCTGCTTTGTCCTGGCCTTGAAGACACTATTTTGCTGGAGTAGATCCTGTTTTGCTCAGTAAGGTACAAAACAGGCCTTATCCTGCAGGTATTGTTGACAATTTGTAGCTGCTTTGTTTTGCTCAAGCAGACACAAGTCTGGTAAATATGACTGGAACTTTACAACATGCAGTTTAAGATTTCAGCAAATTTAGCTGTTAAGTTATGTTAAGTGGACAGCATACTAAAGATTATGTGACCTTATAATTCTAAGCTATTCATTCTATTTAAAACATAGTTATTTAAGCTGAAGAATTAATATAAAACTTAAATTGAGATCATCCAGTGATTTGTGATTTGTAAAAGATCATTGTCGTAGAGCCACACCTGCCTAGCAGGGATAGCTCAAAGTAGGCTTAGTTAGGATGTTGTATTTACGGAATAAAGTGGTTGGCTTATAGTCAAATTGCATACAGTGGGAAAGGTATGCACGATATTCCTTGTACTCACAACTTATCAGTGTTCACTGTGTCATTCCACTCCTTTGTGAATTTCCTAACATGAGTTATTGGCCTAGCTACATCATAAACCTTTACCTACTTTTGAGCCTTTCACAAAGTACTCCTGGTTTGGTTAAAGGGGAGTCGAGTACATCCATCACATTATTCTAACCATAAATTGGGAACATTATAAATGGACTGTCTCTTCCATACAGAGAACATCCAGAGTAACAAATTCCAGCCAAAAAGCAAGTCTATCCATTCTGTCATAGACTGGAAAGAATTATGTCTCAAACATTGTGCCAAAAACAGTTCCTTCAGCTTCAGGAGATGGCTCACTCAGGATAAGGTGAATTGCGATTTACATACCAACAATGAGCTAAGGAGTCAGAGACAAAGGCTGGCTGGCTGGCTGACAGTAGGAGGTGGGGGACTTGCCGAAGGGCACACAGCTCCACCTTCTGATATCCCCAGCATGGCACAAAGGAAAAAGACCCTTCAAGATGGCCCAAAACTTGTCAATCTTTCGCAATCACTCCTAGCCCCGACCTCCCACCCAGCCTTTTCTATCTTTTGCAATAATACCTCCTCAAAAGACCAAAAATTATGCAAGCAGGCAACACAGAGGGCTATAAAGTCCCACCTTGTGCAAGCACTGGTGGCACCCACCCACCATCCCGAGGACCATTCTGCCCACCAGTCTCACTGCATGAAATGAGCAAGACACTGGGGAATGCTGCACATTGCTGGATACAAGACTATGAACTCCATCACACATAAAGTGGCGCCATAAGGATGGTGAAACCATTCTTTCTCTCTTCTTTTTTTCCTATACTTCTATTCTTTTGCTTCTCTTTTTGTAAGTAATATACTAACACAAGCTTTACAGCCCCGCATATGCCTCAAACTTTTCATGTTTACCAATTGAACCTACAGCAATGTAAATCCTTCTGCCACCAAATCATATGCCAATTGGGCCAAGCTGCAAAATAAAAGCCTTTTGTTTATGGACATTAAGTACTGTTTGTACTGTTTTCCAACCAAGGTGAGCCATGAAACTGAGTAATTTCTCCCCCCACTCATATCATAACACATTCCTGCATAATAAAGCCATAACTTCAGTGCATATATAATAGGAGGAGAAAAGCAATCTGACGAGAACAAAGACAGTTACTGTGGATCCTGTATGAAGGTGCTACCACATGTCTTGATTCAGTGTTACATGACCATTTCTAAAGTTACGATCGTGATTTTTCATTTCCCGGTTTGTAGACTGTATTTTAAAATTCTGCACTATGAACAGAAGTTTTGAATAAGATGAATAAACTTACTCCCATTTTGTGCATTCTGCAGAAAGGAAGATGATAGTCCAAAGCAAGCATTTATATCCTGAAGGTGTAAGTAGAAAAGAGTCCACAAGGACAGAAATATGAAGCAAAGAAACACCAACCAAATGTTTTAGAAGAACAGTGCCTGAAATAGATATCTAAGTATAAGGGTTATTTGGATATTTCATGACCATCTGAACCCTGTCTTTAAAAAGTAATGGAGTGTTTGGCATAGGTTGGGAAGAATTCCCACATTTTTTAGTGTAGAAGGGAAGAGAAAGAGAGACAAGTTCAGAGCAGTCAAGTTGTATGTGGATTTGGTTGTCTTTCCTTTCAAAGAAAAAAATGCACATGATAGTGATAAAGAAGTGATATAAGCACAAATTGATAAACAAGATATGCCACAATAATTTAAACTCTGTGATATTGAAATACAAAGAATAATTAGAATTAAATATAAATTTGAAATTAAATATAAATTTGAAATTAGATATCAATTTGAAATGAAAATTATGAAATTTGTTAGAAGAAAAAAGGTAATATAAAAAAAAAAATTGATAAATCGTTCTCCTTTAATTGATTTTTTCTTCTTGCAGAGGGCTCTAGAAGGAACAAAGATCATGGCTGGTAAGGTTTCTGTCTATATCCTATTTGATACCAGTGTAACAATGACCTTTAGTACAACAGTTCCATTATTCTGGATATAGTTTTGTTAATAGTAAGATGTTTTTATGGAGAGAAATGGGGTGCAGCAGTTGAGCTAGCCTGGCACAGTGTCACACTGACACTGCTTTCAGTATTAGAACTAGTTAATATCCATCTGCATGTAGCTCTGTACACTGTAATACACACATGCACAAATGCTATGTGTGTGATATTGAATGTGTTTAGATAATGAGTCTTATTTAAGGTTGAAAATGAATAAACAATCAACTAATATTTCACACTGCATAGCCATTTTTAATGAATAATATTTTGCTATCCAAAGAAATACCAACACTAGCTTTAATTCAAAGATAAAACAGAAGAGTCTTTTGGTTGTTTTTTGGTTTGTAAAAAATATTTAGCTGACATTAAGAAATATATTTGTGTGTCTATATGGAGCTATGTATATCAGTACAGAAATACATATGCGAATCTATATATAGGAAATTCAAAGTTAAAATTCAACTTCGACATGAAAAAGAAGAAAAGTACACATTTCACAGCATGAAATGTTAAGATCTACAAAATTACTTTAGATTTGACCCATGGAACAGACAGCTTTTTTTATCCTTCCTTCTTTGTTCCATTTTTACCAAGTTTGGAAGCTGCTTTATTTTTAGATTAAAAAGTTTTCTGAGAGCTTTGGTTTGTGGCCAGAGAACATTTTAAACTTTGAAACCAAGAGCACTGGTACAATAGCTACAAAACCTTTCATCCTATTTTTTCTATACAAGATATTCAGATTTTTAAAATAAATTATTATTATCATAGATTTATAAGTAGGGTGTTAAGACATGACATTGGGATTATTATTTAGCTATCAGATTTTGTGAAATACATTGTATCTTCAAGATTCTAACTAAATGTTTCATTCCTCTCTTATGTCTTCAGTGTACTTACTTTCTCCCCATCAAAAATGACATAAGTGTGTTGGATGGATAGCGTCAAGTCTCTTTCTTTATTCTTATATAGCCAAGTGGTACTTTCATCTGTGAAAAGTCTTGGAATAGATGAAGACATTACTTAAGGCTATTAAAGCTGTATAAATTGTTATTTTTAGAGTAATTCTAGAAGCAGATATTAATTTAAGCTCTAGTTCTTTAAACAGAATACCTTTTAAACTAATATTAATTTTGCAAAAAGTTAAATGCACTTAGCATTGAAACTGTAGCCACCTCATTATTTGAACGATACTCCTACAAGTTTTCAGAGACATCATAAAGTTTTTCACAAACATAAGCAGACATCCAGCTCTCAATCAAAATCAATGTTATTTTCATAACACCCTTCCCTTTATGTGGCAAAAATCTGATTTTTAAATGAGTGAACAAAAATAAAACAATAGTAACAAAGTATGTCCAGATATAAATATTTCTAGACTAAATATTTTCAATCTGTTTTTAATGAAATTACATTTCTTCTTGGTGAGTAGAATACTATGGTTGTACTACCTTGTTTTTCTTGCACAATTACTGTGTTTGGTCTTCTGTAGCTGTGAGCTAATCGAGACAATTATTCAAAAGTAAAGACTGCAGTTATTTCTGATATATGATATAAGAGTTTCTTCTATGGATTTTCTTCCTCTTCCCTTCATTCGAGCCATTTGCATACCTGTTTCTGGAGGACGATGTTTATGCTCAGTGTTCCTATATTCCTAAGGTTCATACTATGCTGTGTTTCTCTTCATAAGGATTAACGATGTATTTAAAAGCCCAAATATTTTTAAAAAAATAAATTATTGTAACACAGTACTTACTAAACAATTTCTGTCAAGAATAACCCAAATTTTTCCTTTAGAGTGTGTTTAAAATACACATTGACACTATTTTTCAGTATGCCAGCTTTGCTTGCATGGTAGATTGACAACTGCCACACAATAAAACAACTACTATCTGGATCTAAGTTACAACTTCTACCAAGCTTCTTAGGTTCGGATCTGACCTGCTAAACTGTTTAACTTTTTTTTCTTTATATATGTATATATATATATATATATATATATTTTTTTTTTTAATTTTTTTTCCTTTTCTTCTTCTCCCCCTGTTTATTTTGGGGGAAAAAAAAAACTTTGATTCCCAGAAACAATACCTGTGGACATATGTTCTGAGTCAGGATTGTCATATAGCAGTCCCCTTCTCAACCCACAATTTTCCCAGATGTTCAAGATTTTATAAAAATAAATTAATGTGGTCTGAACAATTCTAACCTCAAGTTATAACCTAGGATTAACCTATAGGTTTACCAATTTTGTACTTACATATACATATAAAATTTTATAAGGGCTGTAAGTGAATGGATGGTACATTTTGCAATAGGAAGTCTTTGAAGAAAAAAACTCTTACTGAAATGATTCAACTTGACCCTCACAATTGTTAAATCCTGTGTGTTAAATCCTATGCTCCTTTAGGGGATATACTACCTATTTTTCCCAGAATACACATTGCAGATAATCTAGTTTCCTTGCCTTGTGACAAAGTAGGTCAATGTGTGTAATACCGTTATTTAGTATCACCCTAAATCAGACGTTACTGATTTCACGTATATGAATTACAAGAAGAGAATCAAATACTAGTAATGGTATTACATCAGCTGACTTGCTGCTTCTGATAAACAGTACAGAGCCTATGTTATGGACATGACCTTGAAGTACCAGCAATTCCTTCATAAACCCTAACTCCATGACAATTTTTATTTAAAAATAACCTATAATGTTATATTATTCTCTTACGTGGATATTCCCCAAACAAGGAATCGAACTGCCTTAATTCATTTAAATCTTTCACACATGGGCATGTCAGGCTTTAATTAGTAACCACTAGAAGGTTCTTTTTAAAAATTAAGACAGAACTATTTGACAAGAAAATGTAAAGGCATGTTCCTGGACCACTAAGGTTAATTTTGTGTTTTGTAGAAAACAGATTACTACAATATGAATAAAAAATTTGCCACTTAAAGTCCATTGGTTTATTTGCCAGTGTTTCTGAAATGTAACTTGTTTCTGCTTAACTTTTCCAGCCCTTTTAGACAAATCTCTTGAGCCAGTGTTATTCTCTAGGTTAAATACTTTTTTTCCTCTCTCGTAGTTTCTCTGCCTGTACCATCACTGTATTTAGAGACACTGGAAATATCCTTCCTGACTGTGTTTGGCTAGGTAAAACAGGCAGTGCTGTTCCTTCACCTGGTAACACGGGCAATTGATTTTATAAAATTAAGGATGCTAACGGCTAAGTCATCTCTGCTGTGGAGACAAGAGGCAAAGACCATGTGGATTCCCATTCTTTTAATGGACCTGGGCAGCTGTGGGACAAAGCAGACTGCTCTATATGAAGTTTTGGGAAAAGTTAGGCTAATGGGATTTCTGAGTTCTCTGCCTTCAAATAGACCAGAGCAAGCAGGCCAAGGTCTTAATTGCATAGTACAGTAACTGACTATTCTAGAGGGATTGTTTAATGAGGAAGGCTGTGGAATATTTCTGCCCTTTATCTGCAGCTTTTTCTAACCAGACTTCTCCTTGCAAGAGGGACATTTTGTAGCCTTGTGCAGATACCAGTATGGACCAGTCCCACTGAAACTGCCCAGAATTCAGTCATTCATCTGAATTGGTTTATTATTTCAATCCTGCATTTGTGCAGACGATTTTTTATTTTATTTATTTTGTTTGTTTGTTTGGTAAAATGAAAACAAACAAACAAAATGACCCAAACCCCAAAAACTAAAACAAACAAGAACAAATAAACGACATATCCACTTGTTAAAACATAAACTCTGTGTAAAAGTATTAGCTTTGTTATTTGTTTCCCAAGTGTGGTCCCCACATCTGGTGTGCTTCAGACCAAGGTATATAATTAATGGATTTAGATGTGTTTTATAGTATATTAAGTTATAGGACTCAGGGTAAATATAGACTTAATGGCTCACAGTTCTATGGCATGGAAAATTTTATGTTCTCAGGTTAATATGGCCATGAAAGGTGAAACTATAGCTGAAGAAAGTGTGCTTGAGTGTAGTCACACATATTCAATGGTTTTAAAAAGATCTATAGATTAGGTTCTTAGGAACATGGTTTAATGCCAGAGTTTGGTTTTGGTTGGTCTTGGTGATCTTGAGAGTCTCTTCCAACCAAAATTATTCTATCATTCTATGATATTATTCTTATATTAAGAGTTTGGGGAAATGCGGGACATGATCTGCTTTAGAGAAAAGCTTGAGCGTGGCAGGAATGTGTGGTTATGTTTCCTACAGAGGAACACATGAATGGAGATTATAGGTTTTCTAGAGCAGTAAAGTGTGAGGAATGTATCATTTAGGTGAGTCCTGGCATACTGCAATCTGAACCCTTGCTATGAAAGAGCTGGGTTGCTGTGGTTGCTAAACCTCCCTCCTGGTACAGGAAACCATCAACAAATTTTCTGTTTGTGATGCAGTACTTAACCTTATTGTTGACAGTCTCACTTCTCAACTACAATGACAGATGTTTTTCACTCATCATCTGGACAATAGGGTACCTCTGGCAGAAAGATATGTTTCGTTGTTTTTTTTTCCCCTTAAACTTAGAATCTTAAACAAGTTGGTTCAGTCTCACTTTGACATGTTTAGTAGTTATATATTATGTCAGTTCTCTAGGAGCATCTGTATGAAACTTTTAAGCAGGTAACAGCATGTAGGTTGCAGGAAGCTTGTGAAAAGTAAGGGGAGAAAAGGATACTAAAAGGAAAAACACATGTAACACAGTGTCATACTGTATGTGTATACCCATACAGCATGACCAAAAAAAAACCCAACAAAACCCCACACAGTTTGTTTATTTTCTCTTTTAATCATACCATCTTCAACTTCTTAGGAACATGTTTTCATAAAATTCTTGCCGAGTGTTTCTGCTATAGATAAAGTTTTCACTCTTTGCTCTTTCCCTTTTTCTTTCCTTCCTGTGAGTCCTTTGGCTAACTCACACAGAATTTGATCTGTCTCGTGATACTCTTCTCAGCATTTCTTTCTTTGTTATCCTTCAGATGGCATTTCATAGTCTCTTAAGAAAAACACATTAGATTTTACTTTCTGTGCTTTCTGATTCATAGGTACCGTTCATAGAATTTCTAAAATTGTAGTCAAAATCTAAATGTTTTCCATGTTACTTCTAAAGGGTTTGTTTTGTTTTGTTTTGTTTTTCCTGTATATGTTCACTTTTCTAATCCTGCATTGTAGGTTTTTGCATGGTAATTGAGCTGTCTGTAAATATCAGCCTCGCTCTTATACGCAATCTTTGAAAACGGTTAAGTGAGTTCAAGAAACTTTGCAGTATCTTTCGGAGTGTATTTACCATTTCCTACAAAGGTGGAAAAAGGTTTCTTGGTCTGGAGCTCTTAATGGCAATTACAAAATTAGTAGCACAAGTATAGAGCATTTTAGAACCAAATATCATATAGAGGACCATATATCATATAGATAATGAAATATTTTGAAGGTAGAGTTCTGTTTTTTTTTTCACTTTTTCCCTCTTCTGTCTCAACATATTCTAAACCGAGATATGTATGAGAGCAATGTTAAAGTATGTCTCTTGGAACAGGTACTTTAAATAAATACATTTAGTTCACAACATTTTTAATCTCATAAAGGGCTTAATATAGAACATGAGTCATCAAGTTCCATAAAAGGCAGAAATATACATATTCTAACCCTGTGTGCCCTGTGCAAGTATGTGTATATGCAATATGTATATTGTGTATGTTCTGAATATAATTTTGCTCATGCATGTGATTTATGGGAAAGATAGGTGAAGTTTTCAGAAAAATAAAATAAGTTGGGTGGGTATTTTAGTTTTTGTTTGTTTGTTTGTTTTTGTTTGTTATTAGGAGGACTTTAACCATAGTTTTAGACAAAATGGATCCCAATGATCTTTAAAGTACAAAGGGTAGAAAAGTTATCTTTATAATCCCTATTTTCTGCATATTTCAGAAGGGACAATAACATTGCTGTAACAGTAATGATTTAGGAAAGGAAATGCACTAATCCAACACTAAATACTGGTCTGTTTTGTTGGAAAAGATCATAACCAACCAAAACTACAGGGAATAATAAAAAAGACCCCTACAAGACCATTTCTGAGATATATAAAGGACAAATTATTTAGTTTTGATACTTTAGCCATAATTGTTTTGAATTTAAAAGCATTAGAAAATACATCAAAATGGAAAGTCATTATAGAAATACATTATAAAAGTTATAATACACATTGTAGCAACTAAGCACTTTATTTGGGATTCCAATAACTGACATTTACGTGATAATCTTTTTCCTGATAACTGTAATTCAGGAAAAACTGTGCAAATGAAATGTGAATGTAGTACATTATGCATGTTATACACTGATTGACTGTAGAGTTCTTCGGCTTCATTTGAGAAAAATGAAAATAAAATACTGCCAGATCAGATTTTTAATTCATTACTTCCCAATGGCACGATCAGAGAAACTCTGCAAAATACCTGTAGGTGTTGAGCTTCCATGATAAAATAAAAATGATTTATGCAAGTATATTAATTATCCTGATTTACTTGTGTTAGCAAGAGCTGAGATAACATATGTTCATCCTGAGCCTGGGAGTCTTTACCTCAAAGTTTTTTAGTAGATTCATCTGTGTCCTATGAGCCTTATTTGCAACTATATCATCATGATAGGGTGCCTAGGACCAGAGCCTGCTTCAGCCCCAAAAGACACACACAGGGAATAAAGTTTTCTCAACTTAGTTATTTATAGTAACATAAGCATAGAGAATAAAACGTAGAAATGGAACACAGTATGGGACATGAACACTAGTAGTTATCCATTTGATCTACACATTCGAAGACTACTGCTTACTGGAGCTGAATGTGGTATGATCCAGCTGAATGAACTCACTTCATACCTGATTTTCAGCCCACTGGCAAGCACGTTATTTCCTTTTTTCTCCTTAAATTTAATCTTAAAACTTTTTAAATGTATCTGTTTACTTTATGTATTTTATAGATATTCTGGAATAACTCATCCACGTTACTGTTATGCTGAGCTGATCTTCTGTGTTGTCTTGTTTAGCTTTATGCATTTTTCACTCCTTAATTTTCCTCCCTGTTGCCCAGGAACACTCTTCCAGATTTTATTCTCATTCAAGATACTGCAATTTGCATGACTTCTTTGAGATTACTATCATTCTCCGTTTGCTTCATGCTGTTTATAAGGAAAAACTCTACAGGGCTTTATTTTCCCCCCAGTGTGTACACAGAACTCCCATTATTGTTAATGGAAGTTTCATGTGCACATTACATTGTAGAATCAGTTCAAAAAGAAGGGGACTCTAATTGGCCTATCTATTTGCAACATGGAAGAATTTAGTTCATTATCCCTAAGCTAAACCTAATCAGTACTGTCATGTCTATGGGCTAGCTTTACGTATCTCCACTGATAGTAATTCTGCAATCTGTGTTGGCAGTTTTCTGCCTTGTGTTTAGGAGAAAGGGAGGAATAGTAATAAGGTTTTCACAGTAAGAATTCCATCTACTTTGTGAGGTTTGTGAATGTGTCTTCTGTAACAAGCCATGTATCAGCTCTTAGTGATCCAAAAGAAAAATTTTGGGATGTTAAAATCACTGTGTCATGCATAGAGTTGATATGAAGAATGTTACCTGTTCTGTCAGCCTGCTTGGATATGAGTGTTTCCATTCTTAGTTCACATTTAGTTTTCTGAAATGATAGTCTTTGCTGCAAATTCCTACATGTAAAAAATTGTGTATGTTGCAAAGGCCAGAAGGAAGTATTCTGAACCACGTGTTTTACAAGTGTAATGTACCAGTGCAAATCTTAGGCTATTCCACACTGACACTAGTAGGGTAGGCATATAGTAAAAGAAAACATGAAACAGACACTACTATTTTCTGAAAATATATTAAGTACTGACCTGTCTTAGTAGCTCACATTTGGCTTTCAGAGAAGGGTTTATAAAATACTATTTTAAAATAGGGCAAACAAAAAAAAAAATATATAATTCCATGGTAATTCACATACTGCACTAAAGGGAACAGCTTCTGGATTTGGAAGCACACAGAAGATCTGAAATCATCATGTATTGGGAGGTGCTGTTGACTCTCTCAAAGAACAAGAGACCTTCCAGAAGAATTTAGATAGATTGCACCATTGGGCAATCACCAATTGATGAAAATTTAAGAAGAACAAATGCCAGATTCTGTATCTGGGAGGGAGGAACACTAGACACGAGTATAAATTGGGAGAGGAGTGACTGGACACCAGTCTTTCAGGAAATGATCTCTGGGGGCTTCTGGCTGACAGCAGCTCAATGAGTCAGCAATGTGTGCCCAGCAGCCAGGAGTGCAAACTGGATCCTGGGGTGCATCAAATACAGCATAACCAGCTAGTCAAAAAAATGAGAATATACCACTGTATTTAGCATTGGTGTGGCCTCACTTTCAGTACTGTGTGCAGTTCTGGTCCCCACAGTTTAAGAAGGTCCTTGAATGCATCCAGAGGAGGGAAGCAAAGCTGGTGGAAGGGATGGAAGATATGTCCTGTGAGGAGTGGCTGAGGCCTTTGGGTTTGTCTAGTTTGGAGAAAAGGAGGCTGAGTGGTGACTTCATTGCTCTTTACAGCTTCTTGAGGAGGAGGTGTAGAGAGAAAGGTGCTGAGCTCTTCTCCCTGAGGTCCAGTGACAGGATATTTGGGAATAGTTCAAAGCTGCTTCAGGGGAGGTTCAGACTTGACATTAGGAAGCATTTCTTTACTGAGAGGGTGATCAAACACTGAAACAGGCTTCCTAGATAGGTGGTTGATACTGCATGCCTGTCAGTGCCTTAAAAAGAGGCATCTGGATAATGCCCTTCATATGATGCTTAAACTTTTTGGTCAGCCCTGAAGTGGCCAGGCAATTGCACTATATGGTCATTGTAGGTAGCTTCCAACCAAATTATTCTAATTCTATTCTATTCTATTCTATTCTATTCTATTCTATTCTATTCTATTCTATTCTATTCTATTCTATTCTATTCTGTTCTGTTCTGTTCTGTTCTGTTCTGTTCTGTTCTGTTCTGTTCTACTGAATGTCTGAAGTTGGATTTGCAAAATTATTCATTTCTTTTAAAGGAGTGATGATGAGCTGTCCATCTCTTACTCAGTAATGTTTAAGAGCACTTATTCTAGTTTAAAGGTGAAGTGTAGGTGCAGGAAACTTCTATCCCTTTCCCTGAAATGTGCAAAATCTGCTGACAGCAAACATCGTTCTACAGGAATTCTCTGAATCCCTGCTGTAATTTAGTACTGAGACATTAATGCAAGAAAGGGAGAATAAGGTTTCTGGATCCTGCTCCCAAAATTCAACTTGAATTTAAATTTGACAGTCTTTGCAGCTAGTGTACAGTATTTTTTTTTTTTTTTTTTTTTCTGTAGTATGTTTTGTTGAGAATTTTCCTTCCTGTTGCTTCTTTGTTTGAACCTTCACCACTTCTTGTCTTCTGGAGAGATTACTAGGTAAATACTTTATTATGTTATATTGTAAAAAATTTACATCCGTGGCTTGGAAGAAGACAATAAGCCTTCTGTGATTCTTTGAAATAATAGCTGTAGTCATCTGCCATCAAAGGGTGGAGGGAGAAGGTCAAGTCTCACATGTATGAAGTGGCTTGCCTGGAAGTAATGTGAGACACAATGTCAATTTAGAGCTTTTGTGTTATTAATAATACTGAACTCCCACGCAGGAGGTCTGTGTTTAGATTTCCATGCTGAAGGTCGTGACTTTTCCTTGTTCTATATTACAGAGAAGAGTGTGTGTCTCAGCTTTCTGGGATTGGCTTTGGAAAACTGAACTATATATTGCAGCCTCAAAACCTGGCCTAAAGATTGTCAATTAGCCCTTGGAGTGACTGATGGTAGAAACGTTATGGAGAAAATAAAGTATTTTTTGTGGTAGTACATTATGAAGTTTTCTATCAATTTAATTTTGGTTTTGACTAACTAAGAGATAAGACAGCTGGTAATAATATCATATATCCCTCATGAGAAGATATATTGATGGAGGAAAATGGCTTCTTTAAGAGGATAAATAATAATTAACACTTGTAAAGCATTTTTCAATTATGATTTATGTAAGGTCTTTCTCCCTTTTCTTTTTTTCTTTTCTTAAATTTTGGGTTAGTCTTCCCTAAATTATCTTTGAACTAATCAAGATAATATTTTCTTCAAAATTTATATTTTATTGGTGAGAAGTGGTGTTTACACTCTGATTTCCTAGTTGTCTTGTTCTAGTTCATTTTTCTTCTGTATTGATACTACAATTTGTACACCATTTGCTAACTGCTAATATTCATAGTGGTCTTAGTTTATAATTGAAACACTCAAACTTATTGCAATTGACAATGAATATTACCTAATGCATGTTGTGTGCTTGTTACTTCAAAATACATATAGATAATGTTTACTTTAAAATTTAGAACTTAATGTGTAGATAATTTTTTAAAAGCACTTCTGAGTTTTAAGCAAGCAGGATTATATTGCTATTTGAGTAAAACCTCTAAAATAGTTTCATACATTTCTGTATGCAGCCTCAAACAAATACGGAGCCAACGAGGGGGTCAATTATTATTATTAAATATTGCAATATATACTTTATGGCTTATAATCCAGATTGGTGATTAAAAGTGCTATGTATGTGGAAAAGTAATTCTAAATAGTTCTTAATTAATTTAGAAAAATGAAAGCTAAGGCACATGGCAGCTTAGCCTTTTAAAATGACAAATCTTTTATTTTTGTATAATTGACAAAATTTACAGTCTTAGGTGATATGATATGATATTTCATACACAGTAGGGTGACCTGAGCCTACAGGTTACATAAGAAATTGCTATTCATATTCAGTAAGGATTGAAGTCTATCTGTTACACAAAAATAACAATAATACAAAAAATGAAGAGAGAAGATACTGAAGGAGGAAGTATCCTGCTTTGCAGAATGGTGGTGTAAAATGGTGCCCTGGAGCTACGTCTCAAGGACATTATATTCCCCTCTCCTGGTTTGGAAACATGAAGCCAGATTCTCAGTTGATATAAAGGGTATTATCACATTGATTTACAGAGTCCTACAGATCCAGCACTGAAAAATCTTCTTCTTCTCAAATTACCATTAAATGTCTGTATAAAACTATTGCCAACAAAAACTGGACAAGGTTTGATATGTTAAAGAAACCCCACAAATCTAAACTAAACAAAAAACCCTACACAATTAGAAACAAACAAACAAGACACACTCAAATAAATGAACAAAACCCTCAAAACAAAACATCAAAACTCAAAACTCAACCCACCAAAAAGCCAAAACCAACCAAACAAAATACCCCAAGTGGTGGAGGGTACAAATTAGTTGATTTAGGACAGCATGGTATGTCCTCTGTTTTGCTGTGAAGTATTTTAATCTTTGTTTTGTAGCCATACCACAATATAAAAATAAAGGAGTGATAAACCGAAATGTAGAAAAAGGTGTGAAGAAAATAAATACCCTTTCTTTAGAGTTTTTTTACCTAAAGACGGTGCAAATACTGTTATTTTCTCAAAAAATAGTGCAGAGAGTCTGAAAGAAGTTATAGGACAAAATAATGTGTTTTGTCTTCTTGAAGTCGTTGGTTTTGTGTTTCCTTGAGGGAAAAGACTCCCCTGGAAAAGCAGATTTCCAAGGCTACATCTAGAAGGAGAAGGAAAGCTATGCCATTTCCTTAGGGACAAACTTCTTCATATTTAATTTCCACAAATGTTTCAGCACTTATTGGTGTGAATGTTGATGAAATTCAATTTAAAGCTTGAATAGTTGTATGTTGGCCAAAAGCAATGTTCTATTTATTTATTTGATTTTGAAATGTGAACCTCATGGCATTGGTTACTTACATAAATCACAGCCACACAGGCTGTACAATTAACAAGCACAGCTCCAAGCCTGAGCATTCATCACTGAAGGACTACATGAGGAGGAGGAAGTGCACGCCATAGTGAATTTTGAGTGCTTCTGCCTAAAGATTGCAGACAGTTTCATGAAAAGTTCATGAACAGAAAAAGACTAAGCTGTTAGACTGCATGAATAAAAGTAAATTACTCACCCACCTATGTAATGGAATCCATTTGGCTGACAACTATGTTAGTTAAGCCACTGAACACATTTGCAGGGGATGTTTTAAAATAAGGATCAGAGGTTTCCATCAGAACTACAGTGAACCTTCATGTACAAAAAATGAATTTGTATGCGTTTAATGTCCTACCTTCAATCACCACAATTTTCTTGTCTAAGAAGTTAGATAGCTATGAGATTGAGATCTCATTTAATATTGTACTTTTTGCTGATAAGGTGGTCAGGCAAAATGTGATTTTGCATATTTGTGTGTTTTGCCTTTGGCATCAAGCTGAACTTTTTTTTTACCTTAATATAAATTAAGTTCACTTTTAGGAAAATGGAGAGCTACACTTTGACTACAGTTAAAAGAACTCTGCAGGTTTAACAACAGAGAGTCTTAAGGCTAGTGTAGGAAAAAGGACACAAAATATCTACTCAAAGTATACAAAACTAAGGTCTTGCAAAAGCATTCTGCTCCTTAAAGATATCTTTGAACTGTTTAACTGCAACAGGGAAGGATTTGAGGCAGCCATATAGGATCCAAAGCTCTAATGCTAGAAGAAATTGCTATGTGCAGACACAATGTTCTGCAAACTTCTGTATGTTAAATGACTATTTCCCTGTGATAGGAAAAGAGAAGGTTAAAGAATGGGCACATGGAGATATGAAATTCAAGGAAGTGGTGAAAGAATAAGCAAAGAAATGTGAATGAACAAAGTGATGGAAGTCCACTATAATGCAGCAGAGACTGCAGGGAGGGTGATAAGGACACAGGATTTAGTAAGTCCATTTTCAGTAGAACAAGAAGAGTGAACAGGAGAGTGGAAAAGATCTAGAAGAGAGGAGAGCAACTCCTAACAGTGGGTATACATGGGTTGGAAGTCATTACGTTCTGTTGTAAATTTAAGCCTACAAGAAATACCTGCATGTTTTCTGTTAGCTACATATGGCAAAAAATGTGATTTTTACTGGCATGTTGAGTAGTATAATATTTAGATGGTAATGATCCAACATTGTAAAAGTAGTTCCATGAGACATTGGTCCCTGGTGGTTCACAGTCTTGACCTTGTAGAGGGATAATACAATATTCTCTGATAAATTCAGTGGGAAATAGGAAAAGATAGGAAAATGTATGTATGCAGCAATAAGAATTCAGAAACAAATGACTGCTTGAAGAAGTGGCTTGTCAACTGTAAAGATGGCATTTATACAAACCCAGCTTTTATTACATGTTTTGCTCTCTATTTTGTGTCTGCATTTTTGATTGCCCCATGGTTTTTTTTATTGTTCTTTGTTTTATTTATTTATTTATTTATTTATTTATTTATTTATTTATTTATTTATTCAATCTTGGTTTGGTTTGGTTTGGTTTGATTTGGTGTTTTTTTGTTTTGCTTTGGTTTTTGGGGGTTTGTTTGTATGTGCGCTGAGATGGACAATATGTTAACTGTGCTTTTACAATTGGATACTGAAATTGTTTGTCCAAACTGCAGTGAGATAATTAAGGTTACCATATTCTTCCAGAGTATTTGTAATGTAATTGTAATGTAATGTTTCAGTAGTGGGGAAGTAATTATTAAATACTGCTGAAAGACAATCACATTTTGTTAATGATGTCAAGTGGCATGTACTCACTTTCATTATTTTCTTGATCAAATTTTTGTATGTTATTAATCCACTCTGTAGAAATCTTTTGTACCTGAACAGGTTCCTGTCATGGACATCTGCATCTGGGAGCAATGGGAGATCCTAAGCAGGCACTGGTCGGGGCATGCTTCCCCAGGCAATAGTACATGGAAGGGTACAAGGAACACAGTTATACTAGATGTCAGCAGTATTAAGGAAAAAAAAAAATGAAGAAACCCAAAAAGGGCCTGAGGGTAGCACACCTGTTTAGAGCAATACTTTTATCAAAAATTTATGGTTCATTTTAGAAACATAGAAAAGGAGTGAGAGACAGAGAAACTGTGAGATGAAGTAACTGTTTTCTCAACAGTTACATGATATAGTAACTTTGAAAAAAATGTCATAAGTGTCTTGATTTTCAGTACTCACTTTGATTTTCCTATTGATTTCTTTCACAGAACTTGTGATATTATGTCATTTGGAAATCATATTAACAATTGTACTCTTGGCAGAAATGCATCATTGTTGGTGTTAATTTGACAAACTCTTTTGGGCTTTTCTTCTTTAGTAGATTTATCTTAACCTTCATGACAAGTAAGAGCCTTCACATGTTTATTTTTTTCTTGATCATTTCCTACCTCAATTGAGCACCAAATGCTCCATATAGATTTCTTTTTATAGTAGCATTGCCTTAATGTTTTGAACTACAACTGTTCATGCATAATAAATACATTATCTCCCCTTTAGAAACCTGTCAGTTATTTTTCTATGCAGTTCTTGGTAAAGTCAGTTATTTGTCATAATTAACAAATAATTCAGATAGGACAGAGAATTATATATTGGTAGTATACAAGCACCAAAAAATGTTGTATCGACATAATCTTCTAAAGTGTGCCATCATTGTTTTCACTCATTTTGCCTGATAAAAACCTGTTTATATCAGTATGATTAAAAGATAGGATTGTTTTATGAGGCTGAAATCTATGTGTGGTAACAGTTTTGTAAAATAGGGGTTTTAGGATAAAAATTACTTTATGTTTAATAGATGTAAAAGGGAAAAAAATAAAAAAAAAAAGTGGTTTGTATATTTTTTCTCTATTAGTTTAGTTGGAAAATGTGTTTTTGACATGTCTCATGATTTATAATATCCTGACTATAAATATCTAACCTGTGCCTCCTTGCAGGTTGGAGAGAAAAGCTCAGAAGATAAATTATAGAAGCCGTTCAGATTCATAAAACACAGAAGATGTTATAACATTTTTTTTTTTTCATAAACCAAAATTCTCAAATAAGTTCTTATTCCAAAGTTAGCAGTAGAAATATCATGGTACCTAAGCATATCTGAAGGTACTTCACACAGAAAATTATTAGGCATTGATACTAAAGTGATACCTCTCTCTTGCATTGGTATCTGCCTATGCAGCAACCTCTGTCCCCGCAGCAGGATTCATTGGTGGAACATGCCCAGCTGGGGACAGAGAATGGTTTCGGTGCAGATTGTGGAGCCAGTGGTGGGAGAGAGGGAGATGAAGGTGAGGCAAGTGCAAAGACCTGCTTCAGTTCTTTCTTGAACCCCAACACCCTTCTCCAACCTCATATAGTCTCAGTGGCAAGCCCTGGTTCCCAGGACAAATGGTGGGCAAGGAGAGCCTGGGCAGTGAAAGGGCTGGAGCAGGAGGAGATGATGAATACCATGTCTTACAAGGCCACTAGTCCAGTTTGCAGAAAGTGTAGATTTTGCTAGAATTGCAAACCAGATTTTAAAGTATTAATATTGTAACAAGATATTTGAGTTCTTCAATATCTTAAAGAAAAACAATAAACCCACTAATTTGGGGGCATTTTAAGAAAATCTTGTTGATCCTTAACTGCTCAGCTTTCATTGACGCAAGCTTATCAAACTCAGAATTTTCAGGTATGTTTATATGTGGACCTAATGCAACTCAAGAGAGCACTAGTAGAACTGCCAAAGATAAAGTACTTAGATAATAGTTGACAATGAAGGTTAAACAAAAGCAGGGCATTTCAAGGGTCTGGTGATGACTAATTTTTGGACCTGAGGCTTCAGCACTTCTAAATATGTATCTCCTCTGATAGTATTTTAATAGCAAAATGAATTTCAGTACCAGAGTATTAAGTGTACAATTTCCCCCCTCTTGGCTTTTAACAATATAATAAATGCTATTTATTTGGAGAAGAATATTCAAAATCTTCCATTAGAGAGAGCTACACTGTTGTCATTGACTTTGTTAAGACTTAGACCTGAAAATGTTCTTGCTTATGCAAGTAATTGTCAAGTCTTTTGAACATTACAAAAATCTTAAATACAATCCTAAATGCAAAAGCACATTTACTTGGGCTGTTTTATTTTCTACTCTTTGACAGTCCCTATCATCTTCAGAACATTTTGCCAGAGCAGGACAAAAGTCAGCAAGGGAAGGAAAGAGACTTAAATTGCTCAAGTCACTTTAACCTTGTGCACAAATGAAAACCTCTTCATTTTCAAATGGTGATTCACATTAGAACATTCAGCATGCTCTCTAGGTCTCAGCCTAGCTCGTTAACGTTAGCCTAAGCTTTAAGCAACATTCTAGTTACTTCAGCTTTGATGATAAAACGTCTGCTGCATTTTATAAGACCAGGTCTCTTTTTTTTTTTTTTTTTTTATTTTGAAGCTGCTTATGTGAATGATGATACAACAGGAATCAAATAACCTTATGATTTTCATAGGAAGTAATTCAGTGAATTTATACATGGATATATGCATTGACTTGCAAATAAGAGAGGGCAGAGTAAGCTTATAAATATGGAATTTTTTTGATTTCTTGATGATAATTACCAGAATAGTCAAAACAATAGTTGTATCCACAAAAAGAGCAGTTGGGAACCTGTCTTAACCTTTTTTCTTAAAATGTAAGAAAAACTGTTCTGCTTTTTAGCTCAGCATTTCCAGTAAATTCCTAAGTACTTGCAATCACTGCAGGAAGAAAGTACAGCTATAGAAATGCAATAACTGGTCCAATACAAGCAGTAGCTGCAAATAGAAATCCAATATTTAGCTTTTTTGAGCATGAAGAGGTGATAATTTTTATTTATTTATTTTTCTTTCCACCTCAGGGAAATGCCTTTTACATATTAACTTCACATTGGGTGTAAAATATAAGAGGGGTAGGTGAGTAGTAGTATCATTTAATATTTTATTGTTGCTGTAATTGGTTGCACTGATTTCTAAAGCCTTATCAGGTTATATTCAGGAATGGCCCCAGACCATTTGTCAAAAATGGCACAGGGCTTCCCACCACTTGTTAGTTGTAAAAAGCTTTCTAGCATGTCATGGCATTTGCTGAGAGTGGACTTGAGAACAGTCGAGAAACAAACAGAATTTCCAATTCAATATTTTCAGTGTGCAGGTATTTTCTAACTCTGTACATTTGTCACATGTGTTTGGATGTCAACAAGAACTCAAGGCATTGTACTTATTACACACACTATGTACGTATTTCAAATTTTGAGGATTCTCCTATCTAGTTAACTTTGCATTTATATTTGAAAACACAGTAGAAAGGGAGAGAAACTGCCCAAGGAAGGTCAGTTCCTTGTATTAATCTCCGTCAAATGTATGAGACAGCTCCTGCAAGGGTAATCATATTAAGAGCAGCATGTATCAACCCAAAGGGAAACGTTTGCTGTTTATTGTGATTTTGTAGAGATAATGTGAGTTCTGCTGACTTTACGTTTAATAATACATAGTCGCACAGTCACTCTATATTCAGTTTCTGACAATTCCAGTGTCTAAATCACTATATTCACAAGCATAGTGCCATTTCCTAAAGCTATTACTGCAATCTACGATATTTAGTCAGCCTCTGTTGGACTGTGGGACTCTGCTTGAAGAGTTTATCCATGAGTTGCACTTAGTCTTAGTTGGAAATCTGCAATAGGCACACCTACAGTGGAGTTGCTTAACATGCCCCAATATTTTGTTTTTGTCTCTCTCTACTCTTTCACTTCTCTGCAGCAACTTTGAATCCTAGATGCTGTGTGATCACCTAATGATTCAGTTGTATGAACATGTAATACAGTGCAAAGCAAGCAGCCATACAATATTGTGCTCTGTATGTGTAATTGCCTGCCTGTTTCTCTTTTAGTTTTCACTTTTCAAATAATAAGCCCATAAAGAAATGTAAATGAGCCCGAGGTGGAAAGTCTTCTTGGGGATAGGCTTCCTCCATCTTCTTGTATGTGTGAAAAAAAGTTGATTTGGGCCAGGTTGCCTGATTTACTGTGTTTACTTTCACTGCTGTGGAAAGATAACTTGAACCAAACTCTTAGCATTCTTGTGTGAACCGATAGGGTTGCTTCTTTCCTGTCATGGGAAGCAAGAGCTTCTTCTTGGATTATGCAATTGAAATAAATGTGCTGTATTCCAAATAATGCTATTTTAAAATGATTTTTTAAATTT
This sequence comes from Columba livia, assembly GCF_036013475.1. Lineage (NCBI taxonomy): Eukaryota > Metazoa > Chordata > Aves > Columbiformes > Columbidae > Columba > Columba livia. The sequence goes on along the minus strand of NC_088642.1, from coordinate 51,265,817 downwards.
AATTTAATTTAATTTAATTTAATTTAATTTAATTTATTATTTTATTTTATTTTATTTGTTATTTGTTTTTATTTGTTTTTATTATATTTATTCCTAGAAATTCCAAATGTATTGAAATGCTTACTTCTTCAAAGTACAATTATGTTTTATAAGGTGTATGCACACTATATGTAGGGTTTATAAGTATTATCTATATATTTATGGCACATACATCTATCTTTATCTGTATATGTATATGTATATCTATAAAGGGTATATATATACATATATCAAGTTGGCAAATCTACAAGAAGGACCAGTAGGAGGATCCAGGGAATTACAGTCCTGTTAGTCTGACCTCAGTGTCAGGGAAGGTTATGGAACAGATCATCCTGAGTGCCATCACACAGCACATAAAAAATGATCAAGCAATCAGGCCCAGTCATCATAGGTTTATGAAAAGCAGGTCCTGCTTGATCAAACCTGATCTCCTCCTATGACAAGGTGACCTGCTTAGTGTATGAGGGAAAGGCTGTGGGTGTTGTCTACTTAGACTTCAGTAAAGCCTTTGACACTGTTGCCCACAGCATTCTCTTGGAGAAAACAGCAGCACACGGCAAGGATGGGCATACTCTTTGCTGGGTAAACAAATGGTTGGCTGGATGGGCCCAAAGAGCTGTGGTGAATAGAGAAAAATACAGTTGGTGGCTGGTCATGACTGGTGTTCCCCACGGCTCACCACTGGGTCAGTTTTGTTTAATCTCTTTATCAATGATCTGGATAAGGGGATTGAGTGCACCCTCAGTAAGTTTGCAGATGACACCAAGTTGGGTGGGAGTGTTGATCTTCTTGAGGGTACCAAGGCTCTACAGAGGGATCTGGACTGGCTGGATCAGTGGGCTGAGGCCAATTATATGAGGTTCAACAACGCCAAGTGCTGGGTCCTGCACTTGGGTCACAACAACCCCATGCAACACCCCAGGATCTGGGAAGAGTGGCTGGAAAGCTGCTCGTAGAAAAGGACTTGGGGGCATTGGTCAAAACCTGGCCGAACATGAGCCAGCAGTGTGCCCAAGTGGCCAAAAAGGCCAACAGCATTCTGGCATGCATCAAGAATAGTGTGGCTGGCAGGACTAAGGAAGTGATCTGTACTTGGCTAGTACTTGGCGCTAGTGAGGCTGCAACTCAAATACTGTGTTCAGTTTTGGGCCCCCATTGTAGGAGAGACACCGAGGTGCTGGAGAGAGTTCAGAGGATGGAAATGAAGCTGGAGAGGGGCCTAAAGTACAATTCTTATGAGGAGCAGCTTAGGGAGCCGGGGCTGTTTAGCCCAGAGAAAAGGAGGCTGAAGGCAGACCTTATCACTGTCTACAACTACCTGAAAGGAGGGTGTAGCTTAGAGGGTGTTGGTCTCGTCTCCCGAGTAGCAAGTGATAGGTTGAGAAGAAATGGCCTCAAGTTGTGCCAGGGGACGTTCAGATTGGAAATTAGGAACAATTTCTTCACGAAAAGTGTTGTCAAGCACTGGAATGCACTATCCAGTGAAGTGGTTGAGTCATCATCCTGGAAGGTGTTTATAAGGCATATAGATGAGATTCCTAGGGACATGTTTTAGTGCTAGAGTCAAATTATGGTTGGACTCTATGATCTTGAGGGTTTCTTCCAGCCAAAATACTTCTATGATTCTATGATTCTATATATATGTAGGGTGTATATATACAATATACTGTACATTGCTTAATTATACTTTGAACACCTAAGCATTTCTATATTTATAGCAAGCATGTTGTATGTGTGTGTATAAATATATGGAGGATATAATATCTAAGTCAACATTTTCAAAATTACTTAAGCTGAAAACTCCCAGTTCAAATTTGAGTTTCAGTAGTCTTCATAACAATTTTCATTTGATTTTGGAGAGAGTGACTCATAAGTATTAATATAAGATTGAGGAAATAAGAAAGAATATTTGGACTGAATTGCACATCTAATCTACTGAAAAAGAAGAACTTAACCTACTGTAAAACCCTCTGCATCTGCATAAATGGAAATCAATTTGATTGATTTTGGAGAAACTTGCTGTACTGCTGCCATTCTAAAACTCAATTAAACACTGTGTTTAAGGATAAGGTCATTAAATGACGAACAGTTTCACTTGGAGTATAAAATTTACAAATTTGCACAATGCATTTTATGCAAACAACTTTTAAAAGTGCAATGTATTTGGTATTATGAATCCATAAATTGCAAATTTTTGTTACGGACAACTGTACAAAATAATCCTGTCTCTTGGCAAGGTATGAAAAATTTACCTGAATAATTTCCAGGAGTGCTAACGGACTCACACTTTCATAATATCCACTGTAAAAATCCAGACATTAGGCACAAAAACTAAGAAACAACCAATTTACATGGTGTATTTGGTTTGAGTGGTGAGATTTTTGTGGTGGTGGGTTGCAGCGTGTGCCAGACACAGCTGCTTCCAACAGACACGCTGAAGGACACAGCAGACCCCACCAGCCAACCTGGTGGAGCTCATGTGATAACATATTTAAGAAAGGGCAAAAAATGCTGCATGGCAACTGTGTGGGAGGAGTGAGAGAAATGTGAGAAAAACAACCCTGCAGACACCAACACCAGTGAAGGATGGGGAGAAGCAGCCTCACCTACATTAAAACAGAGTTAAAGAACTGAGAGAAGCCAGGGAAAAGAAGAGAGATTCCCCTGCAGCCTATTATAAAAACCATGGTGAGGCAGGTTGTCCCTGTGCAGCTCGTGGAGGTCCGCACTAGAGCAGATATCTACTCTGCCACTTGTGGAGGACCCCATGCTGCAGCAGGTGGACAAGGCCTGAAAGAAGCTGCAGCCCACAGAGACCCTGTGCTGGAGCAGGCTCCCAGCAGGACCTGTGGCCCTGTGGAAAAGAGCCCACACAAGACCAGCTTTCCTGGCTGGACGTGTGACCCATGGGGGACCCATGCTGTAGGAGTCTGTTCCTGAAGGAGAGCACCCCATGGAAAGGACCCACACTGGAGCAGTTCATGAAGAACTGCAATCTGTGGGAAGGACCTACATTGGTGAAGTTCATGAAGGACTCTGTCCTGTGGGATGAAATCAGTGATGGAGCAGGGGAAAAGTGTGAGGAGGAAGGAGCAGCAGAGAGGAGCTGTTACAGACTGGGCACAATCCCTATTCCCTATCCCCCTGTGTCACTCAGAGCAGGGGAGGTAAAAGACCTAGGAACAAAGGAGCAAAGTTGAGCCTGGGACTAGGAGAAGTGTGTTTGTTTTTTTGTCTTTGTTTCTCACCATCCTACCCTATCTTTAATTGGTAATAAGTTAATTTCCTCAAGTTGAGCCTGTTTTACCAGCAAGCAATTTCCCTGCCTTTTCCTCAATCTGTAAGCTTTTCCATCTTATTTTCTCCAAGTGTTCTGTGGAAGAGATGGAGTGACTGAATGTTTTGGTATGTCCCTGGGAGCCAGCCAGGATCAACCTACTCCACATGACATGTTGTCATCTTGTTACTCCAAGTTCACAAATTTGACTCGCTTTCCTTGAAAGCCTGATTTTAAGAACAACTGCAGACTGAAAGAGAGGGAAAATTTCCTAAGCATCCCCAGGTAGACTAAGGATACCTTTTGGAGTTGATTTCATATGTGATATCACAGAATAATATTGTTCTACTGGCTTAGACACACAATTAAAGACAGAGTAGACAATATGAAACCACACCTATGTCAGTCTTTCCACGTGGTCAAAGACTGCTGTATCTGATGAAGCACAGGAGAGCATATGAATGGTGGAGTTCTGCTGTCAGACAACTTGACAGCTCAGACAGCTGTAAAAGGAAGGCTACCCTTGCTCTCCTATTCATCACTAATTGCTAGTTAGCACATAAGATTATTTATCTTTAAGACTCCTCCTTATGAATCACTCAGGAACTTGAACCAGGGAAAACTATTTGGAAAGATGATGGCCTTATGGAAAGAAGCCACTGTGTTTAAAACAGATTTTTATACAAATGCTCCAATGTTGAAGAACCCGAAGTCTAGAATATTCACTTGCAACTGGATCCACAGAGCAAAATCTTGTAGTGCTAATAAAATATTCCGTAAGTGTATTTCTGAGAGACGGAATTTCCTTTAAAATGCAGGAGCTGCAGATGAGCTCTGGAAATACATCTGATGCAGAAGAAGAAAACACAATCATACCTCCTGTCTTTTGTGTTCTTCTTCCACAAACAAACAAAAATTTGTAATTAACTTCGTTATCTCCAAGTGTTGCGGTAAATTTAGACCCTTCTCTTCTTATCAAAATGTGTGTATTTGGCACTTCTATTTAGGAGTGGGCTCTAGATTCTGAATGATGAGAGTATTTTTTAATGTTGAGGAAGTGGATATGAGTTCAGATGCACCTTCATTTAGTAATTTTTTAAAAGTTATCTTTCAAAGGACTTTGCATCTTTCTAAGCAGAATGCAGGAACTGAAGGTCTTAGCTGTCTTTTGAGATTAAAATTCTCAAGTTTGCTCATTCGATCCTCTCTCCTACATTTAAGACTATACATTTCCAGCTGACATCATCTGTAGTTGAAAGATCTAGGATTCAGTACAAGTATTGTTTTCTGCCATTCTTTCCTTTCCTTTCTTTTCTCATTTGGCCTCACACTATATACTGCCTTAGAAGGAGCATTATTTTCTCTGAATCTTTTTAGGAATAACTTGCATCTTTTTTGTAGCTTTCATTTGGCAGCATTATTTTTCTTATCATTACCACTGAAATTTCCTGAAGTGTTTTACCTAGACTGCATTTTCAGAAAGGATCATGCTGTTAAATGGTACCACATGGAGGTAATGTACAATTTTATTACCAGTAACCGGTTCGGTTTTGTTGTTGTGATTGAAAGCTCTTTGGAAATGGTTGGGCTTTTTTCACAGAATCACAGAATAGTTAGGATTGGAAGGGACCTCTGCAGATCTTCTAGTCCAACCCACCTGCTAAAGCAGGTACACCTAGAGTAGATTGCACAGGAATGTGTCCAGGTGGGTGTTAGATGTCTCTGGAGACACTCCACAACCTCTCTAGGCAGCCTGTTCCAGTGTTCTGTCACTCTCAAGGTAAGGAAGTTTTCCTGCATAGAGGAAGCAAGACAATAAGTAGAACTAAACCCACAACTTTAGCAGGGCAAACTTTGGCCTCTTCTAAGTCCTGCTTGGAAAAGTCCCACGGGTTAGGGCTCTAGAAGGCAGGGGTGTCCAAGAGAGCTGGCTAATATTCAAACATCACTTCCTTCAAGACCAAGGCATCCCTATGAGGAAGAAATCAAGTAAAGGGAGTAAGAGACCATCATGGATGAGTAAGGAGCTCCCGTCAAAACTCAGGTGGAAGAAGGATGTTTATGTAACGTGGAGAAAGGGACACAACACCTGGGAGGAATACAAGGAGGCTGTTAAGAGTATGCAGGGATGCAGTGAAGATGGTTAAGCTCCACTTGGAATTAAATGTCAAGGACAACAATAAGGGTTTCTTCAAGTATATCAGCAGCAAAAGAAAGACCAGGGAAGATGTAGGCCCACTGCTGAAAGAGGTGGGTGCCTTGATGAGAGATGATACAGAGGAGGCAGAGTTACTGAATGCCTTGAGTCTTTACTGCTAAGTCTAGACCTCAGGAGTCCCAGACACACTCTGGAGAAAGGAAGACTTCCCCTTGTTTGAGGACGATCAGGTTAGAGATTGTGTACACAAACTGGACATCCACAAATCCAAGGGCCCCAATGGCATGCACTCACAAGTGCTGAGGAAGCTGAAAGATCTTGTTGCAAAGCCACTCTCCATCATCTTTGAAAGGTCTTGAAGAACAGGAGAGGTGCCTGAGGACTGCAGGAAAGTCACTGTTACTCCAGTCTTCAAAAAGGGCAAGGATGACCCAAGTAACTAGAGGCCAGTCAGCCTCACCTCCATCCCTGGAAAGGTGGTGGAAGAACTCATTCTGGATGTCATCTCCAAGCATGCAGAGGAAAAGAAGGTTATCAGGAGTAGTCAACATGGATTCACCAAAGGGAAAGAATGTTTGACCAACCTCATAGCTTTCTATGATGGTATGACTGGCTGGGTAGATGAGGGAAGAGCAGTGGACATTGTCTATCTTGACTTCAGCAAGGCTTTTGATACCATCTCTCCCAACATCCTCATTGGTAAGCCTGAGAAGTGCGGAGTGGATGAATGCACAGGGAGATGGATAGTGAACTGGCTGGATGGCAGAGCTCAGAGGGTTTTGATCAACAGTGCAAAGTCTGTTTGGAGGCCTGTAGTTAGTGGTGTTCCCCAGGGTTCAGTACTAGATCCGGTCCTGTTCAACCTGTTCATCAACGACCCGGATGAAGAGACTGAGTGTACCCACAGCAAGTTTGCTCATGATTCCAAACTGGGAGGAAGGGTTGACACACCAGAAGGCTTTGCTGCCATTCAGCAAGACCTGGCCAGGCTGGAGAACTGGGCAGGGAAGAATATAATGAAGTTCAACAGGAGCAAGTGTAGGGTCCTACACCTGGAGAGGAATAACCCCAGGCACCAGTACAGGTTAGGGGTGCACATGCTGGAAAGCAGTGCTGCAGAGAAGGACTTGGAAGTTCTGGTCCACGACAAGTTGACCATGAGTCAACAATGCACCCTTGTAGCCACGAAGGCCAATGGTATCCTGGGGTACATTAAGAAGAGATTGACCAGCCGTTCGAGGGAATTTATCCTCCCCATTTACTGTGCCCTGTTGAGGCTGCATCTGGAGTACCTCCCTGTGAATTCAAAATTTGTTCAGATGAAATATGTTTCCAGGTATTCTCAATGAATTTAGAAGTGACCTGAGATGTCATCCACAGCTAAATTGATCCAGAGGTGATTTCTAGGTTGCATGGTAGTTTACTTCCTCCTTTCAAGTGTTGTCATGAAAAAAAAGAAAAAAAAAGGTGAGAGAAGTTTGTTTCCATAATTTATACTTTGTGTAATATCTTTCATATGTTATATGAACAATAGAAATAAGACATAATTTTACTTCGTACAGGTATTGCTAGGGTTGAATATCACTGTTCTGCAGGACGTCTACATAGAATAGTATCATTCTTAATTGCAGATACGTTGGCTAGCACTACATACAGATAATTTTCAGTCTCCTTGTAAAAAGCTTGATCTTCTTTGTCCAGCCTTTCTTTTATATATATATATATATATATATATAATTTATTTTTATTTTTATTTTTAAATCACAGATCTATTCACCATTAATGAGAAAATAATGGTCCCTTGAAATGAAAGGAGCTGCTTTATGAATTTCAGCATGTGCTGAAGTACTTCCTTGCAGTTATATGCCAAGTAAACTGGTGTTTCAGTATTTTATGGAATAAGACTTCTTTGTTGTAGTTTTGGGGTATTAACTGTTGTTTTGTTCTTTGATTTCTTTACAGCAAACCACTATGAATTAGTTGACACTTAAAATGGTGCTCACCAGCTTTTACAAAGAAGAACATGCAAATTCTCCCTTTCATCCTCCCCCTTTCATCCTCCTTCTATTCATCTATCTGATCAGTAATCTCAAGGCAAACAGAATGTAAATTGTATGGTTACCACCTTTCGGTATAAAATCTCTCTAAAGTTCAAGATATATGGGTTCCTCCTGCTTCCATAGAATATGTTATTAAAACTGATTAAATTAATAGGGGGAAAAAATACGTTCTGACCAACAGAGATATTTTCCTTCTGAGAAATTAAAAATAATATGCATTTTTATTTTATTTTACATTACTAAGGACTACATAAAGAGACATTGTTTTTCCTTTTTCCTGATACCTTATTTAATCTAGGAAGCCATGCTTTGCTGCACTAATGCATCCTACTTCCATCTATCTGCCAGCTAAAGTTAGGGAGTGTCTTTTGGGACAAAGGGAAAGGGCAAAATAAAATTCAGATATTTCTAGTGCTACTACAGCGGATGAGGAGCAAACAATTTAATTTAGATGGTGTGTAAAATGCATCAAAAATTGCATAATGATGCTTGTAGAACAATCCCAGACTTTGAAAGGGGATTTTGAATCCTTTGCTGTCCTGCTTGAGATACCAAAATTGAACTTTAAAAATATATATATAGTCCAAAAGCTGAAGTGCTAAATTGTAAAAATACATTAGAATGAGATGACTATGTCCAATGTGAATGCTGAAAAGCTGATGTTGACACAACAATATCAAGTAATGAGGTATGAAAGAACAATCATTATGTTTTCTGCTTCCATACAGTTACTTTTCAGTGTCAGTTCTTGCTTCTTTTTCAAAATGCCATTTTCTTTCGGGGCTCTTTGTGGCAGCCACTTCCTGAACACATTCTGTCATACTTTACTTACAGTTTTGCTAAAAGAAAGCAGAAATGCCTTAATAATTTTTATTATTTTGTATTATTATTTTGTATTTTTTTTCTGTACCTTTCTTTAATATTAAATTGAAGCAATCAATTTAAAGTCTTTAATCTTCTTAAAATTTTCATTTTGTCTCCGTGGTTCAGAATGCATCTACAGAGTTACTGCATAAGAAGAAGTGAAATGTTGGCTAGGTTTTACAGAACAAGGCAGTAAACTTAAATGACTCAATTCCTTAGTAGCTATAGCCTTGGAAAACTGGGGATAGATCTTTTCACAAGATCCACCAGCTGTGAAACATTGCTCCCATCCAGAGTATCTGAGAATATGAATTAAAAAAAAAAAAAAAATAAAAAAAGGTTAATGAATAAATCAACATTGTTTTTATTTTGATGATTCTTTTGTATTTATTTGATTTCAGACATAACAACTGAAAGGGAAAACTTATTACAGTTTTTTTCCTGTATAGACTTCTACAGAGATCCATTTCCTTCAGTAGGGATCCATTTTGAATGAAATAATTCACCGATGTTTACCTAGAAAGAGGCTTTAGCCCTAGAGCATTCGTTAATTTATTGAAATTCTTTAAGTGAAACACATCACTTTCACAGGTACCTTGTAATAAAATGTGTGATATTTTAAAACATAACTGTATCAATTTGCTTGCAGTTGAAATGTTTCCAAAAGATAACAAATCTTTATATGATGCCATTAAGCTACAGTTTCTTTGTAGGCTGTAATAAGAATTGCAAGAAGTGTCTATTTTAAAGCCATTAAGATGAAAAGAGCTTGCCTGAAGCTAAAAATCAGTGTTTTCTTTAATAATATCTGGGTTTTAATCTATGTGTGAGTAGCTGATTTCTAAAATTTAATGCAGCAGCTAATTAAGACTTGCTAAGATACATTATAAATCCGAAGATAATGAAATAGAATGTGTTCTTATACAATTGCATAACATTATTCTGTAATAGTTATTAGATTGGGTCAGATATCTGCTGATTAGGTAATCTGATAGGTTTTTCAAATATTGATAAATGTGTTTTACCTACTCCAGCAATGCTACTTTTGGTGCCGAATTCTTATCCTGGGAAGGATTTCATAATTTAACAATAGTTCTGTTCATATTCATGCATTTTGCATCTTGCTGATGGGGTACGACAAATGTAATTCTTTGGTAATGTTAATTTAATTTCTCTCAGATAGTTTTTGCTTCTCTTGTTGACATGGAAGAAATCACCAAGGAAACCAGGCAGTATATTTCCTGCTGCACAGCATTGTAGTCCTTACTCTACTGTGTTCAATTCGTGCTGCTTTCTAAGTATTAGAATTATTAATAGGCTAACAGAGTAAGTCCCATATTTCATTACTGCACCAGAGTGAAATTGCCTACAAAGCTTACATGAACTGAGTTACGTGACTAAGGAGAATGATGCACCTGAGTTTTTACTGTTTTGTTATAATTGATATAATTGATATCCTGATCTTCTTTTTTTTTTTTTTTTTTTCCTTTTTCCTTCCCACCTCTGCAGAATATATGAAGTGAAATAAATCTAAATCTAACCATCTCCTTTGTAGCCCAATAGATGGACTCAGGACCTATCTGGAGGTCACTTTTTTTTTTTTTTTTGGTCTTCATGCAGGCAACAGGAAAGGTGTTGGGATACTAGCTCAAATAGTTAGATTCAAAATACACTGTAATTGTCCCTGTTGATGATAGAAAAGGATTTGGGGAGGCTGGGAGAAGGAGCTGCCTGTTGTGCTGCTGCTGAGCCTCTCTCCCTGTCTGTCTGCCAGCACTGATCACAGTGGAAGGGCCTGCTTTCTTCTCTCATTCTGACAGTTAATGAAAACTTTCCTTGCTTTTAGCATCTGTCCTTGTGGGAAGTAGAATGGGTTAGGGGAAGTCTCTAGCTTCAGGGGAACTGTTATTGCTGGAGTAAAATTGCAGAGCTTTGAGCTAGAAGCAAACACATAGCAAGGGAGAAGCCTTCCAAGGAAAATTTCAGACAGGAGCAAGGATGATATGGAAATTCAATATAATCAGGGTTAAGCAGCTTGTAGATCCAGTGTGTAGTTTGCAGACAATGAAAATGCCTCTGGTGGGGCAGGGCCATGGAGTGGCTATGGGTCACCAGGGAGCCTCATTAGCCACAGTGGTTCCTATGAGGGGCATGAGTAGTGCAAAGAGTAGTACTGCTCTTACATAGATGTAGTTATTTCCTAACTGTAGAACTTGTGATGTATTTGCAATATACAGTTTGATGATCAGAGAAAGATGAGATTATGGTATTTGCCTTGTAGGATCAGAAAGGTTTGTTATTCCTCAGTTAGGTATTATTTGTATTTGCAGTCAGAGTCAACAGGCCACAGTTTTCTTGCTTCAGGTTGTATATTTCCCTCACTTTGTGGCCTGTGTTATAATTTATATCTATTTTAATGCATCATTTTTTCTTACTATTTTTTACCATTGTCAGGAGGGAGGAATGGCTTTATCATAGACATTAAAAACTTTTTGACCCAAATTAACCTACAAATAAATTCAGAAGATTTTAAAAAAACCTTGTAGGAGACTATTTAAATATCTTCTAGCTCCTACATCTTACATCTGCATGTTAAGTAATCAAAGAGGAAGGTCAAGACTTCAGAATAATGACAGAAAAAGGCTAAATCTGAACTTTTATTTTGTGAGTTAAAGACCATCTGATCATGGCTGTCAGTAAAGGCCTCAAGAGCACTCAGATGGGTATCTCAGGCTGTGTGGCTATGGGGTCACTGCAGCCATTCACTATTTCTTCATCTGCCAGGTCTCAGATGGGGAGGCAGCTTTTGCCTTGGATTTTTCCAGAAGGAGCAACGGTGCTGTCTTTCTTCTCTGTCCCTTCTTGATTGTGTCATCTAAATTCTATTTTCTTTGATTGCATTTCATTCTAAAGAATCTTGTAATGTGGCAGTTTAGATTCAGTGTTGCTCTCTGGTAAAGAACTCCACTGTGTTTAGGCTTTAAACTGTGATGGAAAACACCGTTACTGAATGGTTTTAAATCAATAAGGTTTACTGCAGAGCTTTACCTTGTGCACAGGTTATGTGAAAGGCCTTTTCAAGAAAGACTGTGACGTTAACCTTCTCAGTGGGGTAATGGGCAGACAACATGTATCATCAAGGAAAATCTAATCAGTTGGTCAAAATATTTTGATTCAGGTAACCACATAAGCATTCCCGGAGTTTTGAAAAATAGGTTTCTTTTACTCTCAAATTATTGTTGATAGACTATAACCAGAAAGAAAAAGTTCTTTTCCAAATCACCAATGTGTATTAAAAAACATTCCATATACATTTCTAGTAGATATGCTATCACTTTTGTACTTCCACTAGCAAATGTGGTTTTTAGTGAAATATTACGATTATTGTATATTTTGGATAACACCAATAGAATGAAGTTTTAAAGGATTGTTCTTCAGTGTTGGTCAGTAACACATTGATCTGCAGACAAAAGTCAAGAGGATATCAACAAAAGTTAGAGATCTACATCTAGAAAACAGAAGAAAAGAGTAAATTAATTGAAGATTTTTAACTTGCAACAGAAGCAACTGAAGAGAGATCTGATAACAGCCTTTAAAATTATAAGAACCTGCTTCAAAGAAAGAGGAAATAATCAGTTCTCCATGTCCAGTGTAGATAAGACAAGAAGTAATTGGCTTAAATTTCGGCAAGGGAGATTTAAGTCAGACAGTAGGAAAAATGTACTAATAGAAAGGACTGATAAACATTCTAGTAGTTTGCCTGTGGCTGCTATTGAATCTCCACTGCTGCAGGTTTTTCAGAATAGGATAAGCTGTCTTGAATGATGTTGGTATTTTGCTGTCTTTGTCCTGCGGCAAGACCACTGTCTAGATGACCTTTCAAGGTCCATTTCTGCCCTTTGACTCTAATGCTACAACTGATAAGATTGTGACTTTGACAAGAAAGCTGCAAAGGGTTAGCAGAGAAAACCCTTATCATAATCAGAGTTTTCCTTGTCCTGGTTTTGGCTGGGATAGAGTTAATTTTTTCTTAGTAGCTGGTATAGTGCTGTCTTTTGGATTTGGGATGAGAATAATGTTGATAACACACTGATGTTTTAGTCATTGCCAAGAAGTGATTACACTAAGTTTTGTCAGCTTCTTATATTGCTGTGCCAGCAAGAAAGCTGCGGACACAGAAGATGGGACAGGACACAGCCAGGACAACTGACCCAAACTGAACAAAGGGATATTCCATACCATGTAACATCATGCTCAGCATATAAAATGGGGGAATTGGCCAGGTGGTGACAACTTCCACTTAGATATGGGCTGGGCAGTAGTCAGTGAATGGTGAGGAATTGTATTGTGCATCACTTGTTTTGTATATTCTTTTGTTATTGTATATATATGTATCTATTTATATATATATATATATAATTTTTTTATTATTATTATTTTTCCCCCCTTTCTCTTCTGTCCTATTAAGCTCTTTATCTCAACCCATGAGTTTTACTTTTTTCTAATGTTCTCCCTCCACCCCACTTGTGGAAGTGAGCTAACAACTGTGTGGTGTTTAGCTGCCTGCTGGATTAAACAACAGCACAATCTAAATCTGAATGTTGAAGTGGAAGAAGGATTAAAGGACTAGAGCAATAATAACAAGCAGATGACTGGACAGTGTATCAGGTTAGGACTTTGTGGGTGAGATGAATGAGCTACAGCAAAGGACAAAATAGGCAGGCATATAACTAAATCAGGAAAGAAAAAATTGCATGCTTTTGGGGAAAAGAAATTACCTTGTATGAAAGCAGTGAATGGCTCTGAGGGGAGTGCAATGTTACATTCACTTTGTGGCTTTCAGTTTGGAATAACATAAACAATATTTATGCAAATTTTCTCAAAGCTTGTCGCTGCTAGAGAATGCCTTTAATCTCCTCTTCCTCACACCCCACCTCCCAGTGGGGAACATTTCTAAAGTTGCTGTTTCAGGAGAACAGCAGGGGAGAGAGAGACAGGATGCCTTCATACAAGGCATTTCCTCGGACACTTCTGGGCAGGAAGGGATTTGATAAAAACAAATAAAATTCTTCATTTTTCAATCATAGTTTTATTGTCTATCAGGATCACAGTTTCCATCCACTAATTGCAAACCAACCTTGCAGAGCTATAACTGTTTATGCCATAACAGCTCTAGTTTGCTCTGCTCCTCCCAGGTCGTGATGCTAACCCTCTAGGTCTGCAAGCATTAACCAGTTTGTGTCAATACCCTGTGAAATCACCATTAAACGACCGCTGAGGGCTAGAAATGCACTAGACTGAAGCAGCATGTGGCCTACCACAATAACATTTACTATCAGGGCTCTACAGTGTGACCACAGTTAGTTTCAATTGTATTATAAAACCTTATTGTTTTCTATTCTTCCAGTAACAGGAATCATATGCTCATATTTTGAAGATAGATTGTTCCTGCTCCTCTTATTCATCAGTTGCATAAGATAGGGAGGTAAAGGAGGGAAAAGGAAAAGAAAACTAAAATCTAAACACTGTTGTCTAAAGAGATATAGTGACACTCAGCTAGATTCAAACATATACTGAATTCTTCAAACACCCCTGGTGTCCTGTTAAGGTATATGGAAGTGGAGGAGGTGGTGAGGGATAGAAATTATTAACATTGTGATGTACTACCACTCACAATTTTTTACCTTCAGCACTGCTGTATGAGTGATTAAATTCCATGACAGACTTAGAAATGTTCATCCTCATCTAAGGTTCTCAGTATTTAGGAAAACCCTATATTAAAGCCAACGAGTAAGTATCTGTGTGTATGGGGTGGGATTTTTTTGTTTGTTGGGTGTTCTTGGTTTCTTTTTTTTTTTTTTTTTGTAAGGGGAAGGGAAAATATTTCCCCCTTGCCATGTGAAAAAACAGTGAGAATTTGTCCACTGTAAATATGGGTTAAGACTGCGTAATTTGGCTCAATAAAGCTTTTTATGACAGTTAATAATTTTAGAAGTTTGTAGATTTATCATTTGTTCATTTCTATTTCTTATGCTTTATTTAGCACACTAGATGTTTTGTTTTGCACATTCACTAAGTATTGCTGGCTGCAAAGGGACTGAGAGAAGACTTCTGCTGTGTCTACAAAGATGAAGGGGAAAAGAAAAGCAAGAATTTATTTCATTTGAGTTGCTGTAAAGCACCCGGAGATTTGGTGTTAATCTTTGAGTTTCAAGAGAGAGGAGCTTTCAGAAAAAAAGGAAGAACAAGCGTTGTTCTAGATATAAATTTGCCTATATTTAACTGCCATCTTGTTTTGGCTTTTAATACTGAAAACATAAGGTGAATTAAAATTGAATTCAAAACTACCCGTTAATCTTTTTGAATGACTTACATGCTGCTCTGTTTCAAGAATGTAACACATTTTTTGCTACAGATTAATCTCAGATGCAACTGCTGTTACTTAATGTACTCTATATTGTATTTCTAAACTGGTAATTGAAAATCATAAAGGGAAGCAAAAGGAAATGAAACTCTTATTTCCAACTACACAGAAGATATAAAGAACTGAGAATAATGTATTTAAATTTATAAGACTGCATTACAAGTTTTAAACATAAATTGAAAATTATTTTTTTTCTATTCTCCTAAAAAAACCCACAAGAAAATAATTTTTATTACTGCTGATTTACAAGTCAGTAGCACAAGCAAAACTGTAATAATTCTTCTAGTAAGCAATGAAGATGACTGTATGCCTCTCTGATGGAAAAATAACCTTGCAATTAATGTAAGGTTATATTGAAAATATATTTCTACATATTCTTTAAAACCAACCAATTAATCAGAATACACTGCTTCATCAGAACCAGTTGTTTTATATTTTTGCATAAATATCCTTTTTTTTTCTTACACTGAATGGAGTATAATCTCTCTTCAGCCAACTGCAGTGCCAGGCTCACTGGTGGCAGCTCTGCTCCAAGACTCGGCAGTTCCTCTTTGGGCACTCAGCTCTTATGTGGTGCTGATGACCAGGTATATTCTTTCTTCCCTGTCATGCCTGTTGCCTCTGTCCCTACCAACTGCCGCTGAGGGCCTTTAGAGAGCAGTCTGGGCACAGGCCGTCAATCTACATAGTCAATCTACATAGTGGGGTACATTTCCAGCAGTTTCAGGTACTGCTTTCCTGTCAGGTGGTGACCCATGCCCTATGCTAAGACTCATCACTGCTTTCCCGTCAGGTGGTGACCCATGCCCTATGCTAAGACTCATCACTCTCAGTTTCCAGTTGCATTGCCTTGAATGCTGCAGTTCCCTACAGTCAGCCCCTGTCTTCATCATACTTACTTCTCAGCCAAAGGAAGGCTCTGATAATTCTGTATCACAAGACAAAATATCAAACCATAGATATTAACCCTCTCAAACACTATGGGAAAATTATGTTCTTAATTAGAGATAAGCAGAAAACATTTATCTTGTTCTGCACAATACTAGAACATTTCCAACTTTTCTCATTCAACATTTGCACAGCTGAAGGATTTTTCAAATATTGATTGGGTGTATTTGAGCAGAAAATTTAAGGAGAAAGAAGATGACTGCCTAAATTCAGAGCAAGTGCATAACCCTTCGTATTTCATTTGTTTGTATTCCTAGTCCATGGCTACTTAGTGGCATGTTGTATTTTTGAGACATTACACTCTGGAAATAACTGATTAGTTAATAAAAAAGGGAGATTAATTGTTCATCTCCTCCCTCTGTTTGTGAAGCTGGAAGAGGATGGAAAATAAAAGATTTGTCTCAGAGAACCTGTTTAACCACCAGGTACTTCAAGCTGCTGGCATAGGATACGCTTTCTTCCCTGCCTTGCTCACATAATGACAAAAGCTAAGAGACAGCTGAGGCTATGGGCTACCTGTAAAGGCAAAGGTCTGTTTACCAGAACTTGACTGTGATCTGTAGAACTAATATTGTAAGCACCAAAAGACTTCCTTATTGATCAATGTTTCTTTTGGTAAAATGATTTTTCTGTATTTGGGTTATTGGTATTTTTGAAGTTTCCTTTCACATAAGCTCTTGCTACAGTTCAAGACAATCAAAAGACTGTAGCTTTTGATTCTTTATTTATTACCACCTGATATTTTCTGTTGAGCTTGTTCTGCCCTCTAATTGCTGACCTTCTTTACAGATTCTGCCTAATACATGATGAAGTATAAGATGTTCCAAGGTCAGCACTAAGCTCAAACATAACAAAAAGAAAAAAAAAAAATCTAAATATTTATGTCTCATGGTGGCAGAAATTTTCACATTTCCCCATTTTATGTGCTTGTATGCTTTCTTCAAGCTTTTCAGTGCCAGACTTTCAGCACTGGAGCTACAAACAGTCATGCCAGAATAGCAAGTGTTCCAGCTGCAGGACAGTTCCTTGACAATTGAGATTTCTTTCCCACTGTTGGTGTAATGAAAAATTCTACTTCCTTGCAAAAGCTGTTCATTTCAACTAATCAACATTTTTCTGACAGAAAGCTGTTTAAATGGAAAATCCCCAGCAGATCTAATTATTGCATTAATAATTAGTAGCCAAAGAGAGATCAGAAAAGAGATGAATTTAGAATCATGATAATGATGATTATGATGTTTTGCAAATTGTGGTGCTCTACCTGTCGATTCCAATAGCTCTAAATAAGGTTTTTAAATAGTATTGGATGATAATCATCTGTAGGTACTGGGTTTGCACTATGCTTAACTTGGTAAGGAATTGCTCCTGAGCTGGAAAGGAACTGTTGGGAAAGAGATAGACCTTATTTTGAATGAGTCTTTTAAAATTTACATTGTCTCACAGAGTTGCTAGAAAAATATGCCATGAATATCAAGGCACACTAAAAACCACAAACTAACAACAATTTGTCTATTATTTTCCAATGAAGGTTTTATGATGTTACAGAACAAAGAACATATAAGAACATAAGAATACAGAATAATGTAAAAGTTACAAAATTGTATAATTGTCTGCAAAACTTAAAGCTTACTTTAAATTATTCATTAAGAAAATATTAATTTTTAAGCTTCCTGCTCTTTGTCAGTGACTGATCCCAAACATATGTAGACACGTTCATAATTTAGAAACATTTTTTTTCAGATCAACTTGTTCACAAACTCTTTACTTTGACACTATTTGTCTCTTTTTTTTTGTGTGTGTGTGTATATATATTTAATCACACAAATTAAGGCTTATTGTTGGTGTTTCTTGACAGTGTATAGAGGGTAGTGCAGTAAAATTACATAAGCTTAGACTTGAGCGGAGTTAATAGCAAAACTTTTTCAACTGATAGTGCTGATTTAGTGTTATAGTACTTAGCAAAGAACATCCATAATCTCAGCTGTTTCTGTTTATACAATTATGACAAAAATTGTGTTTAACTTTTGCCTAATACTGGTGGTTATTGTATGAATTAGAATGTTTTAAATTGTCATGTAATTCTCTAGGAAAGATCAACTGTTTTTAAGAATATTTTAACAGACTTATGAACCTTTCAGTAGTAAATGGATTGAATTTCCAACAAAATTGTCTAAACATGTTTTTTACTATGACTTGGTTTCACTTCCAAAAAATACTTTTCAGGAAGTACTTATTCTGCCATTTAAGTTGATTATTTCATTGTGATGGTTCAAACCACAAATGCTGACAGAAGAGACATTAAATAAAGGGGTACCGGGTTTGGGTACTGTAGGTACTATTGTAGTTGTACCTATGCATCTAAATAGGTTGTAGGATACCATAGAATTATTTTTCCTAACTGCTGTTGGAGCTATTAATAATAATTTATTTAATACAAGCTTCACAGTGTGTCTGTTATGAAATAAAAGAAGTACAGAGCATTTATGAAACTTCAGTTCCTAGTAGCTGCAAATACTATATAGCATTACATTTTATTAAAAGAGTGATACAAGAGCCTATTCAGCCTAGTTCTGCTAGTCCAGCAGAGAAGATAACAAAAACAACAGTTTCTGCTGCTTCTTACTAAGTATTTAATGAAGGAAATGAATGCAGATTCCAGTTCTTAAGGTTAACTACAAATCTCCATGTCTATCTCTTGCACTTATTATTGCTTTTGACCTATGCCTCAGAGCTATCTGAACAAGCTGGAGGTGCTGTGTCTTAGAACAGTTTTTCTTATACATAAACTTAAACCACATAATTATTTTCTTTATAATTTAAAAACAATATTTAGAACATAAAAGTAAAAGAATCTTTCATTTAAATAGATATGTACTTACTTTATCATTTGTCATTCTTGCAAATCATTACAAATTTGTGCGAGTGTGATGGGGCAGCACTGCAAATCATAAAGTACAGGTGATTGTGTAGAGGGGTGAGAATGAATCTTCCACTTGCACAGAAGAGTAGGCCTTGGTCACAGCCTTTATACTTGCTCTGAAGAGGATGAACTGGAAAAGTAAGAAGCTGCAAGTTTCCCATGTCATTTTTTTAAATTCCGTGGACTCTTTTGTAAAGTATTTGGGTTCATATTTACAAATACAAATTCCAAAATGACTTAGTAGAGAAAAGTATAAAATATTTAAGTTTTTTATCTGAAACGAGTAATCAAATTTATTGGAGAGAACTAGGTAAATAGTCAAATTCCTGCAAAACTGAAGAAAAAACATGAGATATACTTTTTCTCTTTCATATTGTTCTTTTACAGTAGTTTATATTGCTAACTATGGTGGTGTTAAAACTTCCACTAACTCTCACCTTTACGTCCTACATGTTCGATTGATTTATCTTCCTTTATAAATTTCACCATACGATGAAAATAGTGTGGCATTGAAGCCTAGGCTAACCTAGCCTGGTTTGCTCTTTTATTTGTGGAGTAGAACTTTGAATTTACTGAAAGTGTTTTTTACAAAATATCAAGGAAGAAAATGTGCCAAACAAATGACTCCTACAAATGATGATTATGCCTTTTTAAGAACTGAAAAACAAAATATCTAAATATCTCATTTTCGGAGGTGAAATTATATTATTATGGATTGTGTTGGTCTTTTTGTCTTAGTTGGTGACGGGAATATATTTCTTTATAATGTGTGAAGAAACTTACTGAAAAAGATTTTTACTCCCCAGCTGTACACATACTGCAGATGTTTTATATTAGTATGTAACAGTAAGAGACCGTTTAGCACAATCATGGCTCTTATTATTGCTTTTTTTTATGCTTTTAACAAACATTTTACCCTGTACTGAGGAGAGGAAGCACTTCCCATAGAAACAATTTATGTCTCTCTTTAATTCTTTTCTGAAAATAAATTTTCTTAGACAAAGATCAAACAATAGCTGCAGCTGAACACAACGCGTAACCACTCTGAGGATTTCCTATCTCTGTGGATAATTGAAGGCAGAATATATCACAAATTTATTCCAGGTATGTTCAAACACTTGGAACCATATGTTTGTCTTGGTTGTTTCCTCTATATAAACAATTAAACATTCATAATTTCCCTTTCATTAATTTTCCTGATAGTATATTCCTTTTTATTTAGTATATTCCTTTTTATTTAACTTCATTGGCGTACATCTCTGAACAAAAATGTGGGTAAATAATAAACAAAATGTGTGACCAATAACAAATAATACATATTACTGAGATAGTTTCTTCATTTTATATATATATATATATATATATATATATATATATATATTTCTTTTTTTTTTAAATCACTGTTGATTTCTCTTATTGCTCATCTTACTTCAGAGACGAATCATGTGCTGGAATAATTATGATCTATCCTGGGACTGCAGAATTGTGCAAAACTGATTTTTCTCTCATCTGTTTTTAATACTTCAGAAAGTTCATAAGGAAAACAGTGGTGGAATTTATTCAAGTAATTCCCATATAGGTTAGAGTGAAATATGTATCCTGTTTTAAAGATACATATTCTGATACAAATATTGCAGTACTTCACATTATCCAAAAATTCTATTGTTTGAGGGGGCTTATTGTGAAAGGTAAGATATTAAAATTACAATTTGTCTCTGAAGATGACAGCAAATAAAAAGTATCTTATAATAACCAAAATCAGAGTAGTACCCAAAGGGTCAGTATGTTTGTCTACCATATAATTGTAATTATACAAGATACCTGTGTAACTGAGAACAGAATTTGACTGAGCAATCACTAATAATTTTATATGGTGGTAGTGTTTTGGTTTTTTGTTTTTCTTCCCCCGCCCCGGCCCCAAGCTTTATTTATTCTACACTTAATTCCCATCAGAGAGAGAGGTGTGTGTCTGTGAATTATGACAGTTAACAATTCTACAAAACCTACTGTTTTGTAATCGACTGTAATGATGCAAGCGCTAAGTGACCTATTATAGGACAACTCCCTTAGACGTGTCAGCAGTGATATGGAAAATATGACAGTAACAAGATACATACCCTCAGACCTTCAAATTAAGCAAGACTGTGGCAGGTATGATACGAATATGGCATGATCTCTCTGAAGTGTTAAAAAATAACTGTATCTTTATCTTTTATGCAATGTACTTTCTTCCTAAACAAAAGGGCTTTGACTGAATAGAGGCTGATTGCTGGGTAGGGGTCTTCTCAGACTCATTGGTCTTAATATCTTTCATTTTAATAAGTAATAATGCCTTTAACTCACAAGCCAGCAATTCAAAATTCTGATAATGCCTGATTAGATACCTGAAAAAGATTCTAATAGAGGCAACATACATTTTCTAAACATTTTTTGTTGTTATTATTAACACAAATAGGTTGTCTCTTTCCCTCAAACATAATGCATAGTAAGCTGAAAGTAATTTTTCCACAAATCAAGATTTTTCTTAATTTACATGTCATTTGATGTTTAACTGCAAGTTGTAGGAAATAGATGTTAGCTTTTACAAGTGTTTAAAAAACATGCTGTAATTCTACTATGATGTTACAAGAAACTTTGTATATATATGTATTTACATAGACTACATTCTAAACATCTGGTAGAACAAGAGTAAGTAGTTATTATTATGTAATTTCATTCATCTTTTTTATGCTAAATGATTTACTGTGTTTTATTTTTTGAGGAAACCACATGTGACAGGCGGAGTTTCAAATAATTTTGAACATTTCAAGTAAAAGCATTGACCTATCTTGTTCAAGATTTGAACATTTAGAACTGTTGGGTGATGTCAAGTAATTAAGATACAGACATGGCCCATCTTTGCATCTTTTTTTAAAGGACAAATCTATTGTCCAGTAATTCCTACTTCCTCAAGAATGAATTGACTCAAGAAATTCTGTGAATACATAAGAAGAAGATGCTTTCCCAAGTAGAATAACACCTTCATAGAGATCCATGAGTGAAGCTTTGCAGTGTGACACATATGTAAGAAAAAAGAAATACATAATTTTAAAATAAAATATAGAAAGGATAATCAGCATAAATAAAACAAATTTTATGGACTTAAATGTGAGTTAGTGATTCTAAGGGAGAGAAAAGAATAGAGATTGAAACAAGGTATTAAATTTTAAGGTGTAGAAATAGATGCGGCATTCATTTCCAGAAGGTACCCTGTCCTCTTCGATTTTCCCTTATCAATTTTAAAGCCTATGCAACTACTATTAATCACTTTTTTAAACGAAAGGTCTTTTCTAAAATTAATTGTTGTCATCTTGTTGCCTTTAGAAAAATTCTGAACAAAATAATTCTTACTGAAATAAATACGATCTGTGTTATCAACAATTTTTAAAACTAGGCTTTTCATACTGTATTGAATTTGCATGGCAAAGTTTTGGTAGCGGGTGGGGCTACAGGTTGGCTTCTGGGAGAAGCTGCTATAAGCTTCCCCCATGTCTGGGGGCCAGTGTCAGCAGGCTCCAAGAGAGACCTGCTGCTGACAAAGCTGAGACAATTAGCAACAGTGGTAGTACCTCGGGTACAGCATATTTAAGAAGGAAGAGAATAAAAAAGAACAAACCTGCACAAAGGCAATTGAAAACAGTCAGAGGAGTGAGAATATGTGAGAGAAACAACTCCGCAAACACCAAGGTCAGTGAAGAAGAAGGAGGAGGAGGTGCTCCAGTCACCGCAGCAGATTGCCCTGCAGCCTGTGGTGCAGCCCATGGTGAGGCCATCTGTCCCCCTGCAGCCCTGGGAGGTCCACAGCAGAGCTGAGAACTACCTGCAGACTATGGACGACTCCATGCTGGAGTAGGTGGATGCACGCGAAGGAGGATGTGACCCTGTGGAAAGTCCATGCTGGAGCAGGCTCCTGGCAAGACCTGTGGCACTGTGGAGATAGGAGCCCACCCTGGAGCAAGTTTGCCGGCAGGACATGTAACCCCATGGGAAACTCATGCTCGAGTTGTTTGTGAAGAACTGCAGCCTGTAGGAAGAAGAATTGGAGAAGCTCACAACGAGTGTCTCCTGTGGAAGGGACCGCATCCTGTAGTAGGGGAAGAACATGAGGAGTCCTCCTTGTGAGGAGGAAGGAGTGAAAGAAACAACATGTGAAGAACTGATCACAACCACCATTCTTCATCTTCCTATGCCATTTGGGTGGAGGAAGTAGGGAAAATGGGGAATGAAGCTGTGCCAGGAAAGAAGGGGCAGTTTGGGGGAAGATATTTTAAGATTATTTTTTATTTCTTATTATCCAACTCTGATTTTGATTGATAATAAATTAAATGAATTTTCCCCAAGCTGAGTCTGTTTTGCCAATGATGGTAATGGGTGAGTTATCTCCCTGTCTCTATCTCAATCTATGAGCCTTTTCTTATGTTTTTTTCTCCCCTGTCCAGCTGAAGAATAGGAGCGATAAAATGGCTTTGGGGATCACCTGGCATCCAGCCACAAAACACTACAGATACATCTGCATGCTAAGTTTCAATTGAAGGATTCACAATAATCTATGTATATATTAACAAAGAAGTACATATTCAATAAAATATTAATCAGTAAGGCTGGTAATTTATTCCCAGGAAGTTTTAAGTATCTATAAAAGTGGATTCAGACAGGGAACCTTCTTTATGGATATGGAATTTTATGCTTCAGGACGACTTGTTTAAGTAAGCAGAATAATGGTATCCATTGAAATTAGAAAATAATGAATTTTTTTAATGTATTTAAAGGAAAAGAAAGTTGGGAAAAACAGTGAAGTATAATACATTAATATTTATGAATTATTATTTAGATGTATAGATTAATTACTGACAACTTTGAATTATATACATGCACCATCTTTTCTAGCTCATAACTCACACTGACATTTCTCAAAAATCAAAAATATGATTGATATAGAACTAGTATTTTCACTTCTTTGCAGTGAAACACCAGGTTATAGAAATTTCCAGTGACTGCAGTTTTTAGTATAGAGAAAATTTAAATGACTTACTGTGCTTTCAGATGTAAAAAACTACTTTAAAATTATGAAGGGAATGTTCTAATCTGAAAGTGAATGTGACATCTAAAAGCTCACAGTATTAGTAAAAGTTATATCTCAAGTTACTAACTATCATTTTGACCTTATGAAATTAGTTTTATTTTCTATTACTATTTGAAGTAGTAATAACTGAAATATTGATGTGGTATTTTAATAATAATTGCTATATTCAGTTCAAACAAACTACATGTTTAAAAAATATAGAAGTATTTTGAGTGTGAATTAAGTCTACTGGTTTTAATCATCTCAGCTTCCCAACACCTTCTTCTAAGAATCTCTTGTACTAAAGGTATAAAACTTGAAAAATAGCCAGTTGTTCCCTGCTCTGCTAATTATGCTGAACTTTCATTTGTAAAAGATGTAGGTTTTTCAGATTCATAAATTTATGCTATAATTTCACCAGGTTTTTAAATAATTTTTCCTAGCACTAATTTTAATTTTAATTTTTTTATTTTTCTACAAAGGCAAACTATTTTTGTGTGCCTTCCAGAGACTTGGTTTAAAAGCAGACAAAAATCCCAGGCAAACAAGAAACAGAAAAAATCAGTAATGTCATAAATGCTAGAGAGTTTAGTCACAGTTAGGAAGGTGGAAAAGATTGGACGTAAGTTCTCCAGAGATTTGTTTGAGAGCTCACTGAAGACTTGCTGGCAAAGGTTAATCTGATCAAGTTTTCAAAAGATGAAGCAGAGTAGACTAGTGCTTGCCTTACAGAAGTTGCAGTCAGCTTACCATGACAATGAAATATATTGAGAAGACCAATAATAATTTAAACAAAGCAAAGGAAAAAGAAAGTGATGTGGTTAATTCATGTAGATCCTATTCTGCTGGAGTTTTTGCACCCAAGTGCTAGCTTTTGACAAGCTGCAAATTCATTTTTCTGCTTGAGATTGTTTTACTGTAAAGAATGTGCTTGAGAAGAAGTGAGTAAGTTTCATTTGATACATGCCAGTTGGCAGAGTTTTGTTTTCTTGCAAATAATTCTTAGTGAAAATAATAGAAGACCTGGGTAAGGTCATAGGTTCTGGCTGGTGGCAATAAGCATCTGTGATGGTTTTGATGCTGTCATGTATTCAAAATAGAAAAATAAACTAGCAAGAGAGGGAAAAACAAAGAGGCAGGAATCTTTTGAGGGTTAGAGAAAGGTCAACTAACACTTAATTGCTATATATAAAGTAGAGGCAAATATTAAGATTGTTTGAAAATAGTTTTGTAAAAGTATTATTTAAAGGAAAAAGAGTTTTAATCATAGAGAGCTTTTAATCATAAGCACAAAAATGTATAAATTGGTATCTTTACAGAATTAAGTCTAAAAGAGACAATGGAAAGAGTTGTCTAAAGTGAAAACAGCTATAGTATCTTCTCTAACATATTTAAAACCCACCAGCTAGAAGACCAGATATGGAAAACCTAGGCAATAATATGTGCTCCCACATAATGAACTCTGGCCTTGGAAAGGTCAGTGTCAATGCTGCAGTAATAGTATGACGATGGCTGAGGAAAATGCACATAAATTTGTTCTAGGCACTTTTTTTTGTGGTAAACAAATGTTTTCTCCAGGTAAGTAATTTACATTCTTATTGTTCTCCAAAGTTTAGCTCTACTTTTTCAGTGATGTAATTACATTTTCTTTGAAGATACACGTGGAATTTCAGGCAACAGAAGCCTATTTCAAATAGTGTTACTTTTACAGCTTTGTATTTCCTTATTTTGTTATTTTACTATCTAATTCAATTCCTCTATTGTTTGTTTGTTTGTTTTATTATTATTTTCCTGCCATTTTATTTCACTTGTTACATTTTTTTTCTTCATTTATTTTCTGCTCATATATCTATTTTTATTTTAGTTAATTATGTTCTACTGATTTGTGAGACAGAAGGAGAGAGAGAATGCAAGAATTATAAATACTGTTTTCTCATCCGTATTATATTCTTCCTTGTCTTTCTCATTGTTTTTAAAGCATCTTAATATAATTTTTTTTCTTTTAATTCTCATCTTTTCCTCAGCATAGATTCAATGCATAGACCATGAGTACTTCTTCACCATCATTAAAAGGAGCACCCTGGCAATAAGAGGTCAGCTCTGGCTCTGTGAATTTCAGGCTGCAAAACTGAATTAATTCAGCTGTTAGATACAACAGAACCTGGGGCATGGGGCAAGGGAGGGAGGACATCAGACCTGGATAACCTCTGGACAAATTGCATCATTTCAGTAAACTCCTGAAGATATTTCTGACTCAATGTAGCTACTTTGTACATATATAGAGATAGATCTATCTATCTATCTGTATGTATGTATATAACCAGAAACATAAGCAATATGATTCAGGAACTTAATGAACTTAAAACAGAAGAACAGGATGAAAAACAGGCAAGTAATGGACAAACTGCCAAAGAAATTATCTTCCTTAGTCTTTAGTCATAGCTCTGCCATTACGAGTTTTCTGTTAGTCTTTGCCACCAAACTTCTTTTTACCCATTTCCCTTCCCCACCCACCAATCTTTGCCCTCTTTTCCCTTTCTTCTGTTCTTTTCCTGATCATTACTCCTTTTATTTCATGTCTCACTAGTCAGTACCCTGCAGTTTCAACTTGTATTCCTCAAAATGTCTTTCCTTTCACATCTCTTTCTTTTTTTTTAGAAAATACTTTGTGTTGCTGAAAAAAAAACCCACAAAACCCTCTCACAAACAAACAAATAAACCCTAACCCAAGGCAAAAAAAAACGTCCCCTGAGATACATCTAACACTATCATCTAGAGGAATAGGAGAATATCCCTTCAGAGAACTAATAATCTTATCTAACACCCTGTACTGTGTATTATGAAGATACTGTTATAGATTAAGATAGTAATGGGAGTTTCTTCATTTACAGTTTCTGATGAAATTTAATTCTAGTCTCTGCTGGTTAGAATTGCATTCAAAACCTGACAGTCTAAGTTTCGACGAGTAAGGGCAGATTCTTCTGTTAAACTGGATGCTCTGTTCTGTTGAGTACCGATAAGGATCATGGCTGAAAGCATTGTGGCCAAGCTAGATCAGCCGGGAGAAGACACATTCTGAGCAGGGGAAAATGCGATCTACATATCAACGACGAGCTAACGAGTCACACAACAGGCCGGCTGACCGACCAGAGATGGAGGATGTGCTGGAGGGCACATAGCCCCATCTCGTGATATGCCCAGCTCCGAAAACAAAGGGGAAAAGTTGAGACCCTTTTAACATGGCCCGGAGCTTGTCAAGATTTGTTCATCTTTTGCAATCACTACTTCCCCTTGATTTCTGCATGACACAAAAGGGGCAAGGCTGAGACCCTCAACGTGGCCCAGGACTTGTCCAGACTTGTCCCTCTTTCACAATCACTACTTCCCCCCTCCCTGCCCCCGACTTTCCTCTACTCTGGGAGCTATAAAAAGCTCACCTAAAACAGCACGGTTTAGGGAATACCAGCCTCATCTAAGGGCCTGTCCAGTTTTCATCGAGAGAATACCAGCTCGTCCTCACCGGGGGGAATACCAGTCTCACCACGGGTCCTACCAGTCTCACCGGAGGGAATATGAGGTCGGCCTCATCAAGGGAATACCAGCTCGGCCTCATCAAGAGAATACCAGCCTACCGCCCTCACCAAGGGAATATCAGCTCGTCCTCACAGAGGGACCTACCAGTCTCACCGAAGGGAATACCAGCTCGGCTTCACCAAGAGAATACCAGCACCCTGAGGACCCTCACCCTGAACCAGACATCGGAGGACGCTGCGCTCCTGACCCCAGCATCCTCGTTGTGGAACACTGAGGCTACACATCACCGTACAAGTCCTGTCATCTACACTGCAGGGCCGTAAGAGACTGGATCCCTCACTCTTTCCTTTCTTCCTTTCCCTCTGCTCTTTCCTTCTCTCCTTTTTTCTATACCCCCATTTCTTTGTCTCTCCTTCAGTATGCATATTACTCTCTTTCTCTCTCCCTTATACCTTAGTTTTCCTTCCCTCTCTACCACTCTCCTTCTCCCTTTCCCTTTTGAACATATAAGGATAACATCTTCAAGCGTTAACTCACAGCTGTTGAGTCTGGGCGTGTGTTGCGTCTAGAGTTAACTCATCCCTCATCCCATCGTTTGGGATGGGACATGTTCAAAACAGATTTTTAAGATGCTATGTTTTTTGTAGGTCTTATTTGATTTAGCCTTGTAGGTTTTTAATCTTTCTTTCTCCTGAAATACTTTATTCAATTTTTATTTAAGGCTGCCAGGCAAGTTGTTAATATCTTATAATTTAAAAGCTATGCACATGCAAAGGAAAAGTTTGAATTAACTGACACAGCTTAAAGAGCATGATATAAACCAAGTTATCATGGAAGAAGACCTATTTGTCACCGCAAAGAGCTTGCCTAAGACTTTCGTTAAATATGTAGCTTTACATAATGTCACAGTAATATATTAAGCAAATGTTGCACTTAAGCTAGTTTAGAGAGTACTCGTCTCCATACTTGTCTCATGCTGCCAGAACTACTTATTCATTTGCACAGTGAACAAGATTAGCGTAATGTCCAACTGAGAAACCGTACGACACAAAATTGATTAGGTTTACCTGGATTTTAATTTTTTTTAATCATAGAGTGACATGCATAATTGTATAGCCACTATGCAGGGGGCAATAGAGAAACAGAAATTAAGCCTGGAGCTAGGAGAAAACATTCATAAATAGTTACACCAATTTATTTTTATCCTGTATTTAATGTTGCTCTAGTTATGTGATGTAAGGCTGGTATCTGGCTTCACTGTGAAGCATGACAGCTTGAATTGTTCTAGTGGTCTTCAAAACAGCTAATTATTTTTAGGGAGGTCTACTGCTTCTCTGATAAAATTCATTCTTGTATCAGTTAGCTTTGAATGAAGTGGCTAGTGAACCATCACAATACCTGCAGCTCAGTCTTGTATAATTAGAAATCACTGCAGCTTAGTTGAAGCTTTGCACAGAGATTGCTTTAAAATGAGAAGTTACAGAAGCATGTATATGCTATTCGTAACTTGCCTTCATCTATAGGCTTAGGCACCGTATCAATGAAATTGCTGAAATAGAAGTAAAGCATCTTTAGTGCACACTTTTAAAGGTTATATGTACCATTTAAAGCTTTGCGATGTACTGCTCGGGATCTATGCTGTAATTTGTATAAGTGTAACTTGTAAAGACTCATTTTAATAGTAAGCAGCACTGTTGTTGAATGAACCAAGCAATGTGCTCTTGATCTCCTCTAATACATACTATAATTAGCATGATAATGAATGTTTAGTCTATGAAAATCCAACACCTGATATTTCTTCTTGTTTTTCTTGAAAAATTACTACATAATCAAAAGAGCAGTCACTTATGGTGGTTTAGGCAGCTTCAATCCTAAATAGCATTTAAACAGAGAATAAAAATTGGATTACCAAATGTAAAAATGAACTGAAGGACATTTTTGCATTCTGGTTTTCTTTTTTATTTTTATTTTTTTTTTCCCCTCAGCATTTCAGTGGTTGTGTAAGCAGATGGAGTTAAATGAACACATTTTCAAATATCCTTAACTGGCAGGAGAAATCATGAGTTTCTAAGAAAGGTCGTTTAGCTTCTAGGTATTGGGATGAAACCTACAAAAACATTTCCCTATGTATAGTTTTAGAATATACCTAATTTAAATTATTTCATTCATATGTGATGAAAAAACCCAGCAACAACCAAACACAATTTCTTAAGGAAAGTTTTGAAGCAATTCTAAAATGTTCTTTCTCATTTTTTTGTGTGCAGATTACTAGAATTATAGCAAATATTCTGAATTTAGAAGTACTCATACAGATTTCAAAGTAGAAGATAAAAACAGTTGATACTGGAGAAAATTGTGATGTTTCTTCTATGAAAAATATCATCGGCATATGTGCTATTTTCTGTGAATCTGACAAAACCTTCATCTTCTTTTATAGACAAACCCTATTGCTTTGCAATG
The DNA here is from genome assembly GCF_036013475.1 of Columba livia. NCBI lineage: Eukaryota > Metazoa > Chordata > Aves > Columbiformes > Columbidae > Columba > Columba livia. Next base: position 51,236,032 of record NC_088642.1, on the reverse strand, counting down.
CAAACAGAACATACATTGAGAACTCAATGTTGTCATTTTTAAATGCTACAATAAGAAATGGAATCACATAAAATAAAATAATTGGATTTTGCTACAGTGTTGAAAAAAATGCAAACATTAATTCCTCTAAATCAATTAGCTCTCAATTTCTTGTGAACTACATTTCATAAAATAAACAGTTGTATGTATGGAAATGGCCTACTTAATTCCTTTGTTGTTTGCATGATTAGGAATAAGTTAGTAGGGGGGACTATTTATTCTAAATGAGGAACAACATTTCCTTGGCCCCCCACAGAATAGCATAATTTACAGAAATTCTTCAAAGGCTTTTATTGGTCCCAGCTGTGAACCAAAACACTAGTTATATGTTTTCCATATTATTTCAGCAATTCAGCACTGAAAGAGATTTCTAACTCCAGCATCTTTTCTTTATTCTCCTGTTGTCCTGCCTAACATTCACTTTGTGCCACACTGTAACCCCAAAGCAGAAGGCAATGCTTTAATTAAATAAATTAAATATTACACTGGAACCAAAATTCCAAAATTACGGGGCTGTTGGTCCTTAATGTGTCAGTGTCAACCAAGGTTACTACTATGCAATCTTGCCTACCTGAGACGGGATCACGGAGTATCATCTAGCGTGACTGTAACTTCAGACTGAAAATGTGGAGAAACTAGGACCTTTTTCCATAAGCACTTCTACTTATCAGTCACCAAAATGCTTTCACTACTCTTTTTATTTGTCACTATATAAATACATAGACTTAACCCTTGCAAGGTAAGTACCAGGTAGCTTGCTTACCTGTAACATCAGGTTCAGCTGTTGAACAGATAAATGTTCAATCTACTTTTAAGAATCTTGTACCTTCTATAAAATAAATTTTTAAGTCTTTATGCAAACTTACTGTTTATATAAGTTGAAAGCAACTTTACTTCAGCTGCGTAAATCCAGATGTAAAATGAATTTATGTCTCTCTTTAGCCTTTATTGAAGCAGTATCTGTGCCTTTATCTTGATGAAGGTTCAGACACTTTTTTTTCTTAGCTCTAACATTCTAAGGGGTTTATGTTAGCTGCTACAATTGCAGACATTTTCTATGTCTATGAGAGTGATACTTCCAGAGAAATAATAATTTGCATGATAATAATTTGCATAATAATAATGATTGATTGTATTTGTTCTGGGTGTCCATGGCAAGGTATTAGCAGCTGGTGGTCCTGCAGTCCCCTGTGGGAAGAGGTTCCTCAAAGCCAAAGCTGAGCCCATTAGCAAAGCTCATGGTGCTTCAATGAAAATATATTTTTAAAGGGCAGAAAACACTACATGGAGGGAAGTGAAGGGAACAGAAAAAGTGAGAAATAGCAGAGGGAACACCAAGTTCAGACCAGGAGCAGGAAGCAGAGGAAGTGCTCCATGGTGAAGCAGATCTCCACATGGCAGCGTATGGAAGACCCATGGTGCTACAGATGGGTATTCCTGAAAGGACTGAAAACCATGGAGACACCTTGCTGGAGCGGAGGAGAAATGTGAGGGAAGTAGTACCAAAAAGGTGGGAACATAGTGGTGTTTGGAGTGACAGAATGATGATGAGCCTGGGAAAGGAGAGAGGAAGGTGTTTTAACGTGTCTTTCTTTTCCACTACCCAGATCTATTTTAACTGATGATAAATTGTTTTCCCACTGTTGAGTATATTTTACCTCTAACAGTAATTGGCAAATAATCTTCCTGTCTTTATCTTGACACACCAATGTTCTCATTACGTTTTTTTCCTATTTCACTCCACATTCCACTCCGTGTATACATGTATGTGTGTGTGTGTGTCATGACTGAGTGCCCAGGTGGGAGTCTGACTGTTAACTAAGGCTACCACAATAACTGTAGTCATATAGGTAAAACAAACAACCAACCCACCCCACCGACATACATTTATACTAAAAAACAGAAAAGGTATGTCTTTTTTCTTGGTGGTGCCTTCTAAATCACTGTTTTGCACAAGTTTCCTGCTCTATCTCAGAGAATTTAATCCCTTTTCCACTTAAAGACTTTCTATTATGTCAGAGCTTTACTATAAAAGGACAAAGGATCACTTAAGCCATCATTACACAGATCAGTCTGAATGATCATCAGGACTGGATAAGAACACTTCCAATCCTTTGATTATGGGTGGCTTGCTCAGGTGTGGAAGTATGGCTGGTAAAATTGCAGTTAGCTCTTTAAGAGCTTGGTTTCTCATGACTACATCTCAGTTCTCGTACTTTTTGCTGTTGCCTGTGATTGCCTCCGTTTGGATGCTTTTCTGTCTTCTCCTCACTTCATGCATTCAAATCCAAACGTGTTCAATTTGTGTGAATTCAGTTGTCGCCAATGCATTATTTTTCCTTCTCTTTCCTAGTCTCATGGTCATTCAGCATTAAAAAATAGATGCTATAATTTGGAAGCAGGAATCTCTTCAAGCAAAGCAAAAATATTTTCATGTGATTCATTTAGATGTAGGAAGGCAACTAGGAAAGCTAAGGCCTCCTTAGAATTCATCCGTGTGAGAGGGGTGAAGGACAACAGAGAGAGCTTCTTTACATGGCGGATAAAACTAACACCAGAGGCAATGTAGACCCACTGATGAATGAGATCGGTGCCCTGGTACTGAATGCCTTCTTTGTCTCTGTCTACTCTGTCAGAGGCTGTCCTGAGGAGCCCCATACCCCTGAGGCCTCAGAGGAAATCAGGAAAATGGAGGAGTTTGCCTTGGTTGATTAGGACTGGGTTAGGGAGCAATTAAGCAATCTGGACATCAATAAATCCATGAGTCCAGATGGGATGCACCTGTGGGTGCTGAGGGAGCTGGCTGAAGTCATTGCTAGGCCACTGTCCATCATCTTTGCTAAGTCTTGGGAAATGGAAGGGGTGTCTGAGGACTGGAGGAAAACAAATGTCACTCCAGTCTTCAAAAGGGGCAAGAAGGAGGACCCGGGTAACTATAGACCGGTCAGCCTCACATTCATCCCTGGAAAGGTGATGGAAAAACTCATCCTGGTGCCATCTCAATGTATATCAAGGATAAGAGGGTCATTAGGGGCAGTCAACATGGCTTCATCAAGGGGAAGTCGTGCTTAAACAACCTCATAGCATTTTATGAGGAGATAACAAGGTGGATAGACGATGGCAAAGCAGTGGATGTGGTCTGTCTTGATTTCAATAAAACACTTGACACAGTCTCCCACAGCATCCTTGCAGCTAAGCTGCAGAAATATGGTCTGGACGATCAGGAAGTGATCATCTGGAAGTCGTTTGTCAACGACTTGGATGAGGGACTAGAGTGCACTGTCAGCAAGTTTGCTGATGACACCAAGCTGGGAGGAGTGGCTGATGCACCAGAAGGCTGTGCTGCCATCCAGTGAGACCTGGACAGGCTGGAGAGTTGGGCGGGGAAAAATTTAATGAGATATAACAGTAGAAAGTGTATTGCATCTGGGTAGGAACAACCCCAGGTTCCAGAATAAGTTGAGGAATGACCTGTTAGAGAGCAGTGTAGGGGAAAGGGACCTGGGGGTCCTGGTGGACAGCAGGACAACCGTGAGCCAGCACTGTGTCCTTGTGGCCAAGAAGGCCAATGGCATTCTGGGGTGTATTAGGAGCGGTGTGGTTAGTAGAGTGAGAGAGGTTCTCCTTCCCCCCTACTGTGCCCTGGTGAGACCACATCTGGAATAATATGTCCAGTTCTGGGCCCCTCAGTTCAAGAAGGACAGGGAACTAGTTGAGAGAGTCCAACGCAGAGCCACAAAGATGATTAAGGGAGTTGAGCGTCTCCCTTATGAGGAAAGGCTGAGGGAGCTGGATCTCTTAAGCTTGGAGCAGACTGAGGGGTGACCTCATTAATGTTTATAAATATGTAAAGAGTGAGTGTCATGAGGATGGAACCAGATTGTTCTCGGTGACAACTAATGATAGGGAAAGGGGCAATGGGTACAAACTGGAACACAGGAGGTTCCACTTAAATATGAGAAGAAACTTCTTCACAGTGAGGGTCACAGAACACTGGAACAGGCTGTTCAGGGAGGTTGCGGAGTCTCCTACTCTGGAGACATTCAAAACCTGCCTGGACACATTCCAGTGTAACTTCATCTAGGTGTTCCTGCTCCGGCAGAGGGATTGGACTTGATGATCTTTCGAGGTCCCTTCCAATCCCCAACACTCTGTGATTCTGTGATCTAAATGGTCCAATAAACATATTCTGTGAAATCTTGATCTAATATAAATCTTTACAGAAAGTTTGATTTGATGACATTAAGGACTTTGGCTTAGGAAACAATAACTGAAGACCAGTACTATATTGTACCACTTACATTATGAACTGTTTGAAAATAATCTGTATTCAGGTATATGAATGAGTTATCAATATACAAAGAAGCAAACCGACCTTAGGATGTATGGCAACAGCTTTGTGTAAGACAGCATGAGACATTTTAATTAACTTCTTTTACAGAATTAAAAAATTTCCACTTATGGACAATTTGCAGTTCTCTAGTTTATGGTTAAACTTGTTTGGGTTTGATTTCACTAAGAATGAGAAAATGAGTGCCATAGATATACACAGAGGAAAAAAAGGCATAAAATTAACTACATTCCTCAACAGAATCAAAATTAATAAAATCAGGCATTCAACAGATAGTATTGAGAAGCACACAGCTTTATTAAATCATGGAATAAGATAACTGTAATATAATTTATTTTTAATATAGCAACAAATTCACAGAAATGTTAATTTGCCAACACTTAATAATATTTTTCATCTTCAGTCCTCTCTATTGAGTCTTTCTAATTTTCTTACAACCATATAGCTATCTTGCCTTTTTCAAGATTTCTTTCTTCAGACTGCTTCACCTACAACATGGTTAACTCTTGATCATGCAGGGAATCCTCACAGTCAAGATGAAGTTCTGTCAGTAACTGTAAACAAGTCTGAATTTCTTTTTGTGTTTTCATTAGAACATTTTCTGTATTTTATTAGCAAGTCTTCCTTCCTTTGGAAATGATTTTGTTTATTGTGTTATGCGAATTAAATTTCCAATGGTTTCAGAATGATGTATATTTAAAACATTAATATTTGTTCCACATATTAAAGTACTTTTTCCTGTCCTTTACGTGGTTTACGTCTGCTAGACCTTTTATGGGTATAGTGATCATAGTCTTGTAACAATGTAGTTTGTCAAGTACTAATAATTAATTTCGAGCATTAGAGTATGAAGACAGTACTGCTGTCTTTGGTATACCTTTTTCAGAAAATGTTACCTTTCTTTGTGCAAAAAAAAAGTGTAGTGGGGGGGAGTCTGAATATCATTAGGGTTTTTGTAAAGCTGCTTTACAAACTTTTTTTTCGAGTTCCTGGCTGGGAATTGCTTGGAGAGTGTTCATATTATTTAAAAGAGTTTGGTGGCAGAAGTCTCTAGACCAGCACCTGAAGTACAACACGGTTTAGAAATACTGACTAAGAACAGGAAATCAGTGTAGATACACAGTCAGATTTCCTACCAATAAAATTTATTAGTGGGATATAGTACCACTCTAACATAACTGTGCTATTTTTGATTCTGTGCCATGAATGACTCTTACAAAATGACTCTGTACCACGTCCATTTCTGAGGCTAGATATATCCTGAATCTCCTTTTCAAAAGGACTAGATTTTCAAAGTTTTTTGATGTTAATAATGATACAAATAATTCCAGCTAGGATTTACAGAGTAGTCCTGACCACAATAAAAGCCTTTTATTAGAGTGGATCTGAAAGGAGTTTTGTTTATAAATATTTTCAGCTTTTCAGTGGGAAGTGATTTCTATAGTTTGTTTGTTTGTTTTTGATTTGGTTGGTTGGTTGCCCCTGGGTGTTTTTAAAGCTATACACCTTTTTTTTTTTTTTTTTTTTTAATAAACAGGACAAAGTTCAATGAAAAAAAGTGTGAATGAAAAGTTTCCATGCAAAAATGTTTGGTTTTTTTTAAACTGTTGACGGCTTTTTTTCATGTTCTTCACCATCTTAAGGTGAAATAATGCAGAATATGGATGGATATATATTGACTAATTTTCATTGGAACCGTAGAGTTATCTGATGAATATTTAATAGAGATTAAGCACAATTTAAAGGGTTATTTAAAAAGTAGTGTGTATTTTTGAACACAGTATAAATTACACAACATCATATGTATGTAGAACAAAAATAATTAAAAAGACAAGGCATTAAAAATTTGTAGTCTTTTCAGTGTATTTTATGCAGTGTGTCTTACACAAAATATAACAAATACTATTTCCATTGAAAGGTCCCTAACAGGTCCTCTCTACTACCTACAATTGAGACCTTCAGTTTTAAACATAAAATAGCACAAATTATACTTAATTTATATTTTCAACTACCTTATGAAGAATTACCAATTGATATTGTCATCCATAACAGGAGAAGAAACAGAGTTCTTAAATCTTTCTTCATCTTTCCTTGATTGTATATAGTGACTAGGACATGAGTAGAAACTAAGGTTCACTGGAATAACATGATAAGTATGAAGCAGGCGACAGTGAGACATGCATATAGTCTATATAATTTTAGAAATGCACTGTTGGGACGTACTTAATATTCGTTAGACATTCTCTGGTTCTGTTGTTGTGGTCTATTGTGGGAGACAGTAGAAGGAAAGAAAGAATCTATTTTCACTTGTAAGTTGTAAAACAATTTGTGATGCATTAAAGCAATGATCCTTGAATCTGCTGCCTTTGATAGCGGTTCCAAAACAATACCTGCTGTACAGCATGAAGGGAAAGCTTCTCAGTGCAGTTCATTGATAGTGGAGTAACAATGAACTCTGATGTCTACTGTGCATGTTGTATTATTCTTCCTTGTGTTCTTGATATATTGTCCTTTTTATGGATTTAGAATAATATGCATTACTGTGAGTTTAATTAGCATGACAAGCAGATCTATTCCCCTCCCCCCTCGCCTTCCCCTTCCGCCCCCACCCCCACCCAGATAGTCCCTTCTGCTTGTATTTCCACAGCCTTTTTATCCCATCTTCAAAGGTTCATATTCAAACTACCATCCTTCTAGGCAACAGTGTCTGGATAGTAGTGTTTTTAATCAGTCTGTCAGAGCCACTCTGCAATCAGGATGAGATGTACTTATTGATCAGTTGATCTTTCCTCCCTTCAGGAATCTTGCCACTTCTTCAGTCTTTTCACTATGCGCAGTACCGTGTATACGCATAAAATAACTTACTGTGTGCTAAAGTTAAGATTATTTTGTTAGGCATTCTTCCTGATGCTCCTATCAGTGTGCAAAACCCATTCTGCCCACTGAATATTCCAAGCAGCACAGTTATCAGACACCTAACATATCTCTGATTTGGCAGTTATTCTGCTTTCTAGACTATGTGGCTGCTTTGAAACTTGACCTGATAAACTTCAGTTATATAAACTGATACTTTTACATTGTCTCTTTACCTTGTTTTTGTTTTATTAGTATTTTTGTTTTTTTTTTTAAATATGTATAATTGTCATGTTTTTGTTAAAAACAAGTTTCTCTTTCAGTGAATTTTGCCTGTCAGCTAAAGCCTTCATATTAACTGCATTTTCCTGGAGAACCAGACACATGTTTTGGTAAACCTAGCAATGGAATGCAAACTTATTGATAAGCATGGATGGATATCTCGTGAGAGGGGCAACGAGAAACCGGTGACCAAGAAACTGACCAACTGTGTATAACATTCCATTCACGTGAATACTTTATATAAAAGTGGGAGATCACAAGGATCTCGTCCCTTTTTTCCCTTTCGCCTTTGCTTTTTCCCTTCTGCTTATGGCTGACACTGGGAGAGGACCTTGCTAGTTGTCCCTGTGAACTGAGGCCTAGTGACAGACTGAATCCAGCTCCGGTTGGCTGCAGAGTCTAATCCAGGACTTCGTGTGCCAGCTCTGCAGTTGCTGAGACTTTCAAGATTGGTTTTGTATATTTTGTATTATTTTCTCTATTCTTATTAGTAGCATTAGTAAAACATCTTTAATTTTTTCCAACTCTCTTCTCTCTGTCTTTCTTTCCATCCCGATCGCCTGTCCTTAGTGGGAAGGGGGGAGAGGGAGGGGCAAAAGGGGGAAGTTGGGGGGAGAGGAGGTTAACAATACATCTGCCAGGGTTTTATTGTCACCCCGCAATCTTAACCCTTGACAATAATTTTAAGAGCATCTTAATGGCTTGTTATGGTGCATAAGAGTTTTATGTGGCTCATTTCATGACCAAGTGGGAAGTCTCTCTATAGTACAGAAAATAAGCATCTTAACCACAGCTGGTGCCTTATTCGTTTTCTCAGCTTTCAGCCCTTTTACATCTTTTATTTCTTTACTTTTGTCTGCAGTCAAATACAGAGTTTTGACTAGAAAAAAAAAAAATAATAGACATCACTACTCTAATTTTGCTCAAATGAGAGAAGACAGCATCTCCCAATTCCTGCAGTAACCAGAAAGGTTTCTTTTGGAGAAGGGAATGCTTTTTATTAGTATTTCTGTTTTTCTGAATAATAGGTCATATCTATTACTAACACTAAGCTGTTCTTTTGAAAGGGTACATTTGTTGGCCCTTTGCCAGTGACCCTTTGTTATCTTAGCTAACAGCAGAGGAAGTATCAGTGTCATCTCACTTCTTTCATCCTGTCTCTCTAAGTCACTTGAGTGGCGTTCCAGAACTTGCAGTGCTTAGAGAATTAAGACCTATCATAGTGGATATAGCCAAATTTCCTTAAGTGATTTCCTCTTCTTTTGTTATGCATCACACAGAATTATGGAATTGTAGAATGTCCTGAGTTTGAAGGGACCCAGAAGGATCACTGAGTCCAACTCCTGTCCCTGTATAGGACAACCCTAAAGTTCACACCGTGTGCCTGAGGGTGTTACCCAATTTCTTCTCGAATACTGTCAGGCTTGGGACTGTGACTGCCTCCCTGGGGGGCCTGTTTCAGTGCTCCACTGTACTGTATGCACCCCTCTGAGAATACAAATCTCTGCTCATGTAGGTTAAGTTTAGTTTTCAGGTGAGCTTTCTGATATCTAGTTTTGAATCAATAATTGAGAAAATACCAGACTTATTTTAATAATATAACTGCGTTATAGAAATAAGATGAAAAATTTTGCTGAAGAGGTTGTGCCAAATTTAAGTATTTTGGTATTGAATAATGTAGAGAACAGGTCAGTTTACATAAGAAGTATTTTGAAATAAAATATTTCATTTGAAATTCCTTTTGACTTTTTATAGCCCAAATTTTCCACTTAGCTACTACACTTTACACCGTGTCATCTTGCAGTACGGAGTGTTTCTGTTACTCATTCATTTTGCCTTTTTGATCTCTTAATTCATGTCTGATAGTACGTTTTGTGTCAGTTGACAGAAGAAACAAACCACATCTCCTTACATTGAGAAGTTTTTTGAAAGATTCTTTCTAGTCCTATGTTTTACAACATATCTTTTTATTTGAACTTTGCTCTAAAGTGATTCTACACAGTGTGAGGCAGTAATTGATTTTTTCCTAACCTCCTTTAAACCTGGGTACTATTCCTCTTTTTCATTCCACACAGAAAAATTGAAGATTTTTTTTTTCTCTCAGGAAAGGGGAAAAAAGAATACTAGTATTCTGATACCTCTGCCAGTTCTGACAGTAGCATTTATCCATCCATACTTACAACCCATCACAATATTATCATTTATGGATGTCAGGATACATCTGCAATGAAGAAGTATTCTTTCTTGAAGCATTTCAAGAAGGATGTTTAAAACCTATGCCATAGTACCTGTTAAGAGATTTTTTTTCTTAGAAATTTTAAGGTAGCAGGAAGATATTGCAAATAATAATTCTAATATCTAAAAAACAAACTTAAAAAAAGATCTGATGTCACACATCCCTTTGACAGAATCAAGAGAGCCATTACTTTCCAGGCCTTGGAGGGAAATATTGGGGGAGGAAACATTATGGTTATTCTTTCTGTTAAGATAAAATATTAGGTTGGTGCAAAAGTAATTGTAGTTTCAGACTGTGAATTTTAAATCATTATAACTATGTCTAACACATCTTTCTTAAACAAAATAGGAACCATTACAATCAATACAGTTTTGCCAGTGAGAAATAAGTTTGTTTATTCCTGTGTGGGAAACTACAGCAGGTCTGTGGAATCCTTGACAGAGAGTATGGGAACAGAGATCAGCCTTGAAGATATTAAGTTTTACCCTTGAGAAGAATGGGAGTAAAGGAGTATCCCGAGATATTAAGTTGTACCGGTGAGAGAGAAGGGAGTAGAAGAGTAACATGGATGATAGCAAAATTAGCCAATGAGATGTTACTGCTGTAACTTGTAACCAATAGTGAAGAGACACATGAATTTGTAGAACTGTATAAAAATGCACTTGTAGCAATAAATGGCATCTACTTCTTTCATCCTGGAAGAACTTGGTTCATTACGTCTGTCTGTATCAACCGCGGCATTCCTGTAGAATAAAAATCTATGCTTCAGGATTTGATGAACTCTTGGAAAGCATTGTGTGCATCTTGTTGGTTGTGGAAGTGTTTTCCCTGCAAAAAGTTGTCGAGATGCTTGAAGAAGTGGTAGTTGGTTGGTAAGAGGTCAGGTGAATATGGTGGAGGAGGCAAAATTTCGCAGCCCAATTTGTTCAACTTTTGAAGTGTTGGTTGTGTGACATATAGTCAGACATTGTCATGGAGAAGAACCAAGCCCTTTCTATTAACCAGTTCTGGTTGCATGCAGAGTTTTTGGTGCATCTCTTTGATTTGCCAAGCATACTTCTCAGATGTAATGTTTTCACCAGGATTCAGAAAGCTGTAGTACATCAGACTGCAGCAGACCACCAAACAGTGACCATGACCTCTTTTGGGTGCAAGTTGGGCTATGGGAAGTGCTTTGGTGGTTCTTCTTGGTCCAACTGGCCATCACCAGTTGGATAAAATCCATTTTTTATTGTACGTCACAATCTGGCCAAGAAATAGTTTGTTGTTGTTGAGTGAAATAAGAGAAGATGACACTTCAAAACGACGAATTTTTTTATTTTCAGTCAACTCATAAAGCACTATCGTATTGAGCTTTTTCACCTTTCCAATTTGCTTCAAATGCTGAGTGACCTTAAAACGGTCAATTTTGAGTTCTTCAGAAACTTCTCCTGTCATTGTAAGAGGATCAGTTTTGATGATTGCTCTCAAAAAGTCATTGTCAACTTCCAATGGCCAGCTACTACACTCCTCAGCTTTAAGGCTCTTATCTCCTTTGTGAAACTCCTTGAAACACCACTGCACTGTGCATTTGTTAGCAGTTCATGGGCCAAATGTGTTGTTGATGTTGTGAGTTGTCTCCACTGCTTGGGCCCATTTTTTACTCAAATAAGAAAATCGCTTGAATTTGCTTTTTGTCTAACATCATTTTCACAGTCTAAAAGAAATATAAAATAAACAGCAAATAATAAGTCAGTAGCAAAAAAAAAAAAAGGCAAAAAATGTTAATTAAAGAGATTTATAACATAACCAACTTTATTTAAGAATATATTCCAATATCAAATGGCAAATTTCAACAATGCAAAAACTGCAATTCCTTTTGTACCAGCCTAACAGAATCTTTCTGGTTGTTGCATTTTACGTTTGTAAAAAAAATGTTATTCTTCAAAACACATTGCTATAAATAGTTTTGCACAGTAAAATCGGTGATTTTCAAGCATAAATTCAAGGTGAAAATCTACTTGTGTCTATGTGTTTGTGTCCTTTTTATGGATATGTAAAAATTTTGCTGCCTGATGAATGCATATTTATGTGCATGTGCTGAAGCTTAGTGTTTCAAATTAACATTATTTAAGTGCACTAAGTGAAACTATTTTAATTGAATTAGTTTTATAGGAAGTTGTCTATTTTCTTACGCCTCCAACTTCAACAGCCTTCAAGAGTTGTTAATTTGCTACTCCTTGGCTATAGGAGGAAATGTTGCTGCCTACACACTTTTCCACGACTGGTGATATCCCTGTGACCAGCTGCTTTAATGCTGTTTGGAAATTGGGGAAGTTTCTAGTTTGTTTTCTTTAAATGGAAAACTAAACACCAAAAAGCCTTTTCTGGAGGAGTGGGATGGAGATTTGCCTCCCTGCTGTTCTTCTTCAATCCTTGTTTTTGAAATTCAAGGTGTACTGGTGAATAATTACCAGATGTGTGCTGGCAACAAATACAAGAAAAAACTTCTGTACTTGTTATAACTACAATAATTTTCTGTTGTGTCTTTGAGCATTTTCTGTCTTCTTCTAGCATCTTCCACACCAGTGAGTTACAAGACTCTTCAGTATTTGAACAGGAACACTTTAGTAAAATCTGCTGTTAGCATTGGGTGTCTAATTCTGTATAAAACAGAGAGCACCCTACTAGTCCTTCTAAAAAAGTTGTTCTGGAGATTTAATTATATACCTCTTTGGAGTTTTTGTTGAATGCTTTTTTTCACTCTCTTGTGGAAAACTTCTAGCAAGAATCACCTGTGTGACGATGCTAGAAATTAGATGTGCTAAGGAAAGTGGAATTTACTTTTTATATTTTTAATATATCAGGAATTTGTTTCTTATTAAACTTTATAATTACTATGAGGAAGAAGATAATATATTGTTTAAACATATCCTTTGTGGATTTTATAAATTAAGCCTTTTTTCCTGATAAAATGAATAAAGTATATATACCGTATACTTATTTTACCTTTATGAATCTTTGTGTTCCTTCATCCATCCATTTCTATATTTTGGCAAATTAACAGGTTCATTTTTTGTTTCCAGTATACAGATAAGCATTATCTGGATGATAATCTACTGGCCTGGGGTTCATTCCACAAGACTAACCTGACATGAATTGATCTGAACTCATATTAATAATGATTGTCTTAAAATATGTCAAAGAGTTGTGGTAGTTTATTAAGTACTCATTATGTTAATTTTCATGATGACCCACAAAGACGCAAGATATGGCTATAAATATAAATTCACAAAACTTTTGTTCTGATCTGATCACTGCTGTAGCCCCTTTAGGGCAAAATTTCAAAGATCTCTGTGGAAAATGGGATGGTTTACTTTGTAGAACTCTATTATATACTGTAGGTTCTGAAAGGTAAAGTTATAAGGAAGGTGAAAAATAGAAAGCTTTTCAAATCAATTTCTCTTTTGAGGGGTGTGAGTGATTTCAAATTGTACTAGAGGTTACTTCTCAAAGCATCCTGTAGAGAAAAAAAAATAATCATTTGGGCTTCAGAAAGCAAGAACTTAGATTTCTTCTAGCTCTGGTCAGAAAAGTTAATGGCCACAGCCTAATTCTGTGCCTTGAGATTAGTGAGATTACACTAATGTTCATGACATGCTCGAATTGTTAGTTCCTTACTTGCCATTGCTCCTGCATGCTGCCAACCACTATGCATTTTATCTTTTATCTTTATCAGTTTATCTTCTGTATCACATGAAGGAGTCAAAAACTATTCATATTGCTTTATTTGAAGATTTTCTAAATTCAATTTAATTGAATTTATTTAATCTGTATCTGAATTTGCTTGAAAGCTGTGACTGTTTGCAGGTCCTTAAAAGTTAGACTTGATGAAGTCATATCAAATTACGTTTTCTTGATTTGATTCTGACTTCCGAGATTACCAGATTTCAGAGTCTGACATCTGGAATCTGTTTGTGCTACCCTTATCTGACTACAGGTGGTTAATATTACAATATGGCAGGTTCCAAGACTCTATTCAGGACCTCTGTGCTGGCTGCATTTGAAGATTAAATATCTCCAATATCTCTACTGCAAAAAATGCAGAACTAACTTTAAATATTGACTGTTAATTTAATTGTGATTCACGTTAGACCATGCCTAGGCCTGCCCAGGAGAATGTGTCTCTGGGGTAGAATTAGCTGCCAAACACAAATTTCTTCCCAGGCTGTCTCTGTGCTTCAGACTTCTCAGCATTTTTATTCAGAAAGACATCAATAAGAAGGGTGAGAGATGCAAGAGGGTCATTAGCTATTACAGTATCTTTGAAGATATTTTAAACTCCATTAAGTGTCCTGCATAAAGCAGGTTTATTATGAACGTCAAACAATTTTAACTTAGTGAATCATTCAGAATTTTTAGTGAGTGAATCATTCAATTGTTCAATGAATCATTCAAATAATGAAGGCAGAAAATGTCTTTATTATTTGCATAGTGGTTCAGACACATTTCCAGAATGAAGCTTCTGGTCTGAAATGCTTTTTACTTTTTCTTATTGTACAATGAACATCTATTAATGATTTAAATGTGTACTCAATCATGCTAACCTCCATGAAACATTTTCTCATGTTCCAATTGCTTTTATGAATTCTCCTCTCCGCTCTCCTCCCCTCCCCCTGCTCCTCTCCTCCCCTAACTTCTCACAACTGACCTCTATCTTTTTGTACATGTTGGATAGATGAGTATCTGAGCCATTTCATCTTTACCTCTCTACCTAGGCAATAAGGTAAGACTATATGTGGTGAAATGGTATTGCATGAAAGAACAAAGTAAAAATGTATTTCGCCCATTTAAAATCAAATTTTAAAATACGTTTTTGGGGTTTTTTTGAAAGGTTTTGCTATTTCCATGCTGATAATTTGCATAACCAAAAGATGGCAGCAGCCTATCTGCAACTGACATGTATTTACAATATTTGTTTTTCTGCAGTTGCAAATTTATATTTCCTGCTGCTTTTGATATTGTCGCAGTACTGAAAAAAAAAAATACTGTAATGTTATTTCTCATTAAGAATGCTTTAAATAAGAAATATGATTACTGATTACAAAAATATTTTTTATTCAGCTAAATAAAGCAAATGAATAAAAATATATATGTTTGAATGTTTATTGCCATTTTAGCAGGTGCATTGAAGTATAAATTATAGCAGCATCAATGAATAAATTAATCATAATTAGCACTCAGTTAAAATGACTTTTTCTCATCAAAGATGTCAATGCTATAATTAGAGCTCCTAATTTTAGATGGGGAAGGATATTTACCACCAAATGTCTGATGCTTTGGAGAGGAAAATACTGACAAGTGTTTATTATATAGCAAATTTACTAATAAAATTAGAATTACAGTTAAAACATTCCCAAAACTGGAAAAGCTAATGTGTCCATTTGCTTTATTGCAGTTGGATATCTCCTATTTAACATAAAAATTTAATAACATAACATAAACTGAATAACATAGACTTGACTTTTCCACTCTGCCTTGAGAGCAAGGACTAAGTCACATGAACTGAAAATTAGGTGGTACTTATATGCTACAGTATGTGACATAAACTCCAGAACTTATCATTTAGATCAACAAGACTCAAATTTTGGTCATGAAACCTTTAACGAATCTGAAGTTGCACTCTTTCTTCTCCATCTAGGTCAAGTTCATAAAGTTCCTTGGAGCGATTCTCATTCTTACTGCCACTAAAATTGCAAAGCATTATGTCCACCCCTTCCCTCCCCACCCGTTCCATTTTCTCCGATCGAAAAAAAAACAAACAACCCTTAAGTGAGCAAAAGTTTGACATTATCAGTTATGGGGTGAATGGAAATGAAAAGAAGAAAAACAGATCAGAGGAGGGAACAATTCTATAATCATATCACATATATATACAATTTATATGCGCATTATATAAGCAGACATGGATTAACCAAATAAGGCATGATGATTTAGTAGTTTAAACTTCATTGCTATTTATAGGATAGAAAATAAATCAGAAAAAAATATTTCTCTTAAATCCCTGTATACTTTTGCAAGCCCTCAAATAACCACACATATTTCAACATGTATCTGGCACATCAAATTTCTGTGGTACCGTTTTATTTGCAAACAAGAAAGAAATTATTATTCTTCTGACTAAAACTCTTTGTTAGCATTTTTACAGTTCTACCATCTAAAATGTAAATATGTTTTCTGATCAAAATCAAGTTTTCATAGAATCACAGAATGATTTGGATTAGAAGGGTCCTTAAAGATCATCCTGTTCCAAGCCCCCTGCCTTGTGAAGGAAGGGTTGATCAAAGTGCCCTCCAATCTGGCCCTGAACATTTCCAGGGGTAGGGAATCCACAACTTTTAGGTGAATGTTTCAAATTTCATAATATTCATTTCACACTGGCTAGGTAACAGCTACTGTCTCAAACTGTTCATTGATTACTATTTATCACTCCTTTATATATATAGTAATAGTCAATTCTGAATGCTTTGTAAAAACATAGTCATGAACCATCTTTCAGAAGCAGACTTTTTCCAACACATTAGGTCTACTTTTTATTTGTTTGTCATTTTATTAAATTAGCTAAATCAGCTCTATTTGAAGACATTTTGAATAACTTCAGTATTTACTGCAGTTAATGATTAGAAGTTGTTTTTCAAAGGTAAATAAATCTGGATAATTAAACTTTTTTTTTAAGTAGAAATGTATTTATTTTTGTATTCCTCATGAAAATTCCCTGAAGTTTGCCCCTCTTTCCCAAACATGGAAGTTGTATAAATGCACTGATGATTAACCTACTAAAGGAAACTGGATCCTCTTCCTTGTCTCTGTTTATCCCTGCAGTCACTATTATTTCATACCCCTCAGATATGCCCAGCCTGTGTTCTTTACAAATTCTCACCAGTTTGCAGCTTTGCAATCAATTATTTTTTCATCCCACTTACATAATTCTCTCTCATGGCAGGAAATCAGAAGGGAAATTAAACAGTTTTCTCTAAAAGAAGTTTTAAGGTTAAACAGATGAGATTCTCAGATGGACTTTGAAACATTTTAATGAAGTAGTTAAAATAAAATCTGATGAAGGTGCAGTGTTGAAAGCAAAGATTGTTATAAAGCTGCTTTATCATTTAAAGAAAAACAACAAGGATTTACTCAGTTTACACTACAGTTTCATGGTCTGGGAGTAATAACCTCATGAAGTCAAATATGACAGTCAGTGTTTGCACTGATTTTCTTCAACTTAGACTTAACAGTGAAACCTGATTTTGGACCCTCACTCGAAATATTACAGAATGCCACTTAGTTAGAAATCTGGTGTAAAATGGGAAATAGAAGTTTAATTCTGGGTTAACTTGTGATGTTTGGAAAAGATGGTATGGGCTGAGAATGCATTTCTGATTCTATGACAATAACATTACTCTGAAACACCCTCTTAACAAAATTTGCAAAAGACTTCTACAGAGATGGGAAGAATCAGAAAGTATTGCTTGAAGGAACCTGAGCTGTGATATGACTGTCGTATCCTATGCATTAGTCATCACTACAAAGCATTTACTTCAACTCTGTGTTATAATTGACTGGCTATATGACCTGATCCTCCCCTTCAGAAAAGGCATTTCCTGCAATGAAGAGGGAAAATAATAACATTGTAGTAATAATTACAGTATCACAGTATGTATGTTTGGGATTGGAAGGGACCTCAAAAGATCATCTAGTCCAATCCCCCTGCTGGAGCAAGAACGCCTAGGTGAGGTCGCACAGGAACATGTCCAGGCGGGTTTTGAATGTCTCCAGAGAAGGAGACTCCACAATCTCCCTGGGCAGCCTGTTCCAGTGCTCTGTTACCCTCACTGAGAAGAAGTTTTTTCTCAAATTTAAGAGGAACCTCTTGTGTTCCAGCTTGATCCCATTACCCCTTGTCCTATCATTGTTGGCCACCGAGAAGAGCCTGGCTCCATCCTCATGGCACTCACCATTTATATATTTATAAACATTAATGAGGTCCCCCCTTAGTCTCCTCTTCTCCAAACTAAAGAGACCCAGCTCCCTCAGCCTTTCTTCATAAGGGAGGTGCTCCACTCCCTTAATCATCTTGGTTGCCCTACGCTGGACCCTCTCCAGCAGTTCCCTGTCCTTCTTGAACTGAGGGGCCCAGAACTGGACACAATATTCCAGATGTGGTCTCACCAGGGCGGAGTAGAGGGGAAGGAGAACCTCTCTCGATCTACTAGCCACTCCCCTTCTAATACACCCCAGGATGCCATTGGCCTTCCTGGCCACAAGGGCACAGTGCTGGCTCATGGTCATCCTGTTGTCCACCAGGACCCCCAGGTCCCTTTCCCCTACACTGCTCTCTAATATGTAATTTCCCAACCTATACTGGAACCTGGGGTTGTTCCTGCCCAGATGCAGGACTCTACACTTTCCCTTGTTAAATTTCATCAGGTTATTCCCCGCCCAACTCTCCAGCCTGTCCAGGTCCCGCTGGATGGCAGCACAGCCTTCTGGTGTGTCAGCCACACCTCCCAGCTTAGTGTCATCAGCAAACTTGCTGATAGTACACTCAATTCCCTCATCTAAATCGTTAATGAATATATTGAATAATATTGGCCCCAGCACTGACCCCTGAGGCACTCCACTAGATACTGGCCTCCAACTAGACTCCGCACCATTGACTACCACTCTCTGGCTTCTCTCCTTAAGCCAGTTTGCAACCCACCTCACTAGTCTATTGTCTAGACCACACTTCCTCAACTTAGCTGTGAGGATGCTGTGGGAGACTGTGTCAAAGGCTTTACTGAAGTCAAGGTAGACCACATCCACCGCTCTGCCATCATCCATCCACCTTGTTACATTCTCATAAAAGGCTATGAGGTTGGTCAAGCATGACTTACCCTTGGTAAAGCCATGCTGACTGCCCCTAATAACCCTCTTATCCTTGATATGCCTTGAGATGGCACCAAGGATTAGCTGTTCCATTACTTTCCCAGGGACAGAGGTGAGGCTGACCGGTCTATAATTACCCGGGTCCTCCTTCTTGCCCTTTTTGAAGACTGGAGTGACATTTGCTTTCCTCCAATCCTCGGGCACCTCCCCCGTTTCCCAAGACTTGGCAAAGATGATGGAGAGTGGTCCAGCAATGACTTCAGCCAGCTCCCTCAGCACCCGCGGATGCATCCCATCTGGACCCATGGATTTATGGATGTCCAGACTATTTAATTGCTCCCTAACCCAGTCCTCATCAACTAAAGCAAACTCCTCCATTGACCTGGCTTCATCCGGGGTCTCAGGGGTACATGGCTCCCCAGGACAGCCTCCGGCAGAGTAGACTGAGACAACGAACGCATTCAGTAATTCTGCCTTCTCTGTATATTCTGCCACCAGGGCACCCACCCCGTTCATTAGTGGGCCTACATTGCCTCTGGTATTAGTTTTATCAGCTATGTATTTGTAAAAGTTCTTTTTGCTGTCCTTGACCCCTCTCGCCTGCTGTAATTCTAAGGAGGCCTTGGCTATCCTAGCTGCCTTCCTACATCCTCTAACAGCAGCCTTATATTCTTCCCAAGTGGCCAGGCCCTGCTTCCACGACCTGTAAACTCTCCTTTTCTGCTTGAGCATACCCAACAGATCCCTATTCAACCACGCAGGCCTCCTGGCTCCCTTCCTTGACTTTCTTCGTGTGGGGGTGCTCTGATCCTGAGCGTGGAAGAAGCAATCTCTGAATGCAATCCAGCTATCTTGGGCCCCTTTTCCTTCAAGCAGTCTTGCCCATGGGATTTCCCCCAGCAATTGCTTGAAAAGGCCAAAGTTAGCCCTGCTAAAGTCCAGGGTTGCAATTCTACTTGCTATTCTGTTCCTGCCACCCAAGATGCTGAACTCCACCATCTCGTGGTCACTGCAACCCAGGCAGCCCTCAACCTTTACTGCTTCGACCAGACCCTCCTTGTTAGTGAGGAAGAGATCCAGCAGTGCACCTCTCATAGTCGGCTCCTCCACCATCTGCATGAGATTTTACATAATTCATAAAGTAAAGAGATTTTACAAATTTCTATACATCTAATGTATTTTATTTTTACATTAAGTTATCACATCTTTTGGTTTTTTTTTTTTTTGAGCAAGTGAGGTGGTATTTGCTATGTTAAAATCTGAGATGCATTATAGGTGCATGTACTGGCCCTGGTTAGGATAGAGTTAATTTTCTTCATAGCAGTTCTGTGGTGCTGTGTTTTGGATTTTTGACCAAAACAGTGCTAAAAATATGCTAATATTCTAGCTTTTGCTGAACTACATTTGCACAGTATCAAGGTCTTCCCAGTTTCTCACTGCTTCCCCAGTGAATGCACTGGCAGGGGAGAGGGTGTGCAATGGGCAAGGAGGCGGCACAATGGGCAGATGACCCCAGCTAACCAAAGTGATATTACATTCCATATAACATCATGCTCAGCATTAAAAGGGAAAAGAGGGGTCTTTAGCAGGTTAATCATCTTTTTTTTGGGAACTGGCTGGGCATCAATCTGCCTAAGGGACATGGTGAGTGATTGCTTTTAAATGACTTGTTTAATTTTGTTTTATTCCTTCTTCTTCTGCTTACCATTCACTTAGTAAGTACTTGCTTTTTTGCTTTCTTGTTTGTTTTACCTTGAACCCCAAGTTTTCTTGGTTTTGTTCTTCCTTCTATCTTTCTCTGTTCCACTGGGGGAAGGAAGCGAGAGACTGTGTGGTGCTTACCTGCAATAGGGTTGACCCACAACACTATATTGAGAAGAAGACACAAATATTTAAGATCAAGAATGTTTAAGCATAAGAATAAATGGTCAGATATGAATTCACCAGATACTGGTCACCAAATCCAGATCCGGACATTGTGGAATATGAGCTTAATGCAAGTAATTAAGAAAGGGTTAGAATAGCAGTACCTGCACAAAGTTCCATGAGTAAGATCACATACAGAGAATCGGCTTACATAACCTAGTAATATGTATAAAACCTTAGAACTGAGAATTGAATCAAATTGAATTATTGACTTAAAAAATATACATGAGATTATAATACTAGTAGGTCAAAATATCTGCGGATTTCTGTAGTCAGTGTTCTTCTTTGCATGGCTTGCTGTTGCTACTCAGAAAAAAAGGCACTGTCTAATAGGAATAGTTGAACAGCTCAATGTCTGAACAGCTCAAATGAATTTCTAAATATAGAATATTTCAGGAAACACGTAGTTTACTCATCAAAAATATTTATTAATAACATTGATCTATGGAAGAAGTATGATTTAAATAAACAAAACCAAGAATAAATCTTCTTGAGCACACTGATGATGGCAATTAGTTGTAACATAGATATTTCTTCTGTAATATCTATGTCTTACTGCAGGAGTAGTCTCAATATTAGCCCTAAGACCAAATTCACCAACTGTGATGAGTTCTTTCTTTATAAGAGCATCCATGATCCAGAGCCATGGGGCACTCATGTTTGTGTGAATCTTGTCCTTACAAAAGACTCAAAAGTACGTGCAGGATTGTCTTGATGTCACAGCTTGAACAGTAAAATAAATGGTTTGTGACCTTCAAGAGACATTTTTCTCTACCAGCCTGTGTTCCTGTCCTATGTTCTGTGCATTGGCACTCATCAGAGCCCACTTATCAGTACAGTAAGTTTTCCACTAATTTAACTCTCTGGGAAAAAAAAAAAAAATACACTATCAGCTTAGATGTGACCTGAAATTTCACCTTTCATTTCAGTGTGGAGTGGCACCTAAAGAACAGCTAACCAGAGTTATATGAAAGAATTTTGCCCAAATGAGCAAAATGATTAAAAGATAAATGTGTCATTTAGATTTGTGTGTGGAAACAGATTACTTTCTTCCAAAACACAAGTAAGTTTCTAAGAATATCAATTTCATATGAAAGTGCTTTAGAATGCTGATCTGACCAAACACATATAAGCTATGTGTTTGGTAGATTAAATAAAGAAAATGAGAATGGTATCAGCTGACAACTGGTCAGGAGAGACCACTGAATTCTTTGTTAAAAAATTAATATTTGAGTAGTATTTGACAAACATTGATTTTAGCAAGGCAGAATTTTAACTACTAAAATTATTTCTTACAATATGTACACAATTCTGTTTGCTGGAAAACAACTGTAAAATTCCCATTGAAATTGTCCAGCTGAAAAAGCTCACACAAAACTAGTTTAGGCAACAGAAGCACTGCAAGACACAAATGGTTTTTCTCATAGGTCAAATTGGTTTAAATTGCGTTAATTTGTTTCACTTTTGCCTGTAAACATTTTCAAGAAGTAAATACAACACAACACTTTAAACACAGTTTCTGTCAAGCTTACGTTGGTTTAGCTAAATCAATGTTAAATCACAACTTTAATCTGGGACAATTTTGTGAGTTGAGTGAGCCCAAATGGAAAGTAATAAAATAAACCACCTTCAGTATGCAGATATAAGGATTAACAATGACTCATTACTGAATCTTGCAAAATTCTGCAAGTATTCAATTGTTTTGAGACCATATTTAACAGGACTGACCAAACATACTGTGTTCTGATTTGCTGTTTCTGGGGAAGCAGAGCATATTTTTCTTTCAACAAACTCTTTTGGTCAAACTTTCTGTATTTTAATCAAACAGAATTTACCATGTGAGGCTGTGGCTGTCCGCTATTACCTAACCTGATGTTTACTTTTTACTTTCCATGCTCACCAATACACTCCCCTTGAATATAGTGGAGATAACTATTTTGCATGTACTTTTTACAAGTAATCACCATCACAGTCTTTACAGACGGTGCTCAACACATATCTGGATGAGAGATCCAGTAATCAGTTTGTTTGCCTTGCTCATTCACATGCAGAAAAAAAATGTTTGTGTATCACTTGCCTGTGATATGATGTTGCGAGAAATTTTTGGTATCATACTCTGCTTAAAATGTATCTCAGTAAGCAACGATAAATTGTAATCGTGCTTTTAGAGTAGATGCACTTCAGAATACATTTCTATGTGGCCTTCCTTAATGTTTGACATTTTCTGCCTCTCCTTCTCCTTTAATTGGTATTATTTCTCTTCCTGTAATTGTAATTCCTAATTTAATAGCATAAGAGACTTTAGATTCTTTCATACGCCAGGCAGTTCAGTCACTTGTATTTCACTTACATTCTTCTGACTTACCCTTCAGGCAATTTTCAGGCAGAGAAGATTGGTTCACATAGAGATGACTCCAACTTATTCTTTGAAGCCAGATTTCCTCAGGCACTGTATCAAATGCTTTTCTGAAGTCCTCTTATATTACATCTGGTATATTCCCATTTGTTCATGGACTCCCTTATGTTATTCCCACCTATGGTGAGGGTCAGTCAACTAAGTAGAAGCTGAAAGATACTGCCACAAAGAGCAGGCTTGCTGCCTCCTTCTGCTGAAGCTGGTCCCCTGGAGTTTCCCTTGTCCTCTCTTTGTAGCAAAACAGTCTAAACTTCCATTAAGAAATCTCTTTTTACTTAATAAGTGTTCAGCTTGTATTATAGATGGCTAAATGATACTGATTTTTTTTTATTCTTTCTCATATCCCCAGTAGCAATTCAGGGTACAATTCCAGGACCAGTTCTGTTCAACAGATTTATCAATGATCTGGATGCAGGAGTTGAATGCACCATTAGCCAGTATGCTGAAAATATCTAATTGGGAGGTGCTGTTGACCCTTTTGAGGGACAACAGGCCTTGCCAATAGATGTAGATAGATTGGTGCATTGTGCAATCATCAATGGGATGAAATTTAACGAGAAAAAATGCCAGATTCTGCATCGGGGAGGAAGGAACACCAGACACAAGTATAAACGGGGAGAGGAGTGGCTGAAGAATAGTCTTGCAGGAAGGAATCTGAGGGTTCTGGCTGACAGGAGGCTCAATATGAGCTCAATACCAGTCAGCAGTTTGTGCCCTGGCAGCCGGAAGAACAAACTGCATCCTGGGTTTCACCAAACACAGTATAACAATCTGGTCAAAAGAGGTGATGATCCCAATCTATTCAGCATTGGTGTGGCCTCACATTGAGTGCTGTGTGTGATTCTGGGTCCCACAGCTTAAGAAGGATGTGAAGGTCCTTGAATGTGTCCAGAGGAGAGCAATAGAGCTGGTAAAAGGGCTGGAAGGCATGTTCTGTGAGGATCATGTATGAATTCTGGGCTTGTCTAGTTTAGAGAGGAGACAGATGGCTGATCTCTTT
Source organism: Columba livia (assembly GCF_036013475.1). NCBI lineage: Eukaryota > Metazoa > Chordata > Aves > Columbiformes > Columbidae > Columba > Columba livia. The sequence continues at coordinate 51,212,025 of NC_088642.1, read as the reverse complement.
GCTCTCTACAGGGTCCTGAGGAGCGGATGTGGAGAGGGAGGTACTGATCTCTTCTCTCTGGTATCTGGTGATAGGATGTATGGGAATGGTTCAAAGCTGCATCAGGAGGTTCAGACTTAACATTAGGAAGCATTTCTTTACTGAGGGGTTGATCAAACACTGGAACAGGCTTCCTAGAGAGGTAGTTGATGCTCCATTCCTGTCAGTGCCTTAAAAAGAGGCATTTGAACAGTGCCCTTCATAATATGCTTTAACTTCTGGTCAGCCCTGAAGCTGTGAGGCAGTTGGACTAGATGTTCATCATATTCCTTGAAGTATTCCATTCAGATGCCTTAAAAGCAAAGGCTTAATTCAATGAACTGTTTAAGCCTGACAAATCTCTAGGTTTGTTGAAGAAACCTGGGCACAAGGCTGCATCTAAACAGTAGTGAACCTGATATTAAAACTGTTATAAAAATAAGCTTTGTGTAGGCATCATACAGTTCACCAATAGCTATTAAATAATGGTGTAGATTGTGTTATTGAATGATGTTCAAAACACACTTGTTTACATTAGACTTGTGTTTATTTCTACCATTGCTGAACCTGAACTGTTTCTGATCAGAGAGTATGACTTACAAATGCAATATGTATTTGTTTGGGTTTTTTTTAAGGCTTTAAAGCTATTTAAATTATACTACATAGATCTGTTTTTGATCTGTTTCCTTTACATACATTCCCTGCTCCACTTAGCTAACTGCTTTATTAGGCTAGGCACAGCCATTTCAGCAGTAGCAAGAAATACCAGACTTTGTATTTCTTGTGAGCCTGACTTCTCTGGGCCTTACGTGCTTATTCCATCGCTTTCTGCCTGTCATGATCAAGTGGAAGAGAAAGCTGATGTTTTCTTTGCATCAAAACCTTGCCTAAGTTTAATGAAAGTGAACTCTGGCCTTGGATAAAAATAAGAACATAGGTGTTGGTATGCTTTGAACTGGACCCATTAAAAATGTCCAACTTTGCTCACAGCACTGGATGAAAGGGAAATTCTCTTGCACTTTTTCTGCTGAAAGGAAAATATTCTGCAATGTGAAATCGATATACACTCTTCCTTGCTATCTTAGCATACAGCCATGCCAGAGCAACACTGAAAAGACATGAGCGTGAAGATAAGTCCAATAATTTGCCCAGTTTACTCTGTAATGCAACTTTTCTACAGGGAAATTTCTAGTATATAGTGTTTCTCCTGTGCTAACAAAGAGGACCCTCTGCACTACCAGTACAGAATGTATATTATTATATGAATTAGTTATAATAGTCTGTATATACACGTATGCTGTAAACACAAGAAGGAAGAGTTGTTTAATGTGACAGTTACAGTAACAATAACAGTAACAGATAGAAAATAGAAAACTGACATAGAGAACGAGAAAATTTAACCTGATTATTAAGAAACTTTTCTTAACACTTTCTGATATTGTAGAACAGTCTTTGCAATGAAGTCCTTCCATCAGTCTGATCACTTTAAAGCAAGTCAAAAAAAAAAAAAAAAAAAAAAAGAAATTAAAGAAATTAAGGAAAGCAGTCAAGAGTATTCTACAAGGAATAATTATTTGTGTTCTATGGTGAAAATGACTTATGAGCTCTTTTGTGTTTCTGATTTTCTTCCTAAGACAGGCATAGGACATTTGCCTTTAAAAAGAGGAATTTGAATTATCATGTAAAATAATGTTTTTCTCTCACTTTTATAGGATAAGCTTTTTCAAGTTTACAGCACAGGGGAAAAAGTTTTCTCTGCAAAAGAAGTAGAGAACATCAGGATGCTGAATTTTTGTCCTGCTCCAAAAGTGTAGTCCATCTTTTAAAAGTTTGTTTTGTTTATATGTACTGGCCATGAATTCCTAAGGAAAAAAAACAATATATTTTGGTTTTGAACATCAAAGAACAGAACCAGGTTAAATAGTGGACACCAAACTAACAAACTAAATCAGTTTTCTCATCCACCTTGTCATCATTATGCCCTCAAAACAATATTTGAAGTTACTTAACTACCTCTTATTAAAGATTAAAATAGTCTAAGTTGTGTAGTACAGGAGGAAGCATTTTTGTTTTCTGAATAGAAGCTAATAAAGCTTGGATCTTAGAAATCCTTAGTCACAAATCTCATTGACTGCAGTTTTGCAGGGTCAGGTATCTTAGGCACAGGCCAAAAAGCCATTGGAGGTTCTGCAAAATCTGTGTCTGTGTGAATTGGCACGAATATAGCAAGGGTCAGAAAATGTAGTTGGCTGTAGGCAGCTACTGTACAACAAACTTTTCTAGCACCTATGATTAGCTAGTTTGAGGTATTTTACAGAAAAGTCTGCACTTATTACAAGAGGAAAATTCCAAAATCTTATTTTATTATGTGAATGAATATGAAGCTTGGTGGTGGGGAGGTGGAGAGTAACTGCCTGAAGACACAGATTCTAGTGAATCTGATTTCAAGCAAACAAAAAATGAGTCAGATTTTCAATATTTTTATACTAAAATTTCCCCAGTTTATTAACAAAATTAGTGTAACATTTTCAAACATATTATACTGGCCAGATAGGACAGAATACCTTGAAATAAATTGAGCACAGACTAGAAGCTTTTATATGTTAACCTTTTGTTACCTGAAGATACACTTCCAAATGAGAATCAGTATTTTTAAATTTTTCTAGATCTCTTGAAAGTATTCAGTTCTCTTTTAAATTTTAGCACTGTCTCTGCTGTTTGGAAACAGCAGTCTGGAGCAAAAATGTCTTATTTAGTGTTCTGTTTAACAGTAGTGCTGGTCATTGGATGCTGGGGAAAATGATTATTTAATTTATGTTTCTGGAGGATGACAACATTGAATTACAGATTTTCATAAAAGATAGGTAAAGAAAATAATTTGTCCTCAGGCATATATCTCGTCATGACCTAAATTTTGATTACTGTATATAAAATTAATGAATAGGGAAATAAGGTAAAGCACTCCATATATGATCTGTCAAAGGACTTTGTTAAGGATATGGGTTTGCTCTGTTACTGTCTAATTACATTTTTGCTATTAGGGTTTCGTATAAATTGATTGAGCAAATGTTATTACCAATGATAGCCTAAAGCAGGATGAGTCAAATATACAGTAATATAAGTTGTATGTGGTAAGTACACTACACAATAAAATGACTTCCAAATCATAAATCCATGGTTAGGAAAGCTTTAAAGAAGCATAGATCTCAGAATCTTAAAGGATTTTATGGAGTAAACATTAATTTCAGGGAAAGTACTTCTGCAAGGAATTTTGTTCTACTCAAGTAACTATGTACTATAGCTATAATACTGTGGTGTTTTAAAGAAATATAGATAAATATTTTTTGACTATTCTAGCAGACATATATAAAGAAATTTTAGGACGAAATAAGAATGACATTCACTATTTTTAAAATATGTTTATTTATATTAAGTAGAATTATCACCTCTAAGAATTTGTCATATTCCTTGTTGTTTATTCTGAAAAAAAAACACTAAGTACTTTTTAGAAATGGATTAATTTTGCATTCTATAGTTTTTAGTGTAGATATTACAATAACTTATGTCAATTCACCTTTACAAATGTGTTGAGGTTCCACACAGAGAGTACTAAAGACAACTATTCTGAATGTAAGATACCTGTATTTCTTTTAAGTAATTTTATAAAAAATACATGTTTTCTGTGCTTTCTTTAGAAAATTGAAGAACTTACATGCTTTCATTAAAAAAATAAATGCCAAGAAATGTTCCATAAATATTGGTAGCTATGTCCTGGCAATACTGGTTTGTGTATTATAGGCTAATTTTTTTTTTAAATGGTAGTTATATACTGTGATTTCAAGTAATGAAAATTATTTTCCCACCTTTTCATAGTACAATGTAAGCTGTTTTACAATGTCTGAAATATTTTTTAACTGTAAAGGGGGAAAAGGTATGTGTTTAATGTTATGTTAGTTAAAATCCAAATCTGTGTGAGGACTTACATATATTGTATAACAGAACAATTTAATAAAAATCTGAAGCATTTAAAAAACAAAATCAAACAACACCCCCAAAACAACAGCAATCTCCCCCCCCGCTCCGAACTTCTCAATATCTCCATTCTACTGTAAACTCAAGAGACACATAGATAAATTGAAGTGTCGTGCTTAAGATCAGAAGTCAAGTAACTCCTGAGTCTGATAATAGGATCTTATTCCTGCACTGCAACATCCTTCTGCTGTCTCTTCTTCATATATTTAAGTGATAATATCTTTAGATATTAAAATCAGTGTTATGTGGCTTATCAATACAATTATTTTAAACACTAAAATACCAGCCTTAAGAAAAGATTGTCATTGACAAAACCACTGAGGATAACAAAAAGAATGATTAAAACAGAAGAGAAATCAAAGAAAGAGAAATAAAAGATCAGGAGTAGAAAGCCAATAGTCATGGTGTCTACCTATAATTTTTTAAATTTAAACAAAACAGAAACCAGGAAATAAATGCTTGGTATTTCCTCTGTAAAGTGTTAATAAGCTTCCTATTCACATTTTTTTGTAATGGTAAAAATATTTTTGTCTCTTGAATATTAATTCTAACATACATTTTAATGAAGTGACTGAGACAAACTCCAAAACAAGTCATGTAAGCAAGTGGATCTTATGCTTTCATTGGAGAGTCTTCATTTGTGTAGAATATTCAAAACAAATCAATCCTAAATATCTTAGGAAAAAGATGATGCAAACATTAACAAAACAGTGTATCCATTCCCATAGGCTAGGTCTATTTGGAAAGACTCTCCTCCAGAACGTACCATTTGGCTCTTAGTTGGATTTATTATACCTAGTGCAAGCCACCATGATATTCTTGTTCTAGGACTGTTATTTTTCCTTCTCATAAACGCTTGCTGAACTTCTGCAGGCTATAAACAAACTTTCATTCTTGTTCTCTGTACAAAACTTTATAGGAAGGAGCTATCCAGTACTCATAATAGTACACAGTACAATTAAATATTCCAGTGGAAAAAGCAGGGTTTTAGTACAAATTCCAAACATGTATTTCAACAGTAGCTACAGTGCTCCGAGAATTCTCAGAGGAGTATATTCTCCAGGGAAGGTGAAATATACTTTTCAAAACAAAGCATTCTCTGGAGACAATATCAGAAACTTGAGACAAATTCAATGTGTTTTTTGTTTTGTATTTTGGTTTGGTTTGTTTTTTTTTGCTATTAATTCATACTACCAATTTATGTATTAGGAGTTTTTATTAGAGGAGTTAACAGAATGCAAATAATGATGGATTATTAATTATGGAAATACTTGTGATGCTTCATTCTTATTTTATGTACAAAAATCTTAAAGATTCAGTCTCTAAATTGTAAATATTTTCATGTAATTATTGTATGAAAAAACACCACATTAACACATTTGCATTTAATTTCATGTAGAAAGAAGCAATAGATTGGATTATAATTTCTTTCCACTCTTTTGGATGTTGTCATGTTGAAAGGCTTTTATGACTCCATTAATCAGTATGAGTAAAAATTAAATTAGTTACGCACGTAATTGTAAATCTTCAGGAATTTCCATGAGAAAATGTTGTCCCTTAGCAGAATTCCATTGTCTCCACAAATAATGATATAAACAAATCCCTACTTAAGGTACAAATCCAATCTTTGCTTTTACTGTAGAGATATGATGCAACCTCTGTCGTGTTGCTCTTTGTTCCAGATATAATTCAGTTTTTAATAAACCTGCTTTTAAGATATTGTCTTTGGACCATAAACAATAGATACATTCCTCTGATTGCTGAACTACGGTCACTCATTTGCTTCCTCACTCCCTTTGTCCTGAGAAAGGAGCAGATGTCCAGTGCTGTCAAAATACAGGGGTGGATACAGCTGTAGACTTGCTACACCTTGCATTTCGTCAATGCATCCATCCCTGATGTAGTGTTCTGTGACAAAACAATGAAATGATTAAATTTCAGATTGATTCTACCTTCCACTGTCTTTAATTTGGCTGTTAGGAAAAGGATAGCTATTTTAATGAGATTGTTTCTTCACACTGATCAGGCATGAAAACAGCTGAAAAGCAGATTTGGAGAATGCCAAGTCAGACTGCAGGCTCTGAGTTTTCCTTTCTTTTTTGAAGTGACCGTAACATTTATGAAGTTTAATTTAAGCAGTCCCAATATCTCAAGAACTGCAGTTTGCATTTGAAAAGTTTTATATGTCTTTTAGTTTGCAAATATTGTGTTTAAAAGCTACCATTCCTATCCATAAGTTCATTGCATCTCTATGTGTAAAGGGATTTCTCAGTTATAAGCTAGCGCAAAACTGTGATTTGGTTTCCTTGCCTTTGTTTAGAGTGTCTTGTGGGAAAGGATTACCAGTCAGGCAAATTAAATGGAATTACATTTAACAGTTTTGTAATAAATAAAAGTTTTCATTACATGAGCTGAAATAATACCCTGTTTAATTTAATACTGATTTTATCATCATAGAGTTAAATCTCACTGTGATCTTCAGATCGGATGATGAGATCCATTGTCTTTATATTAAAAGTAATTATAGTTTCTATTTAAGTGCCACCTGTTCAAACTAGATGTGTAATTGCTCTGATTATCTGTTGCAATCAAATTGAAACAGTGTGAACTTTTTAAAAAAGCTATTTTAAACAGGTTTTTGTTTTAGTTTATAATTATAAATATTAAGTATTTATTTACACTCTTAAAAATTAAAAAAATAACATTTTATAGGGGCCCATGCAATGTAATTATATTTATCATTCTCGCAGTATTTACTCTCCCAAGTTTCTCTTATCACACATCCTTTTTTGATGTAAGCTTCGTGACTGTCAAAGCTGGTGCACACCTGCATAACTTTAACTGGAAATTTGTGAGTGTTCCCTATGGAACACCTCAAATAGAAATTTTGTAATTGTGTGATGGTGGATGAATAGAGCCATCTGCAATACTGCAACGAGTTGCTCAGTTCTTTGGCAATTGACGTGTTAGACCAATTTCCCCCTATTTACCTATAATTGTCTAAAATGGTCAAGCTGAGAAGATACTCCCCTGTAGGCTCTGGGGATATGCTTTGTAGGCAGCTGGGAAAGGTGAAGTTTCCAGTGCAGTTTTTTGGTGCCCACAGAAGAACTTGTTAACAGTCCTGTGAGTTCATCCTCTGCTCAAGTTGATGCTCTGGAGGCAGAGGAACACTTGAAGCAGCAGGTTGTGGCTGTTAGGTTCAGGTGATGCTGCCATCTCATCACACAGTATAAAAAGTGGTGCTAGTGGACCACTGACTTACCTTGAATAATGCTCAGTTAAAAAATGAACAAACTGACAAAAAGAAACAAAAACTTTGGATGAAGTTTTTAACCATGAAAATGCTGAGATATGTCCTGGTTTTGGTTAATTTTCCTTTCAGCCGATTTATTCTAAGTAGCTGCATATTTCTGAAGTTGTCTGCAGGTTTTTCAGACAGTGTCCACTCCAGAGCTGATAATACCTGCTTTTTACAGTTTACTGAGCTAAAGGTAGGAATTAAATGCAGGAAAAGCCCATGTTTACTACTTATTTCTACAGCAGCCAAGGTCGCTGATAGACCTCTTATGCTCCACAAGCGAAGGGTCATAAAATGGTCCTATTTGCAGGCAGGCATGGACAGAACAGGTGACCCAAAATTGACCAACAAGGTATTCCATGCCATAACCATCAAACACAGGTTAAAGCTGAGGGATCACAAGGATCTCTTTTTTATCCATGGCTGGCTTTTGAAGAGAACCCTGCCTGCTGTCCTGCCTGTGATCCTGATCCTGCTTGTAGTCAGTGAACTCCTGAACTCAGTTCTTGTCTACTGCAGAGTCCACTCCAGGACTTCATGGTGTCTGCCCAGCCACCTTGAAAGGCAATTACAAGATCATCCAGGAGAGACAATATTGATTTTGTATATTTTGCATTATTTCTCTTAGTATTACTAGTAAAGCTGTTATAATTTTCTGACTTGTAAGTCTCTCTTCCTTTTCCTTCTTTTCCCTTTTCATGGTGGGGAAAGAGGGGTTTAATAGAGAGCACCTGTCACTTCGTTTATTGGTGCCTGGTATATATGGTGACAAGTCTGTGGTGTAATTCCTGTCACCTCAGTTCTGATTACCTCTAATCTTTTGGACTTCAGTTTTCTATTATGATCAAATCATTTGGTTATATTTAGTTGTATAAAACATGCACAAATAATCCAACAATTTAATGAAGAGTAATGTTTCTATTTAAATATTTACCCAACTAATCTACTGAAAAGTGCCCATAGCTTCTAGTTGCTTAACCACCAGAATGACATTAGTATTTGGAGAAGGTGAGAGGAAAGGGAATGACATGATCTCAAAAAAGGAAAAAAAAAAATAGACAAATCCACTTTCATCCCTTCCTTAGTTGTCAAAGAAATAGTCTGTCATGCTGTAGAAAAATAAGCATATATATTATATGGAAGATGCAGCTGCAGCAGTAATGAAATTCTGACTCCATTAAAGACTTGCATGTTTTTTCTAACTTCTGTCACTTTGTTTAATAAAAGATACTGTGGTTTATAAACTCGTGCGCCCGATTTTGTCACTGATTTAAGGTGGCATGGATTTCACCACAGGATTTTTTGATGAAGCATGTTAGACTTTTAAAGTAACTGTTTTAAAAAGAGTCTAAACATGTTCTTGTTCGTGATGGCTCTTTTACAAGGCTTTTGGAATGCAGTGACAGAAAGTTAATATGCCTAGTGCAACTTTTCATAGAAACATAGAATCATTTTGGCTGGAAGGGGCACTCAAGATTGTAAAGTCCAACCATAACCTAAATCTGTCACTAAACCATGCCTCTGAGAGCCTCATCCATATATCTTTTAAACACCTTCAGGGATGGTGACTTAACCACTTCCCTGGGCAGCCTGTTCCAATGCCTGACAAGCCTTTCCATGAAGACATTTTTCCTAACAGCCAATCTGAACCTTCCGTGGTGCAACTTGAGGCCATCCCCTCTCACCACATGCTACTTAGGAGAGGAGATCAACACCCTCCTTGCTACAGCCTCTTTTCAGGTAGTTGTAGAGAGCAATAAGGTCTCCCCTTAGCCTCCTTTTCTCCAGGCTAAACAGCCTTGGTTCCCTCATCTGTTCCTCGTAAGATTTCTTGTCCAGATCCTTCACCACCCTTGTCTCTGAACTCTTTCCAGCACCTCAATGTCTTTCCTGCAGTGGGTGGCCCAAAACTGAACACAGTATTCAAGGTGGGGCCTCACCAGTGCTGAGTACCAGGCGACAATAATTTCCCTAGTCCCATTGGCCACACTATTCTTGACGCATGCCAGGATGCTGTTTTCCTTCTTGGCCACCTGGCACACTGCTGGTCCATGTTCAGTTGACTGTCAACCAACACACCCAGGTCCTTTTCTACCATGCAGCTTTCTAGCCACTATTTCCTCAAGCCTGGGGTTGCTGTGACCCAACTGCAGGACGTGGCACTTGACTTTGTTGAATATCATACAATTGGTCTCATCCCATTGGTCCAGCGAGTCCAGATCCTTCTGTAGAAGGTGCCATCTGCAGACTTACTGAGGGTGCACTGAATTGGCTCATCCAGATGATTGATAAAGATATTAAACAGAAGTGGCCCCAATAGTTAGCCCTGGAGAACACTAGTCATGACCGGCCGCCAACTGGATTTGGCTCCGTTCACCGCAACTCTTTGGACCCAGCCATCCAGCCAGTTTTTACCCAGTGAAGACTATGCTCATCCAGGCCATGAGCTGCCAGCTTCTCCAGGAGAATGCTGTGGAGAACAGTGTCAAAGGCTTTACTGACGTTTAAGTAGGCAACATCCACAGCCTTTCCCTCATCCATTAAGCGGGTCACTTTGTCATAGAAGGAGATCAGGTTGGCCAAGCAGGACATGACTTTCATAAACCCATGCTGACTGGGCCTGATCACTTAGTTGTCTTCTATGTGCCACATTATCATACTTAAGTCAGCCTGTGCCCTGACATGGCACCGAGGTCAGACTGACAGGCCTGTAGTTTTCCAGACCAGCCTTCTGGCCCTTCTTCTAGACAGGCATCACTTTTGCGAACTTTCAGTCAACAAGGACCTCTGTAGTTATCCAGGACTGCTGATAAATAATTGAAAGTGGCTTTGTAATCACCTCTGCCAGCTCCCTCAACACCCTTGGATGGATCCCATCTTGCCCCATAGACTTATGTGTGTCTAAGTGGTATAGCAGGTTGCTAACCACTTCCTCTTGGATTACTGGGTTTTCATTCTGTTCTCCATCCCTGTCTTCTGGCTCAGGGAGATGTGTACCTGAAACACAACTGGTCTCACTATTAAAGACTGAGGTAAAGAAGGCATTTAGTACCTCAGCCTTTTGCTCATTCTCCATCACTCTGTTTCCCCCCGTATCCACCAGAGAGTGGAGATTCTCCTTAGCCCTCTTTTGTTGCTGATGTATTTATAGAAGCATTTTTTTATTCCCCCTTAGAGTAGTAGGCAGGCTCAGCTCTAGTTGAGCTTTGGCCCTTGTCATTTTCTCCCTGCATAACTTCATGGCATCCTGCAACTTGCACTCCTCTTGAGTAGCCTGCCCCTTCTTCCAAAGTTATAAATTCTCCTTTGATTCATGAATTCCAGCTCAAGCTCTCTAATCAGCCAGACCAGTCTTTTTCTCTGCTGGCTTAGCTTTTAGCACATGGTGATAGCCTGCTCCTGCACCTCTAAGATTTCATTTTTAAAGAGTGACTAGCCCTTCTGGACTCCTTTGCTCTTCAAGACTGGATCCCAAGAGATTCTGCCAACCAGTCTCCTAAACAGGTTAAAGTCTGCCCTTCACAAGTCCAAAGTAGCAGTTCTGCTGATCCCCCTCCTTACTTCTTCAAGAATGGGAAACTCAATATTTTCATGACAATTATGCCCAAGGCGACCTCCAGCTGACACGTTACCCATGGGTCCTTCTCTATTCACAAACAACAGCTCCAGTGGGGCGCCTTCCCTAATCGGTTCACTGACTAGCTGTGTCAAGAAGTTGTCTTCTGTACAGTCTGGGAGTCTAGACTGTTTATTCTCTGCTGTGTTGTATTTAGATCAGACATCTGGTGAGTTGAATTCCCCCACAAGAACAAGGACTAGCAATTGTGAGACTTCTCCCAGCTTCCTGAAAAATATTTCATCTGCCTCTTCATCATGGTTGGGTGCATCACATTGAGACAGGTGCATCCCATTTGTTTGTGGCAGGACAGGTGTCATATAAACCAACTCATGATCAAAAACCCAAAATTCTGCTGGTGACACCAGTCCCTGGTGGGTCTTCCTGCAGTTTCCCTCATCATATCCTGCAACTTGGGGGACAGAGGGGAACACTACCTGTGCTCCTGATTCCTTAACCAGTCATCCCAAGGCCCTGAAGTTCCTTCTGATTGCCTTTGGATTTTTCTTTTTGGTCTCATCACTGCGTACCTCGCCTTCAGTGAGTGTATGAGCAGGGCACACTCTGCATCCTGACACCTGGGTGGCAGCATCTCACCAGGTCTTGGTCTGGGCAGCTGCATCACATGTAGTGAGTGTCAACATTACAGAAGCCATGGCTTTCTGCTGAATAGATACCAAACTCCTTGGTTGAGCTGGCAGAGCTTCCTCAGCTTTCTTTCACTCACTTCCACATGAACTGCAATTCAAACCACCTTGTCACAGTCTGTTTGCCCACTCTGGTTGCAGCACTAATTTTAAATGACTTATACATGTTGGAGACATATGGAGGATCTTCAGCAGAACACATATGAGTAAGTTTTACGTTTAAATAAAACAACTGTATTTCACCTGTCTGTGTGTTGAAAGTTTGTAGACCATGAAGTTGCATTCATTAGCATTGCTACACATGCATATAAATACTTTACCATTCTTATGACAAATATATTTAGTAATTTACTTGCAATAACTTCCCTCTCTACATGTGTTCCTACATGCAATATATTTTTTAGGATGGGTAGGAATATGATCATTCAATATGACGCATATGTTATGCAGGCTAGTAATGTGTCTCTTAAACACCCAGCATCTGAACTCTATTGCACCTTTTCTGATGACAGCTAGTCTCAGTTTAAAGGCTTAAGCAATGGAGATCTTACCAGGTTCACAGATAAGCTGTCAGAGTGATAAACTGTCCCTACTGTAAAACGTTTGCCCATGTTTGATTTTTCATTCGCTAGTTTCATTTTCCAGGCAGTGGATCTTATTGTATCCTTTTCTCCTAGATTAAAAAAGCTAGCTAATGTTATAAATTTGTTCCTCGTGTACTTTCTTGTAGCTTCTGGTCAAGCTGTGCCTTATCCTTCTTTTCTTCTTTTTGAAGAGAATGAACTCATTAAATTGCTTGCTGTGCAAAACGTCTTTGAGATGTGAATCAGAGCTGACACACTTTTCTGAAACCTTTCCATTTTGCAATGAACTGGACAACAGATACAGAAAACTGCCTGCTATGCCTTATGAAGTGCTTATAAACTTACTTACTTCTACATTTTATTTTTTTCCTTAGGTATCACTTGACACAATTAATTTTAAATATAATCTTGTTGTCAGAGTCCTTATCAATAAAACTAAATATGTCTTTTAAAATTAGTTTAATGCTTTTTTCCCTAAATACTATAATATTAAACATATTTTTTTAAAAAATCTCAATTTATATGAAATTTAAAGACACTTACTTTTGAGTATAATATCTTATATTTACTCTTAGTGCCACAGGTGTGTTCTTCTTTGCTTCAGTTTTCTAAGGAATTCCCTCAAACTGCTGGGCAAATGCATATGTGTTTTAAAAAGTATGGACAACACCTCAACCAACCCTCTGTTCTTTATTATAATTGGAAAATATCAGCGTGTACCTGCCACAATGATGTGAGCTGCACAGTCAGAAATATAAAGAGGGACTTAGGAGACACAGAGCTCTCTGAGTAGGGAAAGCAGGTGATGAGTAATCGGAGGCAGTGCTACTGGTACCCCATATAATATCTGAGTATACACACGTACACAGTGTTCATTACTCCTGAGTCACAAATTTTGGTTTACAGACAAAGCAAAGATTATATGTATTACAGGGAATATTTATAATATATGTAATTACATATAAATGTATACTTTCTGTCTTCATAATTTTGTTGTATATACATATATACCTATAGAATATGCATTACATAGGTATTATATATATAATGTACACAAATATATGTGATTATAACTATATAATAATGTACATATAATGTCATTAACATTGTTACACAAAGGTTTAATTGTCATTCTAGCGGTCTTATTAAGAAGTTATTATACAAATCAGAAGGTTTTTAGAAATGTGTAGGAATTTCTAAATAAATTCCTCAAATCTTTAAACATTTAGTGACAATGAATATTTTCACTTAAGGAAAAAATGTGTCTTACCATTAATTAATATTTTATTTCAAACTATAATAGATTTTTTTTTTCCTGAAAACTACCATAAATTTAGTTATAATATAAAAATAACAAAATTGATAGGGATGTACATGTGATTTTCTAGACAGGACTAAATACAGATTTTCTGACTCTTAGAAAGGTGTAATATTTAGCCAACATGGCATTAAATGAATCATTCAGCTGTTCAGATCAGGAGAAAACTAAAAACTGTATTTATCAGATAGTCATGTTTCTTTCTATCTCCTTGCATCACTCAATATATAAATTAATATACAGATATATCTATGTATGTAACCTACATGCACACAAACATATATATAGATAGATATATATGTAGTGTGTGATGACATAATATGTAACTACAGAGATGTTTGTTCAAGAGACTTGAGGTTTAGAGGAAAGAACTGATAAATATTCTACTGAGGGTTAAAAGGTGGATTCTCATATTCTTCCTTTAATACAGTACACCAAATGCAAGACTTTTCTCATTTACTTGATTGTTGGACTAAAACGTTTAACAAAAGTTGAAAATGACAGATACTCAAAAAAACTCCAACTTGTTAGAGATCTGGACAGAATATCCTGGGAAATATCAACTTGATTTAGAGCCCAAAGGAAGGAAAGGCCAATTGAATAAGGAAAAAGGGGAGAGAAAATGTTATTTATTATATTTGGTGAGAGTAAAAGATGGATACTAACTGAAAGGAAGCAAAATAAGGAGAAAATAAGTGGTTCTAAGACAAATTATGTAAGAAGTGGATGTACTGTATATTATCCTGCAGGAGATGACAGATGTTTCTAAATCCAAATGACAAAGTATTTCTGTGAGCAGAAAAATGCTGCATTACGTCTTCTAGAAAATAAATTATATATAATACAACATGGTTACACAAAAGAGCTGTCACACATGAGCTCTGAATGATATGTCAAAATAGAAGACAGAGAAGTGGAAAAATCAGTGAGCGGCAGCCACTATGGCAAACAACAGAGATCCATCAGCGACATGTTTAACTGTTATCAAAGAGGGCTGGGAAATTTCACTGAGCGACAACTCAGCCACACTGGGAAAACTATAAACTTTCTTTCACAACAAGAAATAAAATAAAAGAAAGTTACAGCCTCTGAGGTTGCTTCAAACTGGAATCAAAGGCTCTCATTTAACAACTGTGTATAGAATAAATCATTCTCTCTTTCATCTCTTTAAGTGCACTAGAAGATGTGCCAGACCCTCCAGAGATGAGTAATGATCAGAGCTGGGCAAAAAGCCCTCTGAGCACTTGTAACATTGTTTCTGATCATACTTTTAGCATTGATTTTAGGCATAGAGATTTTGGCCCTTTGAAGGAGACTGTGTCCATAAGATTTTTTCTCAGAAATCTATGTTATTTTTTACAATAAAATATCTTTCCACTTGTCCCTCCCTTCCTTACATTTTCCCTTTCAGAGACACCTACACTCATAGCAGCTGCATAATTAACAACAGCATGTCCAGATTTCACAAAGAAATTATGGGGCCTGTAAACTTCCAGGATCCCCCCTTTACTGTGAAACATTCAGATCCATCTAACAGTAATAAAATTGGGCAGGTTACCTTCCCTATCCATACCTAATTGTTTATCATCTCCGTTTAGAAATATGACAGCAAGGTAAGGGAACTCTGCAGAAGAACCTTCAGGTACATGTACAGAAACAAACTACCCCATTTGTGGTCAGTAAATCCCATGAGATCTTATCCCTTGCTAGCTTCTTGCATGACATCAATTGTCTCATAAATTACGAAAATCTAAGATATGCAAAAGGATTAACAGTAGCATGATGGTAGTTGTCACCTTGCTGCTCCTGTCTCCTCAAATTCTCACTGAATTCCAAGGTTTTAATTTACCTTCTGCAAGTGAAATTTTGTGTACTTCAGAAGTCATTCTTCAGATTGCTTGGATTACAGAACAGAAACAAAGTTGAATAAAGATCAGCTAAATTCATTAAATTGCAACAAATGACTGTCAAGCTCTGTGGAAGGTATAACCATCACAATGACAAAATGACCACTGCTCTTAAGTAAAATATTTATTTTTTAATAAAAGACAGGTATATTTTGTAATTTAATAGAATTTTTTTGCTTATATTGGATTCTACTGTGAATGGAATTTCACTGATTTATCCCTGACATTAGGCAATTAGATGCCACTAACATGATTTTCAGGAAAAATAAGAATAGGAATATTAACAGCTTTGTTTTTCTTGTTGCTTGAGTTTTGTTTGTTTGCTTGGGGGTTTTGTTATGGTTTTGATTTGGACTTGATATTTCTAAACTATGATATCAGTAAAACTCAATGTTTACCTCCATGTAAAATTTTGCATGCTGTCTACATCTTATGCAAACACAGAATATATACTGCCATAGTTTACAAGATTTTCAGTTATAAATTTGAAACACAAATTTTGTTTCAAAAGCCTGGAATAACTGTTGTAGGTCACTGAAAACACTGACAGTAAAAAATTCATACCAACCCATTATATTTCTGTGATGAATTTCATAGAAAAAAACAAACAAACAAACAAACCTGCAGAAATATTTTAGAGTGGATTTCTAATGTATTGGTTCTACTCTTTTGTTTCTTTCCTCCACTAGTTTTGACATACTATTTGAAATTATTGGTATCTTTATCATACTGAAAATGGTACTGGATGAATGTTCAAGAGAATGAAGAATCAGTTGAATTTGCACAAAGAGAAAAAAACAAATATATCTTCACATTTTCACATCGCTGCACATGCCACATCAATCATAAGTGAGTATGCATTTTCTTCTTTAATGGCCTAATAACCTCCTGTTCTTCTTATCATATATGGAGTACTATTTAGGTTTTGTTAATGCTTAGGTGATTTGGCTTCAGCTTTTGGGACTAAAGAAATATCCCAGAATTGTGCCTACATTCTTTTATGTTGCATTGCTATGTAATCACTGACTCTATATGCCTCATGTTTTTCCATGTGTTTTTCTTCACTTTGCCATTCTTTTGCTACTCCTTAGATTCCTTTTTAAAAAGCTAACAGCCTTTGCACTGTATGTGGACACTGGCATTGTAAATTGAATGGGTTCTCTGGATAGTGCAGGGTATGCAGGGTAATGCAAATAATAGATTAAATATCCTCTTTATTATGTATAAATGTATTTTTACAGTAATTAACATTGACTCTCATAATTTAGTCTTTCTTAAAGATATTTGACTTATGTCAGTGGAGGCTGACTTGTTTTATTTGCCTTGAAGCAAAAAGCCACAGCTGAATTTTTCAGTACATATTCCATTATTTTATTGAAACTAGTAATTCAGTCCAAATTGTGTACCCACAGTGTTGTTTGCAATCTTGATAGCAGATTCTCAGTTATTCCTTAGTAATGACTGGAGACCTCATTTCCTCAATGCTGGGTTCAAGGATATGCACAGGGATTGTTTGTGCTGGTTCTTATGTAAGACTATCTTAGTCCTTGATAGCACCACTTCAGGAATACAAATATATGATTTGTGGAAAGTAACTTGGGTAAGGACGAGAATTGCATATGGTGACTGGGAGATGAAAGATTTACAGTGTTGTAGTTAATTTAATAATCTCTAATAATGTCTTCATATTTATAAAATCTGCTAGCAAAGGGAAGTGCTTCATTTCAAAAGCAGTGATGTCTGTTCATCTTTCACTGTGTTTAGAGATATCTCCGTTTTTATTCCTTCCTTAGGGCTATTGATATTCTTGACTATTCTCAATGCATTTTAGAAGTAAGTATTTATCCCTTTCCTCCCCTTTCTTTTCCCCTTTCCCTTCCCCTTCCCCTTCCTCTTCCTTCTTTCTTTGCTTGGAAGGGAACTGTTATAGTAAATAAAGGCAGATATTGTTAAATAGTATTTCTACATTATTTAATTATTGCAGCAGGGAAATTCATCAGAAAGATGCCATATCTGTCACTTAATTTCATCTTTTATAAGAGTCCCAAGAGTTTGAAACCAGTTCTCTCCCAAGAAGGAGACATGGAAACAGCTCAAAATCTCTTCTGTATTTAACTTTGGTTTCTTTCTTTTCTTTTTGAGAAATAATTGGTGAACTTTTGTAAGAGCAAATCCTGAGGGCAAGAGCATACATGCATTTTTTTTTCATTATAACTTTTGAAGGTCATTCTTTCATCTGCTTTAAGACTACTTGAATGTCTCCTTTTTCTAAAATAATATCCTTTGTGTTAGCAGCTTTAAGATCTGGTTTTTCATTTACCATTAAGAAGCATAAAATATAATGAACATTGTTATTAACTTTTAGTGAAGAAAAAATAAAACACGACATCTGCAATGAAACCTCAGAGTAGCTGTAGTATCAGAAAAGGCAATGTTCTGCAAAACTATTTTACTGAAGAAACAGAAAGTATGCATTTACCTGGATAGCTTGATTGCAATTTTATTCAACTGCTTTCTTTATAGGCAGAATACTGTTCTGGTATTTCAAAGTATCTGTGAAAAGCCACAAAAAAATTATGAGTCTGGTTACTCAATATAGGATAATGAATATTGTGGCTCATAAAATCATGGGATATGCATCTAAAAAATATGGAAAAGTTGTGCAATTATGCAAGTTTCTGCAGCAAGGAGCAAGTAATTTTATGGTTCTGCTACGCATATATTTTGCTATGCAGATGATTAGTGCCATGCAAATGTTGACCTTTTTGGTTTTCTGGTCTAATTGAACAGCTGGAAATATAATTGTCTTAGGTCAACATAAAAATAATTACTTTAGCTCTTTTTTTTTTTTTTTTTTTTTTTTTTTTTTTTTTTTGATGAAAGATGAAAGCACTGTTAAAATGACATATGGAAACAGTGACAGAGAAGTTAAAATAACAATTGATCTTTTGTTATAAATAAATAAATACTTTAATAAGATGAACAATGGTATTCTTAACCTCCTTTGGGGTCTGAAGTTTCAGCAGCAGGAGATTCATATCTTATGATAGTCACTATCACTGCTCAGGATTGTAAAAGAAATCTAACCTGTAAGAAAGAAATGTAAAGTACCTCATCTCTGCACCTTAAGCATGGCTTACCTAATGGTGAGATTTATCTATTGTAACTCAGCAATAAAATCTTAAAGACTTTATTGAAATTATTTAAGAAGTATCTCAGCTCACTCAGCCAAAATGTATAATCTGTTCCCTACACATGGGTATCCATATGGTATCCAATATAAACCCTACAGGACTAACAGAAGAGGCAAGACTTACAGAGGAGTCTTTACTTTCTTAGGTATCTGCTTGAGGCCAGACAACACTATAGGACATGTCAATGGACATTAAATGTATCTCAGGTGGTGTTTCAGGTCAGATAACTAACTGAACTGCCTCCAAGAGTTCCTTCTGTACACTTTCTAATATGCTAGCATCATCTTTGATTTTGCTGAATTTTTATTCTTATATGACTCATACAAAGTGTAACTGTCAGAATGTAAAATGAGCATCATCTAACTTTATGAGTTAAATTGTCAAAGAAGTACACGGGGAATTTAACTCAGCAATACTATTAACAATAATGTCAGACAGAAACTCCTCATTTACTGCTTTTTCTACGTTTGCTTTTAACTCAGTTGTGGAGTCTTTCCCAAATAAATAGTGACATTATAAAACACTGCATAAAAAATTCCAGAAACAGAAAAGAATGTTAGATGCTTTATTTAAATTAGGTTATATATATATATATATATATAAATCACAATATAATAATAACTACAAGAGGAAAGACCTTTTATTATTGGAATTGTGAGTGTTGGTGTTTTCGCTTACTAACTTAGTTATAGAGTGATTGTTGGGAGTGATCTATGAAGGTCACATCCCTTGCTGAAATAAGGTCCAACCGTAACAGAAATTTTGCAGGGTTGTGTCCTGTCATTTTTGAGTACCATCCAGGATAGCAGTCCTCTGGATTTGCTTTCTATTGTCTGATCAGAATTTTTCTCACTGTAACTTGTGTCTGTTTCTTCTTCATCTACCACTATATGCCTCAGAAGCGTTTGGGTCTGTTTCCTGTCCACTATTCCACTATGGACACAGCACTAAGATCCTTCCTTAGTCTCCTCATCTTAAGATTGAATAAATCAAGTTTTCTCAGCTGCACCGTGTCTTTCAGCCCTGTAATTTTCTTTGTCATCGCTCATTGGAGTTGTTACTGTACCCATTTTTCTTTTGAGGATCTCAGACATAGTCTATGATCATTTGTTAAAAGAAGTCCCACACTGAATATTTGAGATCGTTTTCTTTTGCTAGAAACGGGAATGGAGTGGATGGAGGAGAAAAAATTTATTGTTTAGTTAAGAAACTGTTACAAATACCTGTGTATGCATGCATGATTATGATTAAATACATATATATCTAATAGAGATTTTGGCAGTGCATTATTAAATTTATACATTATATTTTTTTCAATTCACAGAATATTTTAATCAACATAATTGAAATAGTTTCTGAAAATTCATAGGGAGATTGAATTGCAAATGTAAAACACAATGGTCTAAAGGAAGGAGCAGACAATATTTAACAAAGCCCATTTCATTCAAAGGTTTTTTTTCAACATATTAGGCACTTGGAGCAGAAGACAGCATTTCTTAATCTTTTGTTGCTCTTTCATTACTGTGCACAAGAATTGCACTGTGATTACTTTGTGATTGAGGACAATGAAAGACTTAATTTTGTCCATGACTGTCTATCTCCTCATTTCTATGCAGCATTTCATGTTTCTTGTGATTATGGAAAGAGTACAAAAAAGTGAGATGCTCTGTATATTACTGGTAGACAAATAAGTAGTTTTTTCACTTTGAACAATTAAAATAACTACATAATGTAATTTTCTTTTTTTTTTTTTTTTTTAAAGGAAGGATAGAAGAGAAGGGTGAATTATTCTTTTTACTTTTTAAGTTTATATGATTACAGGGGGAAAATATTGTTGTTGAAACATTAAAAATTTGAAATTGGTTGTTTTGATTTCTTTAATATTTTCCTATGCTTCAGTGTTTCACTGAAATTGTTAGTTTTTGAGTTCCCACTGACTTATCGTGTATTTAAATATGTACTTTTTCATATGGTATTAGAAAACCACAAAGCAACAATGACAACCACTATCTACCAATATAGTGAGCATTTGTATGAAATAGGAAAAAATTGGAATGATCATACCACTTGAAACATTTTATCTCAATTCCATTTTCTACAGTGTTTTAAGGAAGTATCCTTCAGGATAATGCCACACAAATCTGCCAAATTCAGATTTCTTTTCAGAAGGATTTTCTTTTGTGCTTAAATATTTCCTCCAGAGAAAATTACCTCCTTTTCAATAAGATTTTTTTTTTCTATGAGAAAATATAATAGCGAACTCATCCCCTTCTTTGAATCACTTGACTTTTGCACATGCTTTCATCAGACTCATCATAATGAAGATCTGCAAAAAGTTAATATCATGAGTATTCAGTGGAAGTTGCAGTCTGTTGTTATAGGGAAATTGAAAATTGTCTGATGTAACAATAACCCTGGAAGAATTGTTTGCTACAGTCATTTGAACCTCCTGACTAAATCCTTGAGAGGAATAAAGGAATAATTTGGGACAAGGAGTCATCAGATGTGTGAAAAATTGTGAGCTAATATTGACGGAGATCTTGAGTTTTTCTGAAGACTACTTTGTTCAAAGAAACCCAAAACATTAACAAGGTTTTTTTATCTGTCACCAGCAGGAAGTGACATGGGTCTTAGATTATTTTTGGGGGATCACATAAAATAAATTTGCTCTTTACTCAGCAATGAGCTCACAAAGACTTAATTCACCAATCATACTGAGAAAGCAATTTCCCTCACTGATGATTTTGATTGACATAAGATTTTTCTAGGACAAATGCACCAGAACACTGCATTTCATAACCCACAATTATATAGGGTACAGAACCAGTCCTTTTGAAAATACTACAGCATTATACAACAGCTCCATTTTGCCATGAATCTGAGTATGATTTTTTTGTTTGTTTTACTTTGCCAGATTATGTATTTTGAAATGGGTAGTGGTGGTGGCTGTGTGTATGTTTTCTGGTTGTTTGTACAGGGAAAGCTATGTCTCACAGAAAACAGTCTAAGTGATTGAATTTAGTGATGTTATACAGAAAAAAAAATCTCCTTTGTGATGTACTAAATTTTGTGTAAAAAGTTGTTGTTAATTGGACCCAGCTCTTAAATGTATATTATAAATTTTTCACTGTGTGTTCTGCCCTAGTCAGAGCCCTTCTACAGATTGTTCATATCTGATAGAAAAACTGTATATCAACGTTTCTGACAGAGTAACTGTCATTCTGTTATTCTAACAGAACAACTCTTAATAAATCTAAGCAGTGTGATCAATATTCTCTGTGGTAGAAAAATATCCTTAGCTTCCAGGTCGAACATAGTTTTGTTAGATGGAACGTATTTTATCCCAGAGAGGATAAAAACAGAGCTTATTTTGGAATTCAAATCTCTCTTGTGAGATATGTAAGTAATGCAGTTTGTCTGTCTATTTGTTAAA
Organism: Columba livia; assembly: GCF_036013475.1. NCBI lineage: Eukaryota > Metazoa > Chordata > Aves > Columbiformes > Columbidae > Columba > Columba livia. The sequence goes on along the minus strand of NC_088642.1, from coordinate 51,189,975 downwards.
CAGCACATGAACTGGTCATAAAATAAAATATGAGGAAATTGTTTAATGCATGATATTTCTCTTTGTCCCATCCCACTCAGTGGGGTGAGGGCAGAGTTAACTTTGAATACTCTGTGCAGTAGCCAGGAGTAACAACAATTACTCAAGAGGTTCAATTAAACAACAAATTTACTTAAAACTCAGTGGAATTACAGCGAGTAGTGGCTTGGCAAAAGTCTGCAACTATATAATACAACTTAATAAGACTTCAGCAACAAAACTCTCAACAATATTACACCTGCATGTCCAGAATAACAGAAAGATAGAAAGAGAGAAAAAAGAGGTAGATTAAGGTATGAGAAGGTAAGATTTCGTCACTCCAAAGGTCCACTGATGCAGCAACAATCTCTGTAGCTCTCTTGGTGGTGTGATGAAACTTCACACCAGTGTCCCAAGTCAGAAGATTTTTTTTACTTTTGTTCATTTGCATATGAGATAGGAGAGGGTGGCTCATCTCCTCCCTCTGCTCACTCCTCATGCTAAATAAGGAGATTGTTCCAGAAATGGGTTGGTAGTCCCAGAAGTGCCCAAAAGTGAGTCAGTTGGTTCTCTAGTAGTAGATGGTGATTTGTTATTTCCACTAACTGGTCAATGATTGCTGAATGATCCTGACTTTGTTCAAGCCAAATTAATGAGGGCCCAAGGAAAAGATACTGTTAATAAGGCCTTCATTTTCTAAATAAGAGGCCTCAAGAAAGAGACACCATTAGAGACGCCTTTATCTCAAAGACTGATGCTTTCATTTTGCAAAGAATAGGTAGGCCTCAAGGAAGACATAAGTCCTCTCTTCACAGAATTTATCTCTTCCAGAAGTTGCAAAAAACAGCTGTTTAAGGCACAAAGAGGTGCATACCATGCCCATCTCACCCTTTTCATGTGTTTACATTCAGAGATTTTAAGAATAAATCAGTTATGAATTATTGTGTGAAAAGTAAGTAATATTTCCCCTTATTCCCCCACCCCTTTTTTGTTCAAGTGGAAGATTTAGATAAGGAAAAAGATTCCATGATGAGAAATTATGTTTTCTTGGTTAATGTTGTTTGGTTATATCACTATCTACTCTCTTCAAATCCTGTGTAACTATGTCTGGTCAGCACTTACAGATTGTCTACTTACTGATACCTAGGAAGATCTACACATATAGTGAGCTGAAATAAAAATGAAAACAGAAATGAACTGAAAAATTTAAAAATTGTAAGAAGTATCCATAACTCAAAATTCAAATAATAATAAAAGTATAAACTATACCGATGCTGAAATCAGATAAACTAAATTATATATAATCTAACTAGAAACTAACCTCACTCATTTACTAGAAACAGTCAAAATTAACACAGACATCAGCAAGAGGTAGTGTCCTTTTCCAAAAGACAGCCATTTCTCATGTTAGATACTATATTAACCTTAGTCCCAGGAAAGGTGATAGGAGAAGTAATAGTTTCCTTAGCAGAGCTGCATTTCAATAATGTGCAGTAAAGAAAACATGAGGTCTTTCACTAAATCTTATGAAGAAAAACATTCTGAATAACTGCTAGTTAATTTGTTATGTGTGTGGAGTGAGGCAGTTATTCTTAGGAAAAAATAGTGTATTATTATGTAATTAAAGCTATCTTATAGTTCACACACAAGGTGGGCAATTAAAGTTTGTCTCACCATCTTAGTTCTACAGTTCTTAAATTCTCAGAATTTGATGATAAATTCTAATAATAATTTTATAGCACTGTTTGTTAACATTTATGCAATAATCATATTACAAACTTCTTAATAATCTTACTTCTTAATTTGAGATTGTCAGACATATCTTTTGCTTCATACAACCTTATCAATGAGTTTAGTGGGCATTTTGACCACCTGTTGCAGCAACAGACTCTAAAGAAAAAAAACAACAAACCAAAGCCATCCAACAGGTTCAGTTCCATTGCATGCTAAAAAAGTCTTATTAAATAAATTACAGCTTTTTTTTCCGATTTTACAGAACACAGAACACAATGTTACTGGTTTTGAAAACAAAGCAAATAGGTTTTCTGATTACCAATATTACAAGAAGAAATTAACCAACTATTTGGCTTGGTAATCCATTTCCTTTAGTTGGCAACTGGGAAAGAATAATCTACACTGTTTTGCAGAATACAGAGAATTACTTTCTGTTTCTCACATTACATAAGTAACTGAGAATTCTTTTAGAGAAAATGCTGTCTTTTATGCAAATTGTATAGTGAAGATGCCATCTCTACAAAAGCATGATGCTTAAAAACTATACAGGTATATGCTAATATATTATATATGCTAATATATAAGGTACTGTGTAGCAAAGTAAATCGCCATTGAAAAGCATATCACTGATTTGTGACAGACTCCAAATAATCATTCTGATCTTTAGTCTGGACACAGGTCATCTAAGCAACTGTGACTTCATTAGCTAAATTAATTTATTTAGCAATTTAAGTAGACCTAGTGTAGGGAGACTAAAATCTCTCTCAGGCAGAGGCTGAAACAATGACTACAGGTGGAAATGCTGTTTCATTTTCATTTTAAGACTCTGGCCTTGTGGAGCTCAGCCACCATTGTAATGAACTAATATACACACAAAGCACCAGGTGCTAAATCTATATTCCTCTTCTATACTACACCTCCAGAATTCATGAAGGTGGGAAAATAGTCAGTGGCCTCTGATAATTAAGTCAAATAGGAAAATTTCCTTCTTTATTTCACAAAAGGCAGTGAACAAGCAGACCTGTTGTGTCTTTGTGAACAGCCTGCAAATCTTTGTTTTCGTAACATAGGTGAACTTGGCAGTTAGAGAAAGGCAGTTGAAAAATCTAAACAAAAGGGAAGCAAGAAGATGAATGATCATTCACTGCTGTCTTTCTTTTATGTGTTTTTTGGAGAAGAAAAATTCTTGTTAAACTGTAACTTTGCAGGTATGTCCCAATACTTGTACCTTGTTCCTTATGTGGTGCTGGCAATCCACAGTCTAATCAGGCCTTCCTAGATTTGGGCCAGGTGTAAATTTCCTGAGAAGGCTAAGGGGTTTGTAGATTCCCATTTAAGCACTGCCTGTGTAGGATAGATGTTCTAGTGTTAAGTGTGAGGTTTAAGTCAAACTGTAAGCAGAGACCATCCTATGCCTCATTCCTCATCTGACTGGTCTATAAGTTATTTTCTTTTCTTGAAATGCAAACCAGAAAATGGTCAGTCACATCACAAAACACTTTTTTGTTTCCTAATGTTTTGTTGTTTTTTTTGTTGTTTTTTTGTTTGTTTGTTTGGTTGGTTGGTTTTTTGTTTGTTTGTTTGTTTGTTTGTTTTTTAATTCAGCTGTTTCTGTCAATTGTCAGCTTATGGGCACATTGATATTCTGTAGTTATTGCTGAAACAATAAAGAAATCCACCCATACAAAACCAAAAAGGGAAAATTTTCTATCACATCGTTCTCGTAACATTTACTATACTTACTAAAGCGAAAAAATTCATAGCGTGTAATTTAACATAATCACAGTTTAGTTTACTTTCCTTTTTAATATATTGTGCTCTTCTGACAGTTTTCTCTTTGATAACATAATGGTTTTACATAATTTTCATAGGTATTGTTGTTATTGAAAGGACTTTTTAAAGCCTATATTCTCATCAGTGACACTGTGTCCCAAATATCTCTATTCTACTATAATTTAAAAGAAGAGCTGAATAGCACAGTGCTTCTATTTAAACAATTTGAAACCAATAATCTGCTGTTGAATTACTGTGAAAGTTTGCCAGCTTCTATTTCAATTCAGGATCCTGTTTGTTACACAAAGTGGAAAAAAAGAGAAATTTTTTCGAGCACATTAATCACAGTCGCTTTCTCAATTTTTTTTCCCCTCTTAACAAAATTTAAAAACTTCATGTATGACTTCAAAAATTTTGTAGGAAGCACTAAAAAGTCTAGAAATGTTAGATTTAATACATGACTATGATCAAATAATTAACTGTGACTAAGGATTTACCAAAGATCAGTGTTGAAAATATTCACAGGATTTCTAAAATAAAGAAAAAGAAAATTATTTGACTAAGACTGAAAAATAGGCTAATAATCTACCTCTAGTCTTTGAACACTGAAAAATTGTTAATAAATGATTCATTTAATATTTGTGTAGAAATTGGAAACCATTGTAGATTTGTACATATATCCTTATTTTTTCTCAAAGTTCAGTGCTGCTAAATTCTTCTCCAGTTAAGAAATATCCAGTTTTTACTTAATGAGATTAAACAGAAGTTTTCCAAAGCTGCAAAATACTTATACACATAATTCCCTGAGTATTGCGATTTCCAGAACTGAGATGCCAAATACTAGGTTTTATTTTGTGTTGTATATTGGTTTGTGTTTGAAGGAGTCATCTTGGGTTCACTGCAATTGTCTTCACTGGTAAGCTCTCTTCTCACACCCCTTGAGTGGATGAACTGCAAGACAGGAACTGGGGTAGCAAAGTCCCCCTGACTGTGAGGATCAGGTTTGTGACCAGTTAAGAAATCTGAACATACAGAAGTCCATGGGACCTGATGAGCTACATCCCAGAGTCCTGAAGGAATTGGCTGGTGTAGTTGCCAAGCCACTCTCCATGATATTTGAGAAGTCACGGCAGTCACGTGAAGTCCCTGGTGAGTGGAAAAAGGGAAACATGGCACGCATTTTTTAAAAAGCTAGAAAGGAGGATCCTGGGAACTACCAACCTGTCAGCCTCATATCTGAGCCTGGGAAGATCGTGGATCAGATACTGCTAGAAGCCCTGCTAAGGCACATGGAGGACAGGGAGGTGATTTGGGACAGCCAGCATGGCTTCACCAAGGGCAAGTCCTGCATGACCAACCTAGTGGCCTAGGACTAGATGACCTTTGAAGGTCCATTCCAAACTGAACTAGTCTATGATTTTATGTTTCTCTGAAATAATTATAGAAATACATTAGCTGCATGCCTATGGGTGAGTGAATCACTCCACCATTTGCAATAGTTTTGCATTCTTATGTATCTAGATCAGGTAAGTTCTCAGTTACTGTTTCATCCTTCAAGTTCCCATATGCCTTCTGGGTGAAAGAAACAGCAGCACCCATTTGTTTATTACCTTTATTAACCTTACAGGTCAGTAGTGGCAAGAGGATGGAAAGTGGCCCACAGTTATTAAGACTTTGATTTAGGTGAATGGGAACTATCAATATTATTGAACTGTAAGTCTGCTGCTGAACTAAGTCATACTCAGCATATTTGTAGGTGAAAAGGACAGCTCATCAGTTGCTGAATAAACGGAATGAGAAGAATTACCAGAGTCATAATGAAAGACAGAGTAGCTGCTTCCCATATTGTAGTTGGTTTAACTTCTTACACTTTTTTTGCAAATATTTTTGCTATTACTTCCATGTCATGTAGATTGCAACATTTCTTTACCCATCTATCAACCACACTGATAGTAAGAGACACTGCTTTTCTCTTTTTTTTTTGAGAGTCTGTAGACCACAGATGTGACATGATGCCTCTTCCAATAGCTCTCCAAATCTCTTTGGCCCTTACAGCATTGTGTTGGGTCCTCTTGAAAGTGTAAGGAATTATATTTCCTTCTGTATGCTTGTGTTGCAGAATTATAAATTTATTATTTTTCTTCCAAGATTCTTAACTGAGAATATGATACAATATGTGTCAATCTCTGTCTATCTATGAGTAGTAAGTACACATACACACCTGTGTGCCTGAATGCACCTATAGCAAGACCTGAAAAAGAATGTAGCAATGTGCGTGTCTTCTCTCTGTCTGCACTCTGCTTTGTGAAGAATGTTCCTGTCAAAGGTACTGAAACCAGCCTCACTCTCCAGATCCTTGTCAAAGGTGCTTCACTGACCTCTCCTCAATACCTCGCAGCTGAAGACTCAGAAGCTCCTGGCCTCCCTCCTACAGCACAGTACTGCAAAGCACACTCACAGTTACCTTTGGTGATATCTATTTAGGCCCATGTCAGGAGAATGGCATGCTTTGGCAGGGTATCTTTGGTGGAGCTGTGTGCACTTTGATTCACTGTCCACTTTCACTAGGCACTGTTAGTTAGATTTTACCTTTTAAGCTGCATTCCATGTGGAGAGAGCTGTATAGTATGTACTCAGGTAAATACACTGGTCCATTGTTTCACCATCTGTTTGCTAAAAGAGTTTGAACTGCATGATGTAAATATATAGAAAACACTCAAGAATAACTATTTTATTTATTAACAAATTTGCTCCTCACCTGAAGAGGAATGAAAGCCAAATCTCTACCCACATTCCTCAAATTCAGTCTTTTAAACCACCTTCTTTCTTAATTATTAGTTTTGTATTAGTACTTAAACTTCTTATCACCTTGTTTTTCTAGATGCTGTATAAGTTTATTTGTTCAAAACATGAAGCAGTATCTTCTTTAATTTTTTTCCTCATCTATTCTGTTTTTAAGGTGTTCTTGACAAGGTAGGTCCAGTTGTGTGCAATATGCATCTACTTTTAAAAAAAGATATATTAGAATGTTTGGACTTTTTTTGCTTATGAATACAAGTTTATAAGTGAACAAAGTAAGCTGTAGAAAGAAGCTGAAATAATACAGAGAAGCATTAGAAAAGCTGACTGGAAGACAAAATGTGTGAGGTAGACAAACTATAGCCAAAATTAAGAGCACAAGAGCAAAAGTAACATGCCAGTATCAGTATCACATATAAATAATTCCATGAAGATTAAGAAAAACATTGATTTAAAAACTGCAAGAGAAATATAGGACAAAAAAGAAAATTCTCCTTTTTACATGTATAGAACATGCTAGTGATACTCCATTCTTTTTCTATTATATTATATTTCTTCAAACAGCCATTATGTTTGTAGGCAATTAGAGAGGCTAATGAGAGAGGATTTTCAGCAAGGGTCTCCTTCATCCTTTGCAATACAATGACTTCAGGCTCAGACCTCCAAGAGATTATTGAGCCCTCTCTGAGCTATGCAGAGACACTGGCACCTTTGGAAAATGATCTATAGAGTATGGTCACAGAGCACTCTGTAATTTCTTACACATTGTTTTCCCCTAAAAGGTAATATCTCTTTTGTTAAGGTTTGATTCTCCTTATAATATAAAGGTAAAAAGAAAGCACTGAGGGCTGTGTCTTCTTCTTCAGCTACAGTAAGATGTTTACTTTCTCCATGCATCCACTCATAGAATTGGAAACCTGTATTATTTCCACAGCCTCTAGTCATTATTGATCTTAGTTAGAACAAACAAATAAGCTCAAAATTTTAAGTTTTTCTCAGAAGCTGGAAGGCTTATTGATTTTCCTGACACTTCTTTTATTCTCAGGGACAGATTCCTAGAAAAAATATCCTGTCATTCAGTTTTCGTATTAATTATTGAAGAATCACTGTGATCTAGAGAGAGTACATAAAAACTCATTTTAACCTCCAAAATAGTGTTTAAGACACCTAAATTATGTGCTTAGAGTCTGTTATGTATCATAATTTTAAATTTTTTTAGTGCTTTTGGGGGATGTTTTCTAGCCATTACAGCATTTCTTACTTTACAAGTTTTGATCTGTTCTGACCTGCACATTAAAAATAAAAGCCCTCTCTGTAACCTGTTGAAATTGTTCTAACCATCTCAGACCATAAGGAATTTTCAAAGTAAATTGTTCAGTGATTTGGCAGCCCTAATTGTATTTTCTCTTCATGGAAAGAAAAGGAAACAAGCAAAAATGCTAATGTGGCAGTCACTACATGCGAGCTCCTTCTTCTTCCTGTATATTTTTGATGCAAATTGGTTGCTGTGATCTGTAAATGAATGATTGTTTTTATTCTGGTTTTTGTTTTGAAGAAAAATTGGAGAAGCTGTTTTTTAGTGCTATGTAGTGTATATTATCCAAACCTGCTTTCCAGGAGCTATTAGTAAGCCTGTCAAATGCATATTGTTCTAAAACTATTGAGAATAATGAGGTAGGATTATTACTTATTCTATGTATGGCTGCACTGAAGGCACTTTATTAACTACAAGCATGGATAACATTACAAGTTAGTCTTCAGACAAAGGTTTGCAAACATTACTCTCTAAATTTCAGATGAAAAGACATAATATAACATTTGACTAGTCAGGGTCAATACAAGGTGGGTTTGGCTGCCAGGACGAAAGTATGTTTAAACGTAATTTAAATAAAATCTTTCTTCAGTATAAAAATTAGTGTTGTATGAAATCGTTGTAAGGCAACACTCCTTGAACAGTTTTTTTTTGTTGATAATATCACAAGACCAGCTTTTTCTGCAGAGAAACCGTGGGAGCAGTCAACTTGCACAACAGTTACAATGCATTAAAGTACATTGGTAGGCCAATTCCAACCTCAACCGAAAGCTGTACAAGTGACAAAAGCAAAAAGACAAGTTGAACTTGCAAGTTGAAGTAACTTGTTCCATTACTTGACAAGGTTTGTCACTACACAAATAGAAACATAGACAAAGCAGAGATATTTAACACCTTCTTCACCTGTGTTTTTAAGATTGATGATGGGTGCTTGGAACCCCAGGAACCTGAGTTGCAAGATTATGATTGAGGGAATCATAAACTCCCAGCCTCCTCTGAACTTGTTTGAGATTTGCTGCTCCAGCATAACATCAGTTAGTGGGCCCGGTACTATTCATACTAGGGTACTGAAAGTGCTGGTCAATGTCATCATAGGACCTCTCTCCATTATTTTTCAACAGTCTTGGGTGTCTGGAAAGGTGCCAGTCAACTGGAAGCTGGCAAATATTGTTCCAATTTTCAAGAAGAGTAAGAAAGGAGACCCTGGCAATTACAGGACTGTTAGTCTCACTTCCACATCTGCTAAAATTATGGAGAAGGTTACTCTAGGAGTTCCTGAAAAACACTTGAGAGATAATTCAGCCATTGGTCATAGCCAGCACTGGTTCATGAGGGGAAAGTCCTACTTAACCAACTTAATTTCCTTTTATGACAAGGTCAGCCATCTAGTTGGCCAAGGGAAACCAGTAGGTGTGGTGGGTTTGGATTTTAGCAAAGCTTTTGATAGTGTCTTTCACAGTATCCTTCTGGACACAGCAAGACAGCACACAGCAAGACAACTCTGTAGTACGTTGATTGAACAATTGCCTGATGGGTTGGAGTCAAAGAGATTTAGTAAATGAGGTTACATCAGGCTGGTGGCCAGTCACTAGTGGGATTCCCCAGGGCTTAATTTCTGGGAAAATGCCTCTTAATTTTTTTTATAAATTATCTGGATGCAGGCATTGAATACATGTTAAGTAAGACTGCTGATGATACTAAATGAGGAGGAGCTGTGGACTCCCTCGATGATAGGAGAGGCCTTACAGGGAGATATGGCTAGACTAGAAAGCTGGGAAATCACCAACCATATGAAATTTAACAACAGCAAGTGCAGGATTCTCTACCTGGGCTGGGGTAATCCTGGTTACAAATACAGATCGGAAGATGAGAGGCTAGATAACAGCCCTCCAGAATGCAATCCAAGGGTTTGGGTTGATGGCAAATTGAACATGATCCAACAGTGTACCCTGGCAACTAAAAGGGCCAACAGTGTCCTGGGATGCATCAAGCACAACATTGCCAGGTGGTCAAGGGAGGTGACTGTCCCACTCTGCACTGGTGTGGCCCTACCTTGAGTACTACGTGAAGTTCTTTACTCCTCAATATAAGAAGTACATCAGACTAGTACAGTGTGTCCAGAGGAAGGAGAGCAAAAAGGTGAAAAGCCTTGAGGGAAGGACTTATGAGAAGTGGCTGAGGTCACTTGGTTTTTTCATCCTGGAGGAGAGAAGGATGAGGGGTGACTTTATTGCAGTCTCAAAGGAGGGCAGTGGTGACTGGTAATAGGACAGGAGGAAGTAAAGCAAAGCTGCATCAGTGGAAGTTCAGTTTGGACGTTAGAAAAAGGTTCTTCACTGAAAGGTTGATTGGTCACTGGAACAGGCTCCCTGGGGAAACAGTCACATCATCAAACCTGTCAGATTTCAAGAAGTATCTGGACAATGCTCACAGTGTTAGGTAGGTCCGCAAGGAGCCCAGAGTTGGATTTGATAATTCTTATGTGTCCTTCTAACTTGAGATATTCTATAATATGATTCTATGATGCTCTGAATTTCTACAGTCTGATCAAAAAACTTTATTTTCATAAGACTTTTTCTCTGTGAAGAAACTATAGAAACTATTGAGCTAAATTCCATGCAAACAGTATCCAATTATTTTCTATAATATTAATTCTAAGTCATATAAATAATACTGTACAATATAATATTGCATTAATTATAGGTCTGTTTTCATATCTGCATATACACTATAGAAGTCATACTCCTTTCACAGATCAAATTACTTATTTGGCAGTAGTTGTTAATCAATGACCTTCTATGTTTGCATTTTTATTATCCACTGTAGGCTTCAATTGATGTAATATCAGACCGTTTGGAAGAATATTGCCATAAGAGTTACTTTGTATTAATTTTTCTTTCATTTTTACATATTTTAATTTATTCAACTGTTTATAGAGTAGATAGCGTACAGAAAATATACAATCTCCTTCTTCACAAACAAGGACATTTTTTAAACTAGAAAGTAAAGGACAAGTGCTCTCTTTCTTCTTCTGCCTGCAAAATTATGACTAATATCTATAAGCACCTGATGTAAGAAGTGAACATGGATTTGCCAATGGATCTGTTGTGCAGGAAAGAACTTTTCAATTTCTGACTTGCCCTTAATATGTATATGAGCAAAACACTTGAAAACTTACTTTTGAAGATAAGATTCCTCCACAAAGGTATCTAGAAATGCACTTCTATTTGTTATTAGGGAGTGTCTTCTACAATTTTTCTGATTTTGCTTATTTAGGAGGATACGAATAATATGTAAGACCAGTGAGAAGAGCTCATTTAGGTGTCAGATACTGTATCTACTCTAATTTGTGGTTTATTAGTAGTTAGAGTGTTGAGAATATGAATACCAAATAGATGTGACCAGTATTCACTGAAAGAAAAATATGCATTCCTGATGGCTGTAGAAGTCTGTTACACTTCTAAAATCTGAGTATAATATACTCAATTTGTCTTGGAGAAAGTTTCACATCATAATAAAAGAAAGTCTGGTCTTCAAGGTTGTACCCAAGTAGTTCCTTCAGCCTTATCACTTTCACATGTGCCTACAAGCTACACACACATTTCTTTTAAACACACTGAAATGCTTTGCTTTTGAGACATATTACACAAAATGGAATACCTGTTCTTTCTGTGTCTCACTCATCCCTCAGTACTTCCGCTATGTTATAATTACAGTTAATGAATAACTGAAATTTTGCTTTGTGTTCCACTGCTGAAGCCATCTGTGTAACCCGTTTTCAGCTGTAGGTAACTGTGATCTGACATCAGCAAATACACACATAGACTTATCAATATCAATACACCTTACAGCTCAATACTCTGAGACTAAAAGCAGATGGACACATACTTAAATGTCTATCAAACAAACTCATATTCATAAATTCTTAATGGAGCACAATGGGTGGTATTCTTTCTTGTAGCAATTCATAAATGACATTTTAAAAACCAAAAAGCAATTTGCCAACCATTTGGTGGTAGGAAAACTAATAACAACAAACTAATTTCTACATGCTGTTCTAATAATAATTAGGAAACCACTAACATTTCTGAATAAAGAGAAAAATGCAGTAAATAGTGAGATCTTCTAATCTAGTAGAATTTGGTAAAAATAAAATCTGACTAGAAAAAGAACATTAAGAAGTATTGTGATAAGGGAAAAGTAATAATTAGGGGTGGATGATATAGGAACTCTAAGTCTTAGAGGTTACCTGGAGATCAAACAGCATTCATATTTCATGGAGGGGAAAAATCTAAATGTTGAAGCTTTGAAGCTGGGAGAAAGGTAATTGTTCAGAACACAGGATATTTTATCGAAACAACAAAACTCACAATGTTTTAAGAAAACCAAATGTGAGGAATTACTTGGATGTGTTGGCAGTACTGTAGTGGCTGTCAGTCTCGTCAGCAGTCTACATATTCATGTTCAGTGTATTAACAAATGGGCTTGTTACTCATGTATCAGTGGCCATTATCAATCTTTTATCCCAAGTCCCTAATTTAAAAAATGTTTCTTACTGGGTCGAAGGAATACATGCAGAAAAACTTAGTAAATTTCTTTCTTTAGCTGCTACACCCTGTCTTTCCTTGGGTATAAGTAACTGGCACAGTGGAGCAGGGTCCCCTTCGGTTGGAAGGTTCACTAGAGAGTGTACTAGCTCTCTATCTCATAGAAAGAGGCAGGGAGAGTTGGGAAGGGTCTTTCAGTTATAAACTGAGAGAAATCCAGAGAGGACACCAACTCTCTGCCTTGTAGAAAGAGGCAGGGACGTGATCTCTCAGCATTTAGGCCAGGAACAGTCCAAGCAGTGGCAAACCATGGCTGCCCAGGAAATTCCAGTGTGCAACTGCTTAGGCTTTTTTGAGAAACTGAAGAAGTAAAAAGCATGTCCTGCCCAGTCAGGAGTGACTCGGGCTGATAACAATTGTCGTGTTCCCAAAGCAGTGGCAGAAAGAATTGCATCACTTGCTAAAGAGAAAAAACTGTGATGGGGAAAGGGAAAAGCCACAGTGTCTGCTACCCTAGGAGTGTCCCTGGTGGCAGCCCAAAGGACCAGGTACCTAGACAAACAAACTGAGCAAGAAATGGTTGAGTTTCAACAGCACCAGCTAGCCATAGAGTGCAATAACTCTCAGTAGCTTCATGCAGCTCTATCAGATGCACTAACCTGAGAAAAAAGTCTTACGGTTTGAATTGGAAGAATATGGGTGGGGGTCAAATGACTGGACAGAACTTGATTCTGTTCCAGACAGTGAGCCTTCATTTACCAGTCCAGCACAAATGACTGAGAAACAAGGTTTTAAACCCTTGTATCCAGCTAAAGAATTGGAAATCAGCTGAGAAGTATTTATCCAGAAAATGGGCAAGCAACAATGAGGCCCCTTGTTAAAACTGAGTCTACTGATAATGGTCAAATAAGGGTGGTTCAGGAAGTTACCACCTGAACAATACCACACTCTGTGGCTGAACTATCAAAGATTCATGAGAAATACAATAAGTTAGCACAAGAAACGGAAATAGAGTATGTTTGGAGAATTTCATTAACAGGGAGATTGAATTCTGCTCTCAGAAGAGGAAGCACAAGGGTATTGGGGGCCTGGAGTGTTTCTGACAACTAATGATCAAAGAGAACTGTGGTCATTACTTCAACAAACCACCTTTTGGGCAGGGGGGGTTGGACCATTTAGAAAGGGGAGACACATTATGCATTGAAACCCGCACCGTATCACTTAACTGAAAGTTTGGAAAAGTCTGCCAGCGTCTGGCTAATGCACACCTGGCACGTAGTTCTCCAACAGCCTTCCCTGATGTCATTAAGTGCAAACCCTGACAGCATGACTGCCCTGATACGGGGTCTTCCTGACACACTGAAACTGTGTACAGTGCAACTGCAAGACCATTTAAGGGATGCACTAACCCCGGATAGGGTGGTGGTGGGGGTGAGGTGCGGTCCCCAAAGGGGTCCATCCATGACTTGGGGAAAGGTGACTCAGGAACTGATCATTTGTTGGGGGAGAGTGCATCTGATGGGGGGAGTCACAGAAACAAAAGCTGCTCTATGTGGAACCACAGGTAAATCAACCTCCCCTGGGTGTCTCAGGGGCCAAGAGAAACCTCTTATGGGCTGAGGGAATTGAAAAGGGAATTCCCCAGGATTTAATGGATGGAATGTTTACCATGACCTTGGAAAATCTTACGAGGACATTGAAGACACTCCTCAAAATGAACTGCCTGCTTGGAGGAGCAGGAGGGTGGAGCTCCAAACCCTGTGGGCAATTGTGACTACTGTCTTTGAGACACCTATTGCTTCTGAGGGAGATGAGTGACCTGAGAGCACTGAACAAGACCCACCGTCCCTGATAAGTGAGCCTCCCTCCCTCCCTCCCTTCCACCCTCCTTCCTTCCTTCATTCCTTCCTTCCTTCCCTCCTTCCTTTCCTTCCTTCCTTCCTTCCTTCCTTCCTTTCCTTCCTTCCTTTCCTTCCTTTCCTTCTTTCCTTTCCTTCCTTCCTTTCCTTCCCTTCCCTCCTTTCCTTCCCTCCTTTCCTTCCCTCCTTCCCTTCCTCCCTTCTGTCTTTCTCTCTCTCTCTCTCTCTATTCCATCTGTGTCAAACTGAGGACATGTATCCACAAATGCAAACAGACTCCTATTTCATTAACTTCTCTGTGTAATTTTTTTTGTACTGAGGTCCAAATGAGGTGTCCAAATCAGTACAGTTTTTATAAATTTGGCTGATATTAAAAATATAAATAAACTTACTTTAATTTTCATGATACTTTTATTTAAGCATAACAAAGTAGTTTGGTACAGAAGCATAGAAATTCAGTGGCATATCGGATATCTTCTAGTAACCTGAACTTTTTTCCAGTTGCTGCTCCAAAAGGAACAGATCTCTCAAATGTTCTGTGTGGCATCTGTCATCCTTGTGAAAATACCTCTGATCTGTTGTATACAACACATCTAAAAACCTGTTTTTCAGCACCAAATCACAGCTGGTATGTGATTTTTTGAATATGTCACAAAAGGGGGTAGGAGGCTGTACATGTGAAGGAAGAACATGCAAATCTGGGAAATCCTTTCTTAAGAATATTTGAAATCATATCAATATCTCATCTGATGAGACAATGTCCTGCTTTCTGTTTTCAAGGTTTTGTCCCGTAAATCTGGCTGTGAACAATCAAATGAATGCTAAGATTTAGCTTCCATTTATAATTAGAAGATCCACACAAACCAGTACATATTGAATATGTATAAGTATATAAACCTACATACTTATATGCATGCACATATATACAAATACATAGTTATACCTACATCATGCAAAAATCTTTATCCATAAAGCATATGAGGAAATCATGTTGTTTCCTGTATTTCCTAATTTAGCTACCTATAAATTATAATATTTATGTTTAGTGTTGGAAAGGTCTGTTCACAGAGCAGAAGCTGGGAAGCTTCAGTGTGATATGCAATCAAGGTACCTCCTGTACATGTTATATATATTTCCATATTATGTGGAATTGTGGAATTGTTTTGGGATGCTGTCTGACTGACATACTGTAATCACTGAGAGGAATCATAGTTATTTAAAAATATATATACACACAGGTCAAATAGAGAAACAGTTCATTGAACACGCAGTTTAAAAGGTTTCTGCATCCTATTTAGCTTAATTTTTGTATTGTCGTACATTTTTTGCCTGTACTATGGAATTAGTATCTGTTGATTTTTGGTACAGTGTTTTGTTCATTGATTTACTGCAGTTTTTAGGGACTTAAGAGAATAACATTCTTTTGCCTCAGGCTATGTAGTGGTAATACAGCTGTTCTACAGTTTCTGCAAAAGACTACGTAATTTAAAAGCAAAAGTTAGCCACAGAAACCTGCAGTTTCAAAACAGTTGAGTTACCAAAATGTTGAGCTCCAGGTATTTATTTGGGAGCCATACTGGCAGTCTTAAAAATCTGAAAACAACAAAAAACCAGCACAAAAAAAAACCCCAAACCAACCCAAAGCAAACAAAAAACAACAACAACAACAAAAGCAACAAAACAAACCCCACAACAACAACAACCAAGCAAAAAAACCCAAACATCACATATGCTATGTTTCTGGTTTCCATGCAGAAAAACGGCTCAACAAACATCAGGAGTATATAGCACACCTTTGAAAGGTAAACTACACAGTGAAAAAAATACGTGTAAAGAAGGACAAATGTGCATGTATTTGGATTGTGTGTATGAACCAGCTGGCATAAAATAGGCATGCCAGGAATACATATGTTTTTCCTTACCAAAGTATTATCTATGATTTCCTTGTTTTCACTTATATTTTCAGTATAAGCAAATGCCATATGGGATGTTGAAAGCTTTCAATGGAGTCTCACAAGCTGAATTCTATGAATGCTTCTCTGTGAGGAATATTAAGTTGTAGAAAAGCAAGTCTGTAAAATTTTCACTTTGTCTTTTCATTCTGTTTAATCTCTACATTCACAGGTATATTGTATCTGGCCCACAAACAGTGCCAGAGCTAAGTGCCAGCATTACCTCAGTAGATATCTGTTTGTTCCCTTGGAGAAAAAGACATAAAACATAAGCTAGTATCTGCTATTGAACAGAGTGAATGAATTCATGCCTTGACAACATTTATATTTGCTTGATCACTGAAGAAGTGGTAAGAATTAGGCAGAGATGGAAAATGTTGATGTCTCTTCACATGGTGCGAAGGATAACCAATCTTATTTTACTTTTCAAGTCAGTTACTTGTTTCAAGTCCCTTTGCGGAGTACTTTTGCCCAGACTTAAGGTGGCCTTAATTAAATTTTGTTTCCAACAACTCCTCAAATAATTAAAGTATGTAGAATTAAAGGATCTTCACTTTTAAAATAAAGTGTTTACACAGGGTTCTACTGTGATTTTTAAAAGCTACATTAAGTCACACCTTTATTTGAATATCCCCATGGAAATCAAACTTGAGATAGGGCAAGTATTTTCCAGTACAAGCTATTCAGGTGTCTGACGATTTAAAGTAATCCTCTGAGTTGTTCATTTAACAATTGCTTCTCTCTTACTGGTGATGCAAAATTGCTTGTTGAAGTCTACTCACAAAATAATTAAAACATTTAAGACACAATAACAAACACAAAATGATAAATAGTGAAAAACTAAAAATGAAGCATTAATATTCTCTTCTCATGAATAATGGCATTTGTATGAAGTAGAGCCACAAATTCATTGCATGGTTAGGTGTTGAATTATTTCTCAAACTATAAGTATGTGTAGATGTCTTCACATTTACACTAAAAGAAGTGGGCTGTGGTAGAACTATAACATCTGTCTATTAAAAAGGTTTTTTATAACAACTCTTTTCCTTATGCCTGAGCAAAGTAAAATATATGCCTTTTGTTTTCTCTCATTTCCATTTAATTTTAACTTTATCTTGCAGAGTTGATTTGAAATGCTGATGGACAATTCCAGACTGTTATTTCTAAGTGTTTTTTTTTTTTCTTTCCTAGTGGCTGTTTCAATATATGATCTTGCAGATAGCATATGGATATTTACTTTGGATCAGTCACTCATTAATTCAAATAACTATTTCGTGTTAATGTGGTTCTTCTACATTATCTTAGCTGCAGAAACAGTACAGCAGTAATGTAAAGACAACATCAAATAGAAGTCTTTTACAGTCAACAGAAAAAATGAGGAGTACAAAATGAACAGAAAATTATACACCAGTACTGTGAATGGCAGAAAACTACAACCTTCTAAAACCCTTGGTTTGGTGTGGTTTTTTACTTGTTTTACTAGAGAGTAAATAAGAGTTTCTTCCGTTCAAAAGATACAGAAGGAAAATTATTTTTATTTCTTAAGACTACATTACGGAAGAGTTGTATGAATTATCTTGGACTAAAGGTTTGAGTATTTTCATCAATAATAATCCATTCAATATGCAATAGTTTGAATGTAATCAATCTGTACAGAAATGGCCAAGAAATGAGTAAAGTATGACTCATTTGCCACAGGAATACTTCTGTATTTGATAATACTGCATAGGAATATTTTTCTATTTGTTAGTATTGTGGATTTTTACATCAGAAAAGATTGTTCAGTTTTGGGTGGGGAAGAGTAGAAGTTATGCAATCCAATGGAAAGATAGGGCATCCTACCTAGAAACAAAATGTTCAACAGTAGAAGAATAGCTAAACAAAACAGAGCAAAATATTGAAGATATAGCTGTGGCCATGGTAGCAGGGAACTTAGATGCATCCTGAGGCCCTCTCCTGCTGATTTCAAAGGTGATAGAGACTGGCTTTTGAGCAGGGCATTCTAGTTGATTCTTTCTTGGCACATTGTTTTACTGCTGCAGCTAATAGATGAGAGTTGTGATTTTAAATACTGCTTTGAGAGGAACTCATTTCCCTGTGAAGGCAACACCCACTTTCCCAGCCTCACACATTTATCCTCATGGTGGCAGAAATGGTTGCCACTGCTCTGTAAACAAAATCACAGAATCAAAGAATGGTTAGGGCTGGAATGGACCTCTGCAGATTGTCTAGTTCAACCCACCTGCTAAAGCAGGTTCTTCTAGAGTAGATGGGACAAGAATGTGTCCAGGTAGGTTTTAAATGCCTCCAGAGAAGGAGACTCCACAACCACTCTGGGCAGCCTATTCCAGCACTCTATCACTCTAAAAGTAAAGAAGTTTCTCCTAATATTCAGACGGAACCTCCTATGCTTCATTCTGTGTCCATTACCCACCATCTTATCATTGGGCACCACTGACAACAGTCTGGTCTCATCCCCTTTGCATACACCCTTGAGATATTTAGCAAATATTGATGAGATCCCCTCTCAGCTTCTGCTTCTCCAGGATGAACAGCCCCAGCTCTCTCAGTGTCTCCTCATAAGACAGGTGCTCTAGTCCCTTAATAATCTTGGATCTAATACTGACCCCTGGGGAGCTCTGCTAACTTCAGGCCTCCAACCAGCCTCTGCACCATTGACGCAACCCTCTGAGCTCTACCATCCAGCCAGTTCATGATCCATCTCACCATACATTCATCCAGCCTGCACTTTCTGAATTTACCTATGAGGATGTTGTGACAGACAGTGTCAAAAGCCTTGCTGAAGTCAAGGTATACAACATCCACTGCTCTTCCCTCATCTACACAGCCAGTCATACCATCATAGGCTATCAGGCTGGTCAAACATGATTTCCCTCTGGTGAACCCATGCTGGCTACTCCTGCCAACCTTCGTTTCCTCCACATGCTTGAAGATGACATCCAGAATGAGCTGTTCCATCATCTTTCTAGGGATGGAGGTAAGGTTGACTGGCCTATAATTTCCTGGGTTGTCCTTCTTGCCTTGTTTGAAGATTGGAGTGACACTGGCTTTCCTCCAGTCTTCAGGCACCTCTCCTGTTCTCCAAGACCTTTCAAAGATGACGGAGAGTGGCTTTGCAATAACATCTGCCAACTCTCTCAGTACTAGTGAGTGCATCCCATCAGGCCCCATGTATTTGTGGAGGTCGAGGTTATCTAAACGATCTCTAAAATGATCCTCCCCAAACACGGGAAAGTCTTCCTCTTGCCAGACTTTATCTCCTCTATCTATGGGTCTGGAATACCTGAGGGGCTGTCTTAGCAGTAAAGACTGAAGCAAAGAAGGCATTCAGTAACCCTGGCTCCTTTGTATCACCCATCATGAGGGCATCCACCTCATTCAGCAGTGGACCTACATTTTTCCCTAACTTTTGTTTTGCTGCTGATGTACTTGAAGGAACCCTTCTTGTTGTCTTTGACATCCCTGGACAGATTTACTTCCAAGTGCAGCTTCACCTTCCTCACCACATCCTTGCGTACTCTAACAGCCTCTTTTTATTCCTCCCAGGTGGTCAGTCCTTTCTTCCACATTATATAAACATCCTTCTTCCACCTGAGTTTTGACAAGAGCTCCTTATCCATGGTGGCCTCTTACTCCCTTTACTTCATTTCTTCCTCACAGTGTTGCATTGGTCTTGGGCTTGAAGGAAGTGATGTTTGAATATTAGCCAGCTCTCTTGAACCCCTCTACCTCTAGAGTCCTATCCCATGAGATTCTTCAAGCAGGACCTCGTAGAGGCCGAAGTTTGCTCTGATGAAGGACATAGTTTTAGTTCTACTTATTGTCCTGCTTCCTCCATGCAGGATCCTGAACTTCACTATCTCATGATTGCTGCAGCTGAAGCTTCCCCCAACCATGACATCTCCAACCAGTTCTTGGTTTGTTAGGATAAGGTCCAGCAGCACACCTCTCCTCCTCTGCTCCTCTACCACCCGTTGTCTTCAGTGGTCTGTAGGAACCTCCTGGACTGTGCATTCTTAGCTGTGTTGCCCACCCAGCAGATGTCAGGGTGACTGAAGTCTCTCATGAGAACCAGGGCATGTGATCATGAGGCTATGTCCAGCTGTCCGTAGAAAGCCTCGTCAACTTCCTCTTCCTTATTACATGGCCTGTAGTAAACACCCACAACTGTGTCCCCCTTCTTAGCTTGTCCCTTAATTTTTACCCATAAGGATTTAACTAATTTGTCATCCTGCCTAGGCAAACTTCAAAACATTCGAGTCGCTCTCTCACATAGAGTGCAACTCCTCCACCTTAATTTGCTGGCCATCTATGACAACGTTCCAGTCATGTGAGCTGTCCCACTATGTCCCTGTAATAGCAATGAGATCATGGTCCTGTGAACATGCATAGATCTCTAAGTCTTTCTGTTTATTCCCCATGCTGTGCTCATTGGAGTACAGACACTTCAGAGAAGTACTCAAACATACAGGTTTCGCATGAGGTATGCTGAAAGATCCACCACAGTTACGTGTTCCCTTGAGGTGACTGGTCTTCTGGTTCTCATCTTGGGAGGCAGCTAAGGAATATTTGTCACTGCTGTGGTTGATTTGGCATATTCCCCATTTGAATGTGATTACATGACCATCACCACTTTGGACCCCACCCCCAAGCTCATCAGTTTAGAACCTGCTTCACCTCACAGCTTGTCACAGGTAAGCCTGATTACATTAGTTTAGAGGCCTGTCAATGAGCCCTGCCAGCTTGCATGCAAAGACCTTCTTCCCCTTATGTATAAGGTGAACACCACCTAACCTAAACCCTGGGCTTTGTAGGCCATCCCATTATCAAAAAAGCCAAAATTGTGGCAGTGGCACCAGCCACGGAGCCATGTAAAAAGAGAGCGCACCCGTCTGTTTCTTCTAATGTCACTGCCTATAACTGGAAGAAGAGAGGAGAAAATCACTGGCACTCCTGATTCCCTCACCAATAGTCCCAAGGCTCTGAAGTCTCTTTTATTGTTCTTGGATTATGGGTCTCAACCTCATTGCCACCCATGTGGAAGACCAGTAATGGATAGCAGTCTGTGGGCCATATCAGGCTAGGAAGTTGCCTGTCAATGTCCTTGACTAGGGCCCCAGGCATATGGACCATCTGTACCCACTAAAAGGGGGCAACTATAACCCTTTTTTCCTCTCTTGTAGAGGCAGTTGTAATACAACCTGTAGGCCTTTCAGATTGTGTAAGCACTTGTGATGTAGATGGTGCAGATGGTCCTTCATTTACATTGGCCATTGTCTGACCTTCCACTTCCAGAGCCTCGTACCTATTGTATAGAGGCACATTGGGGGGAACGGGGATGGGTGTTAGGGGAAAGAGCCAGGGGATGTTTTGCCTGCTACCTTGGGTATGGACTGGTTTCCATCCACCTGCTTCCCTTGACCTACTGTCTTCAGTCAGTTGTGAGGAGGTTAATGGACTCTCTTGGTCTTGGTTAGTTGGTGGTGGTCTTTCAAGTCTCAGGGAGACCAGAGCTTTATCCCACCAGTCTTTTTCCTTCTCCACCTCCATGATGCTTCTCAAACTTTCTACCCCCTTTTTTAGCTCTACCACTAGAAGAAGCAGGTCATCCAACTGGTCACACCTCACACACCTATTGTCTCTTTTAGGATTCCATGCCAGTGTCTGTCATTCGCTGCTGCCCAAGGTCTGGATGGCTGTGTGCTTCCATGGCAGCTCTGTCTGTGTTGTTCCTTCATGGAAAATGCAGGGGACTTACCTTTACTCTGGGTGGTTACCATAAGAAGGCTCCTGCTGCATGGGTGATAACCACTAACTGCACTAATCTATTGAGCTAGTAGAGCTTCCTTGCTCCTCCTGCTCACCCTTATGAATGAACTACCACGTAAACTGCCTCACTCTTGTTTACTGGCCCTGTTCACTACACACCTGGTCACCTGTGCTCCCTAGGGACCATTTAAATCTCTTGGCAACACCCCCCTCCACATCAGCCTCTCTCATGAGAACTGCTGCTTCTCAGTGCAAATGCCAGAACTGCCTCTTCCTCAGGTCTCCCTGACTCTGAGAAGCCCATTTTCCACCCCAGTCTAGTGCTCAGCCACACGAACTAGTTGCTGCTGCCTCTGTGTGCCTCACTGACTGACTGCGAAGAACAGTACTGACTGACTCTACAAAGAACAGAAGAATCACAGAAACAAGTAGAAATATGACCATTTTTTTCTTGGGGCTTTATATACTTCTGCTGCTGCCTACAGAGATTTGAAATGTTTTGGTACCATTTCTTATTCAGCATATGAAGTGCTAGATGCTACAGAAACCATTTAATGAGAAATGTGGAAATGGCGCTGGGAGCAACTACTCTCCTAATTTTGAAAATACATCTTGCATTTGAACAGTAAAGAATCTTTTGCAGATGAAAGTGTGATCACTCCATGCAAGGATACAACACGTAAAAAATCAGATAATTGTCTGTTTATGTGCTTAAGAATAAATAATTTAAGAAAATCAACGAGCAACATATCTTGAAAATATGGAAAAAGTAGATGAACACTCAATCAGAATGAGAAATAGTCAGGGGAAGTGTATATGCAATGAAGAGGTCAAAGAGTTTTTATGTTGATTTATTTGATTATTTATTTATTTATTTTCTGAGATTCTACTAGAAGGCTCATGAAAGGCAGATTCCAGAGGGCAAAGTCATAGCCCATAGCAACTATTAATTCAGTTAGGTGAATTTAAGGTCATATAGTTGTTAAAATAAAGGTACAATATTAAATAGGAATTTTATCTTTTTTAAACCAACATATCTGCCTGTATATTTTATGAAAACAGTGAATGATTATCTGATGGATGATCTGTAGGTGGTTCAGGGTTCTGATTGTGACATACAGCCTTATGAAACACACATGCATAAGGAAATATAATAGCCGTGATCTCTCTAGGGAAGGCTTGTTCCATATAAAAGTTTGTTTCAGAATAACCGTACTTTTAAATTGTAATTTTGCTAGAGATAGTCATGCTAGAAGAGGCACAAGTTCCCAATGCTCTTCATCTTCATACCATACTGTGGGGTTGTACAGCCAGAGCATTATCACCAGGAGTTACGGGTGTAGCATAGTGTGTACTGACTCTTTATATGAAATAATATGACAGCCAAGCTGAGATGAAGAATAGAAAATGGAGACATACCATTGTCAATGTCTGTGTACATGCTCACTATGTGAAAGAGACCTTTTTCTAATTACAAATCTACTTGAATGTGGTTTTCTGTCAGTTGCACATCTGCAAATGATGACTGAATTGCATGCTGAAGAATGAGGCTTGGGTTTCAGAAAAGAAAAAGATGGAATCTCCATCTGTGCTGCTGGCACTTTAGAGTGGGTGTACTCAGTGGAAAGAGAGACAGGGAAAAGGAAGGACTGCATGGCAGAGTAAATATGGAAAAAATAGAATTCAAAGAAATCAAGATAAAACAGCCTCTGTGTAATTTACTGTACCTCAGCGACGTGGCTAAAGAATAGTCACACTAAGGGGGTGTTTATGTGGCATATTTCTTCCTGGGTTCTCATGACTGATTACTCACAGGTGTATTTCTGCACCAATGTGACCATTTTACTTCTAGTAAGCCGATCTAGCTTGAGTATTTCTGCACATTGTCCAGTTCAATTTTGCTGAATTGCATCTGGATTTCTCTGTTTCTCTTGGAACAAAAAAACCTACATATATTTTGCTACATGAATCCTTAAACTACACTTTTTGGAGAAGTTATTGGCTGTGTTTCATAAAACAGCACTCAACTCAAAACCTAAAGTTTAGATGACTGTTCAAATTACTTCAAAAATTTAAACTAAATATGTTTAAAGAAATTCTGTAAATATAGTTCTCTCCCCTGTTTCTGAGGTGTCTCCATATACCCAGGTATCATTGATAGCTAGAAAAGTGAAATTTTCCACATTAAGTTTGTAGTTCTTGCTGAAGGTAACATGTTGGTATTACAACAATTAGTGGATAAAATGTCTAACAGTCAGATGTGGTAACCAGTATTTTTCTTTCATCTTTATCAGTAATATTGGTAGTCACCAGTATTCAGTATAGCATAGTATAGTATAGCTTAGAACAGTATAGTACAGTACAGTATAGTATCTCTCTTGCATTGTATTTAAAGTGCAAAACTCCTCTGCCATATTTACAATCAGATTGTCTTAGAAAGTTTTTTAAAGGGTCATACAGTAAGCTAATAGTTGTTTTGTTTTTTGTTGCTGCCTTACTAGGTTCCTTATCATACCTGTTTTCTTGGACACAGGCAAATTCTTTATCTGTGAACGTTTATTTCAGTTTCGTAAAAGTGCATGTTAGCTTCTACATGAGCCATATGTAACACAAATAATTTACTATTAAGCTACTTAAACAATCATTTGTATGATTCATATTTGAAAAGTAAGTGATGACAAAGTGTCTGTTTTCAGCTGTAATCCTAATTTTGTTTATCTATAGCACAAAATGGCACAATACATGCAGTGCAAATGCATATCTTGATATTAGCTCTAAGTTTCTATCTTGGAGACGAAATTCATCTCCAGTCTGTCTCAGATATGCAGGACATTATGCACATCACTACAATACTATCCTTCTGCTTACCTTCTTTGAGTACTTTGATCAGTCATACAACAGTTATTTAAATGTTCAAGAGCCAAACTCTCAGTACATCCTCACAGCTGAAAATTTTTTAAGTGAATAAAAAAGCACCTCATATGAAGAAGACTATGTTTCTTACCCATCTTTTCAAGCTAATGTAAAATATGTATGACATTTTTTCATTTATTTATAATTGATAAATTATTTTTGCAGCTCTGAATATAAAAGATTTCTTATTGAGAATTTTGATTTTGGAGCGGTCAGTCACAGGTATCAGACCAAATTATTGACTTTCAAAACTGCCTAGCCATCAAAAATGCTATATTTTCCTCTGTTGTTTTCACCTAAGATTTAATGTTTGTATTCAAACTGGTGTTGGCCACCTGCAAATTTGAGAGGCTCATCAATGTTGCATAGAAAGATGACTCAAAAGCATGACTCTTGGTTCCAAGGGAGGGAGCTGTAGAAGGAGAAAGGAGGCAACCCATTGCAAAGAATTAATACCCTAATGTCATCAATTAAAAGGTGCCTTTGGCAAAGTACTTTTTCTGTGCCAACTTTATACTCAGAGGGGTACTTTCTTGAAGCAAACTGACATTTAAGCTCAGTTTCTATAGTTATGTTCTTGATGTTCTTGTTTAGGAAACAAAGTGAAAAAAGTCCTCACTGTGTTTCCTAAAAGTGCTCCACATTTGATGAGTGCATCAATTTCTCTGACCATGCTTCTCAAGCATTCACATCACACACAGATGAGCAGACCAGGCCAAAACGTTTCAATTTTATTCACTGGAAAAGTAGCAAAACAGCCAAACATACCTTCTCTGATGTAAAGAAAAAAGGTTAATTTGATAAAAGATGTAGGTGGCATTTGCTATTTTGTAGTTGAAATATATTCTGCCACACAAACAATAATTTTCCACCTTCATTTGTAGTTTTACAACAGAAATTCTTGGGTTCAAGTCTAATCTTTCAGGTAACAGAAAGATTTATACTTGCAGTATTTCTGTATTAATCTAGATTAGACCCAAAGTCATGCACATGAAACAAAATGTCAAAAGGTTATAACTTAGTTCTTAACACAAATGAAAAAGTATTTAAAGATAAACAGTTAAATAGCATCTAATCAATTATTGAAATTATATGTTTATAAAAATCGTATTTGTTTCAATGTATCTGCCTTCTTGCACAGCTTTACAGAAAACCACAGAGAAATCTTCAAGAAACCATTTAGTAATAGTTATATATTGGTATAATGCCATTAGTAGAATCACTCTTAATACCATTTATTTTTATAGTGTTCTAAAAAGAGGTGTCTTGACGCAGACAAAATCTTTCAAAATCAATAACTTTGCAAGGCTCCAGCTGAAGTACCTTAATTTTCTGTACTGTGTAAAGCGGTCACAGAAGCTAACTACTGATGAAGTCTCACAGTATGATGACGTGAATCCATTAACACTTAGCAAGGGAGGCACATGTGCTGTGAGTTTAGGCCTAGAGCTCAGAGTAATGATGCATGCATATCTGAGAAGCCCTTGGTTAGTGAGCTACAGCACAGAAAGAAGGATGGTTTCCTGGGAACGTTTTGCAAGAACACTTTAAAGACCTGCTTGATTGATTGCAATTTCCCTCCCAATATCTAACTGCAAACAGGGGAGGATAGCTGAGGTATGAAACTTTACTAGCTCTTGGAACTAAAAGAAAATGGGGATGGAAAAATGTACAATGCGGAAGAGTCAGTGGTGTATAAGGAATTCTGTGGTCTGCACCAGAAGAGCTTATAAGGCTATTTACCACTTGCTTGTACTGTCCTAACGTCCTTTCATATTTTCACATTTTTCCAGTCAGGCTTCCACAGTTATTATATTTCAGCCTACTGTCATAGCTCATAACAGCTGAAGAGAGAAGAAACAGTGGGCTGAATGCTCAGAAATATTCAGAGTGTAAGGGATCTTCTGCAAGCTAGAAATAGAGTAAAAAGAGCTGAAAAGAACCTTAACAGCTTGAAGGTGGACTGTGGTATAGGTGAAGCTGAACTAGATATTGAGTCCTCTTACTCTTTGCCTGCCATTGATGTCAAAATACAAGATACATATTTAGAAATATGAGCATGTTGATGAAAAATCAAACTGATTGTTACCATCTAGCCTTTTTTAGTGGGACTAAGAATAACAATAAGTATTTCAAGCACAAGTAATTGACCAGTGAGAAATTTATTGCAGCTCTCATTCCTCACGTATGTGAAGCTCAATGTCATAACTTGATGATTTCCTTATTTCCCACTCTGGGACAAGAAGACTGAAAACCTTTAGGCTGTGCAGGATTATTTAAGAAGACTAGGAAACCAGAAATTTGGATTCGTAACACTTTTTAAATTGCCTGACTCCAGTTTTCCATTCCAGCACTGGATAACACGACAGCAAGATAGCCCAGATGTTCCTACACCGTGGGATCCCACCTAAAGCTGCTGTGGTGTGACTTCCAGAATTTGCTATCCACATGGACGTCCAGCTGGTGCCTCAGCCCCTCACTGTGTATCACTCTGGAAGATGAAGAGATGCTTCACTCTGAAGAAGAACAGCCTCTTCTGAAAACAAGGGAGCAAAAGACCTTTCCACTCTCTGCATCTTGGCAGAGCAACCCTTAGGGCCAGACAGACCTATGTGGTTTGTCTTCCCACAGATCAGCCTCCTTTAGGTCCCCATGGGGGTGAGGCACTCCTTCAAGTGCTTCTTGAGGTGAAGCAAAGGTGGGGAGAGTTTTTTTGCTGTGGGGTATGTGTTTTTGTACCTGCCAGAGCTGATGCTCATCCATGAATGGCAGAGGTCAGCAGCTGTTCTTCAAAGGCAAGTCATGCACAGCTATGAAATTAAAATAAGTTTTAAAGTTTTTCGTGAAGCCTCTTGACAAAAGCAGCCACCCCCTTTTGAGACTGATATTTACATAGGCCTCTGTCTGAATTTAATGATAGTGACAAACTTCAACTCAATCTATTAACAAATTCAGGTTGTTGTCACTCTAGGAAATAAAAAAGAAAGAAGGAAAAAAAAGAAAATACTTAGCTTACTGTCAAAATGCTAAATATATCACACTATTTAAATGTGCTACTGTGAAAGTAACTTATTCTTTCACTAAATATATTTTTAACTTGTCAGTAATGTTGACATTAACACTCATTGTTAACAACTGTAAAGAAAAACATTAGCAATTTTTGTGTTAATATCCATGAAGGAAGTGTTTCATTAATTGAAATTTGAGGTAGTATTCACAACTAAGCTTTTTATGATGATCAGCTATCTATTATTTTTTTGTATGTCTGTGATTTTTTTTCAAAGCTTATTAAAAAGTGTTGTGTAGGAAATAATAGGCTTAATTTATCTACTTTGAACAACTAGAATAAGAATTTTTAAAGAAAAGCTAAGTTTTAATCCATGGAGAATTTTTCCTTACTATAAAGCAAATAAAAAAATGTGGTCAATTGTTCCAGACAGCAAGGGTTCAAGAGGGGAAAGTCCTGCTTGACAAACTTAATTTCTTTCTATGACAAAGTTACCCACCTAGTTGGCCAAGGGAAGCCAGCTGATGGAGGAGAAGCTGTTGGCACTCTTGAGGGCAGAGAGTCCCTGCAGATTAGAGAACTGGCAAGTCACCAACCACATGAATTTTAACAAGGGCAAGTGCCAGATTTTGCACCTAGGACACAGCAACCCTGTCTGTACATACAGACTGGGGAAGGAGAAGCTGGAGACCAGTCCTGAGGTTAGGGATCTGAGGGTTCTAATCAGTGGCAAATCGAACATGAGCCAACAGTGTACCCTGGCAGCCAAGAGGTCCACCCGTGTCCTGGGTGCATCAAGCACAGCATTGCCAGCCGGGCGAGGGAGGTGATTGTCCTGCCCTGCTCTGTACTGGTGCAGCCTCACTTGGAGCACTGTGTGCAGTTCTGGGCTGCACAGTATAAAAAGGATATAAAGCTGCTGGAGAGTGTCCAGAAAAGTGCCATAAAGTTGGTGAAGGGTTTAGAGGTGAAGCTGTATGAGGAGCGGCTAAATTCACTGGGTTTGTTCAGCCTAAATTTAGTTTAAGATGTATGTACCAGGAAAAATGGGACAATACTGGTGAACTTCAAAAGTGGGAACCTCAGCAAAGCAAGAGCTTTGCTTTTCTTGCAGGCATTGTTGCAAGGATGTGAACCTTCCTGAAGCGGGTTATTAAGTCAGCTTTGTGGAACTCTGTAAAAACCTTCTTTCAAGGATAAATGACATGGAAGTGAAAAGGACAGAGGTCTTTGTTTGAGAATGAGTAAATAGCCAGAGGAATCCTAGTTAGTTGGAAATAAATCTTGATAATTAGCTTGGAAATATCTTGTGAAGTACATACCAGCAGCTTATGATGAATGAGATAGAGAAAAGGCAATGAATAATATTTGGAGGGAAAAAAAAAAAAAAAGAAAAAAGAAAAATGCAACCTGAAAGACTCCTAAACTTGAAAAAGAATAGATGGAGCAAGGCTGTTTGTACTGGTTCTTACTGGTATAAAATTAATCTCTCTGTACCAAAACTTTACATTTTCTGATTCTTACAAGCTCCATTTTTATTTTCCTTTCTCTCTGCTTGTAACTGACCTTTTTAAAAGACAGTTGACAGTAGATATGAATTAATTGACTGTTATCTTTTATTCTGTTATTCATAAGCAATCACCAGCAAATCTGTTTCAGAATCCAAAAGACTCTGTAAGTGCATTCTTCCCTCTTCAACATCCTAGACATATTGCACATTTGAGGATCTGGTTGCAGTCGTCATTGTGAAAAACAAGACATCTGAGAAACATATATATCACCAAAACACCCACTCTATTTCATATCAGGGTTTCTATCAAACTGACAGGACTGTCTTTGACAAGGGATGCTTCGGTTTCCATAATGTTAGTGACTGTTTTGGATAAAATACTCCTATTCATGCCATGAAAATATATTACAAGTTTTATGATTAAGGCAAACAAGACTCTAGTGAACAGTTTTTCCACTTCTGGTTGGGACTGTGCACATACTTTTTGAGTTCTGCAGAATTAAAATTAGCTAAGTAAACATATTAAGATGCTGATATTTTGTGGCTCTCTTGGAACATGCTTATGAGCAAATCATAATCCAAATCTATAGAAACTATATTTCTATACTTTATCCCTTGTCCAGTGCTCATATAATCCAGATTCATTGCTTCCATAGGTTAATTGCAAAATGACCATGACAGTCTCTGAATCTTAAATACTGCAGAGTCCTTCACTTGCCTAATAAGTAAATTTTGGTTCTTGGAGGCAAGGTGGCGTTTCAACTGCCTTTCAGCGAAAACAGATTTCTCTGTCTTCAAGGCAGAATTTTTCTACAGCTGAGATGAATTGTTGCTAAACTGTACAGCTATCCTTTAAGTGTTGGAGAAACTTGTAGTTTTCTGCAGTGTAGCAGCTATTGTGCAACTTAACTCACATGGTGTGTTTAAGAAGGTATAAAGTCTCATCCAGCAACTGACATCACAGACATGTGTTTCAGGTTCACTTACCTAGTGTTTCCATGAAACTATATTCTCAAGTATAAGTTAGTAATGGAAGATTTATAGAAATTAAAGGAGAATACAAGAAAACCTAGGTCCAAAGTAATGAAACAAGAGGAAAAAAAATCAGTAAGCCATTAACTATGCAATTGCATTCGTGTTAGTATGTTATGATTGTGAGGAGCACTCTAGGAATTCAATTACTACTTATTACAATAGCCTGTACCAATTTAATTAGATATCACTTAGTCTACAGACACCCACTATTAAAAATTCTGTCTTGCTAATATTCATTTGATTAGTCCACACTTAAACTTGTGCATCACTGAGGTGTGAATCTAATCATTTGCTTGACTCCTTATGACCAAAGTGTAAAATATAAACTAATAAATATATATGAATGCTTATTTGACTGTTTTCATTACCTGTACGTTTTGTTGTATGCTTTCACACTTTGTGTTTCTGCTTGAATGTATTTGGTTTTCTTTTACACAATGCTTCATTTGTTTGTTTGATATGAGACATGGATATAAATTTAACCGTGGATTTTAGTATCTTCCTTAAACCAAAATATGAATTAATGTTATAATGCAGTGGCATTCTTACAAATATTAGAAAAAAAATGTTGTGGGAAACGCCTAAGCATATTTGTTAAACACCAGTTACTACACAAGAACAAATGTCTACATTATGCTGAGCATCTCTTGTTATACTAGGTAATTTAAATTGTATTTACCTCTTTAAAATGAAAACATTTGATATCATCTGTGATACATTTAGCAGCTGACATGGTGGGGCTCTAGATGCTCAGCAACTTCAAAGTTCATTGAAAGCCTTTTCCATCACTTGTCCCTATGATGTTTGCAGGCCAGAACAAGCAGTTGTGAACTTCATATATTCACAGCTTTACTCCTCAGCGATTATTGGAAGTGCATTTGATGCAATGCACCACTGCTGACCCTGATTCTGTTCTTCCCTAAGATACATGCTACATATAGAAGAAATAATCCTAGCATTTAAATATCCCAAGGGAAGATAAACTAAAACAATAACCAAAGCAGAACATACTGTCAGTCAGGCAACAAGTTAGCAAGTGTCTGCACATACTTCTGAAGTTTTCTGTCCTCTGTATGGCTTCATTCGATAGTGTTTGTCAATATTTAAGTTAATCTTGTTAGAAAACTTAAATCCTACAGCTTGAAGTAACACACTTTACCTAAGCTGCATAAATTATGTTTACACACATGGAATGTCTTGATTATCACCTTAGCTTGACTGAATATTTTCACCGTCCAGATTGTAACTGAATTGGCCAAGCACACTGGAATATCAGGTAAATATATATATATAAAAATATTACCTCAAAACCAGAACATGTATCTCATATTCATTTTTTCTTTTTTTTTGACTCAGATTGCCAGAGTTACTTAGATATCCAGATATCACACTTCCAGTGAAACC
Source organism: Columba livia (assembly GCF_036013475.1). Classification (NCBI taxonomy): domain Eukaryota; kingdom Metazoa; phylum Chordata; class Aves; order Columbiformes; family Columbidae; genus Columba; species Columba livia. The sequence continues at coordinate 51,158,322 of NC_088642.1, read as the reverse complement.
AATATATCTCTGAGAATCTAGACCATTTCTAGGTCTCCAGTGCAGGAGTTAATAGTATAAACAGTATTTCGTTACACTACTACACAATATAGGATTCTTTTACTCACTTGAGTAGATGTTCACTTGAGCCTGAAAAATAGATAAAATGACAAAGGTTATTGCTTGTCCACTGGCTGCAGAAAACAATATAAAGAAATATCTGTCTTAATGTAGGTACAATACGGGGTGTGCTTACTCTAAACTATATGTACACCTCCATCTCTGTTATATCAGTCATTTTTCTGCTGCACTCCCTAAGCTGGCTTTAGCAATTTTCAACTTTAAAACTTTCAGGTCACAATTTTTTGATATAATCAGAGTATTGTAAATAGTTCTTGTTTTATGCACAACAAATCTCTTTAATCACCCTATACATCAGTGAAGCCTACACAGCTTGACTGGTACACATATCAAAGCTGGAGAACTGCTGTCACAGCAGATGTTAAGATACAGATTTCAGTCCCCATTTTTCTCTGCTTGTTTATGAAGACACCATCTTTCAGAAAGTAAAAGCTTTTTTCCTTCCACTGTTTGTTTGATTACTCATTAGATTAATGAACTTGAAAACATGGCTTTTGCTCAGTTTTCCTACATTTTATCACTTTCTTCTGAAAAGGAACAAATAAAAAATTTGCATAGAAGTGAGTCAGAAGTTTTTGTTTTCTTTAACCATTCATATATTTTTCCTATAAGTGTTAAAAATTTTGGTACCAAGTCCCACGTATTAAAAATACTCTCAGCTGAAAGCAGTATCAGTGCAGGAAAACTGGAGGGCTTCAAGGCTTGTTGATATATAGCACATATCAGAAATTGGATGTTAGTGTTTTAAATGAGATAGGGAAATCAACACTAACATTACTGGCAAATAAAAATGAAGAAATTAGGATATTAAGAACATTTAGTAATGTAATTCTTACTTAGTTATTGAGACAAATTTTTTTTAAGTGATTATTAACTTTTATGACTTACATCAGAAGAGAAAGATGAAAAAAACCCACAAAGTTAATAGCTCATATTTACAGGTGTGTTGGTTTTGGCTGGGCTAGAGTTAATTTTCTTCATAGTAACTAGGATGAAACTATGTTTCAGATTTTTACTGAAAACAGCATTGATAATACAGGGATGTTTTTGTTATTGCTGAGCAGTGCTTACACTGCTTCAAGGCTTTTTCTGCTTCCCACACCACCCCACCAGCACAAAGCCAGGGAGTGCACAGAAGCTGGACACAAACAGGACAGCTGACCCCAACTGGCCAAAGAAATATTCCATGCCATATGATATCATGCTCAGCAACGTAAAACTGGGGGAAGAAGGAGGAAAGGGAGGATGTTTGGAGTGATGGCTTTTGTCTTCCCAAGTAACCATTACGCATGATGGAGTCCTGCTTTCCCGGAGGTGGCTTAGCACCTGCCTGCTGATGAGAAGTAGATGAATGAGTTCCTTATTTTGTTTTGTTTGAATGCACAGCTCTTGCTTTACCTGTTAAACTGCTTTCATCTGAGCCCATGAGTTTTCTCAGTTTTACCCTTCTGATTCTCTTCCTCTTTCTAACACAAGAAGGGAAAGTGAATGGTTGTGTGATGCTTAGTTGCTGGCTGGGGTTAAAACATGACAGCAAGCTACACTGTAATTTCTATGTATTTTTAATGAGTGTATCTGTCTTGCCTGTGAACTTTCCTTCAGTTAATCTGCCTATTTTCTTTTGTTTGGTATATAAAGGTGATAACAGAAATAAATTTAAGCACAGGTTTAACATTTAGTATAACTGCCTAGCTGACTTTTGCTATCACCAATTCAATGAGATAACTTGAATAAAAGCCCCATATTTTGCATAAAACACTTTGAAATAAATGTAGTGGTCTTGTGTCTACCAATTGTTGTACAAGATTGGATTTTAAAAAATCTGGTCATAGATGACCAAAAAGAAAAGAAATATATGATAGTGCCTAAAAAAAAACCAAAAACAACAATAAACAACTTTGTAAATCCAGTTATTTGTATTCTAGATTGCTGGAAGTTGACAGTTTCTCACTTCAATTCATAGACATTTCTGGTCTTCACAAATTAAATGGGGTCCATGCAATGCAATGACATACAGGCAGATAATTCCTTCACCTTTGACATTGGTCTGTCAAAAATCTGGAGTGGATGTTTTTAGATTTTTAAAGGATCATTTTAAAGGTCTTCATTGTCCCTTTGTCTAATATTCTTAGCAATACTCTATCTTGGAGGGTAATGAATTTGAGGGTAATGAAGTTAAGGATACTGTACTCATATTTCTTTTACATGTATGCTAAGTAGGTTAGTAGTATAAATTATTAAATTAAATTAATCGACCTTTTATATTTATTAATAATGAAAATTATGCTGTCTTCAGTCCCATTTAAAGAAGGAGCAGTTTTGCAGTGAAAAAGCAACTTATGACATAAATTAATGGAAAAATATGGATGTTGTGTTTTGCATCACAGATCTGCAAAACAAGGTAGCGAATGAGTTAGTATTTAGTAATGATTTTTTTTGAAAGCCTAACAAATATATGAGTCAGTCATCAACAATGAGGAAAAATGAACTACTGAAAAAGTGACAGCCATTTATATAAAGGACAGTTTGTGTATAAGTGATACAAATATGTCATTTTAAGTTTCATCCTTTTTCCATAAATACTCATAAATTATTGATATTTCTTGTGAACAAAATGAAAAAGAGTTATAAATTCCCCCCATGTTTGTTCTGTAGAAGTCATGTTTAACTAGTGAGTTACTGAGAAGCAGGAGATTGCTTTATCTTGGAAAACAAGTCATGGATGGAGCAACTTTGCTGTGGTACTATATTTCTGGTATATATTTTTAATATATTTATTTTGGATGACATAGTCTGCCTGCAGTAGGAAGCTGGAAGCTCTGTGCCTGACAAACATTACTTCTTTCCTCTTGCTTTTCTCTAAGGATGGACCTTTGTGTGTGCTCATTTAACTGTTCTGTCCTTCTGTACTGGCAATCAAAAGGTGTGGGGTTTTTTTGTTTGTTTGTTTTTCTTTTCTTTTTTTTGTTGCTTTTAGTTTGTTGGTTGGTTGTTGGGTTGGGTTGGGTTGGGTTTTTTGACATTTACTTTGTTGGTAACAGTAACATTTTCAGATGTCTAGCAATCTTTGGCTATTGAAGTGGTCATCTTATGTACTTTATGCTGTGCAGCTGACTTGGTTTTCTTCAGAAGGATGGTCAGAACAAGACAGTCTTAAGGATCTAGATCTGCAAAACCTTAGAACAAACTCAAGCTTTCTTAGCAGTTCTGCAGCTTGCAATTTTATTGCTATATTACATAGTTCTTGTTTTATTTCCTTCAGGTCCAGAAAATCTGCTTTTATATAAGGATCTGATTTTTATTAAAAAGACAGTTGCCACTCCCTTAGTACTGTGGAAAAAAATCATGAAAGAGACTTTTAAGTGAATGATTAAAGCAGAAAAGTAGGAGATGAACTAAAAAAAAAAAAATAAAAAAAAAAAGTTTTAGTTTCATGTAATTCTAAGCCCATCACATGTTTTTGGTAATGTGACTTGCACTTTAAATGTGGTGGTGAAGAAACCTTTGTCTTCCTTCTTGGCTCAACCTGCAGAGCTGCCTCTGGGTACGTGAACTGATTCTATTTTGGTGAAACCAATATATGAACTCCAAGAACACCAGTTTTACTAACAGGAGATAATTCTATATACATGTTCTCTGGTGGGAGCGGGTACTCAGACTGCTTTTACTTGTCATCTACGTGCCTGGTGACCCATGAACATATGGGCAAAACACTAATGTCCAAGTGAAGAGAAGAAGGCTTCTTTTTACAGTTACTACACAACTGTAAATAAAAATAGTTAATTCTGATCTCCTTTCAGAAAATTATTTAATATATGAGTTTGAAATTTCTACTGTTATGTCAGTAGAAGAGGGAGAGGGGGGAGGCAGGGGAAGAAAAGACTTCTGAGTTAGAATTGCAGAACTTTTGCATTCAAAATAGTAACAGATTAAATCTCTCTGAAAGATTAAAAAAAAATCAATAAAAAGTAGTGTGTGAATGTCTGAAATAGAAGTAAATTCCTCATTTATAATACACCTTTTTAGCCAGGACTAGAAGCACATTATTTCTCTAACATGCTGAAATTCTTCAAGAAATGTGAGAGATGTTATTGAGCATTGATAAGGATCATGGCTGAAAACATTGTGGTGAAACTAGTTCAGCGAGGAGAAGGCACATTCAGAGCAGGGGGAACTGTGATCTACACATCAACAGCAAGCTAACAAGCCACAAATCAGGCCGGCTGACCGACCGGAGATGGAGGATGTTCTGGAGGGCACATAGCCCCATCTCCTGATATGCCCAGCTTGGCAAACAAAGGGGAAAAGTTGAGACCCTCTTAACATGGCCCGGGCCTTGTCCAGACTTGTCCCTCTTTCGCAATCACCACTTCCCCCCACCCCCAGCCCCCGCCAGACTTTCCTCTATTCTGGGAGCTATAAAAAGCTCATCTAAAATAGCACAGCTAGGGAATACCAGTATCACCTAAGGGCCTGTCCAGTTTTCATCGAGGGGATACCAGCTCAGCCTCACCGGAGGGGCCTACCAGTCTCACCGAAGAGAATACCAGCTCGGCCTCACCAAGAAAATACCAGCACCCTGAGGACCCTCACTCTGAACCAGACATTGGAGGACGCTGCGCTCCTGACCCCAGCATCCTCGCCGTGTGACACCGAGGCTACATATCATCGTACAAGTCCTGTCATCCACACTGTGGGGCCGTAAGAGACTGGATCCCTCGCTCTTTCCTTTCTTCCTTTCTCTCTGCTCTTTCCTTCTCTCCCTTTTTCTATACCCCCATTTCTTTGTCTCTCCTTCAGTATGTATATTGCTCTCTTTTTCTCTCCCTTATACCTTATTTTTTCTTCCCTCTCTACTACTCGCTTTCTCCCTTTCCCTTTTGAACATATAGGTTAACACCATCTTTAAGCTCTGCTGTTGATTACTGGTAAAATGTCATATTGTAGCTACTGATGGTTGCCAATATATCGCTCGTAGTAGGATTTTTGCTGTTAATGTGTTGATAAGTTCTGTTATACTTTTGCCAAGTCACCATTCGCTGTAACCAATATTCCAACAAGTACTTTTAGTAAAACTCACAATTGAATTGGACCCTGGAGGCGATTGTCATTCACTTCACATAACCGCTCAGAATTAACCCAGAGTTAACTCACACCTGGTCTCATCTGTTGAGTCAGGGTGCATGTCGCGTCTAGAGTTAACTCATCCCTCATCCCATCTGTTGGGACAGGACAGATGTTAGTAAGGTAAGCTTTTTCCTTTTCCTGTTGCATACACAGCTATAGTGCAAACAGTAACCAATGAGCCACAAAGGTCTTTTCTTCTAGTAGCTCTACACTTAATGGGATGCAGATGCAATGATAAATCGAAATGTTCCACAAAATCGATGATGCTACTGAATACAACTGTAAAATGAAATCTTTGCTTCTGTGACAGATAAACACACAAGCTCTTCCTAATTCTTAAGCTTGCCTACAACTGGGTTTTTCTGTGTACATTTGCAGAGGGGACGGTAAGTTATGCTCTTCAAAGTGATACAATTAGCCACGAGGCCAGCCACAGCAGACAACTGTTTGAACACTATGACTAAAACTTCATAATGCTGAACGATAGGCAGCGTTGTCAGTCTGTGCTAAAAATTTTGAAGACTACTTGAAAATGCCAAAGGATGTTGTAAACTCAGTGATTTTGTTTTGTTTTGTTCTGTTTCGTTTTGTTCTTTTAAATAGGGCTGCATTTGTTGTTTGTCTGGAGTCAGCTTGTATAGACTTTTGTAATATTCCCAAAGAAGACAATACTGAGAACTGCGACAGAAGTATGTGAAATACCATAGCAGGCAGTTGTCCCCTAAAAGCGTTGGTCCTTTAAGAAAGAACAAACACATTTATTTTATATTAGAGTGATAATATCTACAAAAATTATCCTGTGCACACAAAGCCCTGTGGAATTCATTAACTGTGAACCCTGTAGTTCACAATTAAACTAACTGAACAAGAACACACTTGTACCCTCCCACCTATTCATTTATAACTACTGTAAACCAAAATTAAACCACAGATTTGCTTCCAGTGCTTCAGGGTGGTTGCTCAAGTGCTGTGCAGCAGCAAGCCATTCTCAAAAATAAACTTAAGAAATTAATTAGAGAATAAATTATTAGTACACAATAGTTGGCTTTTTTAAACTGATAACACAGTTGAGACTGACTGAAACAATTTGAGGTGAGGCTATACAAATACAATTTGTTTGTACGTTGTGTAATGAAAGTGAAAATAAATTATCCAGACATTGGATTAGGTACTATATATCCCAAAAAAACATTTTTATTTTTTGCTTCCTTTACATATGTATGTATATACATATATTTTTTTTTATTTTTATTTTTATTTTCCTTTTTAAACCTTAACTCAGTAACTAAGCCCAGTCCTTCAGACATGTTTGTAAAAGTGCCATTTTTTTCAGGGACAAGCAATACTGTTTGTGGAATAGAAAAGTGTGTCAATATTTGCCTTCTTTTCTCTATATGTTTGTGGCTACTACTGAGAATGTCCAATGCAAAGACGTCTGTGAAGACTCTGTAAGAAACTTCCACTGGACCAGGAAAAGATCTGGTGATTGGCTTAGCTCAACCAATCAAATTAATAAAATCTGAATGCTCTCCTGAATCACATATTTGGATTTGGATCCATATGACAAGTTTTTCTTCAAAATAGATACATACAAGCAAAAATCTGTTTTTATAAATATAGATGCCAGCTGAAGAATTCATTTAGTCATTCTTGGGAAGTCATAGAGGTTCTGAAGTTAAAATGAAAAAACATAAATGAAATTCACTGGAAAAATGGAATTGTTTTAAAAGGGAAAATCTGAAGATTACTGTTGTGTGTAGAAATAATTTGTTTTTCTTTCCTTTCTTCCACGGACAAAAAAAGTGAAGTAGACTTAGATGTGCTCTGCTTTTTTCCCAGGATTCAAAAAACAACTCACATTTAAACTGAAAACATAATTAACAAAATGCCCACTTTATCAATCTGCTTCCTTAGTTATTAGGAATTTAAACAAAAACTTCCTTGCATAAATATAGTAAATACCATAGAGAAAAGTTAGCCTCCATATGATAGAAAAATAGAAATATGAACTACTTTCCTTTACATATTTCGTGTTCAGGAATTTTTATTAGACATTTGCTTTAGAAAACACTGGTTTGGAGTGTACGCCTTAGAAAGCAGACCAAGAGAAAAATGCCATGGTGTTTACTCTAAATTCTTGCCTCATTTATCAGGAGCTCTTATCACTGTCTTAGCTCGCTGTTTTTACTGTTGATGCTTTTTTATAGAATCAAAACCTCTTGACATATCACCTGGAAGACTGGGTTTTACAACAGACACAACAGACAGGCCATATATTTCACTGGGTGTACTTGAAAGAATATACTCTTTCTGGTAACTTACTCTTCCTTTTTGATCCTTTTTTTTTTTTTCCCCCCTGTATTTTTTTCTGACATTCCTATATGGGATGTGTGAAATATAATTTTATCCAGATATAACATGCTTTTTGAATAACGAAGTAGCAGACTAAAAGAATGAAAATGGTTATCCTGGTATGAAAAGCACTATTCTTGGTTTTAGACCACTTTTAGAAAATTTTTCTGCAATTTAAGTTATCAAATTTTATTTAAATTAGAACTTGGAAATTAAGAAAATTAAACCCAAGCCATTTACAAACTGACTAATCAAGAAGCAGGATTTTGATGAAGCGTCGTTTTTGGTATTAGAAGAGAACAATTTATTCTAGCATAGAGAGCATATCTATCATGGGATAGAAGTATGTTAGACTTTATTTAACGCTTTATCACCGGACATTAACTCAAAAACATCCTCACAATTTACCAGCATTTAATTTACACCAGAGTTTGATATTGATTAAATTGGCTCAAGTTCACATGACACTTAGGTGAACTGGAGACACCCTGGGCATTTGTGTACCTGATATGTCTCGTGTCTTATAACTAGACTGTGATAAAATCTGTATTTATATGGATGAGATGTAAGTACCATAATGATACCTAAATAAATATATAAATAGATAAAATCACACAGGAGTAACTTGTAAAATTCCTAATTGGCTAGAAAACCTTTTCATGGTAGTCTCACACTACTGTCTAGAGGAGAAAACTTGAGAGAACTCATTTCTGTCAGTTCTTGCATCCTCCCAGTTTTTAGTTTCAAAGATGTGTCAAAACTCTTGGACCACTATGGTCAAATGTCACTCCACTGTTTCTCTGTGACAAGTTTAGTAACTGTGAAGAGTGGAGTATGTAGTAGTGCAGTGAAACTAGCCCCCAGCATCATCAGTCCTTTTCTGGGACCAGCACTGATGATACCGTCATTACAGGGGTTTTGCCTGTAAAAAAACAACATAAACCCAGATAATTTCTGAGGCAGTGTGCTGAGAAGTGAGGGCTGGAAACTGTAAATTATTGTACTTGAAAAAAATCACTTCATCTGAGAACATAACAATTTCAATGCTGATCTTGTATTGCTGTTAGAAGCACTTGAGCATGCTTTCTCTCGAGTAGAAGATGAAAAGCTTACCTGAAAGTAATGAAAAGTTCATACAATGAAATAAGGGGAAAAAAATACAAGTGATCAAAAGAAAATTAATAATCAAGTTAAAGTTTCCCTAACATGTTTTTATAAGTATGTTTTAAAATGTTGCATGGTTAGAGCTTCTTAATTCAAGGACATCTTCTCTGTTTATTTTTTGTTAAGTTTTCCTAGTCACATGATTCATTTATATTGTGCGACAGTGCATAGGAATGCAGATATTGAAATCATAATCCAGAAGTAGAATGTAAGCTGTTCTTTTTATAAAAGGTATATGGACATTATTCCTGGTTTCTTATGGAGATCTAGAATTTTTTGTGTTTTTTTCCATCCATTTGTTTGATATACTTTTTAAATGTATCTATTAATGAATGTATCAGAGTAGGTCTGTTTTTTGTGGTAGATAACTATCCATTGTGTAGTTTCTTATAATATCTGTTTTACATCAATGACATTAGTTTATAGGAGTATCTATTTAAAATGAAACACTCTATATGGTGAAGTTCAAACACAATTGAAATTAACTTATTTAGAAGTATTTAAAAATTTTATTCAGTTTAACAGTTATCACAAAATATGTATGGTGCCAAAACGGTTGTATTGGCTTATAGCCAGGGTTGTGTTCTGTCTGAGACATTTGGATGTGTTAGCAGAGGATGAATGACCTGAACAAAAAAGAAAAGAAACAATCTGCATTCCACTTCTGTTTATTTTAGGTATACATACTTGGTTTCATCCACATTTCTGTAAGACAAATATAAGATCTAAAATAAATAAATAGGTAGATGAATAAATAGTCCTTAAAATATCCATTCATAAGATCAGTGTATTTTTATCTAATTTTAACATTATTTCTAAAGATTTATACTATGTGTATCACATACTACTCATATGTGAGTTTTATATGAAGTAACAAGAAGAACATCAGAGATTTGGGGAAATGGATTGGGATGTGGAGGTAGGAGACATTGGCACTATATTCTTGCTTGTACCCTTTCCTTTCCCAAGGGCTGTGAAAAAAAACGAGTCAAACAGAAGTAAGTTAGTCCATACGTATACAATATATAGGCTTATGTCTACTACTTGCACAAACTCTTTTTGTTACACAAGGTTACTGCCCATGTGTAAGTGTAAGTTCTAGCTCTTGCATAGCCACATATAGCCAATGATGATGTGTTCACATACCTATGCCTGTTACAGGCTGGGGGTATATTATTGCCATTCAGTACAGCTAATCCTTTTTAAGTTTCAAGTCCTGATTAAAAAAAAGAGTTAATCTTAAATATTGATTTGGGCACAGGGAGGAGTCAATGAAAAAGGTCAATGTTTTCACTAATCAGTTTCTGGACTATGATGATGTTTTCTGTTCAAAATATTTGTCTTAGATATATTGTAGCCAGTGACTGGACTGTAATTTCAATGAATATCTTACATGTGATCACTTGGAGGAAATTTTGATGACTGAAGTTGGAATGATTCTTATTATTAGCTTCATTCTTGACAAATAAGTATTTCTTGAACATTTGAAGCCTGTTACAGGTTCTAGGGTTTCAAAAGTTTCTCTGTACCTATAAAGGCTTGGAGTATTCAGAACAGTCTAGCATTGTTTATGAAGCTGTTTTTTGCATGTAGTTCAACCTTTCATTCTTGAACGGTTTAGATAAATACATTACTAATCTGTCATTGGTTTTCTAAATTATATATAAATAGAAGATATGTCATGGCAGAGAGTGTAATTGCACTGGTGGCAAGCAGTAATAACATAGTTACCATATGAGTTATCACAGTCAATTTCACAAATACTCCTGATAACACCATTTTATCTTTTCCATAAAATGGAGTTAAAAGTAGAAAATTTGTGTTGGGGAGACAAACAGAAGATTGTTGCTGGTGTTCTTTCTACACTTCAATCCTGCTGCATCCTACTTATCAGTAAACATAATCAATCACATTATTATCAGAAAACCTGAGAGGAAAAATTATGTAGCTTTTATGTGCATATTTATAGTAATTTTATGGTAATTTATAGACAATTTATAGACAATTTATAGACAATTTATAGACAATCAGCTGATTGTCAGCTGATCGGAGCCAGCCCAGCGAGAGCCGGAGCCGGCGGGGTTCAGCCGACCACGAGGTTCAGCCGAGATTAGGAAGCTCAGAGGGAAACGTACAGGGACAGCGTGATTCCCGGCGAGTCCCGATCCTTGCAGCTCCGGCAGCCATTGCGAGAGAGCGGCTGATGTGGCGGGGGGGCGTTCCCACGGTGACGGCTACCACACCCCCTCCCCTTGCCTTGAAAAAGCCTTTGGGAGGGCAGCCACTAGTCGCTGCCCACCAGGTGTAGGGAGGAGCAACCAGCTTGTGTAGTGGGTGAGTCCCACCCACACTGTGCTGTAGCAGCGGGGGTGGTAGCTTGTGTAGCAGGGTGCAGAGAGCACTTGTCGCTTGTCAGCCCCTCTAACTTATTGCCAGCATCCCAGACTGCTGACGACCATGGTCGCCTCCAGGAGGAGAGCTTGTCTCAAACAGACTGTGGCTATGCGGACTGAGGAGGTTCTGTCCCGAACGGTGGCTGTTCAGGTCTCCGGCTGCAGGGAGAGCCAGAGCCTGCTGCTGCCGGGGGAGGGAGGCCAGCACTCCACCTGTGTGAGGTGTGAGCAGGTGCAAGATCTGCTCGACATGGCTGTGAAACTTAAGGAGGAGGTTGAGACACTGAGGACCATCAGGGAGTGTGAAAGGGAGATCGACTGGTGGAGTAACACCCTGACGTGCCAGTCGGAAAGGTCCCAGGGAGGTAACCCCCAAAAGGAGATGGACCTCCTGCCCTCTCGGACAGAGGCGGAAGTCCTGAGATGGCCCCGCCCTTGTTGCTGTTGGGAAGAGGTAGGGGACCTAAAAGACGACGAGGGTTGGAAGTGTATTCCGGTTTGGCGTCATGGGCAGCCCCCCTCCTTGCCTGCTTTGTCTCCCCAGGTGCCCCTCCGTAATAGGTTTGAGGCCCTGGATCTTGAAGAAGAGGTAGGTGAGGAGGTGGTGCCAAGCCTGCCTACAAGATCACATAGGAAGAGGCGGTTGACTTCACAACTTAAGACTGCCTCTGATAAGAAAGAAAGAAGGGTGATTGTAATAGGAAATTCCCTTCTGAAAGGAACAGAGGGCCCAATATGCAGGGTTGACCCTCATCTTAGGGAAGTTTGTAGTCTACCTGGAGCCTGGATCAAGGATATCGCTAGAGAGCTCCCCAAACTGGTGCACCCGACAGACTACTACCTGCTGCTGGTCTTCCAGACAGATGGGGAGGAAGCTGCTTCCCGTAGTCTGAGGGGAATGAAGAACGATTTCAAGGTCTTGGGAAGGATGGTGAAAGACTCAGGGGCTCAAGTGATCTTCTCTTCACTCCTTCCATCTTCAAGGGACGATGTGGGATGGAATAGGAAAATTCAGTCTCTTAATGGTTGGCTCCAAGACTGGTGCTACAGACAGGGTTTTGGATTTTTTGATGATGGTTGGTTTTATAAGCGACCAGTCCAGACAGTGTCAAGTGGGAAAGGTTTATCTCGCAGGGGCAAAAGGATGCTGGGGCAGGAATTAGCTGGGCTCATTTGGAGAGCTTTAAACTAGGCTCAAAGGGGGATGGGGTTGTAGCTGGGCTTGTCCCAGTGGGGCAGCATTCTAAAACTGATGAGGACCGGGTGGCCTCCTATGCCCCTAGGGAGAAATTGGTGTGCTCTGCTCGCTCCCTGAAATGCCTGTACACCAATAAGCGCAGCATGGGGAATAAGCAGGAGGAGTTAGAATCCTGTGTCGGGAGATTATGATCTGGTGGCAATTACGGAAACATGGTGGGACAGTTCACATGACTGGAATGTGGTCATGGATGGCTATGCCCTTTTCGGGAAAGACAGGCCAGCCAGGTGTGGTGGTGGAGTTGCTCTCTATGTGAGAGAGCAACTACAATTACTAAATTCTGCCCAGGAGTGGATGACGAGTGAGTTGAGAGTGTATGGGTCAGGATCAAGGGGCAGGCTGGCAGGGGTGACACTGTTGTGGGTGTCTGTTACAGGCCACCAGATCAGGCTGAGGAAGTTGATGAGGCCTTCTATGGGCAGTTGAGAGTGGCCTCACAGTCACAGGCCCTGGTTGTTGTGGGGGATTTTAACTTTCCTGATGTTTGCTGGAAGGACCATTCAGCCAGCCAGCCACAGTCCAGGAGGTTCCTCCAGTGCTTTGATGATAACTTCCTCATGCAGATGGTGGAGGAGCCGACTAGGAGAGGTGCCCTGCTGGATCTCATCCTCACTAACAAGGAGGGTCTGGTCGAAGCAGTAAAGGTTGAGGGCTGCCTGGGTTGCAGTGACCACGAGATGGTGGAGTTCAGCATCTTGGGTGGCAGGAACAGAATAGCAAGTAGAATTGTAACCCTGGACTTTAGCAGGGCTAACTTTGGCCTTTTCAAGCAATTGCTGGGGGAAATCCCATGGGCAAGACTGCTTGAAGGAAAAGGGGCCCGAGATAGCTGGATTGCATTCAGAGATTGCTTCTTCCACGCTCAGGATCAGAGCACCCCCACACGAAGAAAGTCAAGGAAGGGAGCCAGGAGGCCTGCATGGTTGAATAGGGATCTGTTGGGTATGCTCAAGCAGAAAAGGAGAGTTTACAGGTCGTGGAAGCAGGGCCTGGCCACTTGGGAAGAATATAAGGCTGCTGTTAGAGGATGTAGGAAGGCAGCTAGGATAGCCAAGGCCTCCTTAGAATTACAGCTGGCGAGAGGGGTCAAGGACAGCAAAAAGAACTTTTTCAAATACATAGCAGATAAAACTAATACCAGAGGCAATGTAGGCCCACTGATGAACGGGGTGGGTGCCCTGGTGGCAGAAGATACAGAGAAGGCAGAATTACTGAATGCCTTCTTTGTCTCAGTCTACTCTGCCGGAGGCTGTCCTGGGGAGCCCTGTACCCCTGAGACCCTGGATGAAGCCAGGTCAATGGAGGAGTTTGCTTTAGTTGATGAGGACTGGGTTAGGGAGCAATTAAATAGTCTGGACATCCATAAATCCATGGGTCCAGATGGGATGCATCCGCGGGTGCTGAGGGAGCTGGCTGAAGTCATTGCTGGACCGCTCTCCATCATCTTTGCCAAGTCTTGGGAAACGGGGGAGGTGCCCGAGGATTGGAGGAAAGCAAATGTCACTCCAGTCTTCAAAAAGGGCAAGAAGGAGGACCCGGGTAATTATAGACCGGTCAGCCTCACCTCTGTCCCTGGGAAAGTAATGGAACAGCTAATCCTTGGTGCCATCTCAAGGCATATCAAGGATAAGAGGGTTATTAGGGGCAGTCAGCATGGCTTTACCAAGGGTAAGTCATGCTTGACCAACCTCATAGCCTTTTATGAGAATGTAACAAGGTAGATGGATGATGGCAGAGTGGTGGATGTGGTCTACCTTGACTTCAGTAAAGCCTTTGACACAGTCTCCCACAGCATCCTCACAGCTAAGTTGAGGAGGTGTGGTCTAGACAATAGACTAGTGAGGTGGGTTGCAAACTGGCTTAAGGAGAGAAGCCAGAGAGTGGCAGTCAATGGTGCGGAGTCTAGTTGGAGGCCAGTATCTAGTGGAGTGCCTCAGGGGTCAGTACTGGGGCCAATATTATTCAATATATTCATTAGCGATTTAGATGAGGGAATAGAGTGTACTATCAGCAAGTTTGCTGATGACACTAAGCTGGGAGGTGTGGCTGACAAGCCAGAAGGCTGTGCTGCCATCCAGTGGGACCTGGACAGGCTGGAGAGTTGGGCGGGAAATAACCTAATGAAATTTAACAAGGGAAAGTGTAGAGTCCTGCATCTGGGCAGGAACAACCCCAGGTTCCAGTATAGGTTGGGAAATTACATATTAGAGAGCAGTGTAGAGGAAAGGGACCTGGGGGTCCTGGTGGACAACAGGATGACCATGAGCCAGCACTGTGCCCTTGTGGCCAGGAAGGCCAATGGCATCCTGGGGTGTATTAGAAGCGGGGTGGCTAGTAGATCGAGAGAGGTCCTCCTTCCCCTCTACTCCGCCCTGGTGAGACCACATCTGGAATATTGTGTCCAGTTCTGGGCCCCTGAGTTCAAGAAGGACAGGGAACTGCTGGAGAGGGTCCAGCGTAGGGCAACGAAGATGATTAAGGGAGTGGAGCACCCCCCTTATGACGAAAGGCTGAGAGAGCTGGGTCTCTTTAGTTTGGAGAAGAGGAGACTAAGGGGGGACCTAATTAATGTTTATAAATATACGAAGGGTGCCATGAGGATGGAACCAGGCTCTTCTCGGTGGCCAACAATGATAGGACAAGGGGTAATGGGATCAAGCTGGAACACAAGAGGTTCCGCTTAAATTTGAGAAAAAACAACTTCTCAGTAAGGGTGACAGAGCACTGGAACAGGCTGCCCAGGGAGGTTGTGGAGTCTCCTTCTCTGGAGACATTCAAAATCTGCCTGGACATGTTCCTGTGTGACCTCACCTAGGCGTTCCTGCTCCAGCAGGGGGATTGGACTAGATGATCTTTTGAGGTCCCTTCCAATCCCAAACATACTGTGTTACTGTGATACTGTAATCAAGAAAATGCTCCATATGATATATTGTATTTTTTTTTTGATTAGATTAAAAAGGTTACAATCATGTCTCTCTTTCATGGACCCTGCAGGATAGGCTTTAGCACACAGAAGGCAAGCCCTATTCTCTGCTTACTAGGAAGTCCATTAAGAGGGTGGAATTTAAGTTGATAAGATAATGCTAGTTGACTGCTCTAAAGATGAAAACAAAGAGTTTAGCTGTGTTTCTCCAAATACTGGGATACAGGAAATGATGTGGGAAGCTACTGTTACATATATTTTTTCCCCTCTGGCTGCATGTCCTGTTTTTATTTTCACATAGACCAGACAGAAAAGTCATTCCCATCAGGATGATAAATAGTGTAGCAAAATGGTTCTCAAAATGAGACTTAAACAAGAGAAACAAGGAGCTTATCTTTCACTCCATCTGGGGATCATTGCACCTCTGTGATATTGCTACTCTGGAAAGTGAATGCATCTGCTGTTGAAAAGATTAGCAATAATCTCAGCTGTATGCTGTGCTAGCAATCAGAAAACATCCCAGTGTCCATCTACTTTCCTCTCCTGCTTGATCAGGCTCTTGGCTTTAGTGCAGAATTTTATCTGCAGTGCACGTCGACTTTATCTTACAGCAGCAAACAGTATTTAAATATTCACTGCTGAATCTAATGAAATGCTATCTCATTGCCAGAGTTCAGTACCAGATATAATCTCTCCCAGGCCTTATGTGCATTCAAGTACCACAGCAAGAGAGCTCTTCATAGCTAGTGCTGCTTCAGCTGTTCCAAAAGCAGCTGTAAGGTTGCTAGTACAGACTCCTTTTCCTCCACCCGCCTCCAAAATATCTGCCAAAGGCTCAATTAAACCTGATGCAGCTGAACTGGTGACAAAGACAATGGGAATTTTGTGCTAAATGTGTAGCATGTAGACAAAGTTTAGGCTGTCTCAGAGATGTAAAGGAATACAGTGTTAGAAGCACTGGTATGGGAATCAAGGACATTGATAGTTTTGATAGTGTTGTTTTTGGTTGGTTGGTTGTGGGATTCCTGTATTCCTTGGGGAAACTTCAGACCCCAGTGAAGAGAGGCTTATAGACAGGCTGAACTTGTGTCTGTCTGTGAAAGAAAAGCCACGGAGCTCACTTGTGGAACTGAGAACGTTGTTGCAATCAGTCCTGCAGGAAGTAATAAAATGGGCTTAAAATGCTTGTGAATTTTGTATTTACTATTGATTTGTGTCCAGAGTAACTATGCTGAAAGGCATATCAATATGGATATTAGGATATCTTCTAATACTGAGTTTTAATTATGCTTAGTTCTGGGCTATCATCAGAAAATATTTTAATGAGCTCTATAAACCTTATATTTTTTACGTTGTTAGTATCTTTCTCTCTATTATGCTTATTAGAGAAGGATTATACAGCTCAGATAAAGCATGCTGTTATAGGCACAGCATGCACACACAGCTGGTACAGGACTTTTTTTTTTAATTCATTAAGTATACTGGCCAGTAGGATAAAAGAGCAATATCTGGCTGACATTGTTATCCACACTAAGTTATATGCAGAACGGAAAAGGAAGAACTAGAATAGCCTCAGGTACAAAAATCAGTTTCACAACTCAATATTTTAGTAGACAGCAGTAAGTAATGAGTAGAGCGATGGTGAAAGCCTGGAAAGAAATGTAGAAAAATACAGAGTATTTACGGAGAGGAAAAATATCACTCAGTATAAAAGAAAAAAATAAATAATTTAATGTTTGTACTTCAGAATAGCAGACTTTTTTTTTTTTTTTCCTGTTTTGGGGTCTGAAGATGGTGTCAGGTTCAGTTATATCCATGTTTCGTATTCATAACCCAGAAGATTAGGGATGACATAATCTATATTATTTCCCTGGCTAGTATAGTGACTAAATTGATTTGCTCTCCTTGAAGCATTGAACTGATTTGGATCAGAATAGATCCTGAAGCAATTACTAGGAACAGTACAAGTTCACATTGTCCCTTATTACAGGTTAGCAGCTTCATTGAATATAATTCTCCATTTTCGTGCATTTCATTTACCAGCAAACATGAAAAGTACAGAAAATTATTAGTGCTTACCTTTTTTGTGGTGTTCTTATCTACTCTGTTGTCTTCAACCACCAATGCAAACAGTTCATAGAAAGCATGCATTTATTTTTGCAAAGTGGCATGCACTTCTGAGCACTGCTGATCTTTTCTTTGCAGCTACCAGAGCAAGACAGCAACGGATTGGTAGCTAAATTAAAACTAATAATACAATATTGTGAATGTAACCTGCAGTTGAGCCTCAGAGTGAACCATCAGGAGAGGTTTACTTTTAGTCCTTGCAAGCAAAAGTATAGGGTTCTTTTTGCAAATGAAATTTTAGAGAGTTTGCATAGCCCTTGCATCCATGACAATGAGTGCACAGCCAAAATCCCGAATCAAATAATCCTTACAGTTTAGGAAGGAAAAAGATTGATTATAATGAAATACTTTGTATCAGACAGTAGAGAAAATTCTTGTCAAATAATGGAATTTAGAAAATGTACATGGAGGACAAGCCTTACTTGTTAGCACACAGTCTAACAATGTAGTTATAGCAACAATGCTTCAGTCTGTAGAGGTGGTGCAGAATAAATCTCTGTATTGTAGATAAAAAGATGAAAGATACAAGCACAGTGGCAGTAAATTCCAGGCTCTACATCAGTAGTTTAGGAAGAAGGCCAAATTAACTCTAGAAAACTAATGATTGTAACCATTGAGATAGGTTTTACTTTGTGTTGGTTTTAGTCTCTTTGGTCACTCTGTTAGCTAGATAGAGAGGAACGGTTTGTTTTAGCAGAGAAGAAAAACCTGCATGTACCAAACTGG
Source organism: Columba livia (assembly GCF_036013475.1). Lineage (NCBI taxonomy): Eukaryota > Metazoa > Chordata > Aves > Columbiformes > Columbidae > Columba > Columba livia. The sequence goes on along the minus strand of NC_088642.1, from coordinate 51,140,132 downwards.
ATAATCTGATTCAATCTTTGTCCCATTTTTTCCCTATTTCCACTAAGTATATGTTTTTTTCAGTAGTTGAAACATTGCAAATGAATACGTGTTCTATATATAGATACATAGTTATGTGTATACATCTATGTATATATCAGAGAATCAGAAATCCTTTGTAACAAGTATGTTTAGAAGACTGATAAGTCTATCCACTTTAAGACTTTAAAACAAAGCTTTCTTCAGTTAATGCTGTTTAAGAACATACTTCACCCTAATAATTCATTCCTATATAGCACCTGTAACTCTTGCTATATACAGAGGACTGTTAGTCCTTAACAGTTAATATCCTAGGTTGCTGAATGTACATGACCACAAAACTCACGCTCACAAAAAAAACCTGAGCTGTACCCAGGCGTGTAGATCGTTATCCAGGGTTCTGCTCCAGCCACCAGCACGGAGCTCTTCACTTGCCTCATGTACCTTGGTCCCTGACAGCAGCTTCCCAGTGGCTGGGGTTGAGACCTCACTCACTCAGGTAGCTGACACCACCAGCCAGGAGCACCTACACCCTGGTCTAACTCCAGTTGCTGATGGCAAATCCACTCATAGCAGTCCCCAAGCTTCTGTCGCTTAGTCCTGGAAACACACACACAGACACGGAACACAGAATAAGATTATGCAGAGACAAAACTAAGAAAGTGTTTGATAAAAAAATAGGTTGGACTGCAACAATCAGCTGTAGGTCATGGTCAAATACATGCTGACCAATGCATTTTACACTTGTCCAGCCCCTTTTATACCCATTTCTGTCTACACTCCTTTATTCCTCCCCAGTCACCTTCTCCTGCACAGTCTTTCATCAGTTTGAACAGTCCCACTGTCCCCCAACATCCTGGACCCTCAGGTTTGCATCCTTGTCTGCTGCAAAGTCCCAGTTTTCCTGAAGTTCCTTGGTAGCCCATGAGTTACTGCAACTGACTAAGTTGGCTTTCTGTTTTTTTCTCTGTTATGTTTGCTTGTCAGCTTTGTGTGATTGTATGTTTTGTTCATGGCTTCTCGCTTTTCCTTGTCATCCCATTTGACAAGGTCCTCAATCAGGTAATTGTCCTGACATAAATGTTCCCATGTTCCAGTACCTTTACCAAGATAGATGAATGACCAGATTTCATTCTTGTTACTGCCTCTCTTACCATTTGTTGGTCAGGATTTTGTCTTCCTCCTTTACTTATTTTCCCTTTTGCACTGAAAAGGTACTTGGACAGAAACCTCTGAGGAAGCAGAGATCTATGCTTCCACATATCCTCACAGCATCTAAAAGACAACTAACCCACCACTCACACATCCTATAGAACAGTAAAATGAGTTTATGGTATGAAGTCTTCAGAAGATGTTAGAGACCTGTTTGTTTTCTGTTCCCGTTGTTATGGCTTAGAAGCACTGTGATAGCAAACAAGACTTTGAAGGATAGTTGAGGTCTGATTTTTAGGAGAGCGTTTGCATATCAAGGCAAGATTTACACTGATGGTATGGTTTGGGAATAATTATAATTTAAAATATTCTAAACAAGTGCAGTGGTGGTTGATTGCTGTTTATTTTATGTTTTTGTGTAGGTTTCTCTTTGTTTTTAAAATGGGAAACTTTGACTCAAATATTTGGTTCCTCCTAGTAAAGACTGGAATAATTTCTTAAATCTCTAGAATTTTCACAAGAAGGCAATGCTATTTTCTGTTCATCTCTAATCATCCCTGCTCAAATACATACTGCTGTAACAGCTGGTGCCTAGAATTGCTTGTATACCTTGGGTCTGGGGATTTAAACAAAAATGAAAAAATCGTTAGAAAACTGGCAATAAAAATGGAATATCTGAAGTCTGGAACATAAAGTTCACCAAGTCAAACACTTTAGTATGTCAGTTTGGGTTTTGTGCTACATGGTCCAAAGATACTTTCCTTACAATATATTTGTGTTGCTGTCATCCTGATCACTTTACAGTGGTGACATAATTCAAAACAGGAAGGAGGTCTTTTATTTGGAAAAGTTTTATCATGGAGAAGACTTGATGATGTTAACACATGTAAGCAAGTCTTTTAATTCTAAACAGAAAAGCCAAACTACATCTTGGAAGATGGAGGAACTGGTTACATTTGCTAGCCTTCCAAAGCTCTTCAGATGAAAAGATCTCTTTTTAGTAAGGGTTTTTTCCTGTTATTTTCTGTCAAACTCACTGATTTACCCATTCTCTTCAGAAGATGGTGTAGAGCCTAACATGTAGAGGTAATAATTTTTCTACAAATTTTTTAGCCTCCACTGATTTTCTGAACATCAGGGAATTATTTGGTCATAACTGTTGAGTTGAAACATATCCTCTGTCAAATAAAATACCTGGAAAGCTCATCACTATGCATTTGGCACCTTGAGCCTCAGAGTAAATGTCAGATGATGGCAATATTTTAAGGATGTTATTTCTTTTCTGGAAAAAAAGACAACCATGTTCTTTGTATCATTAGTATTTGATAAGTAATGAATGTCTCTGGACCTGAAAACAATGAGTACCATGTTCATGTGCATAATTAACTCAACATACAGAATAAGAAAATAATTTTGTTTGGAAGGAAACTCCAGAGGTCACTTAGTCCAACCTCCTGCTCACAGTGAGTCAAAGACTGTGCAGGGCCCTGTCCAATCCAGTTCTGATGATTTTTCAAGGATGAAGATTTCATAGCCTCTGGATAACCACCTCCTATATTTGACCACCCAGTAACACAGCTAACTTGGACTGTTACATGCTTCACCCTTGCATTCCAATGGGAATGTGAGGGTTTTTTACTCATTAACTTGACAAGGTCCATTAGAAACACCAAATAATAAAATTACTTAAAAATATATTGAATTTGAATCCAGATATTATGAACGCATTCCATTTAAAATTTTGCTGTTGCTAGCTGAGTTGAGAATAACTCATTTTGTGGATGACATTCAGTATGAAGACCTTTTTACAAACAAACAAACATAGTCATTTAGAAGCAAAAGCACTTCTAAAATGCCCAAGCTTGAACACCATTCTAAAGAATAGGTAGTACTGGAATGTTTATTTTTAAGTGTCTCTTTGCCTCCACTCCCTCTCTCCTTTGTGACATTCTGTTTGAAACTAAGTACCTAGATACATACATGGCAAGAGTTTAATACAAAATAAAAAGTTTCACAGACTTCAGCAAGTAAAGCACTGGCCATTTTCTGCAGCAGCAAAACTGATTATAAGCTCCTGAAGATAGATGTAACTACTATTATTTGAGAGCTGATTCCATTTGAGGTGTATTCTGCATCTTTCCTTTTGTTATCTATTGCATGATGCCATCTTCAGTAATCCTGTAGTTTGGGTGGCTATGGATTATGTCCCTGAGAAAAATCAAGAGAAGCCAAAGGTTCTTATAGGTGGAGAGTCTTGCTGGGAATATGAGGATAAAAGGCTTTTTTTGAACTTACCTGCATCGTGGAAATGTAAACTTTGGAAGTATTTCAGACATTTGCCAAATTAAGCTATGTTAATAATTATTTTTGAAATTTAGCTCTATCTTTTAGCTGCTTAGCTAGTATGAATTCGGAAGATCTTTAAGTGAAATACTGTGACTAGGCTCTTATTTTTTGATATTTAGCAAGAGTGAAGACTAAAATATAGCCTAAAATATGTGCCCAAATTAAGGAAAAACAAACAGAGAAACATTGTGTCTCTACTTTGATTTACCTCAAAAAAGATGTTGGAAAAGTCTCTGGAAGAACTAAAAATTATTCCATCTGTGATATCAATGACAAAGAAAAGATGGGTAGTAATCTTGCATAGGAGTAGCATTCTTTAGTAGCTTCAAACACAGTGCGTATTTCTGTAAAGATGTAGTTATTTGTCATAAAGTTCACTGAATATCCACAGGATATAGTTTTTATGCCTATTCAACAGAAATCATACTTTGTGGATATTCCAGTTTTTCAATAATCTGTGAAATTATAACAAGAAAATAGTATTTCCTTCCATTTAGCATTAAATACATTCAGGTGATGGGAAGAGAATAAACTAAGAGAAGTAGGATTATCTGTATACTTTAACAGAACAAATAATGAAGGGAAAATTAACATCATTTTAAACGTCAGAATATAGATTGTTCATCATTCTTATTCCCTATTTATTTTCCTCAGTGTCGTGATCACTGTAAGAACTTGAAATAACACATAAACAGTCCAAAGTTATTATTTTGCCAGCAGGTGGCAATATGTAGTAAGGCAGTGACAGGGCTTGGAAACTTCAATATAATAGTTTTCTTCCGATCTTTTGTTCTATAAACATTTTTTTCTCTCTTAAGATATTAAAAACCAAACCAAACCAAAACACCACAGAAAACCTGCCTCCTTTCCCCATCAGATACATGTATTATAGTATTTCCCCTGTGGGCTTTCACTTCTGCAGGCTGCACATTCCCAACTCTCTCAAGGTCTTCTTATGTATCAGAAGGTCTGGGGCCTTTAAGCTGGCTCTTTGCTGGACTCATTCCACTACATCCATGTCTGTCTGACAATGGAGAGGCTCAAACTGGGCCCAACACTCCAGATGTCTTTTATCAACCCTGAGCAGAGGGAAAGCACCACCTTCAATGACCTGCTGCTGCTGATCTATTTCCTGATGCAGGCCAGGAGGCTGCTGACAGAATAGTGTATTGTTACACCAAAGTCAGCTTGGAGTCCACAGAAGTCTCCATGCCTTTCTCTGACAAGATGCCTTATCTCTACTAAGCCCCCAGCCTGTATTTGTGCCTGAGGTTATTTGTCTCCCATGTTCAAGACACAGCTTTTCCTATTGTTGAACTTAGAGAGGTTCATCTCCCTCTATTTCTCCAGTATGCCCAGGTCCCTCTGAAAGGCAGCACAAACATATGGTGTAACAACCACTCCTTCAAGCGTTATACTATAATCTTACTGAGAGTGTGCTCTCTCCCATTATCCAAATCATTAATTAAGATGTTAAACAGTTTTGTCCAGGGTATTGGAACTCTGATTACACTGTTAGTTGCTAGCCTTTTGCTGATCCACAAGTTTGAACTGGCAGTTCAGCTCGTTTTTGTTTCACTTCACTATCCATTTATCTAGTCTGTACCTCATCAGTTTGTCAATAAGGATGTTGTGGCAAATAGTGTCAAAAGACTTGCTAAAGCCAAGATAAAACACATCCAGCCTTTGCCCTGTCCACCAAGTCTGTCTTCTCACTGCAGAAGGCTACCAGGTTTGTCAGGCATGATTTCCACTTCATCCATTTGGACTATGTATCATCACCTTCTCTTCCTTCATATGTTTGTAAATTATTTCAGGGATTATTTGCTCCATCACCTTCCCAGGAATCAACGTGAGGCTCACTGGGCTGTGACTCCCTGGATTTTCCTTCCTGTCTTTCCAAAAGATAGGAGTGACATTTGCTATCTTCAAGTCCTTAGGCATCTACCCTGGTCACTACAATGTTTCGAAGATGATTGTCAGTGGCCTCATAATGACCTGGGCCAGTTCCCTCAGCACTTGCAGGTGTATGTCATCAGGGCCCAAGGACATGCATAAGTCCGATTTGTTCAAAATGCTCTCTAATCTGATCCTTCTCCACTGAGGGTCTTCCTTTCTCCAGATTTTTCCAAGGGTCTCAGGGTCCTGGAGTTCTTGAAATTAGGTTTTACAAGTAAAGACTGAGGCAAAGGAGGCATCACATACTTTGGCCTTTTCTGTGTACTTTGTAATGGATTTGACCACAAACAACTGAAACTCTTGTTTCCTACTTATATGCATTTGGCATTTTAAATGTTTCCCAACCCAACAGCCTCCAGATTACCTTACTAAAGAAGCTGAAAAGAAAACTTGGTCTACAGATTCTTTTTCTTTTTTGACTTATCTTTTTTTTCTTCTGCCTTTACTCTTCTGTGCCTTTGCATTTCGACAGTCCTAATGATTTTTGCAAACATATTGATATACTCTGAGATAGAGATCTAAATTAGCAACATGGAGATCACATGGTTCAAACTGTTTAAAATGGCCATAATTAATCTACTAGAAGAATTCATATATTAAGTATATGAAAATTTTTAAAGTTTACTTCCTATGACAAAATATACTAGCTCAATTTATTTAATTGCAGTTTTAATCAAGACTTTACCTGAACCTAGCCTGGGGATAAAATCAAAAGTTTGACCTACAAAGATCTTAATGAGTGAAAAGTAAGGACTTCACAAAACCCTTCAGCAGTAAACAAGTAGAACTAGTTTAAACATCTTATCTTCAAAAAAGCTAAAATTTTGAATAGAGGAAAAAGTCAGGAAATGAAACTGCATGAATCATGGACTCTTCATTGTGAAAACCTAGTACTCTTGCAAGAGTTTAAACAAAAGAGAAAGACAATCTATCTTAAAGATTAAATAGTATGAGTATATATACTATATTATAATAAAATTAACATTCTGCTTGGGTGTCATTGCTGGCTGATGTTCCTCTTTTGATCCTCATTTTACAGGAAAACTTCATCAGAAGCATTCATTCTGTTTTAACGTCTTTTTATTTTAACATTCCCCTATTAAATTTAAAAAAACCTTTGTGTTCATTTCAATTCTCAGTGCTACAGAGGGACACCATTATTTATGTTGAAAACACACTGGATAAATACTTTTTTTCTTCAAAATTGTTTGAGCACTGCCTTTTTTTCTGAAGAGAGGTTCCTGCTGACTATCAGCTACAGTGACACAAACCCATGTTGTGTTGTGCCACACCAAGCTGTTTCCACTCTGTCTTCACTCTGATATCACTGACTGGAAGAAAGAGCTCAGCTGGGTACCATCCAGAGCTACAGTCAAACCTGCATTTACAGTTATACTTTATGTCTTAGGTATAAGAATTCTTAAGCTTTAATTGATTTTGTCATTCTTGTTTCTTTTCTGAGAGAAAATGTATTTTATTTGTCCCTGTAAAAGAATCCTCCTGTACAATGTTTCTCTGTAATCCTGTTCTTCTCTCCCTTAGAAATGGAGAAGCATGAATGGGCTAAGGTGGAGTATCAAGTGTGGAGATGAAGCAATGCTTCCCATTGCTTCACATCTTCAGATGCTTTGTTGAATTGGGTATCAAATTCATGTTATGCAATATCATGTTTACAGATAACAAACTGGGCCCCTGTGTGCCACTTACCTGCGATTACATCTGACTCTTCTGCCCACTTGAACTAGTGCAGCCATAAAACACATTTGCTAGAACAAACTTTCTGTAAGGAATTCATTATTAGATGACATAATTGCTATACTATGGTCTATTAGAGAAGTAACTTTTTAACATTTCTGAGGCCAGAGATGGAACTGTAATCTGATTTAAATTGTTGCTTATTTCAGCAGGTTTTAGACGGTATTTTGTCTGACTGGTTATATTGTGCATGGAACACCTCTTCTTCTGAGGTGTTCTTCTGATCAAAATCTTCTGATTTTGTTTTGATCACCATTGCACCCACAATCATTCTTTCAAAACAGGGATATCAGAAAATGGAAGAAAATGTAGATGTTTCCTTATGCAGGGGAATTTCATGGATAAAGAGGAGAAAATAACTGAATGCTGTAAGCAAATGTGACTATAAATGCCTTTTGCTGATCCCAGGTGATCCAGGCTAGCATTTACTGTTAGCTGAACTACATTTGCTACGTTTATTTATCTAAAGCAGCATTGCCAGACAGGAGACTGGATATTTGCAGAAAATAAATAAGTAAATAAATGCAATCAGCCGGACAGTTCAATGCATGGCCTAATTTTTTACTTTGCTTTGTATACATGATATTGACCAATTACAAGAACACTTGAGAATTGCATAAATTTGTGAATGCAAATAAATGAACTTGCATAAACTTTTCTGCAAGAAAGGATTTCACCTTCTGTGAAAATAAAAAAATAAATTAAAAAAAAAATTAAACAGATAGCTTTCTGAATATTTTAAATATAAAGGGTAGAGAGGAATCAGGGCAATAACTTGTTTTGTTTCCTTTCATAATACAGACCATTAATTAATATTCGGCTCTAAAACACAAGTACTGTTGGCAATTGAATATTTAGAAAGTTAATGAAAGTGATAATTCTTTATGGAACAAGTTTGTTTGTGTCAGCTATGTTGAGTAAACTAGCATCTGAAAGGTTAATGGAACTGCATTTTCAATCAAAGGAGCAACTGTGTTCTAACTGGATTGATCACACTGAAGAATGTCAGTTTTATTTCCTATGAATCAAGGTTTTGCGATTGCCATAGTGAAAGCAATGAGGAAATGGGGGCTTTAGGTCAGTGCCACAGACAAGAGACTGTGAGGTACACTCAAGTATGAGATATGATAGCTGATTCTAAAACCATTGTGTATACTTAACGTTTGTGACCTTGATAAATTACATCATAATTTCCAACTTCCTTTTTCTGTGAAAAACTACTGTGAGGATAGTGATTCTTATCATTGCTGAAGTTGTTAAAAGAGTGAAGTATTTCCAAACAGGAAATGAATCTTGCATCTCAGATTATATGTATTAAATTTGGGAAAAGGTTCGTAAACCCAAGGATACAACAAAGAAAAAATGCAGGACAAAAGCTGGCATATGCAGGAGAAAGTAAGAAAGGAGATATTTCTCTGAAAAAATTTTAGATGTGTAGTAAAACCTGATTCTGATTTAGTTCCATGAACTACACAATCTCTAGAAGTCGATCTTTACGTTTCTAAAAGCTTTATGAAATTCATTTATATTATGATAAAAATAGATAAATTTTACATACACAAATGGAATTCCCATTGTAATGTATTGAAACTAGCAATAAGAAGATCTCTCAACACATAATGATTGGTACTAATTGTATGAGATGCATACAAGGATAAAAATGTGATACTGACTAAAATTTAGATACTAAGTATTTAGTGATGACATATGAATTGCTGCATTTTGGTACTAACCAAGAAAAAGCTTCACAGTGTTCTAAGGAAGAAGAAGTTGGTTATAGAAATTGAAATAAAGTGATGTTTGACTACAGTGAATCATCTGTAGAGAGCTATTAAATCTTGCAGAGGAAAAGATTTTGCTTTTTTTTATTTTTATTTTTTTTTCTCAAACTTCTCATTCTAGGAATAGAGTAATATCTAAAGGAAAATGTTGAAATACCAACACTTGTTTGTATTTTTGTGCTTAACTTATTTTACAATCTTACACCAACTTCCATGTGTAGATCTGGAAGTTTTTGGACATATATGAGTAACCTCCACTGCTACAGTACTTCTCATGTCCAACCTTAATACAACTAAGTCAACCAAAGTAGTATTCAAACTAGTAGCCTGAAGTGAGATAAGTTTCCTACTGATGATACGTTTCTTGGCACAAACTATTTCCCTCTGTTCACTGCCATAGCAAACTGACATTAGTTCCGACATGGTCTGCAGCCCTGTACAGAGAGGACAGTTAATGGTTGGTCCAATGTTAGCCAGTAAGACAAGCCTGATAAGAACACACAAACTAGATTTAAGGAAGAGAAGATGTGAACTGAAACTTGATGTAATAAATTAGACAAGATGAAAATCCTCAAGTTTGTTACTTCTTTCAACAATGTCCATTCTCTGATATTCTTTTATGATCAAGTAACTACAGTGGGTTTGTTGGTTTTAATCAACTCTCATTATTTTTTCTTCATGATCTAAAAAAAATTTTAATTTCCCAATGCAGAGTTTCTGTCCTTTAATTATCCTTTTTGTGCTTGTTTGTTTACTGCAGTGGTTTTCTTTCTAGTCAACTGCAGTTCCTCAGTTTACTTCTGCAGTGAAACCCAGAGGTGCAATTGCAGCACATGCATCCACACCTGAGCTAATTATGTCCTCATTAAAGGGTGTTTCAAAGAGAAGGACCCAGTTTGAAATCACTGTATCTTTGAAATTGGGTCCATCTTTTTGAAACAACATGTAGTTTGTTTATTGATTGGAATGAAATCACTGGTTGTGTATTCAATAGCAGATGACCTTGCAGCTGCTGTTTCACTTCTGTGAACAGTCGGATGGATTAGAGTTGTATTGGGTATATCTACCTGTGCTGCAATCACAACTCTGGCAGCAGCATAGGTATAACAGTAGTTTATAGAGACATAACTTAACATATAGATAATTTATAAGGTATAACAAAGTCTAGGAGTAATTTCCGAACTCTTTTGTAATCTGCATCCTGGTGGGTGCTGTCAAAGAAAATCAATAATTTGCTGAAAGTAAATGAAAGCAAAGTTATAAAAATAAGGGACTGAAATTAGACAAATAGAATGGAAACCTTATTCCACTGTCATTGTACTCTTAAAGGTCTGATTAAAAACTTACATTAAAGTATTTCAGCTTGACATATAAGTAAGATTTATATATATATAAAAATAAGCTTTGGTCAGTAATGTTATTCATGTTTTTTATTGCAAAATAAGGGTCGTATGTCCAAACAATACAGGCAAGCATTGTTTAAGGTACTCTGTGCAGTACTGCATATATGTATTTATATCTAAAGGAAAGGTTTTTGTTCCGAGAAGCTTTTGATAGACTTCCAAAGAGACTAGACCAACACAAATGGGGAAAAGGACATCTGCAGCAATGTGAAATAGAACTACGGGGGCTCTTTTATGCAATCTATTGAACTGATTGTCTTATTTTTCCATCCTGAAATTTTTCGGTATGGTTTAGTAATTTTTTTTTTTTTTTATTGTACCCCAACCGTGTGGTGTCCAGTTTTTCTGGAAATAGTCATTCACTAAAATAAATAAAATGTGCTGGGAAATACTAGGTTATCTGGAACTAGAAGGCAAGGTATGCATATTCTTCTAATTCAGAGTCCGGATCATTCTGGGAAAAAAAAAAAAAAGAAAAAAGAGTAAAATATAAATATCAGCTCTACAAATACAAATTACCATTACTTTGGTAGAAGGAAGATAAATATACCCTTCTAATATTTCTTGGGCCCTTCTTTGAGAAGCTGTTGAGGCTTTCTTCTGAAGTGACATTGCAATTCCCATGCCTTAGAGCCTAGAAACTATTTCTACAGCAGCTTCAACATTTATTTTTATAGCAGTCTCTAGTGAGTATTAAAATATGCCTCATGAAACTGCTTCTGCACATCTGCTGAAATATATACTTTCTGGAAAGTGCCTTTTATATTTACCAGAGAGAATTCTTTTAAAACTTAAAATACTTAAAATGTTTTTAACCACATAAGACTCAGACCCTCAAATCTTGTTCTGTTGTAACATATAATAATGATCTTCAGATAGGTGGAGTGTCATTTGTTTAATAGACATGGGAAGTATATTTGTTTTGAGTGTTTAAGGTACAAGTTGCAAGTTGAACTTGCAACTTAAAATACTATACAATAAGAAGAAACATTTCATTTTATCCAAAATGTTTAGGAATTCCAGTGTACGGTAAAGCTTTCTATAGTATTTTTGTATTTCGAGGCCTACATCAGTACTGATTCAAAAAGCACTAGTGTCTTTCCATTGACTTCTGTGATGCTACTTGGTTGATTTTCTGGGTGTTCAAAAAGAGATTCCAAAATAAACAACCACCTCAGAAAAACACAAAGAAACAGAACAGCTTTTCTTGGATGGCATTAGTATGTTTTGCTCAAATCGTTTGTAATCTGAAATTTATAGTGTGAATTAAATAATTACTTAGCTGTATGGTTGATGTTAACAAAATTTAAGTGGCTGTTACAGTAATATGCAGCCATGGATTTGTAAAACAACTAATTTTTTATATTTCATTTTTAGTTATCATTATTTCCAGTCTTATTTAAATTCTAGTGGTAAGCTGTATCCTTGTGCCTTTGTTTCCTTTATAATCCATTATAGAATATGACCACTACTAAAGCACTGTTACATGACAAGTGATGTTAAGGGCAACCCCTCGTAGGATTTAGAAGAGTAGCAAATTTAAGCTTTAAATGAAGGAAGCAAATTTCTGGTTTTGTTCTCATTTATTCAGACCTGAAAACTTGAATGGCTCAATTCTTCAGTAAGAACCTTTTCACTTAAACATTATGATCACTTAGACTACTTAAGAGAGATTTATCACTGGAATGGACCTAGAAAAAGTCATGTAATGTAGAGATGCAGCAAGCAGAGCCACTATATTTAAGTAAGATGTTAACTATAAAAAGCACTTGCTTCACTATATCCCTAAAAGAGTGGCAGTCTCCTGAATATTTGCTCTGTCGTGTCTTGTTATTGAAGTGGAGACTCAGTTAGTATACTTACAAGGGTTTATATTTCTGAGTTTGACTGGACATATATAATTGCTCTCTGTCCTATTAGGGCCCTGAAGAATTTTGCTCCAAATGGATCTATACGTAGCTGTCATCCCAGAGTTAGTGTCTCATCTGATCATTGAAAATTTTCTCAGAGTTCCTCCACTGATACTGCTGATTTAACATCAGGTGAACAGTGCTTGTCTTCAGTAATTTGAAGAACCAATGGTAGTTGTGTAGTTGTTAATGAAGGGCATGAACAATTCAGAGAACCCAATACTGAGAAACTGAGAGGTAATTAAGACTTCTGTATTCTACTAACATATTTTAGAAAGGACAAAACATAACAGAAGCATCTTGTTCATATGGAACTCAAATATTAGACCATACCCACTAGCTATAGCCACTATCAGTATGTGATCCTTCTGAACAGCTCTAAAAGAGGTGTCAAATGTTGCCTTTTATTAACTGTTGATCAACACAGGACGTGGATGGATGTTGCTGGTTTAAAGTATCTCTTTTATTGGTATTATATTGTGAAATTCTTTTTTCCTTTCACAGATCTCAAATTACCTGCTTCAAATAAATTAAAAAATACCAATGGCAATTTGTTTTATTTGAGACTGCAGTAGTACTTCAGAATGTGTTAGTATTGTTAAATGGATGGTAAAATTATTGTAGTAGTAGTCACAGCACAGTAGAGAGTTCAGTGTCACAGTATTTAAAAAGTGATAATGACTAATCTCTGAGAGTTAATATGGACAATCAGATGATCTCTATGCAATTCCTTTGTAGTTGTTGACAGGTTTTTGGAAAAAAGGTCATAGACAGAAATTTGAAGGTTCAAGAACATAAATAATTTTTAAGTAGTTTTTATATGAGGAATGAGGATGTTTAGATTCATTTTGAAGATATTAGCAGAGGGTTTAGTAAGCTAAAAGAATTGGTAACTGGTTCTAAATATCTGTTTGGCAGCCAGCATCTAATTAAATTGGTTTTATTATCATATAGTCCACTCAATCACACTGTAACATACAAGTAAAAACCAGGTCAGGCTAAGGAGTGGAAGGCTGATGAAACTAGAAACAGAGAAATTCTTTAAATGTAAAGATAGCATCTAAGTCCTAGTAAGTGGAGAGGAGCACCTGGAACATCTGTATTACGTCAAGATCAAGGAGACTGAACAATTGCAGGATATGGCACGCTAAGCTCACACCTGAGACATAAATGTCTGATCTTTCACCGCAGTCATAAACTTGTACTATTCTGACTTAAGGAACCAAATAGCTCTTTAATCATGGAAATTCAGATGTGTGGTAAGTCTAGACCTGGAAAACCATCAGCTTAAACTACATGGTCCAGGAAATACAGTCCACCACTTAAGCATCTCTAATGAAACCAATGGAGATATAGATCTGATGAATCTGAGGACTGATGTTTAAATTAAGAGTTAGAGATTGCAAAGACCTTTCATTTCATGCATATAAGTGAACAAAAAGAGCAGAAGTCTCTGGTATTGTTAGACCATAGATCTATCTAATCTGAGTTGTAAAAAACCCAGACATTTATGATATTTTTAGTCATTATCACAGTAAATATATAAGAATGATTATAAATTAAATTAAATATCCTTTATAGAATTGTAGATAAATTAGATATCCCAGATATTGACAAAAGTTGTAGCTACCCCTTTTAAGGTATTTTCTTTAATATCCTGGTTTCCACATTCACATAGATTATATATATTAAAAACCAAACCAAACCAAAACAAAACACAAAAACTGTGTTTATTAAAAAAAAATAATTATCTCTCTGATTTCTTTTGCTTCTGTTCTGGCTGTATGACCATATAGGTGAAGAATTCTTCATTAATGTGATTAAGGGTCATGCATGTCATTTCGTTATGTGATCAGTCCCCAAAGTTAAAATGAATTTAGCCATTTGAATGAAAGACATTTGCGAGCCCAACTTGTATTGACGTTATCACTGCTTTTCTGCAGACTGAGAATCAAAATCTTCACTAAGTTTATTGTGGTGACTGACACAGCTCTCTCAGTCTCTCCTTATAAGAAAGGTGCTCCAGACCCCTAATCATCTTCATAGCCCTCCACTGGACTCCCTCCAGGAATACCTTGTCTGTCTCAAACTGGGGAGCTCAGAACTGGACACAGTACTCCAGATGTGGCCTTATCAGGGCAGAGTAGATTAGGAAAATAACCTCCCTCTAGCTGCCGGTCACACTTTTCCTAATGCACCCCAGGATACCATTGGCCTCCTTGGTCACTGCCGTGGTTTAACCCGAGCTAGCAATATAACCATGACAGCTGCTCACTCAGCCCCCCTCCCTGCCACCTCCCACCACATCTCAAATAGGGAAGAGAGTCAGAAGGGAGCAGAGAAAGCTGGACTGAGATAAACACAGTTTAATAAATTAACAAAATATGAATACACCAGCAGTAAAGATATATATAAAATATAAATAGAACATATAATAAAAGATACTCGGTGCAATTCCTCATGAACATCGTTCACAGTGAACAGCCAGTGCCTGGAAACCAACCCTGAAGAGAGAAGACAGGAAAAGGCAGAAAGGTCTAGAGGCCTCTGCAAATGACAGGATGGCAAAAGGCCAAACTAACTGAAGTCCCAAACAGAACTCCCCTGAACAGGTCTCCAAGAGAGAAAAGACAGCACCAGAAGATCCCAGCTCTCCTTAAATATGACACTAAAATGGAATTGAGTACTCTTATTGATCAGTCTAAATGTCAGCCAAGGTCTGGTCTGCCCCATCTATAACCTCCCTACTAGCCATCTCACACCTGTGGGTAGAGCACTCAGAAGGTCTTTGGCTCTCAGACCAGAGTAATTAAAAACATTAACTCTGTCCTGGGATATTGTCTCTTGTTCTCAAACTAAGTCCAAATTATGGCCATGCTAGCTACGAAAAAAGAAAGATTTCTAACTTCATGAGGAAAATTAACTCATTTTCAGTCAAACCAGCACAGCCATACAGGCACTTTGCTGACTCATGGTCAACTTGTTGTCAACCAGATCTCCCAGGTCCCCCTCTGCAATGCAATTTTCAAGCAGGTCAACCCTTAACATGTACTGGTGCCTGCAGTTATTCCTCCCCATGTGCAGGATCCTACACTTGCCCTCGTTGAAATTCATCAGGTTCTTCTCTGCCCAGTCCTCCAGCCTGTCCAGATCATGCTGAATGGCGGCACAGCTTTCTGGTGTGTCAACCCTTCCTCCCAGTTTGGTATGATCTGCAAATTTGCTTGTGGTACATTCAGTCTCTACATCCAGGTCACCAATGAACAGGTTCAAGGGGACTGGACCTAGCACTGACTCTTGGGGAGCCCCACTAACTACAGGCCTCTAACTAGACTGTGCACTGCTGATCACAACCTTCTGAGCTCTGCTATCCAGCCAGTTCTCAGTCCATCTCATTGTGCATTCATCTAGCCTGTACTTTCTGAGCTTACCTATGAGTATGTTGTGAGAGACAGTGTCAAAAGCCTTGCTGAAGTCAAGGTATACAACATCCACTGCTCTTCCCTCATCTACCCAGCCAGTCATACCATCATAAAAAGCTATCAGGTACGTCAAACATGATTTTCCTCTGGTGAACCCATGCTGACTACTCCTGATAATCTTTTCCTCCACATGCTTGGAGCTGAACTGTTCTGTCACGTTTCTAGGGATGGAGGTGAGGTTGACTGGTCTGTAGTTTCCTGGCTTGTCCTTCTTACCCTTTTTGAAGACTGGTTTTCTTCCAGTCCTCAGGCACCTCTTCTGCTCTCCATGACCTTTCAGAGATGATGGAGAGTGGTTTCGCAATAACACCTGCCAGCTTTCTCAACACCCATGGGTTCATCCCATCAGGGCCCATGGATCTGTGAATGTTCAGTTTGATTACACGATCTCTAAAATGACTCTCCTTGAACAAGGGAAAGTCAGCATTCAGTAACTCTACCTCTTCTGCATCATCCATCACCAGGGCACCCACCTTATTCAGCAGCAGACCTATATTTCCCCTATCCTTCCTTTTGCTGCTGAGGTACTTGAAGAAGCCCTCTTGTTGTGTTTGACATCCCTGGCCAGATTTGACTTCAACTGGAGCTTAGAACCTCAAGATTCACATATTGACAAAGGCTGAAACATAGCTAACTCATTTTCAGCTACTATGTTATGTATTTGTAATGTATCTGGTTGTATTGTGTCTAAAATCACAGTTAAAGGAATGTTAACCGTATCTCAAGTATGTATAGAAATGGCAGCCCTTAGAAGAAATTAGATTTTGTAGACTTTTTTGTTTCCTTTTCAGTATATCAATGCAAATTTGGTAGGCTACATGAGGTACCTCAAGTGAAAAATGCTTTGCTGTGAAATACATAAAAACTTACAGAAAAGAATAATTGTTTACAAACTCAACAAAGTATAGCTGTGATTGAAAACCTTGTGAATAAGTACATTCTGGAATACAACAAATTGGACTCATTAATCAGGGCTTTAATCTAGCATTATGACTCAGAAGTCAGTGGAGTTAACATTAGACTTCTATTAGTATAACAAGATAATGAATTAAGACAATTGTTTTAAAAGTGCAGCTCCAATGATTCCTCCATCAGAATGAAAATTTAAAAAATCTAAAAAATAAGAAATAGGGGAGCTGTTCTTAGTTCAATCTTTATAAAGTCTTTGGTTGATCACACTTCAAAGGTTTCATGGAGATGCTTTTCCAAACATTACCATAACTAGGCTTCATTTCTGCATTGCTTGTGTATGAACAAAATCAAAAGCAATAATTACTCAAACATGCATGAATCTTTATTAGAAGCACAAAAGAGCTGTATAAACTACATGGATAGTTTCATCCAACTTCATAAAGACAAGCTATTTGAAAATGATAACACTACACAAATACATTCAGCTAAGGCTCTAAGTGAAAGAGCAAAGGAAAATTAAACAGATAAATATGTTTAGAAGGTGGGAGCTTTAATAAACCTAAGCTGAGAAGAGTTTTGATTTTTATTAGTCCATCAAACCAGGATTACCAAGATAGAGTCATAATACATCAGGAACACTCAATGAAAAAGCACATTTTCAAATAATTAATTGTCCTTCTTCTGTTAGCATGTTCATATCTTCTTAGAAATTTTCTTACATATACTTATAAGACGCAACTTAGTGCTGAAGATGTGGGCAAGCTGGTGGCATAAACAAACATAGACCATACTGAAGATTAGAAAAAAGCGTAAAAGGGCAGTGTTCAAGCAGGGCCTAAGGATAAGCTTATTTTATCTGTTTAATAAGTATTACAGCTATATGAACATGTGTGTTTCTCATTTAGGCCACCTGTATTTTTTTTATATCTCTTGTCTTAAAAGTGTTCGGATGTAACATATAAAGCCTAAATGTTTGACTTATATTCACTTGGTGTGATACTGACATGAAAAACTTTACCCGACTTTTGAGGTGAAAATATAATAATGTTTACACAGCTGTTTCCAGAATTGTCCTCTTAATTGTAGTTTATGTGTTCAATTGAGGGAAAAGTTTGTATATAACCTGGCTTTAGTTATGTGGGGAAAATATGATCATAGAATCATAGAATGTCCAGAGCAGGAAGGATCCAAAAGGATCATCAAGTCCAACTCCTGTCCCTGCATGTGACAAATCTACAGTTCACACCATGTGTCTGAGGGTGTTGTCCAGTCTCTTCTTGAATACTAGTAGGGTTAAGGCTGTGACTACCTCCTTCCGGAGCTTGTTCCAGCACTTCACCACCGTCTGGGTGAAAAACCTTTTCCTAATGTCTAACCTAAACCTCCCCTGGCACATCATTCTGCCATTCCCTCATGTTCTTTTATTGGTCACTAAAGAGTTCGGTGTCTACCCTTCCTCCTCCCCTTGTGAGGAAACTATATATGATGATGAGGTCTCCTCTTAGTCTCCTCTTCTCCAGGCTGAACAAACCAAGTGCCTTTGGCCATTCCTCATATGACTTCCTCTCCAAATCCTCCACCAACTTTTTAGCCCTCTTCTGGACACTCTCTGGTAGATTAACATCGTTTTTAGACTGCGTTGCGCAGAACTGCACACAGTACTCCAGTTATGTTGCACCAGTGCAGAGCAGAGCAGGACAATCACCTCTCTTGCTCAGCTGGCAATGCTGTGCTTGGTGCACCCTGGGACACGGTTGGCCCTTGTAGCTGCTAGGACACACCGTTGGCTCATGTTCAACTTGCTGTCCACTAGAACCTTCAGTTCCTTCTCTGTGGTGCTGCTTTCCAGCATCTCGTCCCCCAGTCTGTATGTACAGCTGTGTCCCAGGTGCAAAATCCCTGTGGAACCTCACTAGTGACTGGTCACCAGCCCAACATAACCCAATTTACTAGAACCATTTGAGCCTGGCCCGTCAGCCTATTGCTCGCCCACTGCATTGTGCGTTGATCCAGCTGTATGTGAGCCATCTTGTACAGGAGGATAATATGAGAGACAGTATCAAAGGCTTTACTGAAATCCGAAAAGATCATGATGGGCTTCCCTTGGCCAACTAGGTGAGTGAACTTGTTGTAGAACTAAATTAAGTTTGACAAGCAAGACTTTCCCCTCATGAACCCATGCTGGCTGGGACCAATGACTGTGTTGTCATTCAAATGTTTTTCAGTAACTCCCAGAAAGATCTTCTCCATGATTTTGCCAGGAAGTAAGTCTGACAGGCCTGTAATTGCTGGGTTGCTGGGTTGCTGTAGTTGCTCTGTTGCCCTTCTTGTAGACTGAGACAACATGTGCCAGCTTCCAGCCATCCCAGACCTCTCCAGATTACTAAGAACACTGAAAAATCACAGAGAGAGGTCTTGCTATGATGTCAGCAAAGGATGCATCAGGGTGCTGGAGAAAGCAATGATGCACAAGCAGATACTTTAACTTGGTTCGTCTCAAAGTCTGAAATGTGACCAACAGCAAATTCATATGCGACTGCTATTACCAATTTCTAAATAACTGTTGCAGAGATGCCTCAGTTGCCAAAACTATGACTGCCGCGAGTTTTCTGTGGAAAACACTGTATGAAAGTCAGAAATACAGTGTATTTCTTTTCTCAGAGAACTAAATCTGAACAGGTCTTCAATGACATTGCATGCTATTTTGGAAACTAGACCGTTTAGCTGTAAAAGCAAGCATTATAGCACAGTGTGAGTCAGAGTTTAGGATCTGATACAAAGTTAAAACTGAAAGTTCAGGATCTTGTCTGCAGTCAAATTTCTCAGCTGTTATACCGATGATTATAGTGTATTGACAGTGACTCAGAAAAAGTCTTAAAAGCTGTCTGAAATCAACAAAAGTCTGATAGAACACCTTTGGGTGTCTTTATGTGACTTCTACCAAGTTGCCTGGAAACTTTATAGAAGTAATGGTCCTACTTGACTTGATCTTTTCCTTATCAGAACTTTCAAATAGCTTTCATTTTTGTCACTTAGAAATAATTTTAAACTTAGATAAAGATAAATTCCTGTATTTAAGTATCTAAAACCTTACTCAGAATTTCAGAATCTTCGATAGTGAGAAATGCTGTGTGTACCTGGAGTAATATTAATATAGTTTTGAAGCATTTGCATTTAATGCAGTTTGTTTAAGTTTGTGTAGTGTCATTCTTGAGACATGGATTTTCTGTTGTATCATACTTTAAGAGTATTTAGTTACTCTTAAGAATTACTATTATGAATTCAGATCCTCATAGTTATTTTGATTATTTCCCATGGATTTCCATTTTTTTTTTTTTTTTTTTTTAATAAGTGACTTTAACCACTTATATGGCTTCCCCTCCAAAACCTTCACCCACTTCGTAGCCCTCTTCTGGACACTCTCTAGTAGCTTAATATCTTTTTTATACTGTGGTGCAGTATAAAGTAAGAAAAGATAATTTGTACTTTATATCTTGGGAGCAGGGAGAGGATGCCGCTATGTCTTCTTTGTATTTTAATAGTTTATATTTTTAAAGTATTATGAGCAAAGGGAACTAAAAAACACACAGGGAACGAGATAATTTAATTATTGAACTTGAAATGAAAAATGTAATGCTCAATGTACTTATTTAATGTATTATAAATCCACAGAACCTTCCCGATAATTCGTACCAAAGTTTTCATTGCAAGCACAAAGATACAATGAGAGTTAAGATGGGATGAAAGGAGAAGAGGGACAAAGTAAATTCTTTGTTACCCATCTAGGTTACACTTCATTAGTGTATTGAGTTTGGTTGGGATGGAGATAATTTTCTCCATAGCATAGCCCTTATAGTGCTGTGCTTCACATTTGTAGCTGGAAAAGTGTTGATAAGAGGCCAGTGTTTCGGTTACTGGTGAGCAGTGGTCACACAGCATCAAGGCTGCCTCTCCAACCTCCTTCCTCACTCTCAAAGGCCAGTAGGTTGGAGGTGGGTAAGGTCTTCAGAGGGGACATAGCCAGGATGGCTGATCCAAACTGACCAAAGGAATATTCTATAACAGATGGTGTCTAATCAGCAATAAAAGGAGTAGGGGCAGGGGCTGGCATTCACTATTAGTGTGTTTGTCTTCCAAAGCAACTGCTACATGTACTGAAGCCCTCCTTCCTAGGAAGTGACTGGACATCACCTGCTGATGGGAAGAAGAGAATATATCTTTAGTTTTCATTTGCTTCCGCATGTAGCCATTTCTAGTCTGTTTTCTTTATGAAACTGTGTTTATCTTGACCCATGAGTTCTTTTTAATCTTATTTTTGGTCCGTCACACTGCTGAGGAGGGGAGTGACAGTGTGACTTGATGGGAACCTGGCAGTCATCCATGGTCAAACCACCACAACTGGTCGTTCTAAAAGCATCACAGAATAAAGTTTTAAGTTAGAATCAAACAAAACAATCCTTTTGAAGGATCAGGCATAGTACCATTTTATTCTGAATTAACAATAAGTTATTTTAAAATGAAACATTTAAAACTAAATGTGAAATATATATATATATTTATTTTTCTTGTTCTCCCATCAAATAATTAAAACAGAATAGTTTATGACAAGGGCTGGTTTTCACTGTTTTTCTTGTATTGACCTGCATCTTCTGAGACTCGAAATGTAGCTAAAGTAATCCTTGGAAAGTAACTAGATGAAAAATATATCTGTAGAAGGAAAAAATAAATCTATAGAAGGGGGGGACCCCCATAACTAAACCTAAAACCCTTGAAGAAAAAAACATACTGGAGAAAGAACTGGTGGACTGAATTCATTCTGCTTGGCTCAGTGATCAAAGGAGACAGAGGATGGGAGAAAACTCCTTTTTTCCAAGTTCAAATTTAAAAAATTGGAGGTGTTTCATAGGAGTTAAGAAAATGTATGGTGGAAAAGAAATCTGTGTGAACTAGAACCAGACTTTAAAGTTCTTGTTTTAATGCTCAGATTGTTTTATTGCATGCATGTATAACCACACAACTGCAGAAGGCCCCATCAACAAGCAGTTTTTAAACATGTGTTCTCTTCCTTGACTGATATGTTGCTTGTACAATGTCTTCTTCATGTAGCACAGAAAACAAGGAGAAGATTTTAAAAGAGCAAACACATCCAGAAATAATGATATAAATAACCTAGGAAACCGATTCTTATTCAAGTTGTATTTTGGCAATAGGTCTTACCTACTCAGTTGCAGGGTTCTTTAGTCAGAGAAAAAGTCATCTCTAAAAGGTGATTGATGTGGTAGGTTACTACAGTTGTGGTTTTGTATAGTTGTGTCATTAACTTCTGCTGGCTGCCTTTCTTCATTGTTCAATATTCTCCCACCAAAAGTACAGTGGAAGCTGTCCAGCTTTTAAATACATGATGGATGTCCCGTAAATGTTTTAGCATGGATGAATTGACAGCTGTTAGGCAAAAAATGAGATAAGCATTTATTTCATACACGAAGCAGTTGTCAAGCAATATTAATATCCTTTAGTCAATAGAAGAGTGCAAAACAGCTGCTGAAAGGTCTCTGATAAACAGATGGCAAGAGCAGTGGGGTCAAACTAATATTAACTTAACCATCTTTATACTGAACCTCAAGTTAGATCCTTTGAGAAGGACTTTTATTGGAAAATAAATGTAAAATTGAACCTCCTTCATTATAACCACAGCATATGACTGTCCACAGTGAAGATCCATATGCTTTTTTAGTTAGATGCCATACAGGAATGGAATTAATGGACCAGTATTGGTACGAGGCTGGAAGAGTTTGAAAATTCAGTTCATTACTCATGCTTGTAGACTCTGGCCTCTATGTTTTTTTTCGGAAAGTATGCATGTATGTTTTGTGACATTGAAAGAAATGCACTTTATCTGGGATTTTTTTGAAGTGTAGGATATTGGATTTCCAGAGCATTATGAAAATGTAAGTTTCAGTGTTAGAACTGTTCCTTTCCTGGACCCTGAGGATTTGAAGTTGATACATCTTAGAAGAGATCTTATTAGCATGCAACACTCATTGCTCAAGGCTCATTGACCAGCTTTCCTTTTCAATAAAAATATAATGCTAGATCTTACAGTAATTTTCATTTACTCCCCAGGTAAACTTTTGAATGATCTCTGTAAAACCAATTTGAATAACATCTGTTTATGTTCCAGGTTTTTCTGGGAACTAACTGAAAGACTGAAGAAATTTAAAGCAACATATCCAATTTCGTTTTCTAACAGTTGTTTCTTTTGGCTGAAATCAGCAACCATGCTTTTTTAAACAGCAGGTAGACTTAGACATTCTACAGTTTATAGTCCAATAAAATATAAATTAGTGATGACAGTCTCTGAGAAAAATGTGTAGTACATAATCAAAAAAGAGTACAACAGATACCTCAAATTACCTGTCAGTATCCTTAGGTTAGGTGTTGACTACTTGCATTTCCAGAAGTCAAGTAAGAGTCTCAAGGGAATGGACTTCTGTATTTCTGTATTTGAACAACTGTAGGAATTACTTCATAGAAAACATTTCACCATTATGCTGTGTTTCTATCAGATGTTTTAATTATATTTTAGGCTTTTAAATTACCATTTTAAGTTTGTTTTTATTTATTTCACAGAATGTTAACTGTTGGAAGGGACCTTGAAAGATCATCTAGTCCAATCCCCCTGTTATGTTAAATCAGTACCAGTGCTATCTTGAAACAGAGTAAAGGCTTCTTAGCCTTATCAAAATGAATAATTCACTTGGAAATTGCCACATTTGCAGTGGAATTTATGAATGTACTACTCTATTGAAATTCCTATGTAATTCAAATTTCTTCAATCTTCTTTCCAAAATTTCAAACTCTCTAAAAGGTAAAAGCATCAAAATAAAAAATACACAGTGTGGTTAGATGGCTTCTGCACTGTATTTTGAAATTGTTAATATGATTCCCTTAAAAACTCTGGTTCCTCTGAAAGCCCTCTATAAATAATTCAATGTTAATTCTTTTCTTCAAACAAAGCAAAATTTTGTTAAGATCTAAATAATAATAACAGCATTGTTTTCATTAAAATGTACATTACTTTATCTTTGTGGTACCTAGTATGGATGGAGGGTTTTTTTAATATCTATCTAGAGAAGCAGATGTGGATTGGAAAAGAAATAAATTTTATTTTGCTTTTGCTAATGAGTGTCAGTGGTTGAAGTTTTACTGTGAAAAAAGAATCTACAGCAGTCACATGATAAGAATTTCACTTTACAATATCCTTGGACTTATTTATTACTTAATATCACGTACCTCTCTATTAGATGTAAGAGTCCCAGATGAATTTTTGTTCATTCTCTCAATCAATATTATTTAATAGCCCTTGATCCTACAGGGATGACTTTCTGGTTCTATCATTTTATAAATAAAATACTTTCTTCCTCAGAAAAGAGAGAGAGACAGACCGACAGAGAGAACCTTTTGCACATACCCAAGTTCATTATGGTATCTGTGGAGGCAGTTTTTTGTGTTTGGTATTAATAACCTAGCATTGTCATGATTGCAATATTATTTAGCAAAAAAGAAACAACAATTCAAAGCCACAGACGGTTTTCTTTCCACAAAAGCCACAATGAATACTGGAGTTGTTAAGGAGTTTATTCCATTCTTTGGAGCTGTATATATTTCCCCTCTTACAATTCTGATAAATCTTTTATTTACTTGTATGCTGATGACACTGTCTTGCTGCTACCTGATAAGGGGACTAGTAAGATTAACACTATTCTTCATGTAGAGCTAACAGAAAGTAACAAAGTGACTTCATGAAATAAAAGCTAATATTCAATTTAGATAAGACTTCTGAGGTATTGTTTACTCCTTGACCTTTGCCAGGGAGGAAGGTTTTCAGATGAATTCAGAAAAGAACACAAAGTAACACAACAGGTTTTACCAAACATCTTGTGATACCTGATTTGGCCTTTTTTCTTCTTTTAAATTTATTTAGTAACAACACAACAATGAAGATGACAGTACATGTTTATTTATATGTTACCCATAAAAAGTGAATCTCTTCAAAGTTTTTTTTAACCAACTGGCTTTAGAAGATTTGTATAGCTTTCACATCATTAGATTTTTGAGTCTTTTGTGAGGGCTTGTTCCTAAGGCAGAGTTAGTGTCAAATCTGCCTTTATGCATTTCCTATGTACATGTTTGCACTGCATAAAAAGAGACAGAGCAAACAATGTTACATAGAACAACCTGTGTTTTATTATTTTTGTACAGCAATAGTTTGGATAAAAATTCTGTGGAATAATAATAGGTTTTTAGAATAGAAGTCTTATTGAACTTGTGCGTAGCCTTCCAATTTCATTTTTTGTGTGTGAAATTAACCTTAGAAGGTTTGGTGGAGTCAGTACCTATTGTATTAAAATTTAGTAGTGTGTGTTAGTAGAAAACCTAAAAATTATAGAGAACTTAGAACATTTCTGACAATTTTTCAAGACATTTTCCCTGTATGAAACAATCAAGTCTGTATCTTAGCTTGAATTCTTTACCAAATCATATCAAACTGGATTTTGTGGAATATATTAATCAATGAAATCAACAGAGAGACTTGCTGAAAGGCAAGCTTGATTCAGAAAAACTTATGTCATTTGAAGTTCTACAGTTCTAGGTCCTTTCTAGAGTGTCACTCATACACTCTTCTGTAGATACAGCCTTCAGTAATCTTGAAGGAGTAATTTATAGATAACTAACCATAAATGTTCATCATTGGGTCTTAGAAAAAAAAAACCCTTTTTTAAAAACTTCAGAAATGTATTTGAACTAGGTTTTACTCTTCTATGATGACTTCGGCAGAATAATTTCTTTACTACGGGTGTCATGATGTGAAAATTGACAGTATTAACAGTGGCATTGCAAGTGCATACTGTTAGCCTCTGGGTACTAGCCCTTCCCTTCCCCAAACACTTTCACTGTGTGTCACCTGACAGGCATTAAGCTGTTTATATATTCTGTTTTGCTTATTTCTAATATCAATAAGTGACTTAGGAAAGCTACCAACTTCTGGTTTTATGATAGAGTTGAAGTACAGGGACACAAGTCACAAAAAATGCCAAATTAGAACTGCTCTTGAATAAGTAGTATAACTCTCTAAAAAGATCCAGAGATAGCAATAAATGTGAAATTACTGTAAAGAATATGATGAGGACCATTTATTGCAATGACACCTAGATATACACATCATATGCATACATACAAAACAATACTTTGTGTAACGTATGTAAGGCAAAGATAGTATACTTCAGAAACAGCTTCTAGCTAAGTAGATACAGATTGATATAACAAACACATCAGGACAATATGAAAGGAATAATAAAATTTTTCAGAACTGCTGAAAAAGCGACTCAAACACCAGTTACCAAACCAATATAATGGTTTACTTGTATTAAAGAAGTGTCACTAATGAGATGCATATCCATATCGTAAAATGCTTCATTTTGTCTTGGACACGCAATTCTTGCATTAAACAGGTTAATATTTTTTCTTTTTCCTTATTATTTTTTCTCTCTTTTTTTTTTGTTTTCTCAGGGTATGGTGAATTTTTTAGGTTAATCTAATCTGCCATTCAGTTCAAGGTGTGCTGCTCTATGTGTGTATCTGTCAGGCTCCCTGCATAGCCCAAATGTACTTACTAACAACCCTCAGATGCTATAAGCAAAGAGGCAGAACAGCTGCTAGAAGGCCTCTGTGAAATGATAAATCAGCAACAGGTGCTCCAGGCTTTCAGGAACAAGAATGGAAATCAGGTTGCAAATGAAATACTTCTAGGAGAAAAACAGTAGAAACAAAGCAAGCTGTTGGTAAGACAACAGGAAGAAACTGTGCTTTTTGCTTTTGGCTGCTATGAAACTGAAATTGGCAAAGACAAGAAAGTAAACACAGCTAATGAGTAAAGTGCAGGAATCCTAGCAAAAAATAAATGTAATGTCTCTGAACAAACTGACCATCTTTACTGATCAGAATAGTGAAGTAATTCAATTACTTGTGAAAACAGCTAGATATCCCTTGTGTTTTGCAGGGAGAGACCGAAGAAACAGATGATGAAACTAAACCTAGTTCATACACTGGTATTTCTAATAGGTTTCAGGAAAGCCATATGCTGTGAACTGTAGGATTATAGTAAAGCTCTTGTTTCACTCTTTTATTGTTTAACTTCTTTGTCCTCAAGGCTAAAATTAAGGGTGTTGCTAGAGTATCAAAGTCTGCCACTGGCGTGTCTTTTCAGGATTTTCTGTACTTTTGGTCTCTTCTGGCAATCGTTGTGCATATAAAATGAGTCTGAAATCAAACGGGAAAGAAGACAATGGTACTAAAAGAGTTTTAAGAACACCAGAATGACAGAATAAGTTTTTCAATTAGAAACATTTTTTTTTTTCAGTTACTTCACTTTTACTTTTTCTTCTCTCTCTCCTTTATTTTTTTAATAAGTTTATTTTTTTAAATTTTTATTTCCTATTTTGGATCCTGGAAAATGCAAGAAATGAACATAAATGAATCAATTTTAATTACTGCTTTGTTGTTAGGTGGTTTACAGAGAGATATCACGGGACAAATTACTTTTATTATTCCTTATAGCACTTTGAAAGCTCTAGCTGTATATCAAACCAAGACTGCTCAATGTTGCACAAACACACAGAAATAAGCCACAAACATTTTACAAACTCTATAGGAAATAAAAAAAAGAGAACACACAGATACAAACAGATGGAGAAACTGCACAAATATTGAAAAGGCCTTGGTACCCCAGAAGCCAAAGTAGTAGGATTAGAATTATTTTTTCAACAGCAGGGTATTTGAAAGAATAAACTGAGGCTTTTGTAGATTTCCTAATAGTGAGTTCCTTTAAAGTAATGAGCAGTGCAGTGAAAAATATGATTTTCAAACAGATAAAAATGTATTTGAAAAAAAAAAAAAAAAGTAGGAAACCAGTGTAGTACCCTGGGTCTTATCAAGAGAAATTAATGAGTTACCAGGAAATGAAGTATGTGTACCAGGTACAGCGAAGGCTGGCTGCCTACAAAGGACTGAAAATGAAGATAAGTGGCCTGTTTGCAAGTTGTAGTAAAAAACTCATGAAACAGTGAAGGTGACATACCTGGTATACAGGTATTCAGAGCAGGTGTAACACATAATGAGCATGAACTCACATGAACTTCAGAGTAATAGTGGGAAAACAAACAAACAAAACCACAAAACCAAAACCAAACCAAACAAAATACCTTACGCTTTTCCCCAGTACTTCCACCAGATCTTGAAATGACTCTCAATCAGATATTTATACACTACTGGTGTTTAGCAACTTACATTCAAGGGTCATGACCCAGACATAGCCCAGGAACAAAACATTTAACACTTATTTCAGCGTAACCAATAGTTGTGTGGGGTTTTTTTTTTGTGTTTTTGGTTTGGTTTGGTTTGGTTTTTAAATAGTAACAGTTTGTTGGATTTAAAAAAAATCTATTTCTACAGTATGTGTGTATTTTATATACACATCTACATACTTTAACTAGCTAAGAAAAAATATTCCTTGAAGATCTAATTTCTCACTTTGTTTACTTTCCTGTCAAAATACTTAGTGATTTCTGATGAACGGTAACAAAACAAGAGGTTTTTTTGTCTTTATTTCACACTGTGATTTACCCGAGCTGGAGGAAGAAGTTAATCCTTTTTAAACTGGGAAATATGGCATTCATTTAAAAAGCCATTTCATGATTTAAAATGTTTTGACTGGAAAAATAGCTGATGCCCTTCAATGCCCCAGGATAGTAGTAGCAGTGCGTAAAGAAATTACAGCCCAAAGCAACTCATAAGGTGTTTAACATTGCTCTGTAGATCACTGACTTGCAGAGCTATCAGGACCAGATATTTCAGGCTCTGACTGGTGTATTTTATTAGTCATATTCAGTGTGCAATAGTTACATGCAGTCTCTGCAGACAAAGCTGGTTCATCTTCTTGGAATGTTTTCTCTCTGCAGTTGAATTGTGCTTATATATTTCTTCTATACTTCTTATATTTTCTGTACAGTTAAGATCTTGTCTGTAATCATATACCAGAGTCTACATCAAAATGAAAAAGAGTATTATGAGATATCAACCTGTCTAAATGCATTTCTTCTGGAAAATGTTCTTGAAAAGATGTTTTGGCCCGCTTGTGTAAACACTGGTGGAAATGTACTACCAAGTCAGGTCTTCTCAGAATGTGATTTTCCCTTCATCTTGTCCAAATTGCAGTAACAGGTCTGGAGAAGCTGTGAGTAAGCCTTGAAACTGGAATTATTATGCTGTTGACTGGGTGCCAGGTTTTCAGTGATGAGTGTTTGAAAGAACGCAACTGTTAAAATTGCCTTTTGATTTCCTGTTTCATGTATTTTGGGAGGGAAATGCTTTAAATCATCACAAAGTATTTTAGAAGTTTATGCATAGGTTTACCCACATAACACAATTTCTTAAATGGTGATTGGCAAAACACTATTAATAATCTATTAGAAAAAACTGTCATTGTAATGCTTCCTAAGCAATGTAACTATGATTTGATTTTCTTGCTATTTTGAAGTACTGTTAAAGGTAAAAAAAAATATATTCTAATGTACACCGTGATACTGTATTGCTATTGCTTTTAGTTAATATTCTTTTGGGATCTCTTTATCAGGATGTTGAAGTGCTTTGTTTTTTTTTTTTTTTTTGTTTTGTTTTGTTTTGTTTTTTTTTTGTTTGTTTGTTTTTTTTTTGATAGCAATGTTTTGAAATAGTATATAGATTGACTAAAAACATTCATCAACCAAATTAGGATATGGGGACACTACACTCAAGATGTTGAACAAATAGAATATACCTTGAAGGCCTGACCCTGGCTGTGGTTGAGACATAACAGTCCACAGGAAAAAATATAATACATCTAAAGAGGTTTCCCGGAGGAGTTGTTGCTTCTTGTCTCTACCACTTAGTAATGACATATGCCTTATAACTCATGTTCTAATTAGCCACATAAATGTTTAATTTTTCTTATGCTGTGGTGAAAAGCTAAATTCACTCTGCTGATGTCTTTAGAATTACATAATGTAAATCATGAAGAACTGGGATTATGGTCTTTGTACTTAATATAACCTCTGCTTTTATTTTCCCATAAACCCTTCTCAAGTTAATGTAAAGTAGGCTAGTGTATTTCTTCTGAAGGCAAAACAGGAGGGAATGTCTTCAATAACCTAATTTATAACTTGTACTTAGTATTACTTGTACTTCAGATTGAGACACTATCCTGGTTTAAAATTCTGATCATCAATATAAAACAATGCTTTACCTAGTTTGGGAGTTGCCAGTCCAGCAACATTGCATGTAACTAAGGGTAGCAAAAATCTTTCCTTCACCTCTTCTCTTTGCAATGACCTACATCTCATCACTGGTAATTAAGTCTGATCCTCAAGAAGAGTTGCCTAAATTTCTTGAAACAGCTTTGCCATTTGTGACACAACATACAAATGCTAGGAACCAAACATTTCATGATGTGTAATAGAATAATTTCAAAACAGAGTGGTTCATTTAGATTTTTAAATGAAGTACCAAAGGATACTTCCTGGGGAAAAATGCAGCCTGCAAAGGAGAAGCTAATGGAGTGAGTAAACAAAATCAACACCCTTTCTTTATCTACAAATTTGTATTGGCTACAAGAAGTAGCAGTGGATTTTATAAAAAAATTATTTGTAATATCCCACTGTCACTCAGTAGCTGGAAAATTCCTTAATTTAGTGAAATTGTATGTGAAGAGTGCTTTTTACAGCTTTTGAAATTATGGCTTTAATTATTGACCAGACATTTCAGCGTGGCACCCATAAATGCAGCACATTAATTACTCTAGCAGCTAGCTCTGGAGTTGAAAAAAAAAATGCTGAATAGATTTAAGCCTCTGCTTTGCACACAACAGGTGGTGCCTACCTAATTACTGTAAGCGCTAAATAGTATGATGGTGGTCACCAAAGAAAATTAATTCAGTTAGCCAGGAAGGACAAGCATTTTGGTCCTTCCCATAAAATGTCATATACACTGTGAGCTCTTATGTGTGTGTATGAAACTAGGTCATATAATCATATAATGTGATAGATCTTGATACTCTGTATGCACAAACATGCTATATTCTTATATTATATTACATTTCATTTTTTTTTGTTTTTTTGGTTAGAAATTATATCTCTTATCTAATGTTCCTTAAAATATTTTTGTATTAAATATTTCCCCTTTTCTAGGAGAAGCACCTGCTAAAACCCTAAAGAAATCTTGGTAGAGTAAGTTTCACAGAACTTGAACAGTATGTTAATGTATTCTGTATCTGTATGCTCCTGTTTAATAATGCATGCCAGCTCATCCTGGCACATAGCTTATTCTCTTCTCAACTTAGCATTTGTTTATGAATATTATAACAGAAGTTCTTCATTTGTTAATCCATTTTGCACAGCAACCTGAGAGACCCTTCATTTTACTGTGTGAAGCATGTGCCAGAAAGATGCCCTTTGAGATAATGTGTACAAATACTTTAGGACTTCTGTAATGAAGCAGAAGGTAGAACAACCCTGTTCTGCTAAACCTTCCTTTTTTGTTACAATATGTCTTTGAATAAGATTTGTCTGGATTTTATAAGAAATGGCAATATGTTTGTCTCTAGCAGGATTAAGCAAATGAGATGATATCATATTTCCATAAATTTGAATTGGTCTTGAATTCCTCATATTACTTCTTTAATTTTCTTGTTCTAGTTTTTCTCAAGTGTTGACAGCACCTTGATGAATAGTTCATGGACATGTATGAGTATGTATAAAATATATTAAAAAAGAGTTGTTTGAATGGAATCATAGTTGTAAGGTTGACAGTTACTGAATGCAATAATTTAGCATTGAATTGTGCTGATTATTTTTGATATACTTAAACAATGCAAAGTTTTTGTCAATTCAGTATTTCTACTTTAAGATTTCTGTTTGCTTGTGCACTACTATCAGAATGTGAAACCCGAAAGATTAACTAAAAGTTGAAGACTGAAATTTCTTTCTTCTAAATGCCTAAACTCAAGGCAGAAGTAACAAATCATCCTGTTCAGTATACAGGTTCATAGGGTAGTGTAGGCAAAATGATCGTCACTTTGAAATGAGATTCAAAGAATTCATTTCCCTGAATAAAAAGGGTCTGAACTTCATAGAGAAATAAGACTTAGTTGAGTAGGAAAAAGTTGAGGGGCAAATAAGAAGGTTGCAGGAGAACTGTAATCCCTTCCTACCATGTCTTTATCAGTACAATCCAGCTTTTTAAATCACTGTTTTTTGTTTTTTTTTTTTTTTTTTTTTAATACTCTAGGTGCCAAAAGGGAGATGGTACTTCTCCTCTGTCAAATACTTCACAATTTCCTTTACATTTTATAAAATATATAGCACTTGTAGCTGGTTTTATGTGGATAATCTTTTTTGGTAACCCAGTTAGACTTGGAGGATGGACTGATTTTTCCTGTCACGGACAATTTGTTCTGAATATGCTCAAATCCAGAGGTCTCATTGCTCAGGAAAACACAAAGTAATCTGTGCAACAAGGTAAGTCAGAAGCCAAGAATAAATTTCTGAACCAGCAGATAGTCTTGATCTTCTTCAAGCCAAGAATTCTCCTTAATTTTGCCTTCAAAAGTTAGAATGTTAGCTGAGATAAATATCAGCTTGTTCAGTGACAGCAGAAACCCCTCTGAGTCAAATGAGAGCTATAAACTTCACAAAAGGGTGATTTTCAAAATTAATCTAAAGATTCTGAGCAAATCTGAGTGTTGGAACACTTGATTCATCTATCAAGAACGAACACAAACTTTATTCTCAGACAGCTGCCCTGCTTATAGGAGTGATCCAAATAAAAATCTAAATTAGGTATCTTGAATTTCTCATAGGTTCAGATTTCACAGGAAGTATACTGAAAGAAACTCTTTCCAAGTTTCTCACTTCATTCATCTAATGGTAACCACCCTGTATTCAGGGATGTACTGGGAAGATCCAAACAGCTGCAAGTTGTTTGTTCCTGTCTTCCCTGCCTATGAGGAAATTTCTGTTTCTGGAAACTAAGGTATAAAGCCTAATAGTAGAAGGAAAAGTTTCCAATAACCTTAATTAGATAAGACATCTCTTTAAATAAAGTATTGGTTATTTGTTTGCCAAGATCTCTTTGATATTATTCATCCTATTTGGTTAAAAACAATTTAGTTGTAGCCTGGTGAGGTAAGGCAAGGCCCCTTACAAAACTCAATTTTCTGCTATTTTTAAGTACCTAAATGTTCTCAGCATTGGGATTTAAATCAGATGTTTTTGTTTTTGTTTTTGTTTTTTTTTTTAAGTCATCATATTAGATTCCTGTTCCAATTTGGTATTAAATTATTAATAATATTAGATACAACTCCTTTACTGAAG
Source organism: Columba livia (assembly GCF_036013475.1). Classification (NCBI taxonomy): domain Eukaryota; kingdom Metazoa; phylum Chordata; class Aves; order Columbiformes; family Columbidae; genus Columba; species Columba livia. The sequence continues at coordinate 51,106,951 of NC_088642.1, read as the reverse complement.
GCCTGTATAATGGAAAAATGATGAAGTAAATTCAGTTTAGTTTATGCTCAAATATTTTATATTTCAAAATGTTTTCCCTGTTGTTAGTATAAATTGTCAAAAATATTTAGGATTTTTCTGAGTTAGTTTAAATTAAAAAAAAAAAAAGATTACATTTGAATATTTTCCTTCGTTCTTTTTTTTTTTTTTTTCTGTCTGTAGATGAAAATTTCTTTACTTGTAGTCCTACTAATTTCAGTTCCTTCTGAAAAAATCTTCTGAAAAGCTTCTACTTTGAAGTACTGTTTACAAAACTGCAAAAGCTAGCTAGGACACTCATGGATTGTTAACTTGTTTGAGAAGACCTGATTTTGCAGTTACTTCAACCTATGTGTGCATGTACTCCTCATCTTTGAACTGTCTGTGTTTGGACAACTATATTTAGCAGAGCTAAACTGAGGGAGTGCGGTCTGGATGACTGGGTAGTGAGGTGGACTGTAAACTGGCTGAAGGGAAGAATCCAGAGAGTTGTGGTCAATGTGACGAAGTCCAGTTGGAGGCCTGTATCTAGTGGAATGCCTCAAGGGTCAATACTGGGGCCTGTATTATTCGATATATGCATCAATGACTTGGATGAGGGAATAGAGTGTACTATCAGCAAATTTGCTGATGACACCAGGCTGGGAGGAGTGGCTGACACACTAGAAGGCTGTGCTGCCATCCAGCAAGACCTGGACAGGCTGGAGAGTTGGGCGGGGAAAAATTTAATGAAATGTAACAAGGTAAAGTGTAGAGTGTTGTATCTGGGTAGGAACAACCCCATGTTCCAGTATAGGTTGGGGAATGACCTATTAGAGAGCAGCATAGAGGAAAGGGACCTGTGGGTCCTGGTGGACAGCAGGATGACCATGAACCAGCACTGTGCTCTTGTGGCCAAGAAGGTCAATGGCATCCTGGGGTGTATTAGAAAGGGTGTGGTTAGTAGGTCGAGAGAGGTTTCCCTCCCCCTCTACTCTGCCCTGGTGAGACTGCATCTACAATATTGTGTCCAGTCCTGGGCCCTGAAGTTCAAGAAGGACAGGGAACTGCTGGAGAGAGTCCAGCGCAGGGCAAAAAAGATGATGAAGGGAGTGGAGCATCTCCCTTATGAGGAAAGGCTGACGGAGCTGGATCTCTTTTGCTTGGAGAAGAGGAGGCTGAGGGGTGACTTTATTAATGTTTACAAATATATAAAGGGTGAATGTCACGAGGATGGAGCCAGGCTTCTTCTTGGTGACGACCAATGGTAGAATAAGGGGCAATGGGTACAAACTGGAACACAGAAGGTTCCACATAAATTTGAGAAGAAACTTTTTCTCAGTGAGGGTGACAGAACAGTGAAACAGGCTGCCCAGGGTGTCTCTACTCTGGAGACACTCAAAACCTACCTGGAAAAATTCCTGTGTAGCCTCATCTAAGTGTTCCTGCCCTAGCATGCAGATTGGACTACATGATCTTTTGAGGTCCCTTCCAACCCCTAACATTCTGTGATTCTGTGTTAATCTCTATAGCTTGACATGTACTGAAGGAGGTAGATAGAATAAGCACACAGTTACTGGCTTCTGACTGAATAACCTTGTACCTGATTACAAGGCTGGTGGGGTTTTTTTGTCTGTTTCTTTGTTTTTTTGTGTATTAATATTGGAAAATCAGTGTTATCCAATATCTTATAATGAAACATTTGATATTTTATATTCATCAATATTTTTGCTTTCAAGGAAATAATAAGTAGTGAAGGAGAGAGAGAAAAAAAAAAAAGTAAAACACAAGGAACACAAACAACCCAATACCCCCAAAACACTCAAATAAATGTTTTGGAGCCAGAAATTCATCTTAATTATCCTTGTAAAGCAATTCTGAAGAGTGGATGGTTTCCAATTGATTAACTGTAGTTCTGGGATTGCCCCTTCTGTTCAAAATGACTCTTGCCCTGGGGTGATACAGATCACTGAAATATGCTTTGTAGTGATACTAGCAAGCCACAAAATCACTAACTAAAACTAAAAATCTATTTTCATATGTACAATAAAATAAAGATTTTTATTATCCCTTGCAGGCTTCAAGTATCAGAGAAATGCTTGAACATTCTTTCATTTGCATCTTTATAGCCCACAGTGTATTCATTTTATTCATTTTTTTTTTCTTTTTGAGTTTATGATGTAAGTCAGAGAATTAGTAAAAGGTATTACTTCCATATGGATGCTTCGATCACCTGTTTATCTCTAAAAATTTTGGAAATCTAAAATGCAGGATATAATTAATCTAATCACTCTTTCTGCAAGCAAGAGTGTATTTAAAAGTTACAGAAGGTGAAACCTCAGACAGCTTTCTCTGTGTGTAATTCTTACAACTTTCTCTTTATATAATTCTTCCCCAGTCTGGCTAAACAACTTACACTCTAGTAAAGCTATGAAATGTGAGAAACTGCACAGAAAGCCCAGTGCCTCAAGCACAGATATTTGGCACTTCTTTTGGCCAAGTGAGGAGATGCTGTTACTAAGACACCTGGCCCTGATAAACACAGAGAGTTCCATGATTTGTATGTGTGACTGGCAAGGTTGTGAGGTGATTCAAAGTGTTTTCTTAGAAAATTCTCTACACTTTATGATGGGCAAGAATATTGTGGAAACCACATCTGAAATTGTTGATTTTCCAGTACCATTGGCTATCCAGTAGATACAGGTTCATTAAGATAATTAACTTACAAATCGCTTACAGGAGTATGTGGCAAGGTGACCTGCAAGCATGCAAGTAATGAGCAGTGCCAAATCAAACACAATGGGCTGAACATTTCACTCCTATTTGTTACATGGAATACATTTTATAGCTTATATTCCCAGGAGACAGAAAAATTCAGCTGTTTTTTTGCTATACTTAGACCACTTAAATGTCACCTAAAATAAAAAATAAAATTAAAACCAAATTTGCTATACAACATTATTGTTTCAACATAGAATCATAGAATCATTTCATTTGAAAGACACCCTCAGGATCATCAAGTCCAACCATAACCTAAGTCTAGAACCAAACTGTGTCCTTAAGAAGCTTATCTAAACATCTTTTAAAGACCTTCATGGATGGTGACTCCACCACTTCCCTGGGCAGCCTGTTCCAATTCCTGACAATCCTTTCCATGAAGAATTTTTTTCCTAATATCCAATCTAAACCTCATCTGTCAGAACTTGAGGGCATTTCCTCTCATCCTGTCACTTGCTACTTAGGAGGAGAGACCAACACCCTCCATGCTACAATTCCCTTTAATGTAGTTGTAGACAGCAATAAAGTTTCCCCTCAGCCTCCTTTTATTCAGGTCAAACAGCCCCAGTTCCCTTAACTGTTTCTCATCAAACTTGTGCTCCAGGCCCCTCACAAGCTTCATCACCCCCATCTTCAGTTTCTCTAGTACCTCGATGTCTTTCTTATGATGAGGGGCCCAAAACTGAACCCAGAATTCAAGATGGGGCCTCATGCAGAATGAGGAGAGTCATTATTTCACACGTTTGAGTCATCATTTTATGTTACTTTGTAAAGGCACATCAGAGATCATAGTGAGAAAAATTTCCCAGTACATTATTATCTAGCATTCAGAAACACTAATCACACACAGAAAAAGTAAGAGAATGTATGCAGTAAAGACAAATTAATGGATACCAACTGTAGGTTAGAGAAGGCAAATTTTTTCATCAGTGTGTTCATTCTATCGGAAGAAGTAAATTCTACAGCTGTGTCCAAAGAAAGTCATCAGATCTGAGTTAGTTCCTGTTTTGAACGTAAAGAATAAAATCAGTGATATCTGTCAGTGGAAGATCATGGCAACTACTTTTGTGTTTTGTTCAATAACAGTTTTGAGTTCATGGCTCATGACTACTTTTTAACCATCCGTAGTCTGAAGAAATAAAGTTTTGATATATTGTGTTGAAGATGTAAAATATGCATATTTGTTGTTGTGGCATATATAAAGTATGCTTTTCTGTGAAACAAAATACCAATCTTTGAAGCACAGTTTATTTCAACAGTAGGCCTAAGTCTGTTTTTTACTGGTGGTTCTAATTATATGTCTTTTGACCAGTTTTCAGATGTTGCAGTGTTGGTAAAAGCCCTAAAGGACTAAATAGATCTAAAATGGGAATTAAAGTTCCTCCTAAATACTTCCTTTCCTCAGCTCAAGCCATTTAGAGTTGTCCTGAAAAAAAGACATCAAAGACTCTGGGAATAGGTAACCTTTCTGACTCAAGGCTTAGTATTTCATCTGTTAGACCAACACAGTCTCAATGAAATAAATTCCAGCTTTTGCAGTGAAGCATAAAACTCCAGAGCAATGGCATCATGTACAGGCTTCCAACATTTATTGTTTCTTTTCATTGTATATTTGCTAATACAGTCTATGTATTCTCTGATATTCCTTGATTTGAAACACTTTCTGAAAATATATTTGTTAAACTTTATTTTTTCCTTGAAAAGAATACATTTAAATATTTAAGCCAGAACTCCATTTATTCCTATATTTTCTGCTAAAACACTGTCCATCTTGTCAAGACTTTTTCCTTAATCTTTGTTTTAAGTTGCCATTAAATAATTTTAGTTGGCATACTAAACTGGGATTTATGTACAAATGTTTTTATTAGTCCACTTAATGAACAGTTTTCCAACTACTTTTATTAACTCATTTGAACTTCTGGTCTTTTCAGTATGTTGTGCTTGAGAATAACATTATTTTTGTTGGTGTCTCAGTTTAACACCTTTCCATTAGATTTTTCTATCCATTTTAAATAGCTTCTGGGTTTGAAAAAAGGAAAATCTTAAAGTTTTGTTAATAGATTAAATTCTGATCATAGCTGTTTACAAATCATCGAGAAAACAGAACACAAAATTTGTCACAAAATATTTGTCACAAAACATTGTTTTAATTTATTTATTCAACTTTCCTTTCCTCTTTCCTGTTATTTCTTTTTCCTTTGTTCTTTCTTAGTCTGGGGCGGGGAGGCAGAAGAGAGACTGTGTGTGGTAAGTTCTCTGTCATTCTCTGATTGTATTATTTTTAATCTAGTAAATAAAATGTCCTGACTGAACAAATTCATGGTCTTGATAACACATCCTGAAATCAACAAAAAGTCAAGATGTCAAAGACATATGACTCAGACAAGAATGACATTTCATTAGAGGATTTGTAATTGAAACCTTTCTCAAGCAATAGGATTTTCGTGACATCCAGGGCTATCAGTAAGACCAACAAACAGAAAATTACAAAAGTATCTAACTTGGCACTAGATGTCAATTTTATATTTTTTCCCCACAGCATAGAATTTTTACGAATCATACAAGGTTCAAACTTAGTCTCACATGAGAAAATTCACATCTACCAAGTAATTACAACCCTCTATGCTATTATATAACTATAAAAATGTTCCAGATATGATGAACCATTTATGTTAGGTAATGCAGTATTATGTTATTGAATTGATTTACTACTTGGGATAATTTGATTTGTGTCAGAGTCCGAAAGTCTCTGGCCATGTTTTTTAAATATATCACACACAGAGGGTGTAATGTGCAATATCAACTTTAGTTATTTGAATAATATAATCATAGGATCATTTTGTTTGGAAATTACCCTTAAGATCATTGAGTCCAACCAATAACCTAACTCTAGCACAAAACCACATCCCTAAGAGCCTCATCTACACGTCTTTTAAACACTTCCAGGGATGGTGACTCCACCACTTCCCTGAGCAGCCTGTTCCAAAGCTTCACAACTCTTTCCATGAAGAAATGTTTCCAAATGTCCAATCTGAACCTTCCCTGGCACAACTGGAGACCATTTTCTCTCATCCTATCACTTGCTACATGGGAGAAGAGACCAGCACCCTCCATGCTACAACCTCCTTTCAGGTAGTTGTAGACAGCGATAAGGTCTCCCCTCAGCCTTCTTTTATCCAGGCTAAACAGCCTGAGTTGCCTCAGCTGCTCTTCATAAGACTTGTGCTCCAGGCCCCTCACCAGCCTTGTTGCCCTCATCTGCAGTATCTGTAGTACCTCAATATCTTTCTTATGATAAGGGGCCCAAAACTGAGCACAGCATTCGAGGTGGCACCTCACCATTGCTGAGCACAGGGGGACGATCACTTCCCTAGTCCTCCTGGCCACACTATTCTTGATGCATGCCAGGATGCTGTTGGCCTTTTTGGACATCTGGGCCCATTGTTGGCTCATATTCAGCTGGGTGTCAATGGAAGATAGTTGCTGTTGCAAAGGATTTCATATTTAGTAGAGTGATAAAATAATATACTGAAATCTGAATACAAATGCAAGTTATGCTTTGCAAAATATAGTAATTCGAATATACAGTTCAATCACAATACCAATGTGACTCCCGTTACCGGTCTCTATGATATCCTCGCTGTCATGATGCTAGGTGTTCCTAGGTGCTGGAAAGGAGTAGGAGGGTTGATGCCAGCTCAAGCTTATTGCTCTCTTAAAAATTATTTTGAAGCTTATCTGTCTTTTATACACTGTGGTGGGCTGAGCAAGCATTCACTCTCCCTGTGTTGGTCTGGCTAATTCAAGGAGACATTCAACGCTGTTTTAATGAACTCACATTTACACCACCAAAGGTCTCTGGTTCCCTTTGTGCTGAGATCAAGGTCAGCTTCTTTGCAACAGTTGTGATCGATAACACCCTACATTATTTCCTGAGCTTCACAGGTACATCAGTCTTACTCGTCTCCTCTGAGCCTTATTTTATTTTAGGGGTTTATTGGTTAGTCACAAAATGAGTCTAGCAGAGGAAACAAAAAAAGGTGGTAAAATAAAATACAGAAATAGCGTATAGAGAATTATAGAGAAAAATATAATCATCTGATGAGGGAAAAACAAAAGTGCATTCAAAGAAAGAGAAAATGCTTTTCTAACATTTTTTCTTTAAAAAAATGTTTAAAATTAATGAACTAGATTAAGTCAAAAGTTGATTTTGTCCTGTCCCACTCAATGGGGTAAGAGCAAGCATAACGTTTATATACTCTGTGTGGTAACTGGGAGTGATGACAATTACTTGAGAGGTTCAGTTAAATCACACATTTACTTAAAACTCATCAGAATTACAGTCAATAGTAGCTTGGCAAAAGCTTGTAACTGTATCATAAAACTTAACAAGTTTTCAGTGACAAAACTCACGGTGATATTACCCTTATGTGCCCAGAATAAAGTTAGAAACAGAGATACAAAGAGAGATAGATAAGATATCAGAAAATAAGTGAGATTTAATGTCTCCAATGGTCACTCCAGAGATGATCTCTCTAGTTGTCAGGGTGCTGGGCGTGATGCAGTGAGTGTTCTAAGTGGCAAGTTTTAAATACTTCAATTAATTTGCATATAAGATAGAAGAGGGCAGCTTGTCTCTTCCATTTGTTTCTCATGCTAATTAAGGAAATTATTCCAGAAATGAGTAGGTGGCCCCAGAAATGAGTCAGTGGTCCCAGAAATGAGTCAGTGAATCCAGTGAGTCACCAGTGGTTTGTGATTTCCCCTAGCCAGTCATGACTTCTGTATTACCCTGTTTTTGCATAAGCATGGTTAATGCCTTCATTTCAAGGTTGGTGCCTACATTTGTTAGAGAAGGAGTGGACCTCAAGGAAGATATACCATTCTTTCTCTGCAGCACTTAACTCTTACTCTTTGTAGAAGTTGCAAATCAAATTGTTTAAGGCAAAACCAAGGTTGCATATCATGCCCATCACAGATTTCCAATGCATTTTCACAATACTGAACTTTTAAAACAACTAAAAAATATAATATCCATGCAAAAGAATCAGTATCACAGTGATGAAAGTAAGTCATTTGAAAAATCAGAAAAAAAAAAGGAAAAATAGGAAGTGAATATTGGAATTAAGGAAAAAAGTTTTAATAGAATCATAGAATCATTTTCCTTGAAAGAGACCCTCAAGGTCATTGAGTCCAACCATTAACGTCACTCTGGCACTAAACTGTGTCACTAAGGACCTCATCTATATGTTTTATAAACACCTCCATGGATGGTGACTCAACCACTCTCCTTGTTCCAGTGATTTGAGAACCTTTTCCATGAAGAAATTTTTCGTAATACCCAATCTAAACGTCTCCTGATGCAACTTGAAGCCATTTCCTCTCATCCTATAATTATGACAGGATCAAGAGTTGCTGAATCATGCTTATTTCTCATCTTTAAATTAGTGAAAGCATGTCTTTATACTGGTCTGAGCATAACTGCTTACTCAGGACACTGAGTCCATGCTGTCCCTTTTGTCAGGTGCTACAGGGTGATGGATTAGGCACATTAAGAATATGGCTCTAAGCAAGAACTTTTGTCCTGTTTATGTTTACAAAAGAAACATCAATCACATTCACCCCACAGACCTGTAATTTCCACTCATGTCTTACTAACTTACCACAAATATGATTCATTTTAATAGAGAAGGATAGTATTCCCAGTGGTGCCTTACTGTCATTGTGGTCTTTACTGACTAATTTCAGAAAGCTCAATCCATGCTAAATTTAGTAGCACCTATTATTTTGAAATTTGTAATATTTTTTTTTTTTTTCTGAATGACAGACTTTCCTTGACTTTTATACATCTATGAAACATTGTAATGAAAAGTAATACAGGAACTGTTGGACAGCAAAAAACACCCTTCAATGACAGATCCTGGATTTCTTCTGTTTATTTTGGGGGGTCTAAGTGTTCACATAGTGCCAAAGAATATTTTACATATGATCATCTGGCATTAAAAAAACCAACCTCCACAAACCTTACAAACATTTCTATTCGCTGTCAAGAAGAGACAAAGAGCTGAAAGACTGAGGTAATCTTATCTCTGGAAACACAGATCAAACAAAATCTGTTTGATTTAAAAAAAAACCCAACATACCAAACCAGGCCAACCCCAACCAACCCAAACCAACCATCCAACCAACCAAGCAAACCAACGTAGAAAATATTACTTCTTTTGCTTGTTAAAAAAAGGATCAAACTTAGAAAGGAGACATATGGGTATCTTTTGGAAGTTGTATAATTTTGTAAATGTGTGTAATTATGTTACATGGAAATATTTTACACATAGTAATGCAATTGAGCAAAAGATTATGTCCACCGATCTGTGCTTACCTAGTAAACTGTAAAATTGTCATTTATTTTATTATTTTCATTAGAGCAGGCAGTAATCTCCTTGATTAGTTTTCGTCGTTTATAATTTACTGAGGAATCATCTATTACTGTCAAGATGTGGTCACCAAGTCCATTTAACAGAGGAATTAAGTTGATAGACCAAGGACACATTGTTTAAACTTTTATTGCTAGCAAGGAAAACACTAGCAGCCCTAATGGAAGAACACAATAGAATTTTATTTCATCTATTAATAATTTTTTGACAATAAGAATATTTACATTAACTTTAGACTGTTATCCCTTTCAAATGAATACACACTACTAGTTTATTTTCTCTAGTACATGATGTCTAAATTGTTCCGGGTTTCAAGTATTTACATGATTTTGAAAAAAAAAATGTTTATACTAATTTTCCTGTTTTTTGGACAGCAGGATTTTTATTGCCGGTCTTAGTGAGAGAAGTGATATACATTATCTTTCAAGTAAGATTAAAAGAAGAGAATAGCAGAGGTCCAAAAGGGTCTTCAGAGCAGTATTATACCTTAACTGACGAAAAAAAAATGCATTTAAATAACATTTGTTGGGTTCTAGGCTATTTTTAATGTAAATAAAGTACTTGAAATGTGACTATAGTAGATTTTTTTTTTTATATAAGGCATTTATAGCTCAACACGGTATTTAAATTTTTAACTCATTCTGTAGCAGTAGATGGACTGCAGGTCTTAGAATCTGATCTTATTTTATTCAACTGGTAAATTTTTAAACTTTGAATAAATATATAGCCAGCATAAGTTGGCAGAAAGGGAAAATCTGTTCTAACTACAGTGCAGTGACCTTATAGTGCAGTGCAGTGATCTTACAGTGCAGATTACATTAATCTCCATCTGTTCACCTAGAATCATTACTCACTAGTGTTCATGTTACAAAATTCCTAGGGATCTTCAGGACAACTTGTGTTGTGTTAAAAAGAATACATTGGAAAAAATCCTAAAGTTTACAAAATCAGTAAAACCACATTTATCCATTAGTTAATTGGAGGCGAGACTAGTCAGTGCAATGGATAAGTATTGAGAAAACAGTGGCAGACTTTTTCTGGTAAAAAAATCCTACTACATTTCATTCTTGGGACTATATAACTGGTCCCTGTCATCTCCATCATGAATGGGATTTAGAATCTTTGTGGTCTATATGACTTTGTCATTAAGTATGGTAATGGTAGTGTGTTTCAGAGTATTAGCTGTTTGTAGCCTAAAATGGGCAAATAAAAAGTCTAACTGTGAGATGATCTATGTTTTTTTGCATCTTGTCAGAATTCTTAATTTTAGATCTGAGAGAAGCATTTTTTTTCCTTTAATACATAGCATTTCAGTCCTAGTAGTTCCTATCATCTACGGAAATGACTTTTTTAAAAAAGTAATTCCAAAATAAAGTTTTATTTCACTATACTGTGATACGCCACTATTTTTTGTTTGTTTGTTAGTTTGTTTTGGTTTGTGTGTGTTTATCTAACTGTATTGTAGATCAGGAGATTGATTTTAAATATGCTGTATCTGAACTTGCAACTGACTACGAAGATTTTGCTTAGGCAGACAATTTCTATCCTCCTCTTTTTCATAAAGTCATGTTCCTTGTTCTGGTGAAACACTATCCGTGGATACTATTTCTTTAGTATTCAGTGACTACAGTATGTATTTCCATGGTAAGACACCATGAAATAATGCTATTAGATATCTTAAGAGGTAGGATTCTAGCCATGGAAGTTTTCTATTGAGCCGATGGAAAGAAAGAAGCATCTCCAGCTGTGCCTATTCCTGTTTACTACTCAGACAAATGAGATGAAGTACCCTTTTGCTCTTTTCACTGACAGAAACCAAGACTTGAACAACTATTTGAAATCAGATTATTGGTTAGAATTATGTTAAACTATTCAAACCATTTGTGATACAGCGAGTGAATATACTTTGAAGCAGCTGCTACTTTGATACAACATATCGTCCATTTCAGCCTCATAGGGTCTACACAATAGGTACAGAAAGGCATATGGACAGCGGAAAATACTCCCAAACTCCTTACTTTGTGCTGTTTTCAGGTTGCCTAACATACCTGACCACTGTGTATCCTCCCTGCAGACTGCCATCTGCACCTAAAAAGGGAGGTCCTTATCTCTTCCATTGTCATACACTTGACTTACTGGGAAGTTGACAGGGAATCCCATTACTGCTTCCTGAGGTCAGTTCTTCCCTGGCTGGAGTAAGTACTGGAGATTTCACAGGATTCAAGGCACTGTTCATGGTGCAGCTTTTGAGAAGGAGCACAAATGGAACTTCATCTCAAGGAGAAATCTCCTTTTGCTATATGATTTCTTATATAACAAATAGCCGATCTACAAAAGCAGTTTGATGCCTAGGGAGCTGAGGCTTAAAGGACACTTAAGGTAATTTGTAAATACTGAAGTGAGAGTCCTTTCTGACTCCGTGTGTCAAAGTGTGCTCCTTACATTGCCGCTCTCCTCCTGGATGTGTACCCTGGTGGCAGGCTGAACACCTGGCCCTATATATTTAGCTCTGTACATCCAGACAAGAATAATCTGTTCTAACTAATTTAATAATCATGGAGGGAAAAAAGGAAGAAGTAAAAAATAATTCCTAGAAAGGTACTCTTGGATAAGACCTAGCAGACAAAAAATGTTGAGAACTGGCTGACTGCAGCCAGATGCTGGAGTTCATCACAGCAATGAAATGGCAAGATTGGAGGCAAAACTGGACATTTATTGGTCTCTCCTAACCATCTCAAAAACCTAAAGGCTTAATGTAAGGTATTGTAGCTATAGGAGGCAGAAAGCATGTGAGTAAATTGCAGGAGAAAAGCACAAAATTTCTGTAAAATTGTATATATATATATATATATATATATAAATTAAATGTGAGCTGATTCATTTCTTAAATCACATTTTTAACCTGCAAGCAGTCTGGGAAGCCAAGATTAGGGGTATAAATGTCTATTCTTTATCGTAGGTACTTTAAAAAAAAAATCTGTAAAAATGTTGAAAGGTTTACACAAAAGTGAAGAAAATGGATCAGAAAGACTTAGAAATTATGCAGAAACAAGGAGGTAACAATAGTAGCACTATTGTTTTTTAAAAGGTATATTAAGACATTATCAGCTTTGTATGTGTTTTAAAATCCATGCCATATTTTCAGCAAGTTTTCCAAATTTACAATACACTGCTAAGAAATATATATTTCACGATTTATTCAGCAATTCTGCATTTTACCTACATCCATGTAACCTGAAGCATCAAACATGGTTAAGGAGGTTTTTCAACACCTGTCATTTTACTTAAAAGTGGTTGCTAGAAGCTAACGAGGTGAATAGCATAGTAAAGACAATAAGGCAAGAAAACTTTTCTGCTATTTACATAATGTTGAATCTCACGTTCTTTCAAGGTTTTAGGTTAAGAAATAATTTTTGTTGGTGTGCCATGTTCACATTATCTGAACTGCTTTGGGCTGGGAGCTACTCTGTTAATGAGCATTCATGTATTCATGTTTGTTGTGTTATTAATACAAAAGCAATTTATATCTAACATGTTTGTAAAAGACAATTGTTCAGGATCATGGTGACGACCGGAGAAGGATGAAGAGTCTCTCATTAGTGTGAGATTAACTTCTTAACAACTTAATTCCAAGCCTTGCTGTTATTGAAATTAATTAGACCAATTTTTTGATGAAACAGATAATTCTAGAAATCAGTGTTCATTATGTCTAAAAAAGAGTTCTAGGTGTGTTACCCTGCTAGCTACAGGATAAGTTACTGCTTTTGTTCACAGAGGTTAGGCATTATCCCATGTTGTCTATAGCAAAAGCAAAGAACACTCCAAACAATAAGCCTTAGGAAGATAAAATTGAAATTTTAAAGGATGTGGAAGAGCCTAGCATAATTTATTAAGGAAATTTATTAATATTTAATTTATTAAAGGAAACTCAGAAATTTAATTAAACTTTAAAAAAATAATATCCTTTATTTCATATTCTGACTACATCATCATTAAGTACTAAGTGAACATCAGATGGCTAAGAGGGCTTTTGAATATGTACCAACAAATGGAAATAAAGAAACAACATTGGATTCTTCATAGTGTGGCTTTAGATTTGTCACTGAAAGATGGCACATAGATGTGTACTGCTTTTGAATATTCAAAAAATAGATATACCTCTGTGCAGTTGCAAAAGTTAAATTAACTTCAGAAATCTAAACTTGACCCTATAAAATTTAATTCTAAATGCACAGAAAGGGCGTATAATTTATCAAGTATAAATTGACAGGATAAAAGATGTATATCCTTCTCTCTATCAATCAATTTTTTAAACCTAGATTTTCATTGTTATATATAAAATACAGAATTATATGTAAATTAAATCTTCTTAAAACTGATTACAACAAAGGTCTAAGTGAAATTTATGGCATCATGGGCATTATCTGAATTTGTGAAGTTATTGCTTCACAAGCTATTAAGACCACAGCATCATTCCCTCATTCAAAAAGCACTATCAATGTCCTTTGTCAATTCAAAATGACTTCTGATAGCTTGTATTAAGGAACTGTACCCACAAGATTTAACCCAGCAGTTCCTGGAAACTGAGATACAGTTAACCTGAAACTCAGTGACCTGTCTATTGTCAAATAAAGACACCACAAAATCTGGTCTGATTCTTTTCAGTTGACAGATACACTGAAACTGTCTGTCCTTCAAGAGTTCTCCTTTCTGCTGTTTTGATTCTTCTTGTTTCCAAATTAGTTAAAAAAAAAAAAAAAAAAAGAACAAAAAGGTGCTGTCTCTTTTTGTTTAAAGATGGAGGTGTGCTTGTGTGAATACACAGAGGTGTATGAAAGACTGAGATTGAAAGACTGAGATTCTGAAATGACTAATGAAAGACTGAGATTCTGAAATCTGACTGGGAGACTCCTGTTACACTTTTTTTTTTAATGAGGTATTTAAAATGCATGTTTTATTTTCGAAAGTTGGTTACATATTTAAGGAAATGAGATTATCTGGATTTTCTTTTCTTTTGTCACATTGGTAATATCTGGCTTGGAGTTTCAAATACTGTCAAGCATTACAATTCATGGACTAATGTTAGTTTTTCCTTCTCTTGTTGTTTTGTTGCATTTTGTTTTGTTTTCCTGCATATAAAATTTATTTTTCTCTCGTTGTAGAAAGCAGATATTTCCAAAAGTAAAGAATCTAATGAGAAAGCCATAATTCAACCTGTTTCTCTGCTTTACCATTATGCTATTATTTGAAAAGTTAGGCTTGGTTAACATAACTTTAAGGCATTGTGTTAATCAAACTTGTTATTTAAAAGTGAACTTTGTTCATTTAAAAATAATGGAATATTATTTCCCTGTGACCTGGAAGGATATCATTATATTTGCACTCTGAAAGGAACATGGAACTAATTTGTAGTACCTACGGTGATATGGCCTGTACATGAGGTGTGGCACAATCATATTTCTTACAGATAATCTGTGTTGAAAAACATCCATCTATGATAAGAATTAACTGGAGTTAGCCTTAAAAGAGATAACTTAAGATGTGGTATAGTATTCACTGCTTTGTGAGAGGAAAGTATAGGAGAATTTAATAGAAAAATGCATTCATGCAATAAATGAAGATGTTAGAGAAGCCTTGCAGCAGATGAAGTTATTATTCACCTGACTGGTTCCTTCCTTCCAGATCAATGAAGATGCCATCAGACTACTGAACAGCTGTTTTAAGTGCTGTAAATAGTATTTTTTAGAGGTTTCAGAAATATTCTTTCTTATCCTCCTCACATGATATGGTTTTCCATTAAACACTTTGGCTAGTTAAAGACAATTATATACAATGGAAAATCTTGATAAGATGACTGGATTTCACTTCTCTGTAAGAAGACCCCACTGATAGATAATAATTTTAAAGTAAATCATAATGGGTAATACCTATTAGTCATCACATGGACAGTTCTGTTTCTTGACAGGAACAGTTTATTACCTGCCAAGTCTCATTTAATGATTTCTGCTTCAGTACAGATAAAAATAATTAAGAGGATCGGTCTGGTTTACAGGACTAATCTGTTCTCTCACATTTCAGTTTCTCTTCTCATTCTGTTTGAAAATGTATTGAAAGCTGTTGTTACTGTACTGTCGTATTCTGCTCCCTATGAAAACATGAGCAACTTGATGGTCTGTTCAGTGACTCTTTCTTCTTCCATGTTCAGCTTCTGCTTTTGTTACTATGGTTCTGCCAGTTTGCCAGGACACAGCTCCTGACAAGGATCAAAAACTCCCTTTATCTTCTAGCTTGAACTGACTTGGAGGCCTTTCTTTGCTTAATCAAGCAGAAAGTTCAAAAGATCACAGCTTGTGGCCTAAGCTAATTAAGTTCTACTAAGCAAATTCCATATAAACAGTTTCTAAGCAAGTTCTATAAGAAGCAGTATACTAAATAGTTCAATGAGCTAACTCAGTCTATTCTCTAAGAATTTAGGATGGAATAGTACTTTTATTCAAATAATAAAGTATTTGAAAATCTGGTCTAAATTGTAGTATCATCACTCAATGGACAGCAAGTCCTGTGGAAGTTCTATCTGAATGCTCTCCAGTTTGGAATTACTCTACATCACTGAAACATTTCACAGAATCACAGAGTGGTTACTGTTGGAAGAGACCTCTGCTAGTCATCTAGTTCAACCCACCTGCTATAGAAGGTACACCTAGAGTAGATTGCACAGGAATGCATTCAGGTGGGTTTTAAATGTCTCCAGAGAAGGAGGCCCCACAACTTCTCTGGGCAGTCTGTTCCAGTGCTCTTTCACCCTCAAAGTAAAGAAGTTTTTACTCATAATTCAGATGGATCTTCCTATGCTTCAGTCTGTGCCTGTTGCCCCTCATCTTATTGCTGGGCATCACTGAAAACAGTCTAATCCCATCCTTTTGACGTCAACCCTTGAGATATTTATAAACATTGATGAGATCTCCTCTCATACTTCTCTTCTCCAGGATGAACACCCCCAGCTCTCTCAGTCTCTCCTCATAAATAAGATGCTCCAGATTCCTAATCAACTTTCTAGCTCTCCCCTGGCCTCCCTCCAGTAATTCCTTGTCCTTCTTATACTGGAGACACCAGAACTAGACACAGTACTACAGATGTGGCCTCATCAGGACAGAGCAGAGCGGGAGGATAACCACCCTCGAGCTGCTGATCATAGTTTTTTTAATGCACCCCAGGATACCATTAGCCTTCTTGGCCATAAGGGTACATTGTTGACTCATGGTCAACCTGTTGTTAACCAGAACTCCCAATGACTTCTCTGCAATGCTGCTTTCCAGCAGGTCTGCCACTAACCTGTACTGGTGCCTGGGGTTGTTCCATCCCATGTGCAGGAGCCTAGACTTGCCCTTGTTGCACTTCATTAGGTTCTTCTCTGTCCAGTCCTCCAGCCTGTCCAGGTCTCACTGAATGGCAGCACAGCCTTCTGGTCTGTCAGTCCTTCCTCCCAGTCTGGTAACATCAGCAAACTTGCTGAGACTGCACACAGTCTTTTCGTCCAGGTCATTGATTAACAGGTTGAACAGGACCAGACCTAATACTGATCCCTGGGGAACCCCACTAACTACAGACCTCCAACCAAACTCTAAGCGGTTGATCACAAAACCCTCTGAGCTCTACCATCAGCCAGTTCTTGATCTATCTCACTGTGCACTCATCCAACTTGCTCTTCCTTGGTTACCTGTGAAGATGCTGTGAGAGACTGGGTCAAAAGCCTTGCTGAAATCAACCTAGACAAGGTATTATAGGCTACAGGTATACTTAGGTAGACAAAAGGAGTAAGTCTAGATATGCTTTCAGTGACTTCTGATTTTAATTCCTCCGAGTCAGAGGTTTCCAACTAGTCACTTGTGTTTTTTTCATTATAATCTACCTTTACTTTTTGATAGGATGCACTCATCTTAAATGTATAATATATACTATTTAATGTATCTGTTTAAGATAAACTCAAAAAAATACTGCAAGGCATGAGGTTAAACTCTATGATTATTTTAAAAAAATGCAGATTTTAATAAGCATTGCTTTCTGTAAATATGTCCACTTCAAAATGATTAGGCACATTTGTGGCTCTTTATATCATTTAGAAACAATGTACACTAGCCACTTAAGAATTTAGCAGAAAAAATACACTTGTACAGACTAGGTAGTCAAAATCAAAGCTCAACAGAAATCAAGATATTTTTACTTATATTTTGTTGTGGTTGTTTGGTTTCTGGTTTATTAGTTGGCAAAGTATCTGACTTATTTGTCAGCAGGGAGTCAATATTGACATGAAAGTCACTAATTTTTATAAACAAGACTTGGTTGTGGTGATAGGTAAAAGCTAAGAGGAATATCAACTATTTGGTATTACCAGTTCATTTTCAATCTTCTGTGAACTCTTGCAAGAACAAACACCTGTTTCTAGGCCCACCTGCAGAACACAAATTTCTATGAATATTCACTTACTGAATACTTCTGCATTATTTTTTCATCCTTCTATGGCCATCTATAAATGTGTGGTTTGATATATAACTTTCAAATACATTCAAACAGAATAGAAAAATGTGACTATGTTAACCAGTTATAATTAAGAAAAACCTTGTTATAAGTAATTTGCACGAATAAGTAAAGCAAAGTATCATTGGAGAAAAGACTTAAGAAAAAGATACTTTGTAGTTAGTTCATTAAACTCAACCTTTTTCAACTATTAAAAAAAACAACCAACAAACAAAAAAAAAAAAGGGAAAACAAAAACAAAACAGAACAAACAAACAGGGAAGATACTTCCAAATGAGCTATTTCTTTTAAAATAGCTGCCTTGGTCTAACTGGACTTTCCCTGTAAATTATTTCCAAAAGTAAAATAATGAAGTAATCAAGAGATCTTTGATTTAAACTTCTAACGTAACTTCTCAGTTGCTAGCTGCTGAAAATCTTAGGCAGGTTTTGTTGGTTAAGAAAACAATACGTTTGAGTCTTGAGTCACTTAACTGGGTAAGTTTCTTATCTATTAAATTAAGCAAAATACTTTAAAAACTTTAAACTCCAATATTTTGCTTCTGCTAGGCTTGGTAATTTTACAAGCATTAATAGCTGTCTGATGTTGATTGCCATGCACATATGCATATGTGTATGCACACATCATTCTGTTTTTCAAGAGTTTGAAAACAGGTTTTGTGTAACTCATGGATAAGTTTGTGTGAGATAATTATGCTTTCAATTAGTAAAAACAATATTGTGTCTGACTTTAGAATATAGTCTTTTTTAAAAAATTTTATTACTATTTTTCCCAGTTGCTTAAAGCATTTCCAATGGTAGTCCGTGACCTCTCTTTCCTAGCACTAGTAAATAGCCAGAGGGGGATGCAGGACAAGAGGAGAAGTCACTAGGAATTATTGTCTTCTTTTGTGAAAGGAAAAATATATTCTTACATCTAAACCCAATCTATATTCCCTAAACTCTAGAATTACAGTGCTGCTACCTTCAAACATAACAGCTCTGGATGTGGAAACAAAATAATGAAATCCTCTGTTCTTCCTCTTTTTTCAGATGCTGCATTTCAGGCATTTATTGCACATGTACCAGCTCAGAATGAAGGATAACACTGAGCAAAATGTTGTTTAGGAATAGTTTATTCAGAACCGCAGAGTGCTATCTGCAAGTCTTTCAACAATTCTACCACTAGTTATCTTGATTTTGTTGCATAAAGTTAAAATATTCATAATTAGAAATATTCTATTTCTATTTTTTATTATATTTACTGATTTTAATATTAAAAAATTACAGTAATATTGTGTTTACTGAGAAAGGACATCTAACATCTAACATCTAACAGAACAGTTATATTCAGAAGTTTTTGATCTTAATGTTCATACAGTGGAGAAAAAAGGGAAACTTATACACGTTGTTTCTGCTCTTTGCCTTTATTCTACAGAAACATAAACCTACAGAGACCAGGCTGCCTAATATTTAACAAGGTTTAATATCAAAGATAATTTTCAAAAGTTATTTCTTCCTAAGTTCTTTTAGTTACAATTATTAGAAACTTTCATCTGCAGCAATAGGAACTGCACTTTTACTTCAAGTAATTTCTTATTAATTGATTGTGTATTCCCAGCTGGTGATGAAAACTGAACTATGACTTCAATGGCTGCAGTTATTAATTAATTTTGTATGTTCAAAAAAAAAAAAAAAAGAGTATATGGATTAAATAATTGAAATTATAATTTGACATGTTTTAGAATGCATGAGAAGTTTATTAGGTTTCCTTGTCAATATGCTCAAGCACTGTGGGATTGCTTCCTGTGATGTAAATTTTTCCATTGCTTTCTCTATTTAGCTTTCAATAACTTTCAAGAGGATGTATCAGAACCTTTTGTCCAATTTTGAACATATACTAAGAGAATGTCATATTTTTTCTTTAGGACAGGAATTTCATTTTGATGATAATATTTGAATGCCATTCAGTTGCTGAAAAGGTATCTCTCAAATACCTAATTCTCATAATTTTCTGTTTCCAGAAAAGGTTTTCCCACAGAAAAAAATGTGATGTTTTGTTATATATTTTGTTCCAGAAAAAGAAATAAATAATTTTAGACTCCATAACAGAATGTGTGCAAAATCTAAAACATTAGTTTGAAATTTTTGAGGAAAAATTATACTTCAGAATGTCTTGACTCAGTGCTTTATTTTTAAAATGTAATTTGTAATGATTAATTTTTAGGGAAAGTATCATCACAATAAGTTTTATTACAACCTCTCACTAGTGGGAGCATACCAGTTAATATGAATACCAATTAAGTACTGCAGAACTGCAATGCTCTTAGTTTTCAGAAGCAAGAGATGAACAAGCAGAATTATAGTTGGCATCTAGGTTCAAATTACCTAATGTTCACTTAAAGCCATCCTGTGTTGTAGACCTGGAAACAAGAGGAGATAAGACAGATCTGAGTAAGATTAGTCAGAGAAACACACTCTAATTCAGCTACAGATTGGTTGAATATCTGAACATCAACATACAGCACAGGTAAGGGCCTAAGGCACAACAGGGAACAAAGCTTAAGACTGTCTAAAAACTTCCAGAGACATTTCTGCACAAGTTATTAATGTCTTTCGGTAGTCTACATTTGGGCTAAAGGTTGTATTCTGAGACAGGAACAGATTTGTTACCTCAAAAGATGAGTGACCCTAGGTAAGCAATGAACCATTAAAACATTCTACTCAGGATAATCAGTTTACTCATAATATTTATAACAATTCTTTCCAGAAATTCAGTAAGCAGTGTCCATACACTCAAGCCATATTATTATCTTTTGACTGTTGACTTCAAAGTTCATGTATTACGCGATACAATCAAAAATAACTGCACAAAAAAGTTTTTTTTTTTTTTTTTTCTGTATTAGGTTGTTTTTCATAATTATTTGTGAAAAAATGAATGTGACAGAAAATAGAGTTAGATTTTTGCTTCATATTTTTCCTAGTCATGGCCCAGAAACACTACTGTAATACATTGTTTCTTTATTTTCATGGGTTTTTGGAAGAATGAAAAAGTACATATTTCCATATACTGAACATTTTTGGTCTCATCAGAGTGTTATTGTGCTTTAAAAAAAATTGACGCTTACAGAAATTTACAGAGAATGTTTAGAATAAAAACTGTAGCTAATTTTTTCCTCAAATCCTTAGTTTTGTCTCTACAATATGTAGCATCTCTAGTAGCAATGTCTAAGGATTTATTTATATAGAGATACTTTTCCTTGGATTTTAATCAGCAGAGAAGTTGTCACAGACTGTGAAACAAAATAGCTAAGGTAAAGTCCAGGATTTGCAATTTAATTCTGCACCAAATCTTGGACAAGGATGACTGAGTGTTTAAGAATCTTAGTATTACTGGATGAGAGAAGTGATACAAAATGAGAAATATCATAGTCTAGAAAGTCAAAATAATTGTTCTATTATATAATTTCTGTTAAATGCATGTTTGTGCTAGACTTTATTTCCATTAATAACAGTTTTAAACTGGCACATGACATAGCAGTTACTTATATTCTAGACATTGAACTGAAATCACTCTTAATTTTATAGCCATAAAATAACTTTCACAGATTAAACAATGGTTTTCTTAAACAACTGCTGCTAGAGACTATGCATCCAGTGAACCTCCCATCCTGAATGCTTAATAGTATACTCATATTCAGCAGATTCTAAAACAAAGTTGTTCTTCTAACTAAGAACTGAAATATTGCAAGTACTGTCATACAGCAAAAGATCTAAAAATGGAAGTAGATGTAGATGTAAGAATTAAATTAGTTTAGCTTCAGGAATTATTAACCTGTTTTTAAGCAAAAGTACCTTAAAATCCTTTCTATAAAGAAAAAAAATAATAATAGTCACATTAAACAGAAGGAAAGAATTAATTGAAAAGAAAGAAAATATGACTTTTGTTGTTATATGAATAGAGAAAAAATGAATTCCTAAGGTACTTGAAAAATGTGTTGAAGATACAATACTTAAAAACTAACATCTTTGTATTGATACTAAACTACTTTTTTTTTTTTTTTAATTTAATCCCTGTCACTAAGATTAATGATTAATGGCATTGTAATGATGTTAAGAACAATTAGATCCAGACTAAAAGGAGTTTAAAAATATTGGTAGACGTATCTAGAGAAAGAACTGGAAAAATGTGATGATAAATTAAAATGAATTATATTTGTACTTTCAACACTTCTTTAAATAAACAGAGGCTGTCTGGTTTCTCAATAGTTTATTAAAATCTTTGTATTCAAGTGTTCAGAATATCTTTACCAAACAACTTGTTAAAAAGGTTAAAACTCAACTTCAAAATATTTAGGAGTGTGTTGAATGAGTGAGAGGTGATGCTGTGCATAATAGATGGCTGGTAGGAAAGAAACACTCAATATTGTATCTTATGGAGGAAAATCCTTTGTATTACTGTGTGGTCATAATAAGTTCTGCTACTGTTACGCTCGTGTTCTGGGTTAGTCATTTGCTTAACAGGTACATAATTGATTATGTATTCACTTATAAGATATATGCATTTCAGGAATTACTCATTGAAGGCTCCAACTTCCCTGTATTTCTTCATCATGTTACAAATTTAATTTTGTTTTGACAGGTTTCTCTAAAAAAATGTATTCTCTCTTTTGGTCTTTTACTCAGAGTCACTCTTCAGTGTCCAGGCAAACAGTAATCCTGCATATATATCAGAATTTATTAATGGGTATGACTCATGAAGTGGATAAAGGCTTTATTTTATAACGTCATGCTTCTCCCTGCATTTTAATTAGTGTGTTTTATAACTTTGATGCTAAGAATATCTCACCAACTATAGCATTATTATGAAGGCAGAACATCTAAAGACTTAGGATGGAAAGATTTAAAATATCTTGAGCTTTTTTTCTTTATGAATTCAGTGTACTTTACCAACCATAATATACATTCTCAAGTAAGACTTTGGCCTTGATGTTGTGAAAATTCTGAAGAAGTCTGAGTGTTTTTTTGCTACTTTACGGTTTCATTCCAGGGGAATTCTGAGCTTATTTTGTGACTATGTATTTTCACACTTGAAGGATATTTGGTTGGAGTCAGTCACATGATAATGGATCTACATTTTTTGTTTCCTAGCTAAATGTGCTCTTTAAACTTAGAAGAGGATCAGAGGAGGCAACTTGTCATGGAAGAAAGACACTTTGAGAAAGGAGAAAGAAGGTTTTTATTTAAGATATTCTGCAAAAAATATAAAGAAAAATATTACTGGTGTTTTGATTGTGTTATCTATATAGCATATATTCAGGGAAATATTTGTTCAATTTATTTGAGACTCTACAAATCTGCTCTTGAATTTGAGTATTTACAGCTTTACAAGGACAGGGTAGATATTTTTGTTACAAAGAAAAACTAAAGAAATATATACTCCTCAAAGTCATTAAAATCTGAGGACCATTGAATTTACATGCTGCTGACAATATGCTGTTTCTTAGTACTACCGTATTGCAAGAGCAGTTTTCCTAGACTACTATCTTCTGCTGCACCTGTCTGCCAAGCATGTGCTGTGATACAACAGTTTAATCTGTTATCTAGATTTCTTTGAATGTCTTCAAACCTCTGTTGAAGTGAATTTGAGATGTAACAAGCTACATGGTAAGGCTTCAGTGTCTTCATTAGCTAAAGGACAAATAAAATAATAATATTCATAAGACAGCATGCCTTAAGTCTACAAGTTCAGTGCTATTTATATTTGTTCTTCCATGCATAATTGTAAAATTAACTGGATTATGTTTGGTTTTTGTTTTTGTTTTCCCCATGACGTACAGGTAGTTTATTTTTAGTTTTATAGTATGGATTCTAAACGGAATTCTAAATTCTCTTTGTGTGTGTCATCACAATGTCTTCATACAGTTTGGGAATATTTAATGTATATTTTTAAAGTTAATGGAAACAATATTTTTATTGTAAAAGTTGTGAAAATGGCTGTTGCTTTTTCTTTAAGCTGTGTCCAAGGTAGATTATTTTCTGCTGAGGCTAAGCACATAGCTATACAGTAAAATTGCGTATTACTCAAACTTTGCATGGTTTTGTAACTCCAGAAAAGACAACCTTAGAAAAAAGTGAAAAAGTAGATTATATGTGTTAACATTTGTAGACATGAGTACACAATTACACGATTTTGGATGTATGGCTGTCAAGGTTTAATTTCAAGGTGACAATAAACTGTGTCTGTTAATTCCCCCTCCATCTTCTCTACATAGCAAAAAAAGTAATAAGAAGGGTAAGGAAAAGAGACTTCAAGTTGGAAAGGTTTTCAAGGATTTACTAATGCCACTAATAAATATAGAAAATATACAAAAATATACAAAGCCAATCTTGAATATCCCAAGGTAGTGCAGCTTTCCACTGTTCCACAGTGGATGGAGTTGGTGTCACTCCAGCAGCTGCAGGGCAGGCATCTGGAAGTCCTGGGTGGGACTTCACAGCAAACCATAACTGGATTCAGGGATGCAGGGTCTGTATCCAGACCTTGGATTTGCAGGCGTGACTGGCACGGTCTTCTTCAGATGCCAGCCATGGTTGAAGAGTGAGACTCTCATGATCTCCCTCTTTTATAGGGTGTATGATGTGGATGGGATGGAATATTCACTTGGTCAGTTTTAGTCACCTGTGCTGTCTGCCCTTCCTTGCAAATACCCCGCTCCCAATTATGGCATGTTATCAGAATTCTTGGTTGTTACAGCAATAAATCTAAACATGAGCTTCTTCAGCATTCCCTTGGTCACCTTTATCAGATTCAGGGTGCAGTGTCTGAAAAACACGCAGCTGAATTCAGAAAAGTGCAGTTACTCAGAAGGTACTTAGAAGAAAGAAAAAATCACTAAAAGATAACTGGTCATGTTTTTAACAAAATCAGGACAATGGCTATAAAGCAATAAAATTTTATTAATTAGAACACTTTCCTATGTAGTGCCTTTCACATAGAAGAATTCCAACACCAATGTCCAGACTGACTGTCAAACAGGAAGTAACATACAGCCAGCTCTCACAATTGCTCATATGCAGCAGCTAAGAGGATGATGCATGATATTTTGTTGAAATCATCTTTTTCCTCAAATCATTCAATACATTATGCAAATAAGCACAAGACTCTCTGTTTTCTGTTTTTTTTCCGTGCTCAGTTTTATTTACCAAACCTATTGACTTGTTACATATTCTCAGTCTTCTAATGTACTTCATTATTTTTTAATAATATTTCTCTTCAACCCTGTCATATTTTCAAGATTCTCTCTGTTCCAAAGAGTAAGGTGTGATGTACAAAATACATCTAAAGAGGAAAACTTAGTAGTCTTGCTGGATGAAAATACATAATAATTGTAATATCAGAATATAAAATGTATTGATTAATTCTGTATAATTTGCCAGAATGCTAATGGCTTTGATTTATTTTTGGAACTTGGCTGGAACATATATGGTATGCCTAAGTACTACATAGTAAGAAACAATAATAATTTTGGGGAAAGAAGCCTATAGATGGTGACAAAAATATAATCTTTTCAGAAAAGTTTTATTTGGTTCTGTTTCCAGATGAAAATATTTATAGGAGTTTAACAGTATTTTGTGTTTTAAAACCTCCTCAGTTTTTCTCTTAGGTCATTGTAAATAAGCACACACAAGATAATCATCTTAAATTGGAAGAAATATTGCTGAGTTCAGATGTTTCAACAAGTTTTCCAACAGAAGTGCAAGAAAGATCCACACTTTTAAAATGAGCGCTTGGCCTTGAGGTTATTGATACATTTGATACTACTTCAGAAAGGGAAAGGAAAAGTGTGATTTTTATTATGTCCTTTCCAGGCATCAAATTTACAGCTTTACAATTGCAGATTATATTTTGCTTGATAGAAATATACATAATATAAATTTAACACATGGCTTTATGTAATACATTCCTACCACGTCAAAAAATCCATTTGAGTGAGGAAAAATTTAGAGACATATTAAAGGGAAAAATGGGAGGGATAGATAGAGAGATAGATTAACCACTGTAGATTAGATGACTTCCAGAGCTGCTTTCTACCTAAATTATTCCATGACCCTCCACTAAGATAAGATTTCTTTTAAGTCTAAATGATTCTTAAATACTTGCAGTTCCAGTACAGTTCCAATATCAAGGAAAACAGTGACTGAAGGATCTGTACTTTAGTTTCTATAGCTGCTTATAGCTCACAAAACATAATTCTGTTGAGAATTGTTTGAAAATATTATAGGTCATTTATGGCTTCAATTTCTTTATAGCATAATAGTCCTTCCATGCAAAAAACAAAAAAAAAACCAAAAACTTTTTATTACTTCACTTGTATGTCTTTCTTCTATTAATTTTAAAACTGCTTTTTGGGCTATATAAAATTCTCAGGAGAATTGTTTGGCCTTCTAGCAAATACAATATCTCTTCTGATTTAGTTTCACGTGCTTACCCTCTATGAAAATCACAGCACTGTTTTCCTACTTAATTTAAGCTTCACAAAGTATAAAATATTTCTTTTTTTTTTCTTTTTTTTTTTTTTTTAAATTGCATATTTACCTGGGATCATTTGAGAAACAAGGATTTTCTTCTTTAAAAAAATGTTAACATTTAATTTCTGGTAGGAACAGTAGCACTTGTTAGCAATGAATACTTAATTTTGACTCTGTTTTGAACAAGGAGGTTGGACTAGACAGTCTCCAGAGGTACCTTTCAATATCAATAATTCTATAATTTTATTGACTAGACTAGACTAAACTTGGTGAGACTAGACTAGACTAGAATAGAGTAATTCAGTTGGAAGGGCCCTGTGACAATTATCTAGTTCAACTGGCTGGCCACTTCAGGGATGATCAAAAAGTGAAAGCATGTTATTAATGGCATTATCTAAATACCTCTTTTTGAGGCACTGACAGGCCCAGTGCTAAAGCAAATTAATTGGTCCATTGGAGAGTCAGTATTTCTCCACAGTATTAGGTGAATATTTACTCCAAATGTACTTCACTAGAAAGTTAAAGAGTGTGTACAAATCAAAGGCAAGACATGAACACAGGCAAAGGTTAAATTATTATTGCTGATTTGAGAAAAGGGAATCACTAGGGAAGACATGAATTTAAAGATATATCTCTGATATATTATACAGCACAGTTAGTTCTCTTGTTAAGTTTTAGAAAATCCTTCCCATTCTTGTGCTGTAGTTCTTGCAACAAGGTATTCTGTTGTTCCATTGTACAAAGCAGCTTTTCTTCTACAAATCATGAATGCTAGGGCTACATTCTTGCATCTTGCCTTGTGATACTTGTATGATACTCAGACAATATAACTATGATAAGGTCCCTTCTGTGACTCTATCAATCACCATTGCAACACTGAAATGTTTCTGAATGACTTTGTATTCATATAATCATAAAATCATAGAATATGTCAAGTTGGAAGAGACCCTTAAGGTTCATTGAGTCAACTCCCTGCTCCTCACAGAAATATCTGAAACTAAACTATGTGACTAAGAGCATCATCTAGATACCCCTTGAACTCTGAGAGGCTTGGTGTCCTGAGTACTTCACTGAGCAGCCTGTTCCAGAGACTGACCTACTTCTCAGTGAAGAACTTTTTCCTAACGTGCAGTCTGAACCTACCTTGATGCAGCTCCATTCAGTTTCCTAGAGTCCTATTGCTGACCACAAGAGAGATATCAGCATTTCGCCCTCTACTGCCCTCCCTGCGGAAGCTGTAGACTGCAATGAGGTCACCCCTCATTCTTCTCTTCGCTAAGCTAAACAAATCAAATTATGTCAGCTGCTCCTCATAAGTCTTGCCCTTGATACCTTTCACCAATCTTGCTTTTCTGGACACACTCTACTAGTCTGATGTTCTTATACTGAGACACCACAAAATGGACATAGTGCTCCAGGTGAGGCTGCACCAGTGCAGAGTAGATTGGGACAATAACCTCCCTTAACCAGCTGGCTATGCTGTGCTTGATGTATCTCAGGACACAGCTGACCTTTTTGGCTTCCAGGGCACACTGTTCACTCATATTCAACTTGCCATGAACACACATCAAATTACAACCAAGGAAAATAAAAAATAAAAGCATGTTGATATCAAATATTCTTAGACAGCTGAATTACTGTTAAGATGATTAACTCAAATGTGATTACAAATTAGCAGTAGTGTTGGACTGAGGATTGTTGTGGTGGAAATGTACTTGTGATATGTTTCTCATTCCCTAGAGATCAAGGAGCCAAGTGCATCTTAAGCTATTTGAGATGTCTCTCAATGGGTAATATTTCTTCCATTTCAACCTGTTCATTTATTAAAATCTTGTTATGTTCATAAGATCATATGGAATTTCAAAGATGTTTAAAAAAAGGAGGAGGTCAATATTGTGAGGTTTATTTGTGTTGTTTTTTGTTTGTTAATATAATTTAAGACTTACAATCAAGGCATCTAATTTAACAAATACCAGATTAAATAACTGTATAAGCAGAAATAATTCACTCAGTTTGTCAGGTAGAAGAAGGAGGATGTTGGCAATTTTTTACTTAGAAGAACAAAACGAATCACTTGCCTCTGTATTTTGTATGTAAGTGTAAAACTGCTGTATACCAGTAGTAGTTAATATGCCACTTTTATCAACAGATGCCATTGCTGCTCTCCTTATAGTATGGTCTGGATTTTTATAAAAAAATCACAGTTTTGCTTATCTTACTTATGTGTTCCTGTTTATTTTTGTATTTTAAAAAATTCGTTTCTCCTGCAGAGCTGTTAGAGCTCAGAGAGCGAAACAGCTGAAACAAAATTTCCATAAGGCCTAGATAACCAGGCATTACTTTAATCTTGTTGTCAAAGACTGCAGTTTATGTGATTGCCTGTGCTTATCATAAAGATGTATTTTCTGAACAGTTCAGGCAGCTGTCAACTTTTCATGTTTCCAAATAAGAACAATATTAAAACTAAGACTTTTCTTTCAGGCTCTAAAGGAGAAGTACAGGAAGAAAACTGCTCTGATTCATCCCTCTTGTTAAAACTAACAAGCTTGAGACATGTTATTCCGCAAATTTCCTCTGCCTTTCTGAGGTATGATTATTACCTTTAGCAGCAAATGCTGGACTGTTTTTTTTTGATCCATTTGGAAGACTAAATAAAACAAAGGATCATGCATAGTGTAATAGTCATAATTGTGAAGAAAGAAAAACAATAATCATTGTAGAGTGGTAGTTTTACAGTTGCTGACATTAAATACTGTGTACTTGGTAACAGTTTTCAGAGACACAAACAATATTATGCTAATTTTGACCTGCAAGAGGAAAGGGCAATGGTGAGACCTCTTTCGAGAAAGGAAGTCTTCTTTCCCTTGCAAAACTTCCTTTTCTATGTTAGCCAGAAGACCACAAAGTAGAGCAAGAGTATAGTAATATAAGTATTATTGACACAGGAGGTCATACATTGAACTGTCAGTTCTTTCTCTTCAGCCAAGCCTTTTTCTCTGTGGTAGGTTGACTCCAGGAAGGAGCTAAGCCCCCACTCAGTTTCTTGCTGACTCCCCTTCAGTGGTGTGGGAATCAGAATTGGAAGACTAGAAACTAAAAATTTGTTGGTTGAGATAAAGACAAGTGAAGCATGTTTTTGTGTGCAAACAAAGTAAAATAAAGAATTAATTCAACACTTCTTATCAGCAGGCAAATGACCATCAACTTGCTGGGAAGCAAGGACTCAGCTCATGTAACAGTTACTTGGGAAGATAAACACTAACCACAAGCATCTACCTTCCTCCTCTTCCTTTTCTTAAGATTTTATGGCTGTCCATGATGTCATATGGTATGGTATAACTCTTTGGTCAGTTCAGGTCCATTGTCCCAGATGTGTTCCCTCCCAAACTCTTACCTCTTACCCAGCCTACTCACTGTGTAGGCAGAGAGGGAAAACAAAAAAACAATAAAAGAAACCTTGATGTTGTGCAAGCGCTGCTCAGCCATAGCCATTTAATTTTAGTTAAGCAAACATCTGAGTCCCTAGTGCACGTAGGTCCTGTTTTTGTAGGATATTCATATTCCTACTTCAAACCATATAAGCCACTAGGTTTCTAAAACTTCCATATAATGGTCTTCAATTTCTGTTAAACCTATACAGATAGTTATACAGGAAAAGAACACTGAATTTCCTGTAAATGCAGTGAATATAATAGCTTCTTTTTCTCATCAGTTCCTTCCCTCAAGAATTATCCCCAAGAACAACATAAAATTATAACTTGTAAAGTATAAAATGCATTATAATTCATACTCTGCCTACACGACAAATTATAGCAAATGTTCGATGTTTAAAATGTTTGATGGTAAAACAAGTTGAGCTGACAACTGGAACAAGTTTTCTTTCTAGTGGAAGAGGCTAATTTCTTTCATGCTACAAGGCAATCTGCAGTACTCTGTTACAAGGTGAGCAAAAGTCCATATTTTGTGGAAGACAGAAGGGTTTCTTACATCCCTATTATGTGATAAATATTATACAGAAATAATTGTATAAATTTTGCAGCATATCTTTAAAATGTCAAGCTAGTCACTTATTTAAAGTTATTAAAAAAATATGTTTTAACATCAGTGATACCTTATTCATAGTCTGTTCTGAAATTACCTGTCACTGAATACTCTGTGCACTTCTACTTTGATTATGTTCTGATAGATGTTAACATACTTTTCATGCATGAAGGACAAATTTATACCAATTCCAGATATCTGAAGCAATCCATAGGTATCGGCAATTTTATACAAGTATCTCTTTCATTTAAAAGCTGTGATTTATACACATTTAATATATATACATATGTATATATGAAGATAAATATTTACATGCAGAAGTAACCTTTTGTATTCTGCTTATGATGACAAGTTCTGTCTGCGAAAGTACATACAGAATCAAAACCAACTGTTTAATTCCATTAATTTAATTTGAACCATTAAACAATTTGGAATAACTTTCTCCCACCAAAGTCACTCATATTTATCACGTTTATACTGTGGACATAGGCACAAACCGTCAGATTTGTGCCAATGTTTATCATAGTAACACTCTATTCATGTAAGACAATTCATGTGATAGTAGAAAATCTACCCAGTTCTTGGATAGCATCATCTGACATTGCCCCTTTTGCTTCATCTGCTGAGCAGTCCTGAACGGCTTCTGTAGATTTACTATACTGGCCTAAGGATCTTTGTAAGCACACAGGAAAAGCAACATGCTGATGGATGTCAGTATAAATCCTCAAAACAGGTAGATATATTCTATAGGAAAGGAAGAATTATTGGTGATTTACATGTTATATATCATTTGCAAAAGTATTTTCACATAATAGGTTAAAAAGTATTGTGAAAATATTTGTATATTAGAGAAGAAATTTCTAATTATGAGAAAAATTGAACACTCTAACAGGTTGCTTAAAGAAGAAACCTGTTAACAACCTAATCTTCATGTGTTGAAATCTGTAAGATCACATCAGACAAATATTGTCATTAATGCCTTACACATTTAATTGTTCTTTGGAAAAAGGACAAGATGGACTACAGTCATCCCCATCAAAATTCACTTTCAGTTAAACTAGTTTAATAGAACTTCCCTCCTTTAAACGCCAGATATTGAGGTTAGAGATTTGCTCCCCTTACTCACCCCAGGTCAGTTCTAGTACTACCCTTCTAGCACTCTAAAACCAGAGATATGTCCTGCAGAAATCTACAGTGCACTCTTTCAGTGGTGTAGACTGTTTTGTGTAACTGTTAACTGGCTCTGAAGAGTTAGATTGGTGATAAAGAAAACCTGAAAAAAAGGTACAGTGATATAATTTTTGACTCTGAAAGGCTTGGAGGAAGGCACAGAATTTGCCATATGAAATTTGGAAGGCTTGATTTCTTTTATCTTGGATGATTTCAGTGCAACACATTGTCTGACATTGCAGAGGTCAATGTAAAACTAAATTTATGGAACTGTTGTGGTCCTTCAGTATGGCTAGGCTGTCTCTAACTATTAAAAATCTGAGGTGAACAGTGGCACTTAGGGCTGGTATATATGACGCTAGGTATTTACAGAATAGGGTTCCTATCATCACAATATTATACTTATGCATCCAAGTATTATCTCAATAGAAAAGTTATCTGGTTATGATTTCATGTAAATATCTCATCTCTACTGAATAGGATAGAAAGACTCAAACTGTACATTAACAATTGTCTAATGCAGTAGACAGTCTAGACCTCTTACAGAAACTTTGGCAATGCTACATTTGGAAGAAACAACAAACACGGAATATTGACCTGAAATTAACATAGTGTTTTTGAATAAGTGTTAAGGGCAAAAGTAACAATTGTGAGTCCATAAGCAAAATGGGGAAAAAAACTCCAAAGCCCAAACTGACACTTTCAAATACTTTCCTTATCATACTGTAAGTGGAATAGTTTGTGAGCTTGTTTTTGTTACTGCTTCCTAAACCAGAAAAACTTTCAGAGCCTCATTTAAAAATTGTAAAAATAATGAGGATGTTAACATTATTAAAAATAAAGCAAGATTATCAAAGAGATGTGTACAAACAAGAATGGAAAAGGTTTTGTTAAAGTGAAACTTACAGATTTAGTTTGCTGTACTATTGCACATTAATCAAAATGCTGACTATGAGATATTTATTGTCCTTAATTGTTCTGCTGCTCACTTTAGAGTGGATAGTTGAAATTATATTACAGTATTAATGAGTACAATTGATCTTCTAGACTCTGTCTTCCAATATAGAAATGTACAGTACGAGTGTGAATTATGTTTTAAGAAGAAATTTCTCTCTTCTTTTGTCTATGACTTATTTATGTGAGGTATTTCAAATACACTGACTTGCAATTAGTTCTCTGTGATCTAATGGATTTCAATTTAGTAGTCAAAGTCGGAGTAGACAGCTAGAATTTGCAGTGCTGGCAGGCATATGAGCATTGATAGAGATAATGAATAACAGCACCCTGATGAGCTAAGATCTGCTACCAGTCAGATTTTCTGGCAATGACAAACCTGTCAGCAAATAGCAGGATAGCATAGAAATGCAACAGAATCCATCGTGCCACAAGGGCACAATGCTGGCTCATGGTCATCCTACTGTCCACCAGGACCCACACGTCCCTTTCCCCTACATGGCTCTCTAACAGGTTGTTCCCCAACTTATACTGGAACCTGGGGTTGTTCCTGCCCAGATGCAAAACTCTACACTTGCCCTTGTTATATTTCATTACATTTTTCCCTGCCCAACTCTCCAGCCTGTCCAGGTCTCACTGGATGGCAGCACAGCCTTCTGGCATGTCAGCCACTCCTCCCAGCTTTGTGCCATCAGCAAACTTGCTGACGGTGCACTCTATTCCCTCGTCCAAGTTGCTGATGAATATATTGAATAGTACTGGTCCCAGTACCTACCCTCCACTAGATGCAGGCCTCCAACTAGACTCTGCCCCATTGACCACAACTCTCTGGCTTCTTTTCTGCAGCCAGTTCACAATCCACCTCACTACCTGATCGTCGAGACCACACTTCCTCAGTTTATCTGCAAGGGTGCTGTGGGAGATGATTTCAAATGCTTTACTAAAATCGAGATAAACCACATCGACTGCTTTGACATCATCTGTCCACCTTGTTATGTCCTCATAAAAGGCTACTAGGTTGGTTAAGCATGACTTCCCATTGGTGAAGCCATGTTGACTTCCCCTAATGACCCTCTTATCCTTGATATGCCTTGTGATGACATCAAGGATAAATTGTTCCATCACCTTTCCAGGGATGGAGGTGAGGCTGATCTGTTTATAGCTACCTGTGTCCTCCTTCCTGCCCTTTTTGAAGACTGGAGTGACATTTGCTTCCCTCCAGTCCTCTGGCACCTCTCCTATTTCCCAAGACTTGGCAAAGATGATGGAGAATGGTCCAGCAATGACTGCAGCCAGCTCCCTCAGCACCCACAGCTGCATTCCATCAGGACCCATGGATTTATCAGTGTCCAGATTGCTTAATTCGTCCCTAACCCAGTCCTCATCAACTGAGGCAAACTCCTCCATTGTCTTGACTTCCTCTGGGGCCTCAGGGTTACGGGGCTCCTCAGAACAGCCTCCAGCAGTGGAGACAAAGAAGGCATTCAGTAACTCTGCCTGCTCTGTATCTTCTGTTATCGTGGCACCCACCTTATGCATCAGTGGGCCTACATAGCCTCTAGTATTAGTTTTATCTGCCATGTATTTGAAGAAGCTCTTTCCGTTGTCCTTAACCCCTCTTTGAAGGTTTAATTTTAAAGAAGCCTTAGCCTCCTTTTTATCTTTTGATAAAGAAGACATTGAAAATTTCCTAAAGCAAAACAGTGGAGATAGCAACTAATTTATGACCATTTACACCTGTTACGAAAAGTCATCTTCACTCTGTTACTACTCTGTTGCCCAGAAAGGATTTCTCCAGATGTTTCACAAGTCAGTTGGGCAGAAGAGACAAAATGCACTGCTAGCTACGCTGTTACATTTTACCAGGCGATCTTCCAGCATACTTTTTTGTGCAACTAGAATGTTTCTCTGTAGATATTTCCTTGTAATTGTATTTGTTGGGGAATTCTACCTCATTAACGTATTGTGAACTGGAAAAGCAATCACACCACCTAAAATCAGCTTTAAAACAGTATAAAGGAAAAACGTTAAAAAACCCAAACCAACAAACAAAAACCAACCAAACAAACAGAGAAAATCCCCACCAAACCCTCCAAACCGCTAACAGATAGTACACCAAATGTAGCATGAACGGTCCTCAGATAATCTTATAGGGATAGGCTAATTCTTGACTAACTATATTGATCTGAATTTTGCTGGTGATTTCTGCAAATATGTTGCCTATCTTCTGTAATATTACAAATTCTGAGAAGTGTTTTATTATGCATGACATTTTAAGCATGTGAAAGTTGCTACCAATCAGTTGAACGAGTTGCATTTATGGATCTAAAAGTGTTTGGTTTTGGGTCTGGGCTGGTTCAGAATTTTCAAGAGTAATCTACAAAATGCAGAGCGAAAATTTTCAATGTGCTTTATTTCCATTTATATTAATATGATTTAAGCCCTTCTGTTCATGTAAAGGTATTGGTATTTTTATGTGAAAGCTGTGCACTGCCAGATTTGTTTGACATGCTCCAATGTAATTTGCACAATGATATGCCCAAAGCAACAACACTTACTAGAAATTGCTACAAATCTATTGAGTTTACACTTCCAAAAGTGAATTGACTTTTTTAGTTTAGATAGTTGCATCTTAATTTAAATTTATGGATTTTGTATTTTGTTTCCTCTTAGATTTTAGTTTACATGAGCTGCATGTTATATATAACACAAGTGTTTTAGATCATATTTACTAAATTTACTGAAAAGTTACAAATTGTCATTGCTGAAGTTGTCCAGGGGCTATACAAACTTCCTTCCTTTTCTATGGTAACCACAAAGGAGAAAAACATAGTATTGTTTACTGTATGGTGGTCTCAGGTAAATTAAAATATCCATGTCTTCTACCTATCAGTGCCTCTGAAAACTTTGTAATGTCCATGGACAAAGACATTTACAACTAAATGATACCTTAAATTCCATTAGAAGTTGAAATTTTGTATACAGTTTTCATGGCTGAAGAATAAATAAATATAAATATAAATGAAACTTTGCTTCCATTTAAGAGATCAAGAGTTAAGTAGACATTCTCTTTCACACACTAATCTGTGATGGATATTTTAGTTTTAGGAAAATGCTTATTAGACTTGGGAATACAAATACACAGGATTTGGCTCATTAAAATTTATGTTTACTAATAAGTCTTGCAATTTGAATAATACTTTGTGCATTGATTAGTCTCATGAAAATCTAATAAAGAATTCTAAGCTATTCTAATTGTAGCATCAAAGCCTCAAACTCTGCCTTCATTTGCACTGGACCTGCTCTTCCGCGTGTTTATATAAGGCTTAGGAAAATAGAGCTGAAGCTCAGGCTCAGTACTACTGCTACAGTACAGAAAAACTTACATATAACTGAATACACACATAAACATGTCCAGAGACAAACAGAAAATTGTCTTTATGTTTTAATGTGACTTAATAGAAAAAGTTTAATTAATATTAGTTTTATTTCATGACTAATAATATTTTTTGGTCTCAAAGTGAGTTACTGTCTTATTTTCTTACAGAAAAATATGGTCTCCTTCCCACTACATTTCAACTCTTAACTTTAAAATATGTGGGCAATGCTGTTTTATATTTAAGTGTTCACAAAAATAAAGGAGAAAAAATAAAAAACAAACAAACAACAACCACAAAACACAATATGGTCTTCCAAACCTGTTCTCATTTTTGAAGATGTTTACTCATTTTTGGCTAATATTAAAAAAAAATATCCCAAACTCCTTATCTTGAACATGAGGTAGAGAGCTACTTTGAAAGTTCAAGTTTGAATAAATTAAGTATGCTAAAATTACAAGTGTATACTTGGTAAATAATTATAGAGAATATATTTTTCTGTTCTGTTCATTCCTATAAATTTAAATTGATATACTTGTAGCATTTTATGTACATATGAAATTTAATACAAGACAATACTTCCAGACTGAAATGGATTTTAATTCCTAGTATTTCAACTTTAATGGTATAAATTTCATCACTCTTAAGCATAGATCAGAAATGGTCCACATGATTTATTTGAAGCTTTATGGCCTGTACATAAGGATAACTTCATATGTCTTTAGTTACAAAATGAATTTACTGTAATCCTAAAAAAGAACATTCTGTATAAGTAAGCATCTAGAGACAGTCCACATGCCCAAATAAAGCAGCAGATAGTCATACATGTTTATATTGTTGTGGATATGCAAACATTCACTCGATTTTATTTATGACTTCAGCTTTTTTTTTTTTTAAACAATAAATGCAATGGAAATGTCCCATGTAATCTAGAAGCAAAAGTCAGTATTGGCCACATTCCTCCCATCCTTGGTATTTGGGTAGGATACTGAAAAAAGAATTAAGTATTTATCCATCTCTTCCTGTTTACAACGAGCAGAATTACATTTAATGCAAAATTTACAAAGAATTCTGCAGTATTTGGTCAAAGTAAATATTTCTCTGATTAGAAACACATACTAGAAAGATGTTCAGCTAATATCTTAAACTTGTTTCCAAAAGATACATCTTTGCAATACTGCAGTAATTTCAACCATAATTATTTTTGTTACATCTTTCTTTGCGTAAACTGTTTTATCCATGGTATTGTAAGTTACCATATACTATTAACAAAGCCCAGGCTGTTTAATATGCCATTTCATATTCAGCTGTGACTGATTAGTTCAAGCACATTGCATGATCTTGCATATACATTGGCATATTTTTCACCATTTTGTCTTCAGATCTAGAAGGTTTTGTTTTCACATCGATAATCTTAACTAATGAGGTGCACAATTCTGTATGTAAATCAAGGAACAACAAAACCCCTCCTAGAGCTTCCTTGATGAGAAAGGAAGCAATTAACACAACAACAGGACAAAGGTCTACCTTCAAACTTGGTATCTGTCAGCTTTATCTGAGATAGCAGTCAAGAACAGTATTTTTTCTTCAAAATGAATTTTCAAGTTATAAATATTGTAAAACTACAGAAACTTCTATTGTTGCAAGTTGTTAAAAAAATCCCCTTCCATAACCATTATACCCATCAGTCTTTATAGTATGGAAGTGTATTAACTTTGTTAACATTTATTAACTCCCATTATACACTGTAATGCAATGAGGTAGTGAAATTTACTCAAGACTTTGGTATTGTTCATGCTTAAGTAAAACAAAATAAAGGATAGCCCAGCCCAGGAAATAAGGACTTTGTTTCTTGTAAGCTTAGAGCTGTCTATAAAGGATGAAGGATACCCCTGGACAACAAAGATAAGGCCAGCATCCCAGCACTCCCCATGTTGTCCAGCATCATAGAAGACTAACTATAGAATGTCTGACTCCGGGGATAAATAAACAAGAGAAAATAATGCTGCAAAAATATAGTTGCTTTACAAAGTTTTACTATGGCTACTAATTGGTCAGGTAGATGTCACTGATTAGTCAAATCACATTGTATCCAAAACTTTGAAGGGTATAAGACCTTATGTAAAATCATATTTGGGGTGTCCCAATGTGTCTGGGATACCTCATGTGCATGAATAAATATTTACTCTGGTAATTCAATACTTTATATCCTAGCTCTTCTACTTGGTTGGCACAGGTCCCTTGCGTATTTTCATGACAAAGTACTAGTCCCTGTGACCTAGCTGCATATTATAGGAGGAGAGACACAGCACCCTTGTCCTGAGAAAAGGAACAAATTAGGAAAGAATATAACAGGCCAAAAGTATTAGAGTAATTATTCAATATTATCATGGATCTGATACAACGCAT
Organism: Columba livia; assembly: GCF_036013475.1. NCBI lineage: Eukaryota > Metazoa > Chordata > Aves > Columbiformes > Columbidae > Columba > Columba livia. Next base: position 51,068,746 of record NC_088642.1, on the reverse strand, counting down.
TTGGAGTACCTTCTAGCTCAAATACGTTGTATCAGATCTTCATTCTGAATTGGGTTTTTATAGAAGTCCTTTATTTTAGAATGACTTTGAGCTGCAGAAACTGTGTCAGTTCTAAAACCAATGTCATGGACCAAAGCTAGTATAGACACACTCAGGCGAAACCTAGCTACCCAAAATGATTAAAATGTACATAGAAGGTTCAGCACAGCTTAACCATGAAATGTATATAGAATTGTAACAATCAAAAGCACAAGGAGCGATTTTCAGAAATCTCAAGCCAACATCAGCTGTACTGATTTAGCCTCTTACCTGGTTTGCAGCTTGTAGATTAGTGTTGCTGTGATTCCATGGTGGTTATTTCTCTAGATATTTTAAAACCTGCTCAGTCATATTTATGTGCTGCAGTCTAGAGACAAGGTGTTTTCTAACCAAATAATCCTAGCAAAATCAGAAGTTTTTATCCAACTCCTTTCCCATGTGCTTCAAAATAAAAATTTAATTCAGTGAAAATTTTAAATTAGCCTAACAATGCTTAGAATAAAAGCTTGTTGATCATTGACTGTGAATGTGTGTCATTATACCTTTGAAAGATATTTTTACTGGCAAACTTACTTGAAAAGGGTCAAGCTAAGGAAGAAACTTGAACATTCAAACACTTGTTCATTGTGTTTCAGCAAAACATAAGGCTTGAAGCCTAGGAAAGTGTGTGTGTGTGTGAGGGGGGTAAGCAGGGCATGTGTATGTCTGTATATCTATATGCTAAGGCATTTTATATTATAGTATAAACCTTAATGAAACAAGAAGTTGGTGAGTGTATCTGTTATGCTTTCTTCAAGATCTTTACAAAATCATTCCAAATACATGGACAAATTTGTGTGCTGATGGACAGCAGGGATTTTAATCAGTCATATAAATGAATAATTATTTGATTACACATAAAGGCATATTTAGGTCTGAAAATCAAACTTCTTTTGGCATTTCAAGCTCTAAATTTATACTGATGGCACATTCTGGAGTAAAAGCAGTTCAGCTATTTACTGTAAGCTTATATTTTCAACAGAGAACTGTTGCATTAATTGACACTAAAAATCCTTTTAAAGGAAAAACAGGATTTGATCATTGGGACTGTAGCTACTGCTGAAAACTGGTTTTATTCTTGAAATCAGTATCTCCTATATAATGTTTTTAGCATCCATGTTAGCTTTTGAATCACTGTTCTGCACACCCACCTACAAAGATTTGTAGTATACTTTGCATTCATAAATTAACTGATGAAGGTCTGTTTTAATTTATTTTATTTTCTCATCCATCCCTGAAATTTCCTCTTTAGCCTAAACAAAGGGTTCAAGGATTACTCAGAGCTGCTGCTGTTTTTTTCTTGGCTTCATACACCAGCATATTATTTTTTTCTCTGCTCGGAGAATACAAAATAGTAAATTCTAAGTTCTGGCATTTTGAGGGAGATAATTCTCCAACTCTAACCCAAATTATTTAACTATTCATTCATGAAACCAAGGAACTGTTTTCAGAACTGTAGTTTTATGCGGTGTGGCAGTCGCACATCCCCTAATGAGATCTAGAGCCTTCAACAGGGCAGCTGATGGCTCTTTAGCACCTTTTGTGGCCTGCTGGTGCTGACAGTTATGTTGTCCTTCACCTGCATCCAGCTGGGGGGCAGGAAGGGTGGGGCTCTCGGTTGATTGACAGGGTCTTCAACAAAGGAGGTGTCCAGAGAAGCTAAGTAACTTCTGGACCATGTTGTAATGATCATAGCCAGATCTGTCCATGCTATAAAACAGAGTCCCTGCTAAAGACCCTCTTTGAGTGGTCTTTTTGAAACAGCAGGTCTGTGAACTGGAGCTCTTGCCTTAGATTGGGATGCTATTTAAGGAGACTTCCTGGGATTGAGGGCATCTAACCTCCTTGTTTGGTAAGTGGTTGTTTTTCTCTGCTGAATATATGCATGAGTGAGCCCTTGCCTAACCCAGGCAAGTGATTATTTCTTCTGGGTACCTTTGAGTGAAAGACACCCACCTCTAATTGTGTTTCTTTTGAGTGAATGCATGTACACTGTGGATCCTCACTATTCTTTTGTGGTCATACCCCACTAATCTTCTCAACTGGTATCCAAATCTGTGTTTGATATTGTTAGAGTGCTAAATAATTTGTATAAACCCCATTTCTAGGTGATTAATTAGCTCTGCTGTTCTGGATAGAATAGAGTCTCTTATGGAAGCTGTTGTCCACCTAAAATGACTTTTGCAGTACTGCTGTGACACATGACAATATAGAAAGAATCATCAATAAAGATAAAATTTAGAGCACTCAAACAATATCATTAAGATTGTTTGATGACTGAAGTTAAAATTAGATATAAGCTTAATTACTTTGATTAAATGAATTTCAGCTCTTTACTTTTGATATAATATAAAATAAATGCACAATGCATATTCTGAAATAGAGGCATATGCAACCAAGAGGGAGCTGATGATGAATTTTAATCTATTATCCTGGCTAGACTTCACTTCTTCCTTAGGTTCTGGAACCCTGAAGTATAATGTGTTTGCAGGTATGTTATTTGCAGAAAGGCAATATAGTTTAAATCAGACCTGTGGTAATATTGGTGATTACAATAAAAAGATTATACAACCTATTTGCACAGTGAAGGTCTACTCAGGATATATTCAGGGTTCCTAGCTATTGGAACTACCATGGACCACCTGCAGCAGCTGCTAAACATGTAAAAATCCATTTTCACCTTTTTTGCCTCAGGACATTTGCTATCTCGTTCTTAAATTAATGATGACCTGAGCCATTTTGTCTGACTTTTACATTTTTAGTTATGCTTTTGGTTTTTGGAGGACAGGAAGGGAAAGGAAGGACTCTTACTTACTTTCTTTGATCCTTAAATTCTCTTTTATCCTTTGTTTGGCAGAACATAATCAATTTTTCATGTCTGAAGCCCTTTCTAGTTCAGATCCTTCCAACCTTGCAAGGGTAATAGCTGTTAATCTGTGTCCTGCATTTAATTCTGATGGATCTAGTATCACTAACTTTGGTCTTAATACTTCTGAAACTAGTCCAAGACACAACTTTTGGAGATTATACTAATTTCCAAGGTTGAAATTCCTTTTTTTTTTTTTTTTTTTTTTTTTTTTTCCACACAACATCCAGGTCATTAGGATTATTCTCTATAGTTAATGATTACATCCAGCCTGGCCTCTCAGTAGATCTCTTTCTTTTTTTAATGTGAAAGGAGGGGAGAAGAACAACGGAAGCAGATTGAGAAGAATAAGCATTGAACAGATTGTATTCATGAGCCAAGAATATGAGCCAAGAGCATGAAAAAAATCCGCTTTTTAGATTGAACTTTAAATTCATAAGAAGAATCAGGAAGTGTGTTACAGACATGAGATACTACAGATCTACAGATGTTTAATCAACGTGGGTTTTGCTGTTGTTTTTTTTGGGAGTTTGCTTGTCTGTTGTTTTTTTTGTTTTGTTTTTGCTTTTTTTTTCTTTGTTTTTTAAAAAGAAAAGACATAGGAAGTGACACTTGTGTTTTCTGTAAAGAAAGTTACCTTTCTCTCCCAAAGTAATTTGGCTGACATTCTCAAGCTTTTTAATATCATGTAACTTAAAAAGATGATAAAGATAAGTAAATATAAAATTGATAAAAATAACATCAATGGCCCATACATCAAGCTCAAAACTCATTGCAGTGGAAAAAGTCGTGACTTTTTTTTTCCTTGAGTTTGCATTAATTGAGTTTTTCTCATTAATAATATATAAAACAGGTCAGAACTTTTACAATTAAACAAATATACTTTGTCATGAAATGCCACATGGTCCAAAAAGAAAGTTTGATGGGAACATGTCAATTTTAATCACTTTTTAACTGGGAAATATGTTTGTGATAAATACGAAAAAACAGAATCATAGAATACCAGGTGTAAAGGAACCCCAAGGATTATCTGGTCCAAACTTCCTTGGCAAAAACACAGTCTAGACAAGGTGGTCCAGTACCCTGTCCAGATGAAACTTAAACATGTCCAATGTTGGGGAATCCATCACTTCCTTGGGAAGATTATTCCAAATGCTGATTGTTCTCATTTTGAAAAATTTCCCTCCTCTGTCCAATTGGAATCTCTCCAGGAGTAACTTGCACCCATTACCCTCATCTTTTTGTGTGACTCCTTCTAAAAAGGCAGTCTACATCTTCTTTGTAACTACCCTTTAAACACTGGAACATAGTGATGAGGTCTCCCCTAAGCCTTCTTTTCTCAGAGCTGAACAAACTGAATTCTCTCAGTCTTTCCCCATGTGGCAGGCTTCCTGGTTCTTTGATCATCTTTGTGGCCCTTCTCTGGACCCTCTCCAGCCTGTCCACAATTTTGCATAACAGAGATCAAAGCTGAACACAGTATTCCTAGTGTCACCTTGGAAGCACTGACTAGAGTAAGATAATGACTTCTTAATCTCCCTTGATGATGCCCTTGTTGGTGCAACCTAGCATTCTGTCGGTGTTCTTTGCCGCAGCAGCACACTGTTCTCTCACACTGACCTTGTTTTACACCAGAACCCCCAGGTCCCTTTCCACAGACTTGTATGCCATCCAGGTAGATGCCAGCCTGTGCTGCATTCCTGGATTATTATTTTCCTAGGTGCAAGACCTTATGATTGTCCTTGTTAGCCCCCTCTTCCATTCAAGGTCCTCTTTAACATAAAACAACACTCCTCATTCTGTTCTTCCCTGCCTGTCTTTACAAGAAAGCCTATAACCATCCACAGCAATCCTCCAGTCATGTGACTTTTCCCACCATGCTTCACTTTTTCCTATCATAACTTTCTGATTGGGCATGGAGATCAGGTTCTTCCTGTTTGTTTCCCAAACTGTGTGGATTCATATGTGCACACTCGAAGTGGTTGATCTTCTGTTTTTCCCTTGGTAGGCAGCTAAGGAACATTTGTTGCTGCTTTGATTGTCCTGGCTTATTCCTCAGTTAGTTGCAATGGTGTGAGTGTTGCCACTTTGGACTTCGCTCCTTGAGTCTTTCAGTTTAATGGCCACCTCACCAAGTCGGCCAGCCTGCTTTCAAAGATTCCATTGCCCCTTCCAGACATTCCTCTATAACTGTCCTCTATAGCTGTCAAAAAATTTCTTATTGTCATAAAAGTCAAAACCTTCATGATGGCACCAGCCATTGTAAGAGTCGGTCTAAAGAACAGTATTTGCTTCAGCCTTGCCATCAGGGGCTTGGAGAATGCCCTGAGAGAAAGAACTGTACAGGGACTTGGAGAGCCCTGAAAGAACTGTGTTATACAGGGTCTCTTTCTACCTGGGACTACAGATAACAATAGCTGCTGTCCAGAAGATGGATTTCATCTGCTGCCTCAGCCAAACTTGCTCCCACCTCCTCCCTTTTGCTAAGGCCAACAAAGAAGAGCATGCACAGAGGCTCTCAGAGGGTCTTGAGGTCACCCAGTGGACAAGTAAAAGAACCCTGAACATGAGGCAGCGGAGGCACAGACAAGTTCTGGCAAGCAAAGCAGGGACTATTTGGGCCTGTGCCGTTAAGTCTGGATTGCAAAATGAAGGTGGATATTGGCCTTAATTCATGGGAGAGAGGAGGAGTAAAGCGCTGTTGCTCAGCATAAAAGGTGGCTGCTGACTGAACATCAGAGATGTCTCCCCACCAAAGGATCATGGATCATGGCAGAGGACCAGTAGGACACTGTTCAGGACCTGGAACCAAAGGGATGTTTTTTGGACCTGTGGTGGTAGCTATAATCCTCTTCCCCCCCCCCCCCCACTTTTTTTTTTCTTTCTTTCTTTCCCTTTTCTCCACTTTCTCTATAGTGTGCCACTTTATGGGCAAAATAATAAAATTACACTGTTTGATTGAATGATAACCCCTTGGAATTTTGGTTGCCTTAATTTTGTGCTTCGAGATCAGGGTAAACGAACCATCACGAGTCCATCACTGAATAGACCATGACAGCCATGAAGGCAGAAATTGTTTTTCATGATGCATCTATTTCTGGCTGCACCTTTTCTCTAACTGGTTAAATGGAAGAAAAGATAACTTGAGCACCAATATTTTTCACTCACACCCCCAGCACTTTGTAGTCTTCCTTGATTCTGCCCAGGTTTCTGCCTGTGACACTATTAATGTCCACATGAAAGAGCAGCAATGGATAATAGCCTGTGTTCTCGGCAAGCTGTGGGACACTCTTGGCAATATCTCAGACCTTAGCTCCTGGAAGGCAGCATACCTCCTGACTCCCTGTCAGGCCAGCAGATGAGCCTTTCAGTGGTTCTAAACAGAGTCGCTCACTACAAGCACTCATTTCTTTTTGCAGTGTTCAGTATGCACTGATGGTGCAGATTCTCCTTGCAAACCTTGCTCATGGGTGTCTACAGCTGTTAAAGTTTCACAGGTTTTTGATCGTAATGCTGGAGAGTGGGAACTGAAGAATAATCCTGCTTTTGTGGGTCACCAGAGTCCAAGGTGCCTTGTTCTCTGTGGTGTCTGCCACAGGAATGTTGTTCTGAAATCACTTAGCTATCTCTATCTTGGCTGCTCTAATACTGTGCAGCCTTTTAACAGTTTACTGCAACTTGGCCACCTGACACCACAGAATATCAACCCATGCAGATCTTTTGCATGTACTTATCTTTTCTCGAGGAGAAGGGTCTGGGCATTCACTGCAACCTCTCATCTGTACTGAAATCTCGTTCCTTACTGGTTCTGCCTGAGGGGAAGCATCAGACATCTCAGGAGCTTCCTCTGTAGAAACACTGATTCTAACTCTGAGGCGAGTGCCCATCATTATGGCAGAGACCTAGAGCACCCCCTGGGCTGTTTGCCTACAAGCAGTGCAAACAGCCTTTCTTGTGCATCCTTCTGCGTGAACTGCTGCACAAACTACTGTGCCAACTGCTGCACCCTCTTGATCGCCTGTTCACAGTGCTCCTAATCACTCATGCTCCCCAGTGATGTTTAAATACACCACAGTTGTTCCTGGTAATGCCCAAGTCACATCAGCCTCTCTAATAGCTGCTGGCTTCTGGTGCAGCCATCAGCTCTTCCTTGGGTTTCCTCCCTCCTGGAACCCCACTGTATGCCCTGATCAAGTGCTCAGCCACGGAGCTGAACTCAGCCTGTTACCACAGCCACATGCCTTGTCAGCTGAATGTTCAAAACCTGGAGAGAGTGAAAAGAAACAAGAACATATAACAGTCTCTTGATGGAAGGATTCATTCGAGTAGATAATTTCTGCGTCAAAGGCATGGTGGATCCTAATGTACAAATATTAATGCATTTGCCTGTTTTGTTGTTCATAAAATAGATTTGAAGGTTTGTGTTTTATCTTAATACGCAAGAGAAAGCTTTCTCAACAGAACACCAACTAAAATCTCAGACTTTGGTGTTGAAGTTTTTTGTACAGTTTCTGCCCCTGAACAGGTTGGTAAATTTGATCATTTACTTTGATAATAGAATACATTAGACTCAAGAGACTGTGAGTTTGACTGTAGTGGGTTAGTCTGGACTAATAGCCAGTGCTCACCCAGCTGCTTGCTCCTGCCTGGACCCTCAGTGGGATAAGAAGTAGAAAAGAGGATTGATAAAGCTTGTGGGTTGAAATAAAGAGAGGAAAAAAACATGCCAATTGCTGTTACTAGAACAGATTCAGTTTGGGAAAAAAAAAATAGCTTAGAATATTGTCAGTTAAAATAAATACATAATTGCTCCTTTGAGTAGTGGGAAACAGAAAGAAATATCTTAAAACAACCCATTTCCTCCCCAAGTTTGTCTTCACTCCACTCCAGATGCCATTGACTCCCTGCAAGTATTACAGGGGATATGAGTGTGTGGGGTGGGACTTACAGTCAGTACATAGGAGCTCCTCTGCCAATCCTTCCTCATCACAATTTTTCTATGCTCCAGCATGATCTCTCCATGGTCTGCAGTTCCTTTAGGAATACCCATCTGCAGCTGTATAGGTCTTCCATGGGCTGCAGTGTAAGATCTGCTCCACCATGGAGCACCTTCTCCTTTTACTCTGATCTTAGTGTTACCTCTGGTCTTTCTCACTCTTTTGTTCTATGTCTGGTGTTTTTGCACTTTCTTAAACACATTTCTACAGTGGTACCACACACAACTGATGGGCTCAGCCATGTCCCGTGGTGGGTCCATTGGAAAACTGGCTGGAACCAGCTGTATCTGGAATGAGACAGTCCTTGCTGTCTTTCCACATAGGCCTCCCCACAGCCTGATAGCACCTTCCCATGGACACTAAATGTACTGTCAATAAAAGAAAAATAAACTAGTTTTCTAAAGAGAAAAATACCTGGAAAACTGTTTCCTTCACATGATGAAGACTGTCACGTGGAAATAGTTAATTGTTTTTGAACTTCCAGTGATTTGATGAGTTGGCATTGGAAGTACTTAATAACATAAATAATGTTGGGGTTTGATTGGAGACAGGGTTTTACCCTCAACTGGTCTGTTCTTGGAAGGAGTTCGTGAAGATGTCCTGTCCAGGCATTCCTTCTTTCTCCGTCTACAGTCAGAACCAAGAGTTTTACTGTTTCATGAACTGTTCAAAATCAGGTGTCTTGTATACTGACCTTAAGGAACCTTGTCAGCTTTAGTCACAACCATGGAACATTATTGCAGTAACATGGAGTATGCATGTACAAGCACACAAAAATGCATAAGTTAGTATTCAGTAGTATCATTATGTCCTTAGGATTTAGTTGTGTTATGTGCGCCAAATGTTTTATCACTGAGAACATGGCTTTCATGTAGCACTAGTAAGGTACCCTTGTGGTAAAGTGTAAAAAGTTCTAGTAAAGTGTAAAAGGTTCTAGTCATTTGTTTGGAGGATGGGCATAACCTACTACATGAATTATTTTAGCAAATAATTCAAATTATATAATTACTTGTGGGACAACACTGAGATCAGTAGGGTTTTTTTCATTCCGCAAATTCTGCTGGAAAATGAACCTTTCCCTTATTTTAAGGTTGGTAAAAAATCAGATTGCCATTTTGGGGAGTCAGTACTTGATGATTCACAGAGGCTGGTGTGCTGTTCATGTCTTCGTCTTCCAAGAGTAATGGAAGATGGGTAATTTCCTGTCCCTGAGAAACAAAGTGTATTATATCTTTTTTTGATTAGTCTAATTTCTAAGTTTCTTAAGCTGGTACACAGGTGATTTTTGCAGTACTTCTTGATGTTTGCTGGTGAGTTGGCAATGCTGTGCTGATGGTGTACAGATAATAAATCATGTTAAAAAAGGGTGAAGCAGTTCAGTGCTCTTCTGATGTCATTTTTCCACACAACCAGTTCCTGCTGTAAAAATGTTGTCTGATCATGAAAACAGACAACAGGATAATGATTAAAGTTCCTTTTGATAATATATTAACTGTATGGAAATACTGGAATATCATGACTGAACATTTGAACTTTGGTTCAGACTTTGTTCACACATCAGCTTTAATGGGCTATTAATTTTTTTACATTTAGAAATTTATATTCAACAGAGGTACATTTTTGTTACTGTAGAGAGGCATTCATAAAAATTGTGGTATGTTTAATGTGTTCAAAAATACTTTGTTTCATCTCAACTGTTCTGAGAATCTTGTGATCCTTTGAATTGTGGACAGGTTATGTGTCTGTCATGATGTATTTTTACATTTCACATTTTATGAAAATGAAAACCCTTTATTAAAAAACTCAGTTATATATGAATTTCCTGCTTTCCCAACAACCACTCTCACAGGCCTATGACAAGTTCAAACAGGGTCTGTGACTTTTCCTAGAAAAAGAACAAGATCAGATGTCTGTCACACTGAAAATGGCGTGACACACATGCTTTTACAATAGGTGGTAGCTGCAGCAAGTTGTGGATGAAAGGAGCTTTTGCATATAGAAGCCAGAAAAACTAATGTTACTCATAGTAATTGATTACAGTGGACTAAGTATTATAATGGTTTCTTAAGGTGAAAAGATGAAGGTCTGTTTTAAATATTGGCGTATATAAAATATAATTAATTCTTTTTCAGTGATAAAATGTTTTTTTTTTTTTTCCCACAACATAGCATCACTTTCAGTGTGGTTGCATCATGCAACGTTATATGCAGAAAAAAGAGTTGAGAAGAGCAGTCTTAAATTATATTCACAGATAATATTCTAGCGTCCTTAATAAAAGTCACAACTGCACTGATGAAGAACACAGTAACTAATGGTAAAGCAAAGTCCTTAAGAATCAAATACCTGGTTTGGAATCTCAACTCCATTAATTAGCTGCACAGATACTTAACCTGGGAGACTTCTAGTTGTTTTCAAGTATATTTCCAATTAAATATGTCTTGAGGAACAGCAATTAGAACAGTACTATATTTTCTTTAGAGTTAGTGGGGATATTACTTTTCCTCTCCCCTGTATGTGTAAACTCTTTTTCTGTTCTGCTATGAAAATACAATTGGCAGATGTTTACAATGTACGCTGGAGTTTTATGAGCACAACTTTTTCCAGTCTCTGCACAATTTGGTAAGGGCAACCTACTTTAGTTGATCCTGCTTGGAGCAAGGTGGTTGGACTAGCTGATCTCCAGAAGTCCCTTTCAACCTCAACCATTTTATGATTTTAGAATAATAACAAAACAGAACATAATGGAATAGAATGGGATGGGATGGGATGGGATGGGATGGGATGGGATGGGATGGAACAGAATGGGATGGGATGGAATAGTCTAAAACATTGTAATAACACTTTGATTTCCCTACCTGCTAAGGTGGGCAGTGTAATGTATGGCAAGCATACACAGCAGTCTAACTGGATGTTCTACTGTTCCAAGTATTTAACAGTTTGCTTTTTAGAATACTTCCTAAATGTAGTAAATGACACAAAAAAAGTCAAATCTACAAGTGGTTCAATATTACATAATCATGGCAAGAAAAAATTAATCAGATAAACATGAAGATGGAGAAATTAATTATGTGATATTTCTAGCGGAGACTTGTGTATATCAATATTACTGTAGCTTGACTTAGTTTTCTTGTGCTAAGTAATCAAGACTTCTCCTAGTAACATATCTGCTTGGTGTTCAGTGCATGATTCTTCAAAATCTGTAATTTATTTCAAGAATTTTCTTCCTGCTCAGATGGTCCCTGTATTATGTTTGAGTATTTGGTTATTTCTCACAGGGTCGGGTAGAATTCAGCATGCCATGGTATAAGAAAGATGTAAATTTTCAAACTAAAGATTGCAGAATACTTCAAAGTTTTTTAATATAAAAATAAAAAAAATCCATAATTATAAATATTGCATGGTGGGCTAAACAAGAATGAGGTCTGGTTGGAACAGATTTGAATATGTCACTCAATCCATCCGCCTGAGCTAAATTAGGATCAAATACTTGTTATGATTTGTTATGATTTTTTTTTTTTTTTCCAGAAACTATGGAAAACTTTGGTTTAGAGTCTTTCAGTATTATTCTAAAATACATTGATTTTTTTAAAAATTATTTTTCTCCTCTCACTGATGTATACCAGACCAAATACAAAATTGTAATTACTATGTGATGAGTCCAGAAAATTAAATCAGAAATCCTGATAAAATAAGTACAGGTCAGAAGCTCTTCTATCAGAGTATGCCAAAGTATGAAATTGAAATACCTTGCAGAAATATGTCATTTTTTAAAAAAATTGGAAGTTAAATAAATTTAATAGCTGGTATGTTTTATTTTGTTATTCTGTAATTTTATATTGCAGTATTTGGAAAAATGTCAAACAATTAAATTATACCGTTCATTTTGGAAAAAAGAAAAACAAAACAAAACAACAACAACAAAACAAAACCAAAAAGATCCTGACAAGAAAACAGATATTGCAATCTTGAAATTTCCAGAAAGATACATATTCAGCTGTATACATAACATACATCCTGATAAAATCTAGTTCAATGTGAAGTGAGTTTGGCCTTTACCTTCTATAGAACAAATGGGTTAAAGATGTTATTATATGAATACGTTACTATTTAGAAGCATGACAAACTGCTCTGTGCATTTCAGGCTATTGATTAGAAAACAGCTAGTGCTGATGACACTAAGCTGGGAGGGGTGGCTGACACGCCAGAAGGCTGTGCTGCCATCCAGCAGGACCCGGACAGGCTGGAGAGTTGGGCGGGGAATAACCTAATGAAATTTAACAAGGGAAAGTGTAGAGTCCTGCATCTGGGCAGGAACAACCCCAGGTTCCAGTATAGGTTGGGAAATGACATATTAGAGAGCAGTGTAGGGGAAAGGGACCTGGGGGTCCTGGTGGACAACAGGATGATCATGAGCCAGCACTGTGCCCTTGTGGCCAGGAAGGCCAATGGCATCCTGGGGTGTATTAGAAGGGGAGTGGCTAGTAGATCGAGAGAGGTCCTCCTTCCCCTCTACTCTGCCCTGGTGAGACCACATCTGGAATATTGTGTCCAGTTCTGGGCCCCTCAGTTCCAGAAAGACAGGGAACTGCTGGAGAGGGTCCAGCGTAGGGCAACAAAGATGATTAAGGGAGTGGAGCACCCCCCTTATGAAGAAAGGCTGAGGGAGCTGGGTCTCTTTAGTTTGGAGAAGAGGAGACTAAGGGGGGACCTTATCAGTGTTTATAAATATATAAAGGGTGAGTGCCATGAGGATGGAGCCAGGCTCTTCTCCGTGGCAAACAGTGATAGGACAAGGGGTAATGGGATCAAGCTGGAACACAAGAGGTTCCGCTTAAATTTGAGAAGAAACTTTTTCTCAGTGAGGGTCACAGAGCATTGGAACAGGTTGCCCAGGGAGGTTGTGGAGTCTCCTTCTCTGGAGACATTCAAAACCCGCCTGGACATGTTCCTGTGTGACTTCACCTAGGCATTCCTGCTCCAGCAGGGGGACTGGACTAGATGATCTTTTGAGGTCCCTTCCAATCCCAAACATACTGTGATAATGTGATACTGTGATTACTACGAAAAAAAGAATGAAGAAAGTGGTTGTCAGAGGCTTCCTCAAGATACAGATATATTTTAAAACATGCAATAAGAAAAATCTACACCAGAAGTTTGTTATAGATTTGGCTCCACAAAACAGTTGCTTGAACTTTAACTTTGTCCGTCATTATGGTAATGGCACTGTAATGGCTCCCATCTCCATGCAGTATGTCTTAAGGTAATGAAATGCCGAACCTTAATAGGCAATGGTGTCTCTTAGTATTTCTTCCCTTTCAAACAGTGGAATCACTGGGATGGTATTTTTAATATATAGTTATATCAATTAAATTGTTTCTATCTTTCTCTGGTTATGATAATGGCATTCTTCCATAGATAATGATATCCATTTAGCCCAAACATGTCTATTATTGTCACTTTTAAAAATATTTTGCAGAAATTTCAGATGATAATTCTTTTCCACCCATGAGGAAAATGTACTGTTTTACTCTTTTAGTACCTATTGTTTCTATGATTACCAAAGATGGCAAAAATTCTGTATACATTAATTAAAATAGAAAAAAAGTGGTGTTTAGTTTTCAGTTTATTAAGTATCATCAAGTTTCAGTACATACACTTCAAATTTCAGCAATAAAACCACATAAATATCTACAGAGACTCCTTAACCTCCATAGGTGCATATTTAATAAAAAATATTTTTGAAAAATATCTATTTGTTTGTTGCTAGAAATTCCACGTTTAGGATTCTTTGGAGAACTCTAAGAATAGTAATGGAAAAGTGGAAAAATAGTTCTGTAACATCATTTTGAAATTTCTTGAGATTCAATAACACTATAATTCAAATTCCCTTAGAAATAAAGACTTAATCCACAATAATAATAAAGTTCTTCAACATTTCTGTATTTATATTTACAGGGCCAGAGGTAACAAAGTAAGTTACATGCTATTCTATTTTATTTATCTAACTACCAATCACTGCTTAGATGGTATTTCAACTCTTGTCATTATGATAATCAATATATTGTTTACAACATGTAATATTTTTTACAGGCATCCACTTTCACATGAAGATGTATTTGTGTGGTCTCAAGAATATTTTGTGAAAGTTAGTTGAAATTTTGCACTATGTAATAACAATTTTTATCATTTGTGATGAGGTTACATTATAGCTCCCTATACTCTAAGAAAGCCTCTGTAGTACTTCATAGAATAAGTATTAGATATTTGAAAGTTAATGAGCATGTTTTCAAGCTTCAATGTCAATAAAGAATTTATTCTTCAAAGTCTTTTATAAAAGGTGAACTCTATTACAGTTTTATGTTTAAGAGTACGTGATATTCAATTACAATTAATCAAGATGGTTTGACTTCATCTGTATGCTAATAATTATTCATGTCTATCATGACTTTTCAATTGAAATGAAGGTACTAAGGCAGCTGAAAAAAAACTGTTTTCTTTAATTCTGCAGTGTATTTTTTAATCAGCATAAAGTAAGGTAACATTCATCACAGTATTCTGATATTTCTGTTTCTCTAGGCTGCAAACAATGCATCTTCATCAACAGAACATATGATAAATATTTAAGACAGACTGATACATGTCTTCTGATATTGTGCTCCATTTAGTTTCAAGCCTTCTAATAAGGTTTTATTTTGTACAAAGCTTTCAATCCACTTACAGTAGATGGCATAAGAGGTGGAATTTTCTGTAAAATGTTGTTACTATTTAACCCTGGGTGACGGCTGAAAGAATTAACAGCTGTTCTCTCTCGTGTTTCCTTCCCAAAAGAAAGAAAGGGAAAAGAAGGAAAGACTTGTGGGTTGTAATAGAAACAGATTAAACAGAATAATAATAAGAGTGTTACAAAGCAATACGTGAACATTAGAACTCACGCTCCCAGCAATGAACACCAGAGGGTGGAACTGATGAGCACAGTGAGTCCAGTAAAAGGCGGTCAACAGCAGCATGTATATAAGCCATGGGAGAGAGACTTTCTACAGACACCAGCCATCAAAGATGACAGGCCATCCCCAGCAACTTCCCACTTATATATGCAGCGTGACAGTGTCATGGTCCATTCAGTGATGGACTCGTGATGGTTCATTTACCTTGATCTTGAAGTGCAAAATTAAGGCAACCAAAATGCCAAGGGGTTATAATTCAATCAAACAGTGTTACTTTACTATCTTGCCCATAAAGCAGCACGTGATAGAGAAAGTGGAGAAAAAGGAAAGAAAAATGAAAGGGAGAAAGAAGGTTGGCTACCACCAAACGAGTCCCAAAGGCATCCTTATGGTCTCAGGTCCCGTAGAGTCCTGCCAGTAGCCCGTTATGATCCGCAGTCCTTTGGTGGGGAGATCTCAATGATGTCCAGTCGGGAGTCATCTTTTATGCTTCTTCACCCCGTCTCATTCCGTGGATTGGGGCCATTCTCTGCCTTTGTTTCACAATCTAGGCGTAACTGCGCAGTCCTGAAGAGTCCCCACTTTGCTTGCCAGAATCCGTCTGTGCCTGCATCACCTCTTGTTCAGGGGTCTCTTACTGGTCCGCTGTGTGACCTCAAGACCTTTGGCAAGCCTCTGTGTATGCTCTTCTTTGTTGGCCTTAGTAACAGGGAGGAGGTGGGGGCAAGTTTGGCTGAGGTGGCTGGTGAAATCCATCTTCTGGACAGCAGCTATTGTCACCTGTAGCCCCTAGGTCAGAGAGACCAGTACAACACAATTCCTTTTAGGAGGTAGGGGCAAGTGAGGCAGCAGGTGAAATCTGTATTGTTACGTGTAGCCCCCAGGTTGCCTCTGTCAGGGCATCTGTTCTCCAAGTCCCTGATAGCGATGTTCAGACAAATACTGTTCTTCGGACCGATTCTTACAGACAGTCATGGTATGGAGTACTTCACTTACTAGACTGGGTGTCAGTCTAACATTCTGTCTTACTATGTCCCCTTCCAGAGGCTATCTTGCACCTGCAGCTAGACAGCTGAAAGGTCCTTCATGCCCTTGGCAACAGCCAAGATATCAGTGAGTTCTTACAATTTTTTTTTATCAAAGCACAAAAATTTCTGTGAATAGTATGTTGTTGTGGTTCTGAATGTTTATTTGAATGAGTTGCATAATATCCTGAGCTGATATTTTGCCATCAGATTTCCCATACATTCACATGCTATGTGATGGAAGTACAAATCATAAAAATACATCTCCATATCTTGTAGCTTCAAAAGACTTTTTTTTTTTTTTTTTTTTTTTCCTGGGGAAAAAGAACGTATTAAAAGAAACTTACTCATGGATAGATCACAGAATCACAGAATCAACTGGGTTGGAAAAGACCTCAGAGATCATAGAGTCCAACCCTTGGTCCAACTCTAGTCCGTTTACTAGATCATGGCACTAAGTGCCATGTCCAATCGCAGTTTAAAAACCTCCAGGGACGGCGAATCCACTACCTCCCTGGGCAGGCCACTCCAATGCCTGACCACTCTCTCTGTAAAGAATTTCTTTCTAATACCCAGCCTAAATTTCCCCTGGCAGAGTTTAAGCCCATGCCCCCTTGTCCTATTGCTAACTGTCTGAGAGAAGAGACCAAACCCCACCTGGCTATAACTTCACTTCAGGTTGTTATAGAGAGTGATGAGGTCACCTCTAAGACTCCTCTTCTCTAGGCTAAACAACCCCAGCTCCCTCAGCCTCTCCTCATAGGTCTTATGTTCAAGTCCCTTCACCAGTCATGTTGCTCTTCTCTGGACCCGCTCCAGCACTTCAATGTCTTTCCTGAACTGAGGGGCCCAGAACTGAACACAATACTCCAGGTGTGGCCTCACCAATGCAGAGTACAGGGGAAGGGTCACTTCCCTTGTCCTGCTGACCATGCTATTTTTGATACAGGACAGGATACCGTTGGCCTTCTTGGCCACCTGGGCACACTGTTGGCTCATGTTGGCTTCCTGTCAATTAGTACCCCCAGGTCCCTTTCTGTCTGAGTGCTCTCCAGCCACTCTGCGCCCAGCCTGTAGCGCTGCAGGGGGTTGTTGTAACCAAAGTGCAGCACCCGGCACTTGGCCTTATTGAACTTCATCCCATTGGAATCAGCCCATTTTTCCAGTCTATCCAGATCCCTCTGCAGAGCCCTCCTGACTTCCAGCAGGTCGACACTCCCTCCCAACTTGGTGTCATCAGCAAATTTGCAATGATATGAAAGAAAATTTGTCCTTGAAATTACAGTTCTTATGTATATCCTATAACTGATGAGCAAGTGCATGTTTGGACAGTGATTTTACAGTCAGTGCACTGGAAGTCCCCTATATGTTGGTGTTTTATTGGTGTCTTCCTCTGTTTCAGCCTAATGAAATAAAATAATTATGAATTATGAATTTATTTTGTTTATTTTATTATGAATTTATTTTGTTTACTCTTTGGTTTAAGACAAAAATTTTTAAATGATATTGGTCTCAGAGCTTGTGCTGCCAGAGACCTTACTGCCAAGTCTCTCAAAATAGAGTTGGTGAGTACCTGACTACATCAGCATCTGGACGCAAGAATAAGGATGTCAGGGAATTACTAACAGTAACTACCTCTCTTTAGTAATCTTGGCGATAACCAGCATATTCAGGCTTGTGGGAATACAAGAATTAAACACCTAAGTTGATGAAGTCTTAGTGTAATGGTCAACAAAAATGAAGATATGATTCAGAATAAAGAAGTTATGTTTTTCAAATATAGGACTAAAGGAATGCTTTCAGAGGATTCGTGAGCCTCAGTTAATTCTATCAGAAAATAAATGTGGAAAAGAAACAGTGAAACTGAACAGATCTTTTTAAATACAGGGACCTTAAGCTACAAGGGTTTTTTGTTGTTGTTTTTTTTTAATTTGAAGTCAACTTCAAAAAAATGAAATTCCAAAATTAATTTTGAAAAATAAATTTTTTTGTTTCTTCTGTCCTCTGTTTACGTTCCTGTCTCTTTGTTTACATAATCCTGTCTCTTCCTTTTCACATACTTTATCCAGTAGTAAGACAAGAAAAAGTAATACTAGGAATAATGGTAAATAAGAAGATAAACAAAAGAGGACTAAAACCACCATCACAGACTGTCAATATCAAAGACCCCTGGCTATTTATGTCTTTCTTTATTGTAAAGGAAACAAATCAGTTAAAGTGAATAACTGAAAGTTATGAAAATTATTGAATTACATACATTTCATATTTATATGTTGTTTATATTAATTTTTATAAAAATCTATAAACCTATTATAATTATATTGTAATATATGTACTTGTATAACACTTGTAATATAAATATACACAACATAAAATATAAATATATAATACATTATTATATTGAAAATAATATCTAAAAATATATTTATACATACATATATATAAATTTATATTTTACATTGTAAAAGTACAAACTAATTGAAGTTACTAGATTGGGTAGATTCGATAACAGGAATGAATTAAACTTCCACTGAAGTCAGCTTAAAAAAATCCACATCAGTAACAATTTTAAGTATATAAAACCTTGAAGGAATGGTAGGATTTAGGTTAGTGGAAGCTGGTCAGCTAATGTAGAAAGCACTACAAATTTTTCTGCTGGAGGTTTATTGGTAAAAGAACATTATAGATGCTGCTCTGTTACTTCAAATAAAGACAAATTGACCTTTACATCTCCAAGCTGCAGACTATTATAACAGGCTCTTGAAAGAATAAAAAACTATCTGTTTTTATTCTTGTGATCAATGAAAAAAGTATCTTTTGAAGACTACAGTTGGCAGGTAACATTTAGATAAAAGGTTTGGGATTGGCAGATTTTACTTGCACATGTATTCTTTTAAAGTATTATGAACCCTTCTTTAGAAAATATAGATCCTCTGTGTGAATGACCATACACATCTGTTAGAGACATTTTTGCTTGATGACTTCAGGAAATCAGTGCTGCATTTGAAATTTTTTTTTTTTTTTTTCTTTCTAAGAAGGAAAACTGTTTTTCCCAGCTGTGTGTTTTACCAGGGATCTTGTTCTCATCAATTTACGTAATTCGTGCATACATCTAAGCAAGCATATGTATGTGTAACTATAGTAAATATGTTTACAGGAAAGTAAGTATCCTTCTATAATATAAATAATACAATATAAATTTAATATGCCTATGCATATAATACTATAATGAAAAGTGATGGAATTAAATTATATCATTAATATACAAATAGAATACATATATATATGAAGTGTAAGCATATCACTTACTGTATATCTCCATATATCAGGTTTTATGCATAAACAAGTAAACTTGTAACATCACAGTGACATACTCTTTTCACAGTACTTGAAAGAACCGGTAATACCTAATTGAGTACTTTTGCGTTAAATACAAATTATGACAACTTTTACTTTATTTTTAGTAAGCACCTCGGTGATACTTAGAAGGAGAGTCTGAATGTTATTATCATACTGAATCTCCTCTATATTGATCTAGTTACTATTATTTAAGTTAACTGTTTAACTATACTTATATGTCATGCTTGTTAAATATTTGGTGCTAAATGAGAAGTAACAGGACATTGCTACAGAGCATTAACCACACTAATATTTTGACTATTTCAGTCATTGTCATGTTAGCTTATGATAACTTATTTCAGACAAAAATACTTCCTAATTTCCTTTGTCTTGCTTGAGTTTTTGAAGATTCTAACACAGCTGATCTACAGTCTTTCTGCCATTTGCAGATGGTCACACAGGAATTAGGGCTTCTCACTGCAAAAAGGTGGTGTGTTCAATAGCCCAGCTGAAGTGCGACTATACCAACGTACGCAGCATGGTCAACGAAGAGAAGGAACTGGAAGCCACTGTGCAGCAGAAAAACCACGATGTAGTTGACATAATGGAAACATGGTGGGATGACTCACACAACTGGAGTGCTGCAATGCATGTCTATAAATTCTTCAGAACGTATAGGAAAGGAAGGAGAGGCAGTGGGGCAGCCCTATATGTTAGGGAGTGGTTTAACTGTCTGGAGCTTAATGTTGGTGATGATAGGGTTGAATATTTATGGGTAAGAATCAGGGAGAAGGTCAACAAGGAGGATGTCCTGGTAGGAGTTTGTTACAGACCACCCAACCAGGATGAAGAGACAGATGAAATGTTTTGCAGGCATGTAGCATGGAGGATATTGGTCTCTTCTACCAAGTAGAAAACAACAGGTCAAGTGGAAATGACCTCATGTTGCAAAAGAGGAGGTTTAGATTGGATATTATGAAATTTTTTTCATTGAAAGGGCTGTGAAGCATTGGAACACATTTCTCAGGGAAGTGGTTGAGTCACCATCCGTGGAGGTGTTTGAAGGATGTGTAGATGTGGTTCTTAGAGACATGGTGGACCTGACAGTGTTAGGTTAACAGCTGGACTTGATGACCTTTAGGATCTTTTCCAGCCAAAATGATTCTATGATTCTATGTTCACAAATATTTTAATGGATTGGTAAGAGAGATTGTACTAAGAAAAAAGAAGGTCAGAAGGCAGTTCTTTCACTACAATGAAACAGTTGAACATACAGTTTTGATGATGATTTATCCTTGAAATTCAGTGTCTTCTTTGAACAGGTTTCTCACAACATAATGTTGATATCTGCATGACATACCTGTATGACAATTTAACAGAACACTTATGTGCTATATACTAATATTGGACACAACCTTGCAATTCATATTGGGAAGTCAAATTAATTTGTATATGAGTGGAATTTAGGCCTAATTCTTTTTAATTTTAGAGCATTTTTTTAATAGCATTTTGGTCAGGCTTGAATGCAAATGTAAATGTAGAGATGGAAATGCAGGACATTTATTTGGGATGACACTGTGTCTAGTCTTTGAAAGTAAGAACTAAACAGTTGTCTTTAGATGATGAAGTGTCATGGAAATCTTAATTAGTGACATGCTGCAAGGAATTTTCCTTGATCTCACTTCCATCTAAATGAATTTACTAAATGTAATGAAATGAGCTAGAATTTCCACAGGAGCAAAACAAACCTAAATGTGGACATGATTTGCAAGTTATTTGAATTGCATGACACTTTGGAGATTGTTATCTTGTTCATCTCCATTTCTTTTGTCCACACCATTCAGCCCATGAGTTTTGAAATATTTCAGAGAAAACAAAATTTAATAGGTTCATTGGGTTGGAATTCTCTAATAATTCTTTTGTGTCTTCTAACAAAATCATGAAGATAATCTTATACTAAGATTTACAATACAGTAACAGAGGAGTTGCTCACATTTTTCCAGTACTTCTCAACAGCTTGGACTATTTTTTTTAAATTACATTTCAAAAGATTATAGTTTCATTTTAACACTCAGGAATCAATTTAATTTCAATGACATACTAAACTAGATTTCTAGCAGCATCCCCTTTTGTGAAGAGAATTACAAAGGATAATTAGTCCAATCTATGCATGTTTTAAACTGTTCTTCCAGATATAGCCTAGCAAGAAAAAAAACTGTATTATTTCTAGAATTTCTTCGCTATTTTTAGACAAATTATAACAGTGATTTTCTAAATGCTTTACTATTTCATTTGTTGTCTCTGCTTTTTGTTGACATATTTTCAAAAATATCAGGATTGTTAAACAAATGCATCTAAAGTAGAGAGTTATAGAGAAAAAAAAAAACAACACATAGATCTTTGAATAGTACATATAAGGAAGTGATATGATACATGTTTCTAAAATGACCAACCATGTTTTGTCTAGGTAATTCAGAAGAAATTAAGCGAAGCTGAGAGCTTTAATCAGGACCTGAAAATCAGTAAAAACTTCATTTTCTTGGGTAAAGGTATGGTTAGAAATGTATTTTAAAAGAAAAAATCATGGCAGAAGAAATATGTTATATGCTCTGTTTTCTGGAAACTGTTGTGGAGATATTGATAGCTGACCATACCAAAGATTTTATGTTTTGTTTTTTTTTTTTTTCTTTTTTTTAACCTTTGAAGAAATTACAGATGCATACATGCATATTCTCTTACTGGGATGACATTTTTCATTGGAAGACAAAAGTTTACTTAGAATAAGTATAAGGATTTCAGGTACAGAACCAGATTAAACCAGAGGGGTATACAAAACTACTTGTAAATTAGTGTGTAGCTTTTTATGTGTAGTGCAATCAGCAGGGTTTCTCAAACAACATGTGGTAGTTTTCTTTAGGAAGAGCAGGAGGAAGATGAGAAAAAGATATGCTGGTTCCTGGAAGGAAAAAAAACTGGGAGAAATGTAAGACTGGTGTAGGGAGCAGGAGATCACTGTGTGCTCTCTGGTGAATGTCTAGGGATCACAGAGGCAACTGAGGCTACTCTGAGGGCTTTCAGAATCAGCGATTCCCATGGGACACTGTGAACAGGCTTTGCAAGGCTTTTTCAAGTTGTGTCTCAGGGTAAAAGAGATTGTCCAGAGTAAGGAAAAACAACAGTAGCTGGGAAATCAGGGAATAACTTGTTGAGCTTTAAAGCTACAAAGACCTTGGACAAGCTTGACTTTCGCATTGTGTTTTCTTTTTCTATGGTCATAAATATTTCTTACCATTTTCTAGCTTAATAAACACGGAGTAGGGTTAGTTAAGAGCACGTGCAATCATTCCTCCAAAAGAGAAACTAAATTAATAAAGACATAAAAAAAGAGATCTTCTCCAAACAGATAAAAGTGAGTAGAAGCTTCCTAATAAAATGGGAACAAATAGTTAAGATCTTAAATGGAGGTAG
Organism: Columba livia; assembly: GCF_036013475.1. Classification (NCBI taxonomy): domain Eukaryota; kingdom Metazoa; phylum Chordata; class Aves; order Columbiformes; family Columbidae; genus Columba; species Columba livia. Next base: position 51,046,029 of record NC_088642.1, on the reverse strand, counting down.
TAGTAGTTGGAGAGTTTCCGCTCTTTAGTATATAGATTGAGTCTGAGGACCAAGGTGCAAGGACTGAGTCATAACTTGCCTGCTAAATGTGAAGGCTGCCCACTTCAGGAGTTACATAGGGGGGACACTTTGGATGTAGGAAAAAAAGCTATTAGTAATGGGTACATATCGTATCAGTGAAGGAGGGATATTCTGGAGATTTACCTCAGGATGCTACACAGAAGGCTGAAGTTCAGGACCTTAATAATTTGAAAAACTACTAGTTACACTTGAGAGATCAAGGATATAGTTGAAGATCTGGTGTCTAATGCATGGGACAGATAGTCATTCTGGGAGGAAAGATTCAGGTATGTCAGAAACCCTTGAACCCTATAGAAAGAAGATCTGATCTGTAAAGAAAGGTTACGCCTTAATTCTAATGGAACCAGACTGTTACAACTCAAAAAGGTCACAGGGAACTTCTGGTTATGAAAAATTGACAGCCGCAGAAGAGCATCTGGTTTGAGTTGACAGGACTAAAGTGTATATGACTAACATTTAATGTGTTTCTGAAAAGGCCAGGAGGAAAATAAAAGAATAATTACAATAAGTAAGGCAGGCAAATTAGTTACGTAAATGCCAGGTGACGGGGCATGCTGTATTGAGTGAGTGGGTTAAAGTAAAATGACATTAATTCTTGCATTCTAAAACTAGAATGGGACTCTAGAGTACTTGGAATCGAACAGCTGCCCTGATATAATGGGCATGTCACAGACCTGATGGAAGGAGAATGATTAGTAGGATAGAACAGTGCTTGGCTAGAACCTGTAGTGAAGTAGCACATACTGGGAGCAGCTCTGTATTTGAAGGATTACATAAAGTATCATAGCATTAAAATGGTCTAGCATAAGAGAAACCCCTACTGTAATAAAAATATAATAGTAAGACTGTAATACTGATCATTACTCAAGACAAAAACAGTCTCCAGGAACAATTGACCAGCTGGAAATTTGGAGTAGGGGGTATTAATAGTGAGAGATTTCATCTGTCCACAAAAAACAAATGAACAAACAAAAAATGGCAACAATAAAAACAACAAAACCCCACAAAACCGAACAAAAATCAAAATAAACCCCCAAAACAAAACATAAAACACCAAAAACAACAAAACTAAAACTAAAACAAACAAAAAAGCAAACAGGATCAATGCCACATCAAGATGGGATGTAGAAATAAAATTCGGGATTTAATGGCTTACTACAATCACAGATGGTTTATCTTTTGATTAAAAGCATTGAATCTAACTTGAGAGATTAGAAGACAAACAGCTCTGTAGAGTTAAATATTATAGTAGAGGAACTAAGCAAAAAAAAATACAGCACACAGACATTCCATTTCTAAGAAGAGATCTACATAAGCATGAGAGATTCAAACCCAAACCAACCAAACTAAAAAAACCCACCAACACTCTAAAACAAGCAGTGTCTTGGAGAAAGTCACAAATAAATGCTCTGTTACAAGCACATATAAACTGAATGCCAAAATTCAATGAGAAAATAAACAAGCAAGAAGCTTTGGAATCAGGGAGAATCTACCAAGAGAAAGGACTGGCTTTTGAAAAATAGTTGACATATACTAATGAAAATTGGAAGGTCTATAAAATACAATGGATTAAATATGTGCATGGAATTAAGAAGGCTAAAAAAGTATTAATAGAAGAATGCTTAACTAGAAGCAAATAATTTTACATTGAAAGAGGCATTGTGGGCATATTAAATATAATCCTTAAATGATATAAGGATCCCCATGGTAGCACTGAAGCCCTAATATTGTGCAGGGAGAGAACAGTACTTAAATGTCTCGAGATAAAGAAGATTTAGTGCACCTTGATTTTTTTTTTTCTTGTTAGTTTGCATTTGTTGTCATTCTTTTGTTGTTTGTTTGTTTTCCTGTGGTGTGTTTTCCTCTAATTGAAGGCAGGTCTATGATGTACTTTTGTATTTACAGAATAAAATGAAATAAAATTGCTTTCTTTATAATTATTCAACTACACAAACTGTGCTCAACAGTTAAAACATCTCTGAAGGAATTAATTGGAGACTTGACCTATAGTATAGTGATATCACCACCTGCCATGCAGGAGACTGGGATTTAATTTCCCAATGAGGAAGTCACTTATTGATCACTTCTTGATTCTTCAGTTGCCTAATAAGTTTGCAGATGGGAACCAGGGAGTGTTGATTGGTGTGAAATTGTTGTTTGTGCACCATCATGGAAGCAAATGGCAGCTGCAGTTCTCTAACCTGCCGCAACCCCACCACAGACAGATTGAGAGACCACACAAGCTAGACAGCTGTTTAATCTTCTCTGTACCCAAGGCAGCCATAGTGAAAGCTAGTATTTCATTTCTGGAAACATTCAAGATCAGGTTGTATAAGACTCTGAGCAACCTGATAAAGTTGAAAATGTCCCTATGCTTTGCAGGGGTGGTTGCACGAGATGGCCTTTGAAGGTTCCTTCCAACCCAAACTATTCTGTGATTCTATGATTACAGCTACTAAGTTCAGCTGGGTAGAGATTTAGTGAAAACCACAACCAGCTTTAGATGGACTGCATGAAAAGAATTGGTTGTCTGGATCATTTTCCTAGTAGGCAATGTAGACTGCTGTCTTTTCTTAAACAACATGATCAATTTAAAAGAAAAAGAGCAAATGTTCAAGCAGAGGCTCTCTTTTCTCACAGATCTGAACTTTTACTTCCTCCTTCTGAATAAATTGTATGGTAGAAAGGGTTGAAGTAGGCTAGCTATGATTTTTCTCCTTTCTTTTCCAAACTCACGCATTTTCAAGATACGTACTTGCTGATCTGTTTGGGAACACCTTCAGATAAACTGTGCTATTGCAATTTTATTATTCTAAAGGGCTTCAACCTGTGGAAATGGAAACAGAAATTTGCACTGAAATCTGATTGAACAATGTGGTCTCTCTTCAGAATACATTTTATTTTTCAAAGTCACCTTTTAAATTTAAAATACTAATTTGGAATACATTTTATCATTTTCACCCCATCTTTTCCTTTTTAAAACAAACCACTTTATGCCTGTTTCACCACAAAATAAAAGAAACTTGCCATGACTTTTTTCCTGTTCTAGACTAACAGTATTTTATATGCTAAAGAAATGCAGAGAAGAGCTTTTCTTCATGTTTTGTTATAGTCTGTAAAAATATCAATATTCTAGCCCAAAATTGAGTGATTCATACTTTTCTTAATAAGGAAGGACACAGTTTGAAAACAACAAATGTGAAATTCTTGAAATACTCCAGTGAAATAAAACTAAGTTCAGAAAACTTTATGAATACCATTGTCTACTTTTAAGTTGGCTGATATACATTTATTTTACCATTTGGATAGTACAGAGTTAAAGTGACTCTGCTCTGTGGTATCCCTGAAGCAAATGTCACTTTACTCAGGGAGACTTCTCTTACAGTAAATTCCTATGAAATATAGACTCATACCACTGCTGTAGATTCTGATAGTCACTTAAATAATTTTTCACAAAGGATGTATTTCTCTATTGAATTCTATAGATTTTTACAGTCATCCTGCAAAAAATTAAATTCCTCCCCTCCTCCCCTCCTCCCCTCCTCCCCTCCTCCCCTCCTCCCCTCCTCCCCTCCTCCCCTCCTCCCCTCCTCCCCTCCTCCCCTCCTCCCCTCCTCCCCTCCTCCCCTCCTCCCCTCCTCCCCTCCTCCCCTCCTCCCCTCCTCCCCTCCCATGGAGACAGAGCTGTGGTCTTACCTGCATGATGAAATTGGTTTTGTAAACACAACAGAGGTGATAAATTTATAGTAGATATATCATTTAAGTAAAACAGTATTTACGCTTCTGGTTATTTTCTCATTTGTATCAACCATAAGGTAGTTTTCAGAATTGCAAATATTCAAGGCAAAATATTGTATCTCAGCAAAAAACAAACAAACAAACTTTTAAAAATTCTATACAATATTTGAACATGGTTTATCCATTTGTATGACTACTACACTGTTTAAATAAGTGAAATACTCTCTTAAATTTTTATTTGGTCTTAGGAATGCAAAGTACATCTATTGATTTCTGAGTCACTTTATAAACCATGAATACTGAATTAAAAAAAAAAAGGCCTATCTATGCATTGTAGTGTCTACTGGAAAATATATACTAAGATCAAAAACTCCTTTTCTTCAGGCTAAACAGCCCCAGTTCCCTTAACTGCTCCTCATCAGACTTGTTCTCCAGGCCCCTCACCAGCTTTGTCATCCTCCTCTGCACTCTCTCTAGTATTTCAATGTCCTTCTTATGACAAGGGGCCCAAAACTGAACACAGTATTCATAAAGGTATAGAATACACTTCTCTTCAGATATGGAGGTAAATTAACTCATTGTAGAAATTTGTTTTATTCTAAAACTATTTGAGCACAGGAAAAGTTAAAGATTTTATCATGTTGGATTATTTCATAGAAGCAAAAAGTTTTGTGCTGAAGTACTTAATTTAGAAGTAATACACCCTACTTTATTTCAAGCTAAAAAAGCAGTGTGATTTCAATCTATAGCCCAGAGGCAATGAGTTCGGTAGTTCAGGACTAAATTTCTCATTAATTCAGACACAAGTACACGTTGATTTATAAGATCTCTTAAAATATTGAATTCTTCATTTCCATATTTTGATCAATATACTTCAAACTTCACGGCTCATTTCTGTTTGAAATTCCGTGATGCTGAGTCTGCTGTGCCTGAAAGGTGAATTCTAGGGCTAGATTCTGCCCTAGTAGAAAATCCTGGTTTCTTGTCCTCACGTTAAAAAGTCTACGTTAATTGATTGCAGGTGAAATGAAACATATACTTTTCAGTTCACTATTGTAGTATTCAATTTCCTGTTTGAATGTAAAATAATTATCATTGGAGGAAAGATTTATGTAGAAATATTACTTTTTGGCCTGTGGCATTTGTCCGGGTTGTCCAGATGTCAAATAAACTGAATACATTGAATTTAAAAATATCAAACATTCTGTGTTCTTTCCTATATTTCACATGTGTCAAGGAGGCAGAATTAGTTGCAGAGGACATACCAGAGCATTTCTGCAATGGTTAGTGGACAATGGTCTGAGTGTTTTTGTTGAGCAAATACAGTGTGCTTTATTTGCCATACACATACAGATGACTTCCAATGGCAAGAACAGGAGTCCTTTAAGAAGTAGTATGACACCTAAACATTTATTTTGGTTCCATTTCAGTCCCTGAGGGATATTGCATATTTTTTCTATTTTAATGTGTACTGTATAACATGTCAGTACCTTTACAAAAGTCAACACTTGGAGAAATAAGCAGGCATACGTGTGTTAGCAGAACGTAAACACTAAAGAAACCCAGATAAAAATTTTAATCACAGGATGTGGTCTGTTTCTTCTTTTATCTTATTTTGAGAAATTTTATGTTTCTTGCTGTTGGCTTCCTTGAATTGTCTCCAAGGAATTTAATAAAAAATATTGTTTTTTATAGGCCAGTGTTTCCAGACATAAAACAGCTTATCTAAGTTATACAGTTTTGGGAATCCATAAATAATTAAATGGACTTACTGCACAGTAATGCAATGATAGTGCATACATAGCTATGTATATATAACACTTACATAGTAGGTGATGCTTGTTGCACTTGCCAGGTTTATTCTCTTGGAACAGACAAGAAATTCTGTTGAAATATGGAACACTGATTTTTAATTAACTGGTCTGTTATGGAAAATGTGTTTTACATTCTGACCAATTTATGCTGCATTGTAAAGGCAAAGCTTTGTTATATGTGTAGAAAAGATATTATTTTCTTAATTACTTTTACTGTGAAGCAACTTTCACAACACTGGTACAAAGTATGAATAAGGAAAAAAATGTGTGAGCGGGTTACACTTGATCTTTGGCTGACCTCGTTATGCTATAAGCCATTTGAAAAAAAACTAACATCAGACTCTATGAGAAGTTCAGGCTGGCAGTCATAAAATAATCTAACTTGTATAGGACAACTAACACGACTGAACAGGTACGCTCTGACAGTGTAATGTGGATATCAATTCTGCTACAAAATATGAGAACCTACAAAATACAGGGTGTTACGTTGTTCTTATTTTCTTTGCTCAAATATCCTAAAGTCTCAGGAATATATGTCATGCTTTGTGTTTGTGATCACTGTTTTGGACTAGAACATGGATGGGTCAATTGGAGAGCATTATAAGTACAAGAAGTAATACCAAGACTTAAACAAATTTTCATTAGAGATTGTTTATTGTTGTGTTTTGTTGTTGTTGTTGTTTTTTTTTGTTACTATTTGGATTATTTTTTAAAAATCTTAAGCAAATTACAACAGAGGGGAGGAATAGAAAAAAATAATGTCAGACTTTTCATATCATTCATGGTTTTTTGAATGACAGGTTTAGCTGATTATTCAGCAGAATTAGATTCCATGCGCTACACACTACTACTTTTTTCTAAATATTTTTCAACAGAAAATAGTAGGGTTTTTTTCCCTTCAAAGACTTTCAGAATAAACGATCCTGAAAGGTTCTAAATAAGAAAAAACACAGGGAACCTTGTGACTTAAAGCACATTTTATTTTCGTGCATCAAGAAGACCTTTGCACTCTTCATTAGTTTCAGAGTGAAACAGAGTCACACGTCAGGAACAGGTCACCCTAATGAGCAAAAATAAAATGTGTAGATCACCTCAAGAGTTATTGGATTTTCTTTGTGGAATATTGGTGTATATATATATATATATATCTTTTTTTTTTCCCATTGAGAACTTTTTCTTGTGAAGTTGTGTTTATAATGGTAATGCTGTTTGTTTGTTTGTTTTTCCCTCTGGAATTTTCTCTTCTCTCATGATGCCATATAATTTTAAAGTTGTCTATATTCTAAATGACGGAATTTATGTTTAGAGTGCATTTTAAATTTAAAAAAAAAAATGTTGATAGAATAAGTCAGATGACAGCACAGAGTAAGTTGTTATTTTTCATTTTACAATTACAATAACTATTGTTGTTGTTATTAAAGCATTGATGGAACACTTATGGAACAGTAGGCAAACAACCATAGTTCTTGTCCTCAGGTACTCATATTGTTATTTGGAAAAAATCTATACATAGTCATACATTTATCCCATGAGAAAGCACTAATGACCAAATTTAACCAGACTATAAATACTGCCATGGTTTGGGGTCCTGAAATTTAAAGTAGATACAGAGAAAGCAATCAGAAGCATCCTAAGTACTATTACATTCACACATATGAATGTTATATAATTATTTCTGATGATATTTGAAGCTAACTAGCGTGAGACATACAGATGTGTAAATAATAAAACAAAAAGTCCAACTTAGGCCTTACTGTGCAAAAGTTTCCTGTTAGCTTGCTCTCTCTATCTGATATCATCCCTTTTCCCCATGTCTTCACCTTCCTCTTCTTAATTCCCTGTATTCCTCACTCCCACTGCTTCAACATCGAATCTCCCTGTACCTGAAGAATTTGATAAGGGACAAAGTTACCTGAGAAATTACTTTCTACACTGCTACTTTTAAGAAGCTGAAGATTTTCCAAATAATGATTATCCATGCATCAAATAAATCTTTCATCCAGTCTGTTTTAAGCCTGCTTAGGAAAATGCAAACCTTATGAAATGAAGCTCATGTTGAGCATCTCCAATACACTCAAATGCCAGCTGAAACACTGATATGCAGGTGTATTTTTATGCATGTATATTTTTATAAATGCATATATTATATCTATATATGTGAATGAATAGTAAAAATAAATATACTTATATTTCACACATTTATTTTTACACTTGATTTGTTATATTCTTTTCTTTTTGTTTGGTCACTAAAGAACATTTAACAAGAATGTTTCCTGTTAAGGGAAGCTGGTAAGCTGAGGAGAAATTATCTGTAAAGAATAAAGTATAGTAGTTACCATAATATCCTAAAGCTTCTCATAACAGTCATAGTTGCATATCCCACCTAAAATAAAGCCATAAGATAGGGAAAAAATACTCACTTTTTAAATGTTAAAAGTAGTAAGAAGTGTAAGTGCCTGCCACTCTCTACAGTGAAAAACAGTACCATAGGCATAAAGGTGGTGCAAACCAACCCAGATCTTTATAGATTTATGAGAACTAGGTAGTTCCACTTGTTCTTGTTCCTCAGTCCCTGTCTGGCAACTGCTGGAAAATTTTGTGTAATATCATTAATGTGGAAAACCTACTGTGTGTCAGCATGTGGAAAGGAAATCACAGAATCATAGAATGCTAGGGATCGGAAAGGACCTCGAAAGATCATCTAGTCCAATCCTCCTGTCAGAGCAGGAACATGTAGATGAGGTTAAACAGGAAGTTGTCCAGGCGAGTTTTGAATGTCTCCAGAGTAAGAGACTCCACAACACCCCTGGGCAGCCTATTTCAGTGTTCTGTTACCCTTCCTGAGAAGAAATTTCTTCTCAAACTTAAGTGGAACCTCTTGTGTTTCAGTTTGAACACATTACCCCTTGTCCTACTGTTGGTTGTCACCGAGAAGAGCCTGGCTGCATCCTCGTGATGAAATGTACTAAAACAGGAAGATAAACTGGAAAACTTTTCTTTATTTTGTGTAACCATCAACTAATTTTAATTAAAAAAAAAAAAAAGAAAGAAATAAAAAAGGAAGCAACAATTCAGAAGAATATTTTTATTATTCAGTGGGAGAAGTTCTATTACTTCTCAAGAGTCAGTGAGCCAAATCATTAAATGAAAAATTTAATGTTTCTAGAGAGAACTCCTTCATGTCCAGTGAAAGTAGAATGACAGACATTAAAAACAAGAAATTTGGGGTCATATTCATAGTTTTGTTGCTCTATGCTGCTGTGGTGGACTGTAGGATAGTATCCAAATTATGAAAGATCTGAAGAGAAAATTGCTTTAGTTCAATATACAGAATAGCAGTGGGACCCTGAGTCTGTCAAATATGGAAACACCAGATACTGCAAAAGCTGAAATTCAAACTTTATGGCTTATTTCAGTTATCTGAGCAACTTACAAATTTTAAAATCTACATGAACCAAAATAATTATTCTCTGTGATCAAACATGGATCCTTTACTTCTCTTCCCTTAAACATAAAGGCGAACATTTGACCAGCAACCAGGCTTATCTCCACTACAGCAGCAAAAATAGTGCCTCCAGGCAAGTATAAATGTGAACTTGGATGGTAATATTGTTGAGGTATAGGATAGATTAGATAGGAAAGATTTACAAAAGAATTATGGAAGTATATGATGTATACGTTTGTTAGAAAGGAAGACAGAGCTCAGCATAATTGTGTGGGGAAAAAAAAAAAGGGAAGAAAAGTGAAAAAAAAACTGTGGAGTGTTTCAGATCCTATGAAGATCTCAGTATATATCAAATTCTATAAAAAGATAAAAACAGAACGATATTTCCTGGTTGAAATTAGGAAAAGTAATTGTTTATCAAGGTGTTGCTCTTCCTGCAGATAAGCACTTTCTTAAAGCTGAAGAGCTCTCATCTCCATGGACGAGGTTATAAAAAAAGCATACATTTGGCCAAAAATGTATTAAATGTGTTTGAATATACAAAATGGCCCTAAGCATTTATAACATCAACGTAGTTATGAAGTAAGGAGGAGGGTGGGAAAGTTTGTTATTTTACATTAATTGTAGGGATGAAATCTGTTTTACACAAGAAAAAATGTTATTCTGTTTTTTTCTTAGGAAAAGAAAAAAACTGTTGCAGTCCTGACTGCAATGTATATTTATCAATTTTCGATCCAATATTCATCTGTATTAACCACCTAAAATTTCCAGTAAAGTAAATTAAATCCATTGGTGCATAGCACTTTTAGAATTGACCCAGTGTTTATTACTTACATTTTTATTGGAGAGTAATCAGTTCTTAATTGGTAAGCTCTTGAAATGTAAATAATGTTGGTTTGTTTTTCATTTACGTGGTTCATTATTATTATTATTATTATTATTATTATTATTATTATTATTATCTTTTTCATGTTTCAAATTGAAATTAATTAGACCCTTCCTGATTTTTCAATTCATCTAGGAGGCAGTCATCTAATTTTCAGCATCATATTAGTTCTCATTAACAAGGGACACATGGATGTTTTGGATTTAAATCATTAGAACTGATTTTGTAATGCCTTTATTATATGTTGTATTCTGTAATCAAGATACCAAGTTTAATTGTTGGAAGAACATTTAGCAGCTGTTTAGAAAATCTTACATAAAAAGCAGTTCTTATTAAGGCAGTTTCCAAAAAGTGAATGTATGTGTCAAATGAAATTCCAGTCTTCTTAGTCCTGGGTATAATTCTAACTGAAGCTTTCTTTGACATAAAAGTGTCATGGTTTGTAAATGTGCTGGATGACAAGAATCCATTCCTTGACTGTTCTACCATTATTCTATGACAGATAATTTAGAAACCATCATAATCTTCTTGTTGGTACAATTCATACTGCTATGACTTCTTATTTAATAGGATTTTTTTGCAACACCTTTGTTCTCACTTTGTACCCTTTTTCTTTCTCATGTAAGAATGCATCAGTCATTATTTTTTTCATAGGTACTTCCTGCCTGCAATCTTATATCTAATGAGTACTTGAAGCTGGATGTCTCTGGAAATGCATTTTCAACTTGTCTTAGTAATAAACTCTATGGCTTCCAGTTGGTCATATTTCATAATCTTCCTGAATCCCACTTTCCTTCACTGGTGTAAAACTACAAACTTTTAAAAATAATGTCTTTTATCTAGGTTTTTCTCATGTGCACTGTAATACAGATGCCCTAAAATATAGAGTGTAATATTTCTTTCCAACAGAAATTCTCAAAGTTTTCTCCCAACAGCATAGTACACCACATTGTACTTGTGATGGTGACATCTGTTAAATGTAATGAGAATAATTTAGTCAGTTAAAGTACTTAGGACTCTACATAACTCCTTGATATCAGAGAAGAAAAATATGGAGCCTGTCTTCTGATATTCAGGTGAGAGGCAAAGAACAGCCTGTAGTTTGAGTGGAAAATAGTGAAGAACAATCTATAAGAGCACGAAGTTAATTTCTGTGCAGGCATTTCTGAAGAGAGTTACTGTGAAACTGGATTAGTTGGAAGATGAGTACTTGCTCTGAAATCTGCAAAGGCTTGTTTGTCTCTGCTAAAGGCTTTAAGGTAGGGATTTTTTCCTCCTCTTTTCTTTATTTTGTTCTGTCAGAAGATGAGTACTATCATCAACATATTTTCAAAAAAGGAGATTTAGAGAGTGTCAAGTGGCTTTTAACAAACATAAAGGAACTTCACCTGTACCACAATTTTTTGGTAGCTGATAATCTGTATTTTACAACTGAAAAAACATATAGTTCATTATTTAGCACAGGGTTATGTCCTCTTTACCATTTTTTTCCTCCTTAGCATCATGACCATGGGCTATGATGTTTATTGCCCAAGTTTGTCCATTTAACTTAATGTATGCATGAATTGTGTAGGAATTTTCAAGCAATTATATTTTCATGATATATTATCACCCATTTCCTGTGACTTGATTTCAGTGGACAGAAATCACCACTAAAATAACTCAATGATACCCATTTAATCCATGTAGTAACGTCAAGTTAATTTTACTGCACTTCTCTAATATTGTTGAGGGAAAGACTTGGTATCCTTTAAAGAATAAGAACTTTTAGGGTTTCCGGAACTGGTTACCATGCTAGCAAAGAACCTAAACTGGGTCAGAGGAAGAAGAGACCATTTACTGCCTTATGCATGCTTTTTTTTTTTTCCTAAATTATTTTTCAAATATAGAAGCACATTTTATGCAGAACTTTCACTTCTCTTTTCAGCTCTCACTCTAGAATTAACTGAATTGGGATATCGTTCTTTAATGGTTGTGCACTGGATGGAAAGCTATGATATATAAGCAAAGTAAACCAGTTGATCTAGTATAGATAAAATTATACTAAAGCATGGTGAAAGGTGTATATAGGCCCTTTAAATGTTAGAAATAGTCAAAATAACATTACCAATATCAGCAGTGCCTTTAGTTGAAGTCAAAACTATTTCCATTGCCTTGTTGAGCATTGCTCTTGAATTGTATACATTTTTCAGAAAAGTGTTGGTACCTTACAAAGACTTTTAAACCTTCTCTAACCTGACCAGGGAAAGCAAATAGATTCCTAGGCAGTTTTGTCAGTATTACTGAAACAATTGTTTATCCCAGGTTACAGCTTAAGCAATGAAAAATAATCAGTTTTGGGTGTTTTTATTTATTTCATTTTTGTTCTCTCTCTCTTTTTTTTTTTTTTTTTTAAATCTGTGTGTGTGTGTGTGTATGTGTTTTGCCTGTTGGACTTTCAGGAGTTGAAAGGAAGAAGATGGGGTGGGGAGTCATTCATGGTTCAAATCAGGATTCTGAAATTTTCAGTAACTTAATAGGCTAGATATCAAGAAGCATTTTTCTTAGACATCTACAATGTTGCCTTGTAGAATTTTACGTAACTTCACAGATGATAGACCTTTTTTTCCTGAAATCACCTCTATATTTTTAAATATCACAAAATAATGCAATATTATGGTTACTTAATTTTCATTCATATTGCTAATCAAAGATGAAATTAAAAAATGAAACAAAACAGAACAAAAAGTTTGAGTTAGTAGCCTGACTGAAAAAAAACATGGCATTACTAGTTCATAAGAAAAGGAGTTTCCAGTACATTTAGCTAAAGTATTTTTTCTTTAATGCACTTCAAATTGAGAGGAAAGTAATTTATCTAAATGCTTGCCCTTTAATTTATAAATATTCTGAAATTTTTTCAGTTTTGGCACACGTAATGTAAATTCACTTTTTTTTTTTTTTTTGCTCAGACATCAAAGGGACCATAACATCTGGGCTGTGCTGACTGCATTTGCAGTTCTCATTTTCAAATGCTAAATCACCTTGTGTTTTATAAATATAAAGGTTTTATATGACACAGCAATCTTTTTAGGCAATGAAGGATAAAAATTAAACCACTTTATGTGCAAGCCCCCATACAGAGAAATTATGAAAAAAAAATATATATATTTGCTTAAAATATTTTTAAAAATTGTTTAGAGACTCACAGGTATGACATCGCAGTTTATCTCATAGCATACAAGTCTACAGTGGTTTACATCACTTCATTTAAATTGATGTTTTGTTACTTTGTTAATCACTGAAATAAGCAAATATAAGATTGCTTCACTGCCTATCTATACACACACTACCATATTCATATTCTGACATAAGTCCTTATATTATAACATCTTAAAGATCACTGTGAGAGGGTTATTTTATTTCACTGTGAATTATACTTGTACACTCTGAAGAAGTAGCACCTCCTTCTATAATTTCATTTAATTCATTAAAAGTACCAGAAATAAGCTTGTAAATTGACCATAAAGATAAGTCTCTTCACATTGGCCATTGCTTTAAGCCTGAACCACCCAGGCAGCTAGCCTGCTGGGAACTGGTTTACTACCCTCAGCAGGAAAGGAAAGGATTTGAGGAGACCATCTTTACTGGCTTCACTGTTTTTTAAGGGAATGTTAAAAGACAAATCCCAAATAAATAAAACCAGAAATTACTATCTTATTCTAAACTTCATGTCTGTTAATGTTATATTAGGCATTAATATTACTAAGATGAACAATAAGGTTGTTACTTCATGAACTTTAAATCATAACACTCTTGAGAGAGATCAGTGAAGGTTGCCTTTTAACTTGCAAGCTTGCACAGCCCCAGTAAAATCACTGCCATGTGTCCTGTGGTCACCCTGAGGCCATACTGCAAGTAACAGAATGCACACAGAGTAGGGGAGTTTTTTTGAGTCATGTATACAGAAAATATTGATTTGCTAACATCAAGTAGCATTAAGATAATCTGTCTGATGTTGCCACCTGATGTGTCAATGTCAGCTGTTGTCTTGGCCACCTATCAGAGAGATACATAAGGCCTCTTAGATTTCTTCTGTTGATTAGATTAAACCCTTTCAAATGAAGCTGTAAAAGCCTTAATTAAAATTCCAACCAGCCACCACTCTTTATTCATACTCACACTTGGAATACTGTTCAGATTTGGGCTGAACTGGCTGTTCCTCAATAATAATGATTAAAATCAAAAGGAACACAAATACATTTTCCAAACTTGCTTCTCTTTGTGAACAATATTTCCTGGGTCAAATTTACCTTATAGAAACATTTCGCATTAAGCCAGAATGACATAATAAGATGGCTATAGACAGAAACATGTTGCAAAATATATAAAAAAGCAGATTTTTCAGAATGCCTTTTTGCTTTTAGAGAGCTCTTTATGAGTGCCAAGGTGTATGAGGAGGAGAATTAGAGACACAGTTGGACAGAGATGTACCTTATATTTACTTTAAGTCCTAATCCAGCAAACAGTTCCTTATCACATTTGCTAAAATTTAATAGCATGTGTAGTCAGCTGTTTTGGAGACTGTTGCTCTAAAATAGTTTTCTGTAGTGAATCAGTACATATAAAACATGAAGATTCTGTAAGTCTTACAAAGTTTCCTTCTAATTCTGAAAATTCTCACTGAACATTCAGCAGCATTTGAATAACTCGGTACCCTGAGTGCTGCAGGTTGCTTACTAGGTTGAAAGCCAAGTTTAAATCCACTTCAATTGTAGCTGTTAACTCTTAGCACTTCCGCCACTGTAGATCATAATGTCTCTATGTAAGACACCCAGTAAATGGGTCAAATTTCATAGTCAACTCTGGTGACATGTCCAGCTTCTCACATGAACTCTATGGCACAGGTATTCCCTGGAGAATATGGTGTCCTTTCTTCTTTGTGATGTTCAGAAATGGTCTCATTATTGCATCAGATGAAGGATCTCAAACACAATAATTCTTCATTGTATAATTTTGATTTAACAACATGCAGTGTTGTTATCTGCCTGACAGTAAATAGAGCAATCTGATTGTGCATTTGAAAACTTTCATGTCTAGACACATGAAGCAACACCTTATTCTGATAATCCTCATTTTTAATTATATCATTTTGATAGTCAACCTGATATGGTCAGTGTTAATATTTTTCAACTAACAGACCAGATCTCAAATGTGTGTACTAATGCAGAAGTACGTAGCAGTTTTATGGTCTCAGCTACCGGTGATGCTCCTTTTTGTCTCCATGCTCACCCTTCATGTCTTATTTCTTTGTTTACCTTGCACTTCTCTACTCTGCCTACCAGGGCCTCCTGTGCCTCTCATAATCAGCCTTTTCCACTCATGGCAGACTCTGACCTTTTTCTTTCCACCCTTTGCTTCAGCATCACTGTTTATAATAACATAGAAGGACAAGTCTTTCTTGCATATTCAGAAGTTCAGCTTCATGGAAAAAGAAGAAAAACTTTCCCCAGAGACCAGTAGTCGGATTATTTCATCTGTCAGAAATTAATAGCTGGGTAAAAGTAAATCATATGCCCTTGGAACTTACTGTTTTGCTAAATTTGGCTTGATTCTACATGGCTAGTAATTTCAGAGCTTTAACTTATGGGTAATGTTTCTATCAATTTTGTAATATTTTAATCAAAGTTTGGAGACAACAAAACTGAGAGAAAAACTTTAGGAATTTTTTGGTATAAAATAAGTGATTTTTTAAAATGATTTGTTCTCAGAAATAGCTGACACACACAAAGTACCCCAAAATAAAGAAAAGAGTGAGGACAGAATTTTGTTTGTTTGTTTATTTATTTATTTATTTGCCAGATGGAAATATGGAATTTGTAAGGGCCAGGCTCAGGGTTCTCTGAGATCGTGCTCTTTTCATAGACCAAAGAAGCACAACGAATTTCCTCAGGGACTGGGCATGTCATACCACTGATAAAACAACAATCAGTAAAAAAAATCCAAACCAAACCAAACAACACAAAACAAATGCAAAGAAAAAGAACTAACAACTATAGATTGGCATAATAAAATATTTCCCCCCTCAGTATATAGGATTTTCCTTACAAAGTTATAGTCATTCAAGTTGTAAAATGAATGATACTAGTTTTGAACTTGCTGTCATATTAAGGGCTGTATATATCATTGTACTATGGAGTAAAAAAAACAAAACAAAAACAAAAAAACACAACTTCATGTCATTGTAAACAATAAAATTCTATTTGTTAAATGTGGTTCACATAATTTGCATTTGTGACAATTTTCCCCATCTTGAAAGATTTTGAGATGTTGCAATTTGAAACACGATATTCACATGTGCTATAAAACTAATTAGATTTAATTTAGATATATTATTGATGAATTTTCTATCTTTTTTGGTGGTCTGTAGTAATGAATTAATGGAAGCTAGAGAAGTCAATACTAATTTAATTTTAAGTGCTGTGAGAAATTTTGATGTTTTTGAAAAGACTCACCTTTGAACTATAATTAAGCCTAGATTTTCTTGAAATTTCTCAAGGAAGATTTAAGTTACTCATAACAAAACTGGGCAGCTGGTTAATCTGTTATTCTATAATTCTCTCAATTTTTAAACTGTCTTTCATTGAGAATATCATTACCAGCTTCAACAATGATGGCACTTGACTTTCTGCGTGATAGTAGTGTACTCTGGTGAAAGATTTTAATGTACTCATTTGATCTGAGCTAGAAAAATGTGCTGGTTTTGCTACCCAGGAGTAGTACATCCATTCTAACCAAACACTAATAGACATTTTTTATGCACCACCTATATTCCATATCTTCTTACAGTCCTCAGGCACCTCTTCTGTTCTCCAAGACCTTTCAAAGATAGTGGAGACCAGCTTAGGAATAACATCTGTCAGGTCTCTCAGCACTTGTGGGTGCATCCTACCAGGGCACACAGATTTGTGGATGTCCAGTTTGCTTAAACGATTTCTAACCTGATCCTTCTTGACCAAATGAAAGTCTTCCTTTCTCCAGAGTGTCTCTCCTACCTCCAAAGTCTGGGATTCCTGAAGGTTGGTCTTACCACTAAAGACAGACACAAAGAAGGGATTTAGTAACACCTTCTCTGTATCATCTGTCAACAGGCACCCATCTCATTCAACAGTGGACCTACATTTTACTTAACCTTCCTTTTGCTGCTGATGTACTTGAAGAAGCATTTCTTTTTTCTTTGGCATTCCTGGTCAGACTGAATTCTAAGTGGAGCATAGTCTTTTTCCGTACATCACTGCATAGCCCTTTATCACATCTGTTATTGTCCTTTTTGCTTTGTAATTATTTTTTTATAATGCGTTAGAGTTGTAAGTTTGGATGTCAAGTTCTGTTTCACATGCATACAATAGCCATCCAGATACAGTATTATGGAAAGCTGTGGGAGCAGGAGCAGAAGCAAAAGTATTAAGATGTGATTTCTCAGAGATTTACTTGACAGACATTAAACAGTAACTACAATGTGAAAGTATATGTACAAATTAGGTCCTCTGAACAAACCAGTAGCCGTAATATGAATAACATGCCCCTTCCTAAGTCTATTATTATTAAATTAAACAAATAAACAAAACCACACTACAACACACACACAAACCATGATACTTAGTCCTAATTTATGTCAAATCAAATAATCTTTCTTTGACTTTTGACAAGTGACATAGTTTTATTTACTGTTTTTCCTTTATTTTGGTAAGTTCTCCTTTCTGTTTAGTCCAGTTTACAGGTGTGAGAACAGAGCAGGAGAAAATTTCTTCATAGTCTTTTGAATGAGCAATACATTCCTCCAAGGACGATTTCAAGGACATATGTCGCTTGTGTGCAAAGATATATATTTCATCTATCATTTTGTACTGTATGTTTTGTTGTTGTTGTTGTTGGTTGGTTTGGCTGGCTTTTGTTGGTTTAGTTTGTTTATTATGTACTTCTGAATTGCTCATGAATATTTAATGTTGCCTGTCTGTATAATCTTAATCTGAGTTTAAGCAGGGAGAGTGTTTGTTTTCCCCTTTAATACAAATTAAAAGTTTTCTAGTTTTCTAATTTTAGTGTTCCCTTTTGTAAAAGAGTGTTAATTGTTGTTTGTAATAATACAATTGCTGTTTGGAACCATAGAATCATTTAGGTGGGAAAAAACCTTTAAAATCATCAAGTCCAATGACCCACCTAGCACCAGGTCCACCACTGAACTATGTCCCTAAGCATGTCTACACATCTCTTAAATACCTTAAAAGGGATGATGACTTGATAAACCTTTCACAGAAAAATTTTGTCCTAGTATCCAAACTAAACCTCCCTTGGCACAATTTGAGGCCTTTTCCTCTTGTCCTATCATCTTGGGAAAAAAAACAGCACCCACCTTGCTACAACCTCCTTTCAGGTAGTTACAGAGAACAATAAAGTTTCCCGAGTGTCTTTTTCAACAGGCTAAACAGCCCCAGTGTCCTCAGCCACTCCTCATCAGACTTGTGCTCCAGACCCCTCTCCAGCTTCATTGCTCTTCTATGAACTCAGTCCATCACCTCAGTGTTTTTTCCTGTAGCGAGCAGCCCAAAACTTAACACAGTATTGGAGGTGCAGTCTCACCAGTGATGAGTACAGGGGAACAATCACTTGCCCAGTCCTGCTGGCCACACTGTTTCTGATACAAGCCAGAATGCTGTTGGCCTTTTTGGTCACCTGGGCACACTGCTGGCCCATGTTCAACTGGCTGTCAACAAACTCCTCCAGGACTTTTTCTACCAGGCAGCTTCTTAGCCAGTACTTCTCAAGCCTGGTTATTGTTGCATGGGGTTGTTGTGACCTAAAACCCATACATGGCACTTGGCGTTGTTGAACTTCATACAGTTGACTTCAGCCCATTGATCCAACTGGTCCAGATCCCTCTGGAGAGCCTTCCTACCCTCCAGCAGATCAACACTCACATCTAACTTGGTGTTGTCTGCAAACTTACTAAGGGTGCATTCAATCTCCTCATCCAGATCATTGATAAAGAGATTAAACAGATCTGGCCCAAATACTGAGCCCTGGGGAACACCACTTGTGACCAGCCACAGACTGGATTTAACTTCACTCATCATAATTCATTGGGACCAGACAGACAGATAGATTTTTACCCAGTGAATAGTACACCTATCCAAGCCATGAGTAGCCAGTTTCTCCAGGAGAATGCTATGGGAAACTGTGTAAAACGCTTTACTGAGGTCCAGGTAGACAACACGAACAGCCTTTCCCTCATCCACTAAACAGGTCACCTTGTCATAGAAGGGGAGAATTTTAGTCAAGCAGGAACTGCCTTTCATAAGCCCATGCTGACTGGGCTTGATTACTTATTTGTCCTGTATATGCCATGTAATTGCACCCAAAGTGATCTGCTCCATGACCTTCCCTCGCACCAAGGTCCGACTACCAGAAAACCACTAAAATATAAAGAATATGTATCTACTTTAAATAATATGTAGTTAAAGACACCAATTTTGAAAAGACTTATACATAAAAAACCATCACTAACATGACTAAGTCCACTAACTTGACTGACGTTGTTCAGATTTAAAACAATGTAACCTGGTGAAGAATTGACCCTATATGACTTTTAAACAGGAAAAACAAAATAACACAAAAACCAAACCAAACCCAAAAAAGATGGGAGATATTTTAAAACACTCAATTATTTCAGTTTTCTAGATTGTGAAAGTGGGATTTTTTATTAATGACTAAATAATTACTCCCACTTATTTATATCAAGTTAGTCATACAGGATCATTGATATGAGAAAATATCTGAGAGCTCAACCTTATTGATCAAAATAGTGCCCAGTGCTAGTTAGAGATTTTTCCCTTTCAGCAAGTTAAAATGGATAAGATTATGACTCATTCTTTGGTTTGCTAAGACTCTTCAATGGAGTCAGCAGGAACAGTCAGCATTTACCAAGTTAAAATTATGTTTATATACACCACTTTATTGTATAGAGGTATAAATCTGCTCACAAAGCTTTTTTTCACCTCTGTTCATGGGAGGGGGAAACCAAAACCCATTAAACTGTTCTCAATGGTTATTTTCCATCCAACCTATGACAAAGCACACATCTTTGCTGCTATCTGAGAAGGTTCTGTTTTAACTGAGCCCGTAGCATTAAGTGAATGATCCTTGAACTATGTGAAAGGCTAACTTAATGTTTCAGGAAATGGACTTGAAATTGCATGTATTCTGACCTGTAAAATATTGGGTGGCATATTTGGTAATGCTGATGAACTGTATTCCTGAATAATTACTCCGTGGATGGTTCACTAAAATTAATAAATAATTTCAGTTCAATTACAATTTACTGAGTTAGTTCTGAGAACAATTTGAAAAGCTGTTTTTTTTTTTTTCTGGAAGTCAGGCACAATAATACCCCCTCATCTCTCTTAAATATCAGCTAAAGCCACATACGTTTATAAGGAAGTAAAGATGCTATCATATCTGCAACAGCTTTCAATCAGTTCATGAGCATATCCCAAAAAGGATAACCTCAAATAAGGATTGGCCATTGATCTGTTCTGCATAACTTTTATGACAGAGAGAAACACAGTTTAGCTGTGGAAAAGAAAATTGGTTCAAATAAGTAACAGACTGGAGATTTTTCATGTTTTGCTTGTTCTTCCTCTGGTATATTGCCATCTGGAGATTTCCACAGGGTATGTTGCTCATCCCACTTTGTGTATGTACATTTTACCATGCTTGCTATTTAAATTTTAAACCAGTATTTCTGAAAACATAAAAATTAATAGAAACATTCCATATTAATTTTTATTTTAGAAAAATGTCTACTAATATCTAGATTGATATAACATTCATTTAAGTTTACGTGTTTATCAAAGGAGAGTAATAATACTTTGCTTAGCAAAACAATTTACATCTTTCTTAAATTGGAAAAAATAAAATGTCACACTATACAGCACAGATTTACCAAACAGTCAAATGTTAGCACCTGTCTGAAAAAAAAAAAAAAAAAAAAGAAAAAAAAAGGTAAACAGGAGAAGATTATTTAGTGTATTCTCAATTTGGGGCAATAGAAATTAATGGTGTGTTTGCTATTAATTTAAGTGGAAAAACAGGTTCACTGATAAACAGGATAATCACCTTGGTGAAAATGGTGTCAGTCTGACCTAAGCTGGATAATGCTTTTGTCCTTAACTGCAACCCTCACTTTTATTTTTATATGCTGTTGCTAATCCTTTCAAAATTGGAAATGTGGGGCTCAGGTTAGCAAAATACAATTCTATGTTGACCAAAAAAACTGAAAGTAGTTATATACCTGTCCTGGTTTTGTTAAAAACAAGAGCAGTTTTCTCTTTTAGTGACTTTTCCTCTCAGCTAAGTGCCTTCTAAATGCCTGCATTTTTTTCTCAGACACTGTAATTGGTGCTGATAAGAGGACCAACCGAATGCTGAAAAAGCTTGTGTTTAGATTTATTACTACAGTAACCAAGGTTAACTGATAACGGGACATATTTGGAAAGAGGGGCAGATGGAACAGGTGACTAAAACTGACCAGCTGAATATTCCATCCCATAATCATCATACACCCTATATAAGATGGAGATCATGAGGGTCTAGCCCTCTTCAACCATGGCTGGCATCTAAGAGGACCCTCTCTGCGTGCGTGCAATCTGTAGGCCTCAGGGTCTGAAATCCAGTTTCTGGTTTTGCCGTGAAGTCCCGTCCATGACTCCTGGGTGCCTTTCCCAGCTCCGCCACTGCTGGAGTGAAGCCAACTCCATATAGAGCATTCAAAATTGGTTTTGTATATTTTGTATATATTCTCTATTTATTAGTAGCATTAGTAAAACCCCTTAAAACCTTTCAATTTGATGTTCAAGTCTCTCTTCCTTCCTTCTTATCTTCCTTATAATCTTTCCCAATCTAAAGGAGAGGGTGGAGGGAGGGTGAGGGGTAACAAGGAGCATCTGCCATGGTTTATTGTCCCCTTACTTTAACCTTGACAATACCACTGCAGAAAAACTGTTTTAATTGTGATGGATAATAATGTTGAAGTTCCTTGTTTTCTTTAGCATCATGGGTTTTGTCAGGTTACATGATAAAAGCTGGTCTGTGCATCAACCAGGGAGCATAGAGGCAATGGCAGGAGGAGGAACCAAAAAAATACCTTGACCCAGTTACCCCTAGGCTCATTACAGGTGCATCAGCCCATCAAAGACCCACCTGCACAAGCACAGCAGGCCAATAGTTGCAGGTGGGGAAGGATGCATTTTCTGGGCTTCCAGGGCTGTCCCAGTAGAGCCTCAGCCCCAGTGTCCAGGTATGGAGGATGAGGGAGTTCTTGTTAACTGTCTGTGTGTATATGTGCATGTGCAATGGTCTGTATCAGAAGCTGTAGTGGGGCTGTAGCCTTGGGGATTGTATGTGCCACTGTCAGTAACTGGGGAGACTGCGATCCAGTCATAGTAGTTAGGCAGGCTGCAGGCTGCAGGTCTGAACCAGGCAGTTGGCGGCACCCAGCTCACACATACGTGTATGCATATTGTCACTTACAAACCCCCATCTTCTCAGCCAGTGAGAGGAGCAGCATGAAGTTGTCACTGTGTTAATGTGAGTGCTCTGAGTGTCCATGATCCACGTGGCCAGCTGTGTATATACGTGTGGTATTAATGTTTTCTTTGTGTGCATGTGCCTTGTGGGAACTGAACTTCAGCATTCCTGCTGGTTGGATTTAGGCACGTGGAGCCACATCACTCTAGATTGTTGGATCTGAAATGAAACTCTGACAGTTTTTCGAATATCCAGTCCGGCTACAAATTAGGTACTGTTTTGTTTGTTTGTTTTGTTTGTTGTTGTTTTTGTTTGTTTGTTTGTTTGTTTTTGTTTTTTTTTTCAGATTACTGAACAGAAATACAGAATCTCTAAGCTTTTTTGTATTCCTCATTCCATATAGAATTCAATCTTGACAGCTCTTCTCTTATGGCTATACAAATGGTTTTCAGTTACCATTTGTAACACAAAAAACTATTGTATTTTATATTTTGTCCTCCTTTAGTTGGATATAGCAATATGCAGTTATCTAGATATACATATACAGATTTACATTTATAAATATGGGTGTAAACTATTTTAGCAGCTAGATGAATCTGTCTCTCTGGTACTGATTATGTGCACTGGTGTAGGTCCACGGAAGAGAAGCCTGTACTTCCACAGAGTGAAGACTAATGAAATGAATCTAGTACAAAAAGCAGCAGAAGAGAAAACAAGGTGTATAATTTAGTCCTTTTGCACTTAATCACAACCTGTGGTTTCTGGCTAAATAATCTTTCTTTGACTATAATCATATACTTAAAATTCAGTTATTAAATTGCATGTTTTCACACTCCTGCACAGTGCTGTTCACTTACATTTCTCCAATACTATTTGTCTCTTTAGTCCCTTGACCCAACTTGGCAATTTATTTTTGACACACTGTGATTTCTGTCTTTTTGCTGTGTGAGAAGTCTGACTTATTTGAACTTACAAGGCAGGTTGTTGGATGCTTCTTTGTGCCTTTGACTCAAGCGACCTTATAGACTCTGTGTATTTTAGTGCTGCCATAGAGAACACGCATGTTTCTCCTCTGTGCAGTTGTTCCTTTATGTGCCATTCATTCTGTTTGTCTTTGAGTCATCTGCCTTTTCAGTAATGCTATTAGTCTTTCTCTATTATTTGCACTCTCCCATTCTTGCTAGGGTCTCTTCAGTAAGCAGGCTGTTTTCCTTAGCTTCTTCAATAATAGCATCATAATGTAGAGGACTGAGAATGTGAATTCACTTTATCTCAGAATTTCCTCCTTCTTTCAAATGGGCTTTTTACATTCCTTAGGTATATTTTGAAAACTGTAGTTGTGCTAACAGATATGGCAGCACACATTTTAGTCATCTGGCAAGCGTCAAAACATTATCACAGAGCACAGGTAGATCAGTTCTTGCTGAGGTGTCATCGTATGTGAATCTGTTACCTTTGATGCTTACAAAGACCTGACCAATGCCTCTCAGTCTAATGAAAATCTGGAAATTGAAGACACTTAAGAAAAACCAATATGTGATTCCAAGGATGCCTTAGACCACGATAATTGAAATGTATTTCTGCTGAAGGAATTGGTAGGTGACATAATGGCTTATCTTATTTCATTTTCACACTTTTAAAAAATGTGTTAACCAGCATTTTATATTAAATATTGTGCTTATGGTAGATATAATTTAGCTATAAAATTGCAAAGGAGATAAAGATGAGTTCAGGAACTTCAGTTGTTAATGTCACAGCTATTGTAGTCCTAAATTCTGAAGCATATTTATAGTTGCATCATTGGTGTTCAGCTAACTGGTGTTCAGTTTTTATGATTTTCTATTTCTAGATAGCTTAAAAGGAAGATTCATTATAAGGTTTTTTAAATTGTCCTCCATACTTTTTCGTATTTTAGTGAAACAGTTCTGCACATTAACCACCTGAGTACAGGGCAGTACTACCATGGCTATACTGCTTGTGGATGAGTGGCTAGTTCCAGCTCAGTTGTAGTACAGCTTTGACCAGCTGGATTTGACATGGGAGAGAGACTGTTTTGCTATTTCCATTCTTTATGTTAGGCATAAGTAGAAACAGATTAATTCACTATGAAAAGGAAAATATTTTAAAAGTAAAGGACTAAGATTAGTATTTAAAATGTTTTATTATATTGCATTTGATATCCCTGAATACTCACTGTCACACACTAGAGACATTTTTCTTTTGAATCTACAGTGTGTGTCAAAGTGTTTTGGGTGATTGTAAAGTATGAGACTCTTATATCTATTATTCTATAAGCAATTCAAACAAATGTTGAGTGAGATTTAAGTCTTGCTAATTCATTTTAATAATTCCTGTTTAATTCACTGGTATTATTATGACTAATTGCTAAAGTAGCTAAAATGCTGAAGTCATAGCAGTTCAACGTCCCTGAGGTCAAGAGATATTTTTTCCCTCTTGCTTCTAAAGAAGCTCATTAGTCTGAAGCCTATCAACCTTTTACATTATACAAACTTCCAAATAAAGAATAAATGAAACATTGTATTCTTGTTGCAATATTATTTTTTATTAGGTCATGTGAACACTTCATAAGTGAAATAATGGCTTATTGCATTCTTCTCTAAAATTTATGTCTCTGTTTATTTTTTCCATTGTGTCATAATCCTGGTCATTATCCTAGAAACAGTGAAGGGTGTAGAGATCTTTAGTCCTGTGATTACACTTTCAAACACATTTATGTATGTTTGAAATTATATACATCGGGACATAGTACTAATTCTATCACCTATCCTGATTAGATTTTAGCATTATGCCAGCCCACCCTCAGTGAGGGTTAGAATATCTTTCTGCTTAATGAGCTGTGTTAAGTTCTCTAATTGTATGTATTTAGTTACTTTGCCACAATGTCTGGTGCTCTGCAGTGCCCTGCAGTCTGATAAATGCTCCAAAACTGCTGAAATCTGTGTCATGAGGATGACTCAGAAGCATGTCCATTTAAGAAAACTACAATCTTTTTCCTGACAATGTAAGATTACACAAGTTTTTTCATGTCTTTTTCCAAGCTGTGGTAATTAACTATTATGTTACTCATGATATGTTACATCATGATATCAGATAGCCAACCTTTCAGTCTATTTACCTGCACTGCAGCCTTAAGGAAAAAAAAAAAAAAAAAAGTAATGTGAAAAAATACTAATTATTAAAAAAAAAACCCTACAGTCTTATATAGCATAGTAAGAGTTACCATGAATCAACTGGAATTCATTACACGTTTAAGTGGACCAACTTTAGCTCGAGCTGGATGTTTCCAGCAGACATAAGGAATTGTTGTCACTGAACTATGGTTCAGACCATACGGAAACTATTCCACCGATAAAACATTACATTTTATTAGTATTTTCAGGTAAACAAAGTGGTCCAGGAATTGGAAAAAGAACGTAAGAAAATTCAAAAGATGCTCTATCATTTCCATTTCCATACTTTTTAATGACCCCTTGTACAGTGGTGTGTGAGCAACCTATTCTAATGCTTGACATTCCTCATGGTAAAAAAGCAATTAGTTATGTCTTCTGCAACCTTTTGTGTTTCAGTTGGTCTCTCTGTCTCCTTCACTGTGCCTCCATAGTGTCTGTCTCTGTTTTCTCAATAACTTCCTCTTCGATTTCCATCAGCTTCCCTACAAGTCTTCTGTTTTTCAGATTAAACAAGCTCATTTCTGTCAACTTCTTCTCTTAAGGCTTTCATATGTTTATATGTCAAAATTACAGTTTGAAGGTTTTAAATCATTTGGATTTGGATTTGTCAATTTTGTTTTCTTCCTACATAGACTAGTAGGATAGAATAACAGAATAATTCCAGGTTGGGGTGAAACTTTTGAGGCTATCTAGTCCAATATCCCATTTAAACTGAAATTAACTTTCAGGTTTGATTAAGTTGCTTGTCTGGTAGGGTATGTTTCCAAGGATTAAGGTTTTATATCTCTGAGCAATCCCTTAAGGTAGGTGTACTTAATCACACTTGAGAACTTTTTTTTTTTTTGTAATTTCTATCTGTGATGCAACTTCTGATCACTGCAAATGTATCCTTTTCGTATGCACTTCTGAGAAGAGTCTGGCTCTGTTTTTCCTCTGTAACCCTCACCATCAGGCAACTGAAGACAGCAGCTAGATTTTTCCTTTATCCTTCTCTTCTTAGGCTGAGCAAATCTGGTTTCCTGAGACATTCTTTGAAAGATGTGTCCTTCAGTACCTTAGTGGTCTTCCATCAGATTTTTAATGTCTCTTTTAGTGAACAACCCAAACTGGATTCAGTTCTCCAAATACACTCTCACAAGTGCTAATAAGGTGCTGCAATCACTTTCCTCAACTTCAGCTTTAAAAAAGATACAACCCATGTCAGTGGGAACACTAGGGCATTCAGTGCTACAAAGGCATGCGGCCAATTTGTGTTCAATTTACAATCCACTCAAACCCTCCAGTCCTTTTTCTGCAAAACTACTACCCAAACAGCTGGTCCCAAACCTATACTGTGGAAGTGGCTTATTCTGACATCGGAATTTCCCATTTTGTTGAAATATATGTTTCTGCCAACTTGTTGGAATCACTCTGGAAGCTTGTCCTGCTCTCTACTGTACTGAGCAGTACTTACAAGTTAGCGTAATTTTTAAACTGGATGGGGCATATGTTGCCACATTGATGATGAAGGCATTGATCTAATGGTCCCTGCATTGATCTGAATGGAATTTCATTTGTAGCCATCTGTCAGTTAGACTTTGAACTGTTCGTCATGACCTTTTCAGTGCATTGTTCATCCCATTTTTCACCCATCTTTCTTCCAGGGGGGTTGTGAAGTCTCCTTCTCTGGAAACGTTCAAAACCTGTCTGGATGCCTTCCTGTGTAACCTTATCTGGTTGTTCCTGCTCCAGCAGGCAGGTTGGACTAGTTAATCTTTTGAGGTCCCTTCCAATCCCTAACATTCTCCGATTCTCTGATTCTGTGATCTTGTAGTCCAGACACTGAGATCTCACTGCCTAAGTTTTTATGGGGGTGCTAAGGGAACCCATGTTAAAAGTTGTATCAAAGTTAAGGTAAATAGTAATCACTGATGTATTCTTGTTGACAAAGCCAATTATTTCATCATAAAAGTAAATCAGATTGGCCATGTCTGACTTTCTCTTAGTAAATCTGTGTTGTCTATTCTCACTCATGCTCCTGTCCTTCGTGTGCCTAGAAGATTACAGGAGGGTTTACTCAATAATCTTCCAAGGGACTGAGGTGAGGCTGAGTAGAATATAATTTCCTGGGTCTTTATTCATCTTTTTTGACAATGTACATAGTATCTACCTTTTTCTAGTCATTAGTGACCTAACCGGAAGGCCATGCAGAGAAAATACAGGATGGTATTAAAATGATACTGTCCAGCTCTCCCAGCACTCTTGAACTCATCTGGTTCAACATTTGCTGGCATTGTATCTATAGAAACCTTATTGCCATTGACATGTCTCACTACTTTTTGCTTCAGCTGAACTTTGGGTTTCTGAATTCCATTCCAGCTGTCCAGTTCTCTACTCCCTCTGAACAGCCTATCCTCACTTCCACCTGCTGTACATTTCCCATAGTCTCTTCTTCCTACAAACAGAGAGGATTAGCCTGGCATCCCACCATGGCCACTTAATACCCTTATCATCTGGATAGATCATTTATGGGTTTTGAGGAGTTTGTCTTTGAAGACCAACATTTAGGGATTTTATAGAAATTGTGCAAAAATACTTATGATTCCAACTGTCAGACCCCAGTGATTGGAGAATAAAGTACTCTCTGCTCTCTGGCACACCTTACTTGCATTATAGTTTTTCTTCATGGCCAAACTATTTTTAATATCTTTCTGAGTGGTGTCCATAGTTAGCTGCAGGCTTCTACATGTTCAATAAGGGATCGTTTTTGTTGTTGTTGTTTATTTGAATGTTGTTTGGTTGTTTGTTTTGTTTGTTGTGGATTTTTTTTTTTTTTTTTTTTTTTTTAATGGCAAGGGCCTTACAAGACAAGGCCATTGCCAGACACAGAAAAACTAGAAAAAATGAGCCTGTGGTTATGGCTGGTGAATCTGATACTGTATTTCCAATTCCATCCAGGTCTATTTTAAGTAGCATAACCCTATATTCTTCCCAATAGACTGAGAGTCTTTTGAGATGATAAAATGCTATTACATGAGGTATTTGAAAAATAAATTTGGTTCTAAAACTATGCTCAAAAAATACGTGGGACTAGAAAAAACAAGTTCATCCACTTCATAGATGTGGAGAAAGCAGCCCAGATAAAGAATGGATTAATGATGGTGGTGAGAAGTAAAGAAGAAAGAAAAAACAAGGCGCTTTAGGAGATTAAACCTTTTCTTAAAGAAATTGAACTTCAGAGACAGAGACAGAAACAGAGAAAATTTGGCAGAAAATATGAAGGAGGGAGAGTTGTAACTCAGAATGATCATAGACTGACAGCAGAAAGCAATTGGAGAGATATTAGCTGAGAGTGGAACATGAAATGAGTAAAAATAAAAATTAATTACAGAGAGAAGGAAGAATAAAATGTGTCAGGAACTTTGGAAGTAAGATATACAATAACATTGAAAAACAGCTAGAATGGGTATATTTAAGCTATACTGTGTTAACCAGCATACTTCGTATGTTGCAATAATTATGTATTTGCTTCTTGATTTTGAAATGTTTTTTACGGCTTCAGATTTAGGCTAAATACCTCTGTTTCCTGTTTGTGTATATTTATTTCTTATTTTAATTCTCAGTGACAGCTGTGTATTTGTTTTATAAAATCACAGTAATACTCAGATGACATTTTCAGTATTACAGTGCTTACAAGATGGCAATCTGATAAAAACAAATGTGCGTGGAACAGAATACAGTAGAATAGCTTACATGGAAGGGTCCTACAATGATCATTTAGTCCAACCACCTGCCCACTTCTGGAGTGACCAGGCATGGAGCATTGCCCACCTCTCTAGGAAGCCTCTCTGAGTTTTTGACTACCCTTGTATTAGAAAAAAAAAATCCTAATGTCAAGTCTGAACCTCAGATTTGAACCATTCCCATGGATCCTCTTTGTGAATACGAGAGAGGAGAGATCAGCACCTCCATCTCCTTGTCAATCTCCTTTTCTGCAAACTGGACAAACCTAGAGTCCTTGCTCACTCCTCACAGGACATGCCTTCCAGCCTTTTCACCAGCTTTGTTGCCCTCCTGCAGATGTGTTCAAGTATGTTAACATCTTTCTTTAATTGTGGAGCCCAGAACTGTACACAGTATTCAACATGAAGCCACACCAGCACTAAATACAACAGGATAATCAACTCTTTTGACTGGCTGGCTATGCTGTGTTTGATACATCCCAAGATGTGGTTTACCCTTCTGGCTGCCAGAAAACACACTGCTGTCTCATATTGAGCCTACACTTATACTGAATGAAATCTTAGGTGCATGAAGTACACAAATTCCTTTTTAAATTTATTCAGGATTTCTGAAAGGTCTTTTTCTGTTTATCATGTTATCAGTGCTTAAGACACAGAAATTACTTAAAACTCCCAACTCATGGTACAATTTCAATCAAAGTATTTAACTCAAAACCATATCTTCAATGGCTTGAGTAGTATAACGACTCTATTCGCACCCTTCCTCTTAGATTGGTTTCTGAATTTCTCTTAGGTAGTTGAGGAAGGACTGTATGTAGCTGGGGATGGATTTTATACAATATAATGAACACCTAGAAAAGCATCCCCCCCCCCTTTTTTTTTTAAGTATATAATGCTGGTTTGCAGCTTTTATAACACACATGTAGATATTTTAATAATCAATGTTTACACATAGATATTTGCAAATTGATTCCCTTTATATAGAAAATATTGAGGGTTTCTTTGCTGTACAATTTCACACATTTTGAGAGGTGATTTCAATACAAGATCAGAGCACATTATGCTTCACAATTTATTTAAAAATAATATTAAAGGCTAAGTTTTATCTTATTGTATTTTTTGGAAAAAACTTTAAAATATTTATTCTGTGAATTATTCTATTGAGTGTACTAGCCTGCAGGATTTCATTTAATGTCTTTACTGTGTTCTACAGAAACTTTCATAAATATTGAGATTAAATTGTGTCTAAAACACAGATAAGACACTTTAAAGAAATGTAGCTTAACCTAAAGAATAAACACACAGTTTGAGACAGGAAAGATTCATTTTCAAAATGTCCCTTCCAACAATGTAATTTTCTGCTGGGCATGATTCCTGTACATGCTACTGGTGTAACTTCCCTTGTAAATAATCCATCCTGTACAATAAAAGAATGCACATTACTGATATAGTATTTATTATTAAAGATAGTTCATTACAACTAGGTTACTGCTTGTAGCATGTTAGATGTAGCACTGTAGACAGTAATACGTGGGTTTTTGTTGCAGAGGGACTGATTATTTACAAGAAAATTCACTACTAATTTCTATTCCAAATAATATTTTAAAATATAAAATAAAAATATAATTTCTATTTGAAAAAGTTCAAAGTAAGAATAATGAAAACACACAATCACATTTCTAATGATTAATTTTCCTCTTGTGTAACATATTGAAAGAAAATTGTATGAGTCAGCACATAAAACCTATACAAAATGTAGTAAAATCAGTCTTTGTAAAGACAATTTCTTAACGATTTAGCAGTGATTTTTTTAATGTAAACTGCATTTTATGAAGCATGTTTTAAAGGTTTTGGTACATAAAGTGCTGTATTAGACAAAACTGTCTTAGGGGAATTTACAACCTTAACCTCTAGCAATCTCTGTCAAGACTTCCAAAACAAGGTGCTAATGTATTTGGAGTCAAGGGCTAAGTAAAGTTGAGAAAAACATTGCTTGACTGTGTTACCAAGGAGTCTAAGGTTACTCTCTGAAAAGAAAATGAGCCCAAAATGTTAGATTTTAAAATGTCACTACTAAGTTGTGCCTGAAAAATATTTAAACTTATTCCCCTAATTAACTACTTGAACCAAGTAGTTTAATAGCATATAAAAGCATTTTCTCAAATAATGTATGAATCAGAGCTGAAAAAAAATACTTATGTTGATCTTTGCAAAGATTTGTTAATGTTGCTTTAGGTTACATTTTCCTCTACAGAAATTCAAGTGAAATTTTAGTATTCATTAAAAATTAATAGCATTTTGAATAGTACTTGTCAAACATGCATGCCTTGTATGAAAAAAGGTCACACATAAAAGCAAAGAAGCAGTCATCTGTAGTCTAGCAGTGTAACTTCAGTTGTCTACCTCAGAGCATCCAAATGCTCCAAAGTTTGCTTGAGCTAACAAGGTATATGGGATATTTACAAAATAAGAAATAAGTTCGATGATTTTTAAGCATAAAATTTTTCTAAGATGACAACCCTAACAAGTTTCTGTTCACCAGCCTCCATGATACTTTAACATATTTATGAATAAATTCCTGCAATGTAATCAAGCTTGCTTCTGTTCACTTATAAACACATGTAAAATGAGGAATCTCATGAGCTTGGAGATTTTGGCTGGATTAATAATGTATTAAGCTACCTAAAAGTAACATTTGTACATCTAATTCCATACAATTATTTTGCGGTTCATAGGTACGATAGAACTGGGATTAGAAGTGTATCTTTTTGTTCCTTAACCTGTGCATTAACAGTTCTGCCTGTATTTTCTAATTGATTTGTAACTATTTTCCATTTGTAACTACAGTGTATGAGAACATTCAAGTCAATTGTGCTCCCACACAGTGCAGTTTATACTTGTTGATGACTATGATAATGCCAAATAATATTTTGACCTTGTTTCATGTTTAGCAGAAACAAAGAGCCTTTATCATGCATTACATTCTCTTTGTTATTCTCAGCCAGCAGGTAGTGTTTGTCAGTCAGTGAACTATTTAAATGAAATATAGCACAAGGGAGCCACAGAAAGTCAATAAAAGGTTGCAAATGAAGTTAGGCCCAAAGCTGAGAAAGTCCATGTGTAGATGAATGTACAACATGAAATAATGTTTTAGATAATAATAAAAATCAAAAATACAGTTATAACAATATAACTTATCAAGTCATAGAGATGGTTGTATTTTTGTAGACAATAATCTGCCTGTAAATTTTAAAATAACAGGATCTGGAAGAAATGGTCAATATGACCATCATTTCCTTTGGCTATGAATTAGAACACATTCACAGACAACAAACTCTGCATTGGAACTTTTAAATATTGAAGTAAAACCTAATCGGCTGGATCTAGTTACACAACTGGTAAAAACACTATAATGTTGCACACTTGAGCACTTTCCCCTCTTATATGTGCTCCTACCATGTCAGGAAAACAACTGCCATGATTGCCGTTTCAAAATGATGACATAGTGACTCTGAATATATTCATAAATAGCAATGAGACCTGATCTTAATTGTGGTTTTTACAACACAGAAACAGAAATATAACACTTGCTTCCAGAAATTTCCTACCTATTTACCTTTGCGTTCTGCCACCTACCCCCCACATTGCTTTGCAACCCTTTGGCAACAGTCTGGTGAGCTCTGCAGATGACACAGAGCCAGTTCCCAGAAGACAGTGTTCAATCTTGAGAGTGCCTCTGGATACCTGAACTGCAGCCACGAAGGAATATTCCTTGGTACCTTTCAGGATGGGCAGATGAAAGAGGAACTGTAGCTTTATCAAAGAAAGAGCTTTACAAGAACATGCCAATAGTGTATACCTGGATTAAAGAGAAAGCTGCTGAACCACTAACATTCCCTGCATCTGCCAAGACTTCAGGCACCTGTTAGAGACCATTTTCCACTTCGTGTCAAAAGGAACTGGTCAGGGTGGATGGTAGGCAAATTTTCACTCAGTAGGAACTCCAGGCAATTCCAAACTCAACTGGAGTCAGCCCAAATTTGGCACTTAGAACAGATGATCTTTGTATGTGCCTTCCAACCTAACCATTCTACTATTCTGTTCTACAGGATATTTCAAAAAGATGGACCCAATTTGAAATCACAGTGGCTTGAAATTGGGTCTAACTTTTTGAAACACCTTCTATTCTAGTCTAGTCTCTAGTCTTTGTATTGGCATATAATAGCGATCCCTTCCTGCACCTACCTGGAAGACACCTTGTACAGCCTGCAACATTTCCTTCCCATTAAAAACTGAAAGACACGGATCTTCCAATGTGAAGTTGAAACTCAGATTAACGACAAGTGATAAAGTATTATGTTCTTTGTGGTTAGGTTGTGAAAAAATAACCTAGATACTTAGCTTACCCTCTAAACATCGGCACATGCTCTCCAGCCTCAGCCTTAGCCGTCTCTGACATGTGTGAAGGTAATTCCTTCATGTGAGGCACATATCACATGCTGAGATATCTTGGTAAATGTGGGCTACTGGGGATAACAATAATTCAAATACCCCTGGCAGTGCTGGGATGCTAGCAATGGTCATGTATCTGGAAATGTCTGGAAATACCGGCTAGTGTCATCTTCAGGGACATAGAATGGAAGCCGAAATCCCCTTGCTTATGTCTGCATACAATGTCACTTTAGTGGTGTCCTGAGCTTCATTCATTTTCTTCCTCGTATTTGAGTATCACATAGCAGAGTAGACAATTCTGTATCTATTTTTTCTTGGTTCCCATAGTGAGGAAGAAACACTAAAACATGTAGTTGAGTATCTTGTTTTGAAAGAGACTCTCTTAATTTATTTTTTTTTTTTTCAGTGTGCTCATGTGTGCTTTTGTATGATGATAAATGTCTCTCCACAACTATATTGCTGTGTTTGACTGCATGAGCAGAGATTGTCTATCATCCCTGTCACAGAGAAACACATGAAGATCCTGAGGGTTTGTAGTTTCCATGACACTTTCATTATTGTTGCAGACTTAACTGCAGTCATACTTTTATACCTCTCTGTATATGTAAGTATTCATAGCTTATTTAAGTGGTGTTTTCTCTGCTCTCTGTCTCCATCAGCCAGCATGTTACATCACTACCTGACTGGAGTTCAGTACTTAATCCAAATGGTGGTATGGTCCATGATAATGGTGAAAGCACATATGTGATTCTGAGCAGATGGGGAGCCTGTATAATTCAGATTAAAATCCCAGCATTAAAAAATGGTACTATTAAGGTCTATACCAGAGGAGGTACATTGTTAGATACGTAAACATTTTCTAAGTAGATGAACCTGGTTAGGGTCAACTAGCCCCTGTTTTGATGCTGACAGTCTTGAGGAATTGAAAGTGACATCCTGTTCTGCTAATGTAATAACACCTGTTCTATCCTTCATCTTGCCATGAATTTCTTATGGAGAAAAAAAAAACATATACATAACACCTACTATTTGGGAATATACAGTACCCCCAACAACATAACATTTTATCTTAGTTCCTGCCATAATGGTAGTAAGTACAGAAAAGATAGAGTGACCTGGGTAAAACATCGAGTTTCTCCCAGAAAATCCAAAAATAAATATCTGTACCTATGGCTTTTGTGAGGTAGACTTTGAGGGGCGACGTAAAACATTTTTCTTTTAATTGATGATTGTGAAAGAGATATTGTGCAGAGAAATGGAAAAAAAAATAATAATAAAACCAAAAGAAATATCAAATTGATTCCAAAAACTTAGAATATCCAGTTTCCCCTTAATGTTTTTCAAAATGCAAACAACTGAACAATTTTTCTTATTTAAAGAGAAATAATTAAAAAAAAAAAAAAAGAATACGGAATTTATGTGTTGCAAAATTATTCTAATGACGAAGTTAGAGGTTATATTACTCGGAAACTACCCCTGCCTTAAAAACAAGCTGTTTAAACCACTTATAAAGTGAGCTAGGCTAAGTTAGGTTGCTGGCTACATCTGCAACAAATGAAGTTGGTTGAGTGTATTTCTATTATGTAGAATTAAATCAAGCTTCAGAAGCTAAATGGTTTAAATGTAGGAGCTTCTGGATTGCTGTGTTTTCTTTGTACAAGATTTTTTTCTTAGCAAGAAAGGGCCTGTGAGGGCACAGAAAAATCTGAAGTCAAGTAAATAAAAATGATACCTGAATTGTCCTTTTGCTCTGTGGTAGAGAAACATGCATAAGGCAGGACCTGCTCGCTCTTGTGTGATCCTGAAGAGAATAATGTTGCCACTATGTAACCTCTCAATTTTTCATTATTTTGAAGGTGTTAAATTAATATCAAGGGGGGGAAAAAAAACAAAACAAAACAAAACAAAAGGTTTCTCTACACATTGTGCTTGTAGAGATCTTCCCTGCTGTAAAATCCTGTAAAATTTGCACAAAAAGCAAATTCAGGTGATTTTCTTATTTGAGTTCCAAATGGTTTGTAAAGCATTGGAGACAACTCTCAACATCAGCAACACATTTGGCCCAGGAACTGCTATGAACGTGCAGTGTGGTAATGGCTCAAGAAGTTTCACAACAGAGACTAGAGACTTGAACATGAGGAGAATAGCGGTCGGCCATTGGAAGTTGACAATGATCAATTAAGAACAATCATGGAAGCTGATCCCCTTAGAGCTACACAAGAAGGGTCATCTTCTTTTCTTCTACGCAACAATGATGAACCATTTCTCAGTCAGATCATGATTTCAGATGAAAAGAGGATTTTATATGACTAGTGGCGATGGTCAGCTCAGTGGCTGGAGCAAGAAGAACCTCCTAAGCACTTGCTAAAGCCAAACTTACATCAAAAAAATTTACAGTCACTGTTTGGTGGTCTCCTGCAGTCTGATCTACTCTAACTTTCTGAATCCCAGTGAAACCATTCCATCTGAGAAGTATGCTCAGCAAATCAATGAGATGCACTGAAAACTGCAACACCTGCAGATGGCATTGGTCAACAGAAAGTGCCCAATTCTTCTTTGCAACAATGCCCAACCACATGTCACACAACCAAAGCCTCAGAATTTGAACAAAATGAGCTACAAAGTTTTGCCTCATCCTCCATATTCATTTGACCTCTTTCCAACCAACTACCAGTTCTTCAACCATCTCAACAACTTTTTGCAGGAAAACACTTCTACAACCAGCAAGATGCGGAAAATGTTTTCCGAGAGTTCGTCGAATCCCGAAGCACAGATTTTTATGCTACAGAAATAAACAAACTAGTTTCCCATTAAAAAAAATGTGTTGATTGTAATATTTCCTATTTTGATCAATAAAGATTAACATTTGAGTCCAGTTATAATGATTTAAAATTCATGGTGCAAAGCTGCAATTACTTTTGCACCAACCTAATATCATGCTTCCTTTGCTCAAACCAAATTGGGAAAACTGTACATCTTTGAAAGCTGGCCTTTCTAACAGTATGTTGGTGTAAATAACTGCAGTAACTGCTATTAGTTACCAAAAAAAGTATTTAAATATATTTAAACATGATCTTTTTTCAAATCCTAAAACTTGGAGATCTGAAAGTGATTTGAATTCCTCTAGAGAAGTAAGAATAAGAACAGATTGATAACATTAAAAAAAAAGCTTGCCTTTTTTTTTTTTTTTTTTTCCCTATTCTTTCTGCCCTCCCATTTTTCAGGAGCAGCACAGCATAAGAAAAGTTAGTGGAAGTTTTCTTGTGCTATGATAAGGTGGAATTTAGCCTCTGACAACTTTGTTCCATGTTCTTGTCCTCTAAACCAAGAACAAACCAAACCACCAACCAAAAAAAAAAAAACAGAAACAAACAAACAAAAAAACACAACAACAATAACAACAACAGCAACAAAAACAGCACTCAATTTTATCAAAATTTCTGATGACAGAGAGTACTGTAAAGCTGCTTGTTTGGATTTGACAAAAGTAATAACAGTAATACGTGTGCTTCTTCTAAAGTTTAGTTTATAAAGAAAAAAAGACCAAAAGTGTGTGTGGGGAAATCCCCTATCTATTATCAAATGCCACTGGGTAGGAATAATTTTGGGACTAACCAGTGGAATGATATAAAACAAATTTTTTTGATAATATCAAATGTTAGTTACCTTGATGGTTGTTAGAAAATATATAGTGAAAAAGACTGCCTGTTAGTTATTAAGGTACTGGTGATATTTTTTTTCTTTTCATTGCCCCAAAAGTGGATATATCAACTAAAGCAAGTGCTTTTCTTGGTTTGATTGTGGCCAGAATCAAAACCAGCCAGGAGAAAATGGCTAAAATGACTCATGACAAGACAATACAATCAAGGGTGTCCATGATATATCAGAATTTTTAATTTTTAAGAAGAGAAGAACTAGGAACCCAAAAATAAATAAACAATGACATTCAGGAAAGTAATAAATATGAAAACAGTAGGAGATATGTCTAAGAGTCAAATCAAAAGGAAAAAGTTATTAAAAGAGGCTGAACTTTCCTTAAGAAACAGCTATAAAGTTACATGCAAATTATCCAATGGTCTGTATCACAAAGGAACAATTTGTATTTGTGTGTTGTTTCTTGATGAAGCTATGATCTTATTTTCTCTTGTAAGACCTGCCTCATCTTTGCTTTCCTTGGGCAAAATGGAGAAAAGGAAGTTTCTGTTGACACTACACTAGAGGGTAATTTATGTAACTATCTGCTTAATACAGCTACCTGTGTAAATTGTATATATTATATTCATGTATTTATCTCACCAGCTAATAGCATATATGATGTATACACTCAGATATTTTAAATATTCCTTATTATAGTTTTACTCATCATAGCTGAGCCTGGCTTATAACAGGCAAAATGGGCTAGTTACCCCTTGATTTTCAGCCTTTTTTTTTTTCTTTAGTCACAAAAATGACTAAGATTTAGAGTGATGATTTTGATTATCTTATTTCTTAGAGGTATTAATTAGCTTGACATTTTCCTGTCTTTTCATATAAATGTTACTTGACTCAAATATATTTTTCTTTGTTGAGCAGATTCACATGAATAGCAGATTTTCTCCAGACTTCATTTCATAGATGGCTATAGCATGCGGATAGCTGACTAAGGGCTAGATCCATTACCTAGATAAGTCACAAGAAATGCTAATTAAGTCAAGAGCTTAGCGGAACACCCATGACATCCTTGGAAACATTCGTATGGCAAAAGAATGCCAGCTGGTGAATGATGAGAACAGTGTATGAAAGGAAACAGGCATCCAAATGTTGCCATGGACTAAGATGAAGAACCCTTTTGCATAGTTGGAACATCAGCTTTCTAACTGACCATCAGTATATTTGGACATCGTCTTTCCTAATCATTACTGCATCTATCTCTCTTAGTTTCTCTAAGTTTAAATATGTTTCTTACTTCAATCCTTCAGCCTTTGTGGGTTTTTCAGCTTCCAGTACTTAATCAACAGAAAACCAAGTCTTATTCTTGCTGCCGGTAGTGCATGACTGCAATTCTTAAGGCACTTGTTCCCCAAAGATAGCTGCTGTGCAGGAACTAAGCCTAATTACACATTAAGAGTGTTAGAATATACATATATATAAAATACATATATATAAATATAAATGTACTTAAAGCTCTACTCAGAGTCCACTTCTGATAATAGAAGAGAGGAAGAAAGGGTGCTTCATTATGGTACAG
Organism: Columba livia; assembly: GCF_036013475.1. Taxonomy (NCBI): domain Eukaryota; kingdom Metazoa; phylum Chordata; class Aves; order Columbiformes; family Columbidae; genus Columba; species Columba livia. The sequence continues at coordinate 51,006,912 of NC_088642.1, read as the reverse complement.
TTAAAAGAAATTATATTGGATCATGGCTTTTCTCAGTGGAGTGACTAAGGTACTTTCTGAGTCTCCAGTTGGAGGGATGTCGAAGAAGTCCATAGGTATATATCATGAATCATCCCTGGTGACATGACCAAATCTTCAAGGATAATTATAGCGTAAGAATTCAAAATCTCCACAAAACCTGTACTGAAGTGTCCCTGATGTCACAACTGAAACTTCAAAGATAATTATTGTGTAAGAAATCATGGTGTCCAGAAGGACAACATACTGGATAGTGAGGTAAGTATCAAACAATCAGAAATATAATGACATCTTTCTTCTCTCCCTTCTTTCGCCTACACAGACACAGCAAATAAGATGTTTGCAATAAGACTATACCATATCATCTGACTACATATTCCGCAGTAATCTAGAAGTTTATTTTCTGCAAAGGACTGTTTAGAAATAATTTGTGTTCTGCATTTAAGACAATGTGTCAGCAATTTCTTGTGAAGATAGATGGAGAAATGTAAGTGTAATGGAATATTGGAGTATATAACAAGTTTTAAAAACCTGAGTTCAGAGTTAGAGCTTCATTACTTAAAGGTCTGTCTGCGTAACAGCAAGAAGGGTTAAGATCAGGTTTTGTCTTCTGTCTGTTTTTCAGAGAAACAAACCACGGACATCCACTTAACTAATGCCATGGTTTAGTTTCATTAGTTTTTAATATTTTATCTATAAAAATAATTAAATCAAACATAGTTAAATTTATGATGCTTTACCATGCTTACAAGCATATAAACATTGAGCATTCACTGAAAAAAGTAAGCAAAAACATTTAGTTTTATCACTAAGAATGTAAATTGATAGAGGAGAGATTTACACTCAAATCCTTGCTTTAAAGAACATTGAGGTATTCTATATGAAGTATGTCAACACAGAGGTAGGTGCTACTTCTTTCAAATCAAAGCCTTAGTTGTTGGAAGAGTCATGTTCATGTATTTTCTTTTTCTTTTTCCAATTAACCCTTAATTATTTTATGCAAAGTGAAGCTTCTGCATATAGAAGATACATTTATTTATCTAGCATTCCCTTTATCCTATGAGGCAAGATGTGTCATCAGGAAAGACTAACTCACTCTAAGAGAAGTGAAAGCAGAAAACTGAATCTCAAATTAATACATCATATATTAATACTCTAAAAGTGAACCATTACACCACAAAAAGTGCAGTTCTTATAGTTTCACCTCTTTATACAGCAAATACTAGAAAATTCTCCTAATTCCATGACAAAGCTAAGGCCTGAGACCCAGTGTGAAATAGTTGATACCTTGATGCCCAGAAGAAAGACTGTGTTAGGGATATCCTGCAGTACACAACCTCTTTCTATTGCTGAATAGAAGGTAACTGAACTACCACGACATGGTTTACAGGAACTTCTCTTTTTAAGTACCAAATTTTCTATACATAAGATAAAAAGATCAATTTAAATGGCTTGAACCTACTCTCAAAAAAAGGTCAAATTTTTCTGGGTTTATTTGCCTTTTTTTTTTTTTTTTTCCTGTGCCTGTGTGGATCTCACTCTGGAATGCCAGTCCTGCAAACACTCTTTTTGTTTAAGTTTAAATCAATAGGAGGGAAAATGCTAACATGCTCAAGCTCTATGGGCTTGGTGCTATACAACGTTATTTTTTGAAACAATGGATTTAAAACCCTCTCCCTTGGTAGAAAGGCTGGAGCTACATCTCATCCAAATGATGACTATGAATAGGCTGAAATGCAACTAATTACTAACTTAAAAAACACAGTAATGGGACTACAAACTATGACGCTATTGTGGAATTTTCCATGCCATTTCCTAGGTAATTTTTTCTGATGATTTCTCTTGGCAAATTTCTCTTCTATTTTGAACAGATACACTCACTTTTTTTTTCTCATTCATGGAGTGCCAGAGAACGAAATCAAAATATTAATAACTTTTTATGTTGATTTTTTTTTTAACATAGGTCTGTTCAAATTCTTTGCCACAGAATGAGGAACTTGATGTTGTTCTACTATTCAATGTCTTGACCTGAAAAATTCAACACAAAAATGGACTAAAACTTGTAGTGTCTAAGAAAATGTGTACAAAGTACACTTCTTTTTAGTTAAAAAAAAAGGGTGAAATTATGATTCTTGTCTCATAGGAACTGCATTTCTCTTTTTGCAGTCCAGGCGTGTTTCAGAAAATGTGGCCTTCTGCATCACCTTGCAACCTCTGCCTTTCTACACACCTCCAGGAACAAAGAATGTAGTGCATGGCAGGAAGAGGTCTTTCTAACAAGATCTAACTTCAACAGCATAATGACATCTGAAGGAAATCCAGCTGACTTCAGCTAAAGTACGTTTTTAAACACAGAATTCCAAACAAATTATTAAAAAAAAAAGGGGGGGGGAGGGGGTGAATTTTTGCCTTCTTCCCAGAAACAAACAAAACCCTGCATTATTTTACTTACCTCTCAAAGGCTTTGACAATTCTGATGCACACTTGGATAAGTGACAGTTGATTATGAGCTGCTGGAATTAGAAGGATGATTTACCAATTTTCTTTATTCTATGTATTTCTGAAAACTGCATGTTTTATTTGTTTTTCTCTGTAGAAAACACTGCAGACAAAATTTTCAAGCATGACAAGAATGTTGTATATCAGCCACCTTTCCACACTAGGAAATCATCCTTTTTCCTTAAATACCTGAAAACAAAGACTTCCAGTGTCATGACCTAAAATTTCCCTTCAAAACAAAGGCTGTTCCCTAATTAGAAAAAGATTCCAGCTGCACAAATAAGACAAAACAATGATCATCAATAATGATGGGAAACCAGTAAATATATTTAAAAAATGCAATTACCAGTGATCACAACAGCAGTGTAACAGTGTGTTCTTTACAAGAGAAACCTTCACCATGTCTGAGTGTTGGTGATGAGAGGCTGTTTCTCCTCTGAATTCCTTTAACTTACCTTAATCATATTATAGAACTATGCCAACTTTTAGAAAGTTGGAGTTGTAACAGAAGTTAAATTCAAAATTAGAGTCAGGAATAATTTAAAACTAGGTGAACAGAGTCAGTAACTTAGTTAAACTCTTGGCTTTTATATTGATATTTTCTTTCCAGTGTCAATGTTGTAAAGTTGACCTAGCCTTTTTGTAGTCTTCTCAATATCAGAGAACACAGATAGCTGAAATATGTTTGAGGCTGAGAGAAAAACAGACAGTTTGAAAGTAAGTCCTAGAAGAGTACAAATGGAATTCTGGCTCACTTTGACCTAAGAAGAATTATACAACTAACATTAGGTTTTGAGTTATAATGATTCTTGAGCAAGAAAGAGCTGTTTTATAATACAAACTTTCTGCAAGTTACATGATATTTGTGTGATGAACAACACCAATGTAGATAGACACAGTTCAGTTTACGCTTCCAGTCTTACTTGTTAGACCACAGTTATGTAACAGAATGCATTGCTTCTTGTCAAAATTATAGTTTGAGAACACACAACAGCAACAGACATTGAATGTTTATTCCAATATATGGAAAATTATTGACTTCAACAAGTAGATAAATATGTAACATATATAACATTAATACAGTTAGACATACAAATGAATATATTTGCTATATCTTAGTTAAAATACATCTAAAATTACCTGGATGGTTTAGCATCATTTGAAGAGGTCAGCAGCTGGAGGTAAAGGAGGATTTGGCACATGAGTTAATTGATGATTTATGGTAACATTAGATTATCTGAATTAGTTTTGCATATCTTTATTCTTACAGCATTTAAACTTAAGCTAGGTAATCATAATAAAACAAAAGACTTGAAGCCTGACAGTAAATAGTAGAGTTGATGAGGATTTTAACATTTTTCATTATGGAATACTGCAGACTGTGTTTTCTGTCTAATTCAGCAGCTGGTATCTCAGATGAAGGCTTTAATTCTTCAGGCATACACAAATATAATTTATTTCAGAAAAAAATCATTTGAATATTCAGAAAAATATTTGTGAGATAAGATGTAACATATAAGGTGTATAAATCAGTTTTTAAATTTTGGTAATATTCCTGGAACAAAAACAGTTTGATCAGTTCACCTTCACTGAAGTTTTGAGAAGCTTAAAAAGTAGGTTTAGGGGAAAATGAAAGACAACTAGTTTAAGAGAAAAGTGTGTTTTCAAAGCCATTCAATAATGGCCTTCATTATGGAACATGATTAGAATATTATGCTAGTCCTTGAAAAGATATATTTATGCAATCATTAGTTCACCGTTACTTTTACAGGTTTTTAAGCCTTATTATATGAAGAAACAATTATGTTCTTTTTTTAACAAAACATTTCAAGAGACAAAAATATAATCAGTCTGTTATCTCACTTAGTCAGAGATATATTTCAGGCTTAAATGCAGACATTTAAAATGTATTTCCGCAATGCAATCACAATTTCCTTTCATTTTATCTATCACATGTGAAAGTGTCATATCTGAAACACAGATGTATACGTGTATATATATTGTGCAAGTGTATATATACACATCATATAGTCACATTCCCTCTTAGAATACATTTTGATATGTCTATTTTAAACAGAAATACAGTTGCTTCTCCTTGAAACCACTTGGGTATAAATTAATGGTTTAAATTTAAAAATAAAGGCTCAATGAATAAGATATGCACTTCACAGATAATCTAATTCCATATGTATCTGTCTAAAGATCACCTTAAATGAAACTTTCATCACTGAAAATATTAGTGTACTGAAACACCAAAATAACATTTGGAATGTAATACATTTTTGTGAAATTTGAATAGAAATGGGTATTGTTATAACCTTGTCCATTTTTCTTTCTTGAAGAGATGCTTCAGAAGAATTCTCATTTGTATGTGATGAGGTAGCTGTATGTTTTATAAACCACATTCTATTACAATAGCAGGACATACCACTAATGTCATTAATAATAGTTGTAGTTTCCATATTCCTTTAGATTTACACTCTATTGTGTTGTATTTCCAAGTCATTCTCAAATGGTGGTTGAGAATTTCTTCGAGTAGTTTCTGAATTAATCCAGGATGGCTTTTTTTAGCTATTTTGCTGTCTCCTCATCTTGACAATGATCTGACCTAGTCTTGCAAAACATTTTTTCCTTACTGACCCTTAAGCATAGTATAAGTCTTTTGGAAATAAGAGTGATTTAAGGCAGAGTGATCTGTCCCTGAATGCAAATAAAGCACCTGAATCTTTCAGAAAGTTTAACGCTTTTGTGTTATGCTTCTCATCCAAAAGCCTACTGAAGTTGTAAAAACTGAATTCTAAGGCTTTCCAACCAACACCAGCTAAGGAGCTGATAATTCTTGTCAGCAAAATTTGACTGACAGAACACAGGGTCTGAGTAATCAAAACAAGTAAATGTCAGAGCTACAGGTGGTAAATCAAATGAGAGATGAAATGCCTTAAAACACCATAGGCTTAGGTTTTTCTTTTTTTTTAGGGAACTCTAATGTCAGGTGTCTTTCTTTAAAAGTAGGATACTAAACAAAAGCAAGCTTAATTTTCTCTACCCAACAACACTGGGAAGCATAATGCATTGAAAAATGTCCTGTACCTCTTGGGGTTTTTGTTAGTTTTGCTTGCGATTATACAATAACAATCTGCATTTCTGGAAATACTGACTACCTTCAACTAAATGCCCCATTGGGACATAACCTTTTAATGGTGGAAACATGTGCACCGAAGTGAAGAAATAGCAGCGTTACCAGTGTATCAGCCAGTGACTTGTGTTCATTATTATCTTTGTAAGTAATACGCAGCATAAGATTTCTTCTAAAACAAAAATTATTCTGCTTGATTGCAAATATACAGGCTTTCAGTGTTGCTACAGTAACTGACATAAATCAGGTTTAGAACTGCCAGTCAGGTCAATTCATGAGAGCTGTATCTTCAGAAAACTGACATTTTGTTCCTTATAAGAAAATTATATGTTTCACAGAATGACTTAAAGCCATTAAAAAAAAAACAAAGCAAAACAAAACAAAACCCAACTCTATATTTTTAAAAGAGGATGCGATTATCTTTGTGTTTTTTTTCTTGTTTCTTAAAGAAAAATCCACCTAATTATGTGTTTCTTGTAATTTGTGGAATTTACCAATAGATGGATCAGACTTAGAAAAATAAGAAATTGAACTCCATAAGTCCTGAAGCTATTCCAGTGAACTCTTAGTAGAGTGTGAAGCTTGCCAAGCAAAAGGAAAATGTGAGTTGCCGAAACATCAACAGGACTTCAATATAGCTACTGATCATTAGAGTACAAAACTTCGGAGTAGGAAATGGCCCTCTCTGATGTGAGTTGTTATATCTGTATTTATCTAACCAGACAGAAGACCTAGGTAATTGTGAAACTTGACACCAGCATGCATGTTTCTTTTATTGACTGCCTGAATTCAGCTCTCTGTCTCTGCTCATTGTAGCTGACATTGGCACACTATAGATTCCTTGTCCAGTGTCAGTCATGTGGCACACATGCAAGGGCAAGTAGAATATATAAAATCTGCAAAACGAATCCCAAAATTTGTTAAGACCTATCAATCAGCCTAAAAGGTAAATATGTTCTTGATTTGTGCTGTATTATGTAGTCAGAAGAGGTAATTTTTTTGTGTTAGTTCCAGGCTTGAGGACATTCCAGCAAATAGTGTAGCCAGACCTCTGCATGAAGTCACCCATACAAAGCATGAGCCTAATTAGACTGGAAGTTGGATCTGACTCTGAATCTCTAATGAGAGTCCTAGAAACCAAGCTAAGAATGTTCCCTCTTTGCTGTGCCTCTGTGCAGTCTTGTCAGAATTTCCATGCAAGGGATGATATATTTATTCTTTAAGACTTGAATTGAAAATCAGTATTTTCTAACAAAAATAAATAATAACTAAAAAAAAATCAGGAAATGATGAAAAACTCTAATCATCACCACTTAATTAAATGCACTTGATTTGTATGTGAAACTCTGGATAATTCCAAGTTTTTTTAACTACGTTTGCCTCGCAGCAGTCATATATAAACAAGCAGAGACTACATGATTACCACACACTTGTTTTGTCTGTTTCTCTTGGAGTCACATGTTGTTCGAGTGTTAAAACATTTCTAACACCTGTTCTTTTCAAATATGTCATACATATTTAAGTAGAAAAAAACATGCTTTTTCATCCTCCCTTTCTACTGTGTTGATTAGTTTTGTTGTAATACAACACTGTTTATCACAGTCATATATCCACTCCTTAACAACTGCATGAATTTTTGGCTAAAAATGACTTAATAGAACTAAAAGAGGGTAGAAGTATGATGGCAGTAATAATGGGAGAAGTGGAAGAGTTTCCATACAAAACAGGCTAAACACAACAGATTTCTTTACAATAGTAACACAGTTTTGATCTGATAAAACTTCTACAAAAATGAATGGAATAGGGAAGGTGAATGGGGAATTGCAATAAAAAAGCCACCTTAGTGGAATGTTTGGTTACCCATTTGAGGCAGAACAAAAGGAAAGAGAGAGGCTAAATGAGTTAAAAAGTTAACTGCCAATTTAATGCTCATTAAATGAGTCTAAAATGGAGGAAAAAATGAGAACATGTTAATATATACCTGATTATGTTGCCACAGGAAGCTGAGGGAATAACTCAAATAGAAATGCTTGAAAATCTCTTTTATATTTTGTGCTCAAAGGTCAATTACAGATGAGTGTGAGTGTCTCTAGATTTTTTTTTTTTCTTTTTTTTTCCCAGAAAGCACTTTGGAATGGATTTATCCATCACAAGCTGAAACAAGGGGTTTGTAAATTACTGTACCAGGGACTGGAAAATGGTGGCAGACTAAGTAAAGTGATACAATTTTATCTTGCCAAGGAGATACAGAGTAATGAGCGGAAGAAGAATCAAACAGCTGGAGATTCTCTGCCTGTTCTCAGCCACACTGCCTTTTCAGACAGTGCTACCATCCCAAAAGCCACTCTTGTGGATTTTTCCAAGGCCATGTAGCTGATTTGCTCAGGTGTTGCTGAAGCTCTGCTCCCTCCTCCCTGCTTTGTATCTTCTTCACCTGGGTTGTCTTTCGTTTCACATTGTCTAAAATAAACCTTGTCAATTCTTCTATCCCAATAACAATAGGGTATGCAACCTTGAGTTTGATTTTTTTTTTGAGATGGGAACAAAATTAGCTTAAATCCTATAGGTCACTAAAATGAAGGATAACAGCTCTACATATACATTTCTCTGGGTTTTAACATCTTTTTTTCTCTGTCTGTATGGGTTACATATAACTGAAATACCAGTGTTCCGCACCAACAAAAATCATGTAGACATGATGTAGTTCAGAGAATGTGTAGACACAAGTAAATGTGGGAGTTTAAGTGTAAATACATACACATATAGAGAATGTTATTTCTGAGTGCAGTTGAAATAAATGAATATAACTTGAGGAAGTGTACTTTTTCATGACAGGAATTGAAGGTTACCAACTTGTGCTGGTTACTTCACTTCTGATTATTAATAGTTTGGAAATAAACAAAACATTCTCAGTGCTGGTATTATTAGCCGCAACATGAAGATAATTGTTCCTTTTAATGTATCCACCAGAAGTGTGAACCTGTCTGATGGTTTTGTTCCTGATTCACTGAAAAAGTTTGGTTTGAAAAGTGAAATCTCATAACTTTTGCAGCTATGTCATGTTATGTGTTTTGTACTCTTCCTGAGAACTATACTGAAGAATCGAAGCAAAGCCCTTGCATAGTGAATAAAAAATACACCATAGAATTCACAAAATACAGGATAGGTGTCTAGACTTGAAAAGGGCTTTTTAATGTTTAGTCAAGCTCATGAAATATAACTAGTATTATTTCACAACTTGATTACATAAATAATTTGTTGGATATTCAGGATAAATATGTACATTAAGAAAATGTTTAGGTCTGAACCGAGAAGAGTAGATTTACAGAAACATCATTGTTCAAACTGTTATTCATCTCAACCTACCCAATCTACCATAAATGCTTCCCACAAATACACGCATTGTGTACATTCAGTGTCTAAGTTTAATCATTATATAACAGGTATGGAACAATTCAGAATAAAACAGCATATACAATTACATAAAGATTCCAGTAATTGTGATGAAAGATGTACATGAAATAGCATATGCACAACAGTTTTTTTCTTTTCTTTTTCTTAAACAAGTTTACTAATCTTTCTTTCAAGATATAAGTAATGAAGCACAGTATCTTGCTCTGATAAAAATAGACTACTGGGAAGAAAAATAGATTACTTGAAAATCTCTCAGGAAATCTACTAAACACCTAAAAAGTCATAATTCCACAGACAAATAGTAAAACACGACAAATGAAGATGATAAGTAAGTTATAAAAATCTTGCCATAAGGAGGTAAAGAAGTGAGGACAACAAAGATGTCAAGATGTGTGCATGCAGATATATATATATATGGACGTTAATAGCTGACAAGAGATTAAATGGAATAGTAAGGCCAATGGCATGAAAAATAACTAGTTCTTTTATGAAGCAAGAATATAACATAGTCCAGCCTGTATCTGACAGTAGCTGTAAATGACAAAACTGTAAAAATAATACAAAAAAGGAAGAAAAGATTGTCAGAGATTCCTGTTCTTTGAAATGTATCATCACGGTTAAATGACATTGTCTATGTTATATCTAAAAAAGATCTCTTCTAGTTGGACTTCTTGTCTCAGATGGTGGCCAAAAGTATAAGAGCAGAGAAGGAATGTATCTTTGATACTTTTCGCTAGTATTCTTACATTCTCCAAGCATCTGCAGCTCAGTATTCTGAAAAGGACATGACTGCTACGTCATCCACAACTCTCACTAGATTTTACTTTATTAACTTGTTTAGTCTATTCTTGAATCTTTTGAATTTACCATCCATGAAGTCTCTGGTACTGAAAGGTCAATGTCTGTAATCACGTAGTGTAGTAAAAACCCATACTTGACACAAACTGGCTGAGCTTTCACATACTCAGGGTTTTTTTAAGCAGCAATTAAGGAACTTTGTGAATGCTTATTATAAGTATTTATTTAATTGAGAAAATAAAAAGAAAATGGAAGAGGCAGTTTTTGTAAATCCTAGGATGACATTGGTGAAAGAGAGGATATTAGGAACTATAGGCAGAATGTGCATTGATAATTGAGAATTTCACTATCAAAAATTGTAAACAAATCTTCACTGGTTTTACATGAAATAGTCAATGTGATTTTTCAGAAAATAGATCTTGCCTGTGTAAGCTTATTAGATTTGTTTGAGGTTTTTTATTTGATTACAGAACTAATTTCTAAGGGACACTCATTGATATGGTCTGATTTCTCAAAGCTGGGACTTGTTTTTTTTGTTCCCAAATATTACCTTTACTGAAAAGCCTGTATTAAAAGTATTTAAGCAGGTATATGTGTAATAGATTGCCAGGTCATCTATGAATGGATACATGTCATTAACGGGGCTTATTTCTGTGTGGTTGTGTTTCATTGCAACCCCAAGGGTTGAACCTTTTCAGAGTAAGCTATATCATGATAAAAGATCTTTTATCATAAAGATTAGAGTTCAGTGGTAAACACTGAGAGCAACAAATTACTCATGGAGGGTAGTGTGAGCTGATGGTTAAGTAGTCATATTCCAACCAAATGCTAGTAACATATGTGGGCCTGCAGAAGACCTTGTGCCTATGTTAGTTTGGATGGATTATTAAATAACATAATTTAAAAAAAGACAAGCAAACAACACACACACACACACACATTATTCTAGGTCCATGTTCTCAGCTAAAATAAATAAGTATCTGTTAGGCTTGACGGATCTATACAGTATATTTTATTATATATGCAAACCATCTTCAGTAATTTTGCAGTTTTATTAATATTAACACAGAATAAATTTCATACTGACCACTGATTACATTATAGCAGATGACCTAGAACTGTAAAGGCCTATCATGATCAGAAGAAAAACACAGGTTATTAGTTTCTATAAAGCTACTCTAAAATTTACTGTTTTCTTAAATGCAGTGCATTCCCTGTACTAAAATAACTTAATGACATCAACTTTATTTGAAAATAATTTGAACTCTTAAGGTGAGGATTTTAAAAGTATGATAAGAAACTGAAGCTGTTAATCAAAACTCTCACATACAAGAAGGAAAGATAAGCAGGTTTAACAGAAACTCCAGTATTATGGGCTAAAAGTAGAAAACCCTAATTCATTCTACTTGAATCCATTAATTGGATAACTAATAGTTTTGGGAGATGCAGAAATCAACCAAAGGACAATTGCTCAAGGCCTTTTTTGAAATCCAGTGAAATGTGTTCACTAAGATTTCCACAGAAAATGTAAATTTCAAAAGGTTCTTTAAGACCTTACATGAACTCAATGCAACAGAAGGGTTTTCATGCACCAGTAAAAAAACTAAGTCAATAAAATAAGCTGTCTAAATAAATACGATTACAACTTTCTTACTCACAGATATCTTCTGTTAAAGTTTCTTTCATAGTAGTCAGACACTTGTTTTCTGTGTCATCTTATTTTGATATTTAATTTAAAACTCACTTTGTCCAAATACATAGTTCTGCCACTGTTAGTGACAAGAATGGGAGATTTTGTATAACCATAGATACTTTATTTTTTAAACGTCATGAAGACCTGAAACCTTGTTAGAATTATTCATGAGCTTTGACATGGATTTGGAGAATATCTGGGTGAAAAATACATTCATCTAAATTTGCCTATGTATTTGAAAGCTTTTCCAGTTCTTTTAAGCTTAATGAGAGAACAGGATGAATATTTTCCTTTCTATTGATATCTGGGTTACCAGCTATCCTGTACCTGAAAGGCACTGAGAAAAAATAATGTCACAGATGTATTTTTGCTAAAATTAGAATATTTTTTCCAGTTTATGACACCAGTAAAATCTGCACTACTCGCTACTACTCAAAGATCTCTTATTTTAAACTATTAGCTTTATGTATTGCAAAATATACTTCTCAAAGTATTTCTTGTGTTGCTTGCATGGAATGATTTTCTGTTTTACTATTTATATTTAAAATAGTAAAGGAAAACAAACTGAGTCTGTAAAGACAAAGGCTCAAACAACTAGTAACTTTGTTGTTTAATACAGAAGAAGTAAGGAAAATCACTGATCTGACTCAGATCAAGTTTTTGTTGTTTTTAACTAGTGCTACAATGATACACCTTATGATGTATAATTTTTTTAGGACTGAAATATTTTTTATTGTATTGGAAAAAAAGAGTAAATAAAATTACCTTAAATCAATACAGTACCGACACAGTTATACTAGTGTTGTGATTTAAAGTTTGTAGACAGTTTAGCCCCACACAGATGCTTGTTCACTGCTCTCTGGTGGGATGAAGGAGAGAATCAAGCAGGCAAACATGAGAAAACTCATGGGTTGAGATAGAGGCAGTTTACTAGGTAAAGCAAAAGCTGTATGTGCGAGCAAGGTAAAATATGGAATTCACTCATTACTCATTGGTAGGCGGGCAGTTAACCGTTTCCAGGAAAGCAGGGCTTCATCACATGTAACAGTTACATGGGAAGACAAACAACATGACTTCAGAAATTCCTCCTTCTTCCCTGCAGGTTATATTGCTGAGCACAATGCCAAATTGTATGGGATATCCCTTTGGTCAGTTAGGATCAGCTGTCCCAACTGTGTCACCTGCAAACTTCTTGCAAACCCTCAGCTTACTTGCTGGCAGGGCAGCATGAGAAGCAGAAAAGGCCTTGATGCTGTGTAAGCACCACTCAGCAAAAACTAAAACATTTGTGTGTTATCAATATTGTTTCAGTCAAAAATTCAAAATATCATACTAGAAAGAAAATTAAATCTATCTCAGTCAAAGCCAGGACAAGGCAGAGACATATCAATAGTATATGCAAATTAGCTGGCTTAAAAGTAAAAGAGGATGTTAACAAATAGTTCTTTGGAGGTCTTCCCCCAACACCTGGTTCTGCCATATCAGGATTGTGGGTATGAAAGACCAAATTTGTTTGTAAAATTACCTTTGACTTTAGCGTTAGGGACAGCTTATGTTGGGAGGCTAACAATGGTATAAAAACACTCCTCAGAACTACCTCACAAGTAAATAGTCAGTGACAAAAATTTATAAATGGATTAAAAGCTTAACCAAACAGTTGTACGGAATTCTATTTGTTGCTTATTAGGAAATAATTTGTTAAAGTTCTGCCATGAATCCTGATTTCAAGCTTCACTTTAATATTAGTGAGTGACATTACTGGGAATTACAGATATTTTTACTAGAATCATGGAATCACAACATGTTGGGGATTGGAAGGGACCTCAAAAGATCATCTAGTCCAATCCCCCTGCCAGAGCAGGAACACTTAGGTGAGGTTACACAGGAATGTGTCCAGGTGGGTTTTGAATGTCTCCAGAGTAGGAGACTCCACACCCAATCTGGGCAGTCTTTTCCAGTGTTCTGATACCCTTACTGAAAAGAAGTTTCTTCTCAGACTTAAGTAGAACCTCTTGTGTTCCAGTTTGAACCCATTGCTCCTTGTCCTACCATTGGTTTTCACCCAGAATAAGTGAATCCTAAAAAAAGAAATTACACTTCCCAAAGAAGAGGCTGTGTTTACTACATGTATTTGTATGTGTATAAACAATCATGAAACTATACATTTGAAGCCTGAAACATGACTATTTTTCTGAATTTCTTTCATAGACTTTTTCCTACCAATTTATTTTTTTTCAATACCTCTTCAAACTCTGCTTATTCCGTCTTTGCAATTGCAAGTAACTGCCCAAATCTGTCTTTCTTAAGGAACTCAGTATTACTGTCTTTCAATAAAAGGTAAACCAAAAAAGAAATTTTTCTTAGGAACCAAAAGACCAGTCCAGAAAGGCTGAGTAAGGGTATCAAGCTCTCCAGAATTATAACTTGACCAGTAAAGCTGTCTGCACAAGTCAGATCAGCTTTAAAAATTCCCATGCTGAGCAGGACCTCAGAGGACCACACCAGAGGTTATATATTCTTTGCTTTTGACTTCTAGCCTTGAGACTGATCTGAAGAGAAGGCCAAAATGACATTTAAATGAGAGTAGAAGGTAATCTTAAAGTGGATATTTATTATGGCTTTATTGCTACTTTTCAGTTTCTGCTGTACAGACATTGAAAGCATCTACAGTTTTCTAAGCAGTAAGACCAGAATAATTAGTCTGTAACTAAAAATTTAAGTCAAGATAAAAAAAAAATGCATATGAAGAAAAAAGTGGCATGTTAACTTTAGTTCTGGTTCTGCAAAGCAAGCAGAAGGAAATGATTCATGGAGAAGAAGGGGTTTGTTGCATGAAATTGTTTTGTAATTCATTAAAAGGAAGCTTATTAATGCTAGGAAAAAGAAGGTGTTCGTAGTAAAACTGATTATAGGATTTGACTCATTTTTTCTAAGGCTGCCTTTATTAGGTACTTCAATAGAAGTAAAAAACATCCCTCACTCAACAACTATAACACATGTTTTGGATTACAGATATCAGGCTATATTTTTTTTCTATTGGTTATTTTAAAGATATTAATTTATCCCAGTCCAATTTTCAGTTTCAGGAGTGGGACAAACCCATACCTTTAAAAGAGTTAATAGAAAAAAAAAAAAATTGTGAATGATTTTATTGAAGCCCTATTAGATCAACTGCTTCCGTAAAGCAAGTGAGTACTGTAATATGATTCTATAACATTTATAATGTTAAATAACGCTGCCATCCAATGACATATCAGTCTGCAGATAGTAAATGCTGAAATCTCCCTGGCTTTGCATAGTCCCTGCATTTCTAAGCAAACTGAATCAGCTGCTACACCCAATGTCATCTCCATAAATCCTAAGCCATATAGTTTAAACAAAACCAATGGATGTGTCACGTATTCTCATATATTACTCTTTAGAAACATTTGGATTTTTATATGAGAGATGTCCAAACATAATGTTGGATAGAACATGCACTTTGTTTTAGCTTGTTTTGTTGAGTTTTTTTCTCTTTTTGTTTCAGATCTTGGTTTAACTGATGTAGTTTAAAGTCAATGAAATGTTACTCTCCTTACTGAGACCAGGCTGAGGAGGAGACAACTTTTGACTACAAAGATTGGACAAGCCAGCATGAAATCACAAGTAGAATGCAACATTTTTCATTACATTTCCCACAGTGAGTTGCCTTATTGCAAACTATCTTCCAGCGAAGTAAAGCTATGTTTTTATGATTAAGCTTTAAACAATTAAAATTGCTATTTGGAAAAGCAAAATAACATAGCTCTAGAAAGCAGATAGAAGGGTTTCCATGTGTCCCCAAGGCCAAATACAGAACTTTTTTACACAGGATTTTAGATGTTTAGACTTTTTTTTTTTTTTTTAAAGTAATGAGTTTTAACATTATTCAGTTTATCCACTAGAGAAACCATTCAACCCTTGATGTAAACCTGCATATGGGCCAAGGGATGGTAATGCCCTAATAACATCACTCATAAGAAAGCGGGTCTCCAAGCACATGCTCTTCTGAATATTTTTAATAATGAAATTATGTTCCAGGACTACAAAGCTATTGAAAACTTTGGTAAAGATTCCACGGTGAATTAGGGAATGCAACTTTCAAAAATCAGGAATCTTTCAGTAGTAGTGTGCCACTGGAATACTAAGTACTCCAGAGAAGTGCCTTAATCTACAAGCTATCCGTTGTTTCATGCTTTTATTCACTGATGTGATCTTGCATCCTGGGAGCTGAGAAATATTTCTTATGGGCTAGTTATAAAACCCTTGTGTGCTTCTGAAAACTTTCCATTCATGAAACAGTATTGTCCATTGAATCCAGCTCCTTTTTGATGAAAAGTCTTGGCCATCTTGAATGCTGAAACTGAATGTGTTGTGTGGTTTTGAAAACAAAGATGCAGTACAAGGGTTGTTGTTCAATGCATTTGGTACTGTTCATCGCATTTTCTAAACTATAGACTAGAATCTGGCTTCTAAGTAAGCATATGTAGATAGGCACAATTCTGACTCCACAGATTATTTCCTTGCTATATTTGAAGCTGCAATAAGTAAGCATATTTATCTATTTATAGATATATATATATATATACATATATATGTATATACACACTCCTTTAGGTTTCTGGAAACAGGTAGTTATAAGTAATTAATTAATTTCACACATAAGTATGAAAAAACTCTTTTATAAATTGAAGTTGAATGAGTATCCGTTATTCCATCTGCATTACTTTATGTTCCTGCACAGAGAAAGAAGACTTGTGTTTATTACATATTTAGTTGATACAAACAAAATAATGACCTGAATATCTTAATAATAAAGCAATTAATAGTCTATGGGATACCGGTAGCCATTTATTTGCTGAAATGGCTTTATAATACATCTCAGCTGCTGGCACACTCTTGAAATGATTAAGATTAAATCAAGTGAATTTTTCACTTCTGACTATCAAAGGAAAAAGCAGCAAACAGAAGTACCTTGCAGGGAAAATTAGGTCACATCAGTGACAGATAGTTTTCTACATGCCTAGAATAAGTGATATTAAACAGGTACTTACAGAAAGGTAGGGAAATACAAAATTACAAAGAGTTGTAGCACTTCCAATCTTTTGCAAATGATTATGTAATGCAATTAATAGTATTTCTGAGATTATTTAAGTACTTATGCTATACTTTGTATGTTCCTCACTCATTCTGAAAGAATTTTCAAGAAAATTAATGGCTTTTTCTGCAGCCTCAGCATTACTTTGCTTTTATAACAATAGCATATTTTTTAAAAAAAGTTTATTTTCTCAGTATACAGGTATTCTAGCTTGATAGCTCAGGACATTTATGGTATGTACTTTTCAATACCTATTGAGCATTATGAACCAAGCTTTATGAGCTATTCCATTAAAAGTTCTCATACCCCAAGTATAGAGCTGGAAAATAGGCAAAGGGAAATTATGATATATCAAAATATGCAATATAAATATGCTGTAATCAGATGCTGTTTTCTATAAATTGTCTTCTTAGTTAAGGTATACCTGCCTGTGGAAATTGTAACTAGTAACAGTAAAAGGAGTCATATATTAATATTCTGTCATGTATTTCATTAGTTGGTGCTTATTAAAAATATGATCGTGAAGGATTTTCTTAATGAGTATCTACTTCCTGGGATTAATATTTGTCAGAATAACATGACACTGAATGATGTAAAAAAGAAAAAAATCAAGAAATAAAGTTAAAATTGTGAGTCTGAAAATTTAAATCAATGAAAAAATAACATCACAAAACTGAAACTCCCATCCGTTTGGAGATTTTGCCTGGGGGCTATCTCTGTGACAGTATTAGTGTTCCATCAAGCTGGTGGGCATTACAGTCAACTATAAACATCAGTATCTTTAGATGTAGTAAACCTAATGATCCTTAAAACTACAGTACGCTCAGCTGTAGTAAGGGACCAAGTCATACTGCTGATGTATCCCTGCCTGCACCTAAATGCTATTCACAAAGTCAATTAAATCTTCAACACAATGACCCAATCATATAAACAGTTTTATTAAGCATAAATATTACTTCTGTGCATGAACTTACTGCTTACTCAAGTCTACTCGGTGGTGAATTCTTGAACAGTCATACGTGGAAATTCATGCTGATTTTTTCAGCATTCCTTACATTTGGTTCATGTTATTTCCAAATTTAATTTAATTTCACATTTGTATTCATTCAAACTATTTTTCACACAGTTGTATTTTTTATTTGCAAAATGGGAGGTTTGTGGGTTTTTTATTTCTTTTCTAAAAACCAGTTTGCAATGTACTGAGACAAAATAAGACCGACATTTTACAAACACAAGAAACTCTGCTACTGAAGCATAATTTTATTTAGTTCAGCCTACGCTGACAATGCTTTTGACACTAAGGAAATTCTATGCACAATTTCTTCAGCTATAAATTATAGAAACTGGCTCACCTTCTTTTTATATATAGAAGATTCTACCCCCCTGTTCTGAGACCTGACTGCATGAGCCAAATGTCTTCTACAACACTAACATATTGAAATCAAAAGACTGTTGCTTACTGCTGTATGTCCAGGACAACATACAACACTTCAGTGCTTCACTGCTGTAGCAGTGAAATCTTGCTGCAGAATTACATTTTCAGGTTAAAAGAAACTATGATGCAGGACACAGGACCTCATCGCTTGAGTTTTCTTCATTGCTTCAGTCTTGTTATTCTCTCACTCTGGTGTTAGTACATCAACTGATAGAGCCACGGTGTATTTAATGTCTTACGTGTGCTGAAGAAACACGTATTATCATGAAAGTTCAACATCTGTCTACATAAACATATGAGTAAATGTGAAAGAATGAACAGCAATGCAAGTTAATATTGTGAAAACTAGCTCCTTGAACTACAAGTCTTTTATATCTTCCAAGTAATACATTTTCTTCTACACTGCCCTGCAGAATTTTGTCTCTGCACTGATAAAAATACTTCACAGAACAGAAAAAAAGTAAGTGTTTCTTGAGGAAAGATGGCTAATTTGGTTTACCTGTTCTGGTTTGATTTTAGAGAATAAAGAGAAGGAACATTTTAAAATGCATATCATCAGTACAGTCTGTTATAAGGTTTATTTAAAATCAGAGACACACAACCAAATTCCATGCAATTCCATGATTTTTTTTTTTTTTTTTTCAATGAATACATACGTTAGTACACACCCTGAAATGGTCCCATTGAAACAGAAGTCCCTAAAGACTCTAAGCCCACAGAACAAAAAGTCAAAGAATAAACTGGCCAGTGAGGAGAATCAAGATTAAAGTTGTTTTCACTATTGCATTTCTATTCTGTTTGTATATACATGCTGAGTTGTAGAGATACATTTATTGTCATATACACACACTAATGTATGGAAATATGAAAATTAAAAATATTTTTACCAGAAAATTAGTAAAGGAAGCAAAAGAGAAAGAGGTTAATCTGTGGCTAGAAAAAAATAAGTGCAAGAATGTGAAATGAATGAACAAATATAAACCCAGCAATGCTTGAGATTTCATGGTATATGTGAACAGTAAAAGTAGTTATAATAATGCAGAAGTCAAAAATTTTAGATTTATTATCCTTATTTGGGGAAAACAACCATATAACAACATAATGACAGAATTTGAATCAAGATAATAGACTTTTGAGAACACAGGTTAAAGGAATTTTCAACTAAAAGTTTTGGGAAAACTGACAGAAAACCTTCTTATACTATTAATATTGATTTTCAGTGAGTCTTAAAATACTCAAGAAGTTCCACAAGGCTAGAAGAAAGGCAGTCTTGTGCCAATATTTTAAAAAGGCAAGCAGGTTTCTTAGGTACATTTGGATCTGTTGAGACTTCATTGATCACAGAGAAAAAAAAAAAAAAACAAAACGAAAAAATGAGAGTAAGAATTGAATAAAGAACTGAAGGTTAGTAACACAGTAATGACACTAGGGTTTGATTATAGAAAACAGACTTTCTAAAGCAATTTTTTTGCCAGCTTTGGTTGCTAATAATAATTTCACATGATACATCTCACTCTAGACAAGGATTAACATAGGAATTAGAATGATACAAAAATCAAGGTAGTTCAAACTAAGTCCATTAAAAAATGTGTTACATCTCAAAATGAAAAGAAATTGAATATCATTATTAAGGACCTCTATATGTATGTGGGTTACATCACAGAATAGTTAATGTTTTACTTGAGGACACAGAAAGCAAGGTTTGTAAGAAGATATACAAGTTGCATACAAAATATACGTTGCAAGCATAACTGGTTTTATCACACGAACTTATTCTGATTCAAATTCTGAATCCTCAGAAATTTAACAAAATAAAATCTATCTGTAAATCCGCATATGTAAGGCCCTATATGACACTGACATACAGACTAAAACTTTATGTGTTTTTCAAAAATTTTTTGTGGTCTGCTGCAAAACATTAAAAATGCTCCATTAATTATGCAGCTGAAGATACCACTTTCATCTTTTTTTTATCTTTTTTTCTTTTGAGAAATATGGGGGACAGGTTAACACTAATAAAAACTCCAGATGGATAAGGTTAATCAAATTGTTTCTCTCTATTTATTAGTTCACTCATGATTGGTTAGTTTATTACCAGACCCTGAATTATAGAAGTTCATCTACTATTGCACTACTAAACAAATGACAGTTATCCCATAGTATTACCCATCTGTATATTGCATACTGATTTAAGATAATAGCTGCATATAAGTACAGAAAGTACTAAAACATTTATTTTGTGTAGTTTTGTAGTAGAGGAATTCAGATATTATAGAATTAAGCTGCTTGTTTGAAAAACTTCTGAACTCTTTTTTGCTAAGTAAAAACTTGTTTCTTTATGCATTTCTGTCATTATCATCTGTTATTTTACTTTAACAAGTGAAAAGTAGTTTTTCAGACTTTGAAAATTTATTGCTTATACCTTTTTTTTTTCTTTTCTAAAAATGGGACTAATCAACTTTAATAAATGTATCTTTCATTTTGGATATTCAGTTTTCTGAAAATTCTACCAATGAAGATTACTAAAGACCACAAAATGTAAAGAGTAGAGTTCTTCACTAAATGAGAAAGGTTTTCAACATAAATTATTAAAATAAAATATTATGTTCATGTCATGATCAGAGTCTCAAAGATATAATGGTAGTTCATAATCAGCCACAAAACTCCTATCATATTTTACAATGCAAACCAAAACCACATGTGATTTGGGGTGTCTATCAAATATTTGTGTATTTCACTTAGTCATCTGCCATTACTGCTCCATTTTCCTTCAAAAGGACTTCAGAATTAATCTATATTTATAAAGAGTTGACCTCATTAATTGCTAAGCTCTAATTAACACCTAACAGCTCAGATCTAGAATTTGGAATGACTACAAAGCTCTCACAGTAATTCGATAATCTCACTTATGCAACTCTACTCTTTTTAGTTAATTTTCTTTTTCTCTCCTGATTACTTTTACTGGATGAGTTTCCTTTTCCTTTTCCTTTTCCTTTTCCTTTTCCTTTTCCTTTTCCTTTTCCTTTTCCTTTTCCTTTTCCTTTTCCTTTTCCTTTTCCTTTCTCTTCCCCTTCCCCTTCCCCTTCCCCTTCCCCTTCCCCTTCCCCTTCCCCTTCCCCTTTTCCCTTCCTTTCCCCTTTTCCTTTTCCTTTTCCTTTTCCTTTTCCTTTTCCTTTTCCTTTTCCTTTTCCTTTTCCTTTTCCTTTTCCTTTTCCTTTTCCTTTTCCTTTCCCTTCCCCTTCCCCTTCCCCTTCCCCTTCCCCTTCCCCTCCCCCTTTTCCCTTCCCTTCCTTTTCCTTTTCCTTTTCCTTTTCCTTTTCCTTTTCCTTTTCCTTTTCCTTTTCCTTTTCCTTTTCCTTTTCCTTTTCCTTTTCCTTTTCCTTTTCCTTTTCCTTTTCCTTTTCCCTTCCTTTTCCCTTCTTTTTCCCTTCCCCTTCCCCTTCCCCTTCCCCTTCCCCTTCCCCTTCCCCTTCCCCTTCCCCTTCCCCTTCCCCTTCCCCTTCCCCTTTCCCCTTCCTTTCCCCTTTCCCTTTCCCCTTTCCCTTTTCCCTTTCCCTTTCCCTTTCCCTTTCCCTTTCCCTTTCCCTTTCCCTTTCCCTTTCCCTTTCCCTTTCCCTTTCCCTTTCCCTTTCCCTTTCCCTTCCCCTTCCCCTTCCCCTTCCCCTTCCCCTTCCCCTTCCTCTTCCCCTTCCCCTTCCCCTTCCCCTTCCCCTTTTCCCTTTCCCTTCCCTTTTCCCTTCCCCTTCCACTTCCCCTTTGCCTTCCCTTTTCCCTTTTTTCCCTTTGCCATTAGCTTTCCAATGTCTGCAGGTCTGTGGGTAATATAACATTGGGTAACAGTGTCTAATATACTTTCCTTCTACAACCTTTGCATTAATTTCATGAAAACAAATTTAGGGACAAATTCTCTCTGCTTTGGGGGATGTTAGCAAATACAGTGTTTATCCCTCTATTTCAACTTAAGAGTAATTGGATAAGATCTCTGTAGACAACTGGTGACATCAGCTTTAAGCCTTTCTAGAGCAATATGCTAGTCTGTAATTTTCTTTTTGAATTGCCAAAGACATCAGCAGGTGACATTCATGAGACAGAAGACACCTACTGTCACAGAAGCAAGATGCCACTGTTTGTTTGGCTAGGAGGTATTTTCATTTTAGAGGTACTTAAGGTGACGTTTTCAAAGCTTTGTACATACAATATCCAGCTATCTCAAAAAGAGATTTTCTTATCAAGGACATAGCCAATTCAGCCTAGCCTTGAAGTCGATCTAAACCAGGCTTGGAAGTAAGTGTTGAAGTCAGAAACTAAGAAAGTAAACACAGCTGTAGATACAGGGGTCATAAAAAATAAAAAACAAGTAAACAAGATAGGGTATCCCAAGTTACCAACTAGGACTACAACACATTAATCCTCCTCCCAGATAGTTAACCTATGGTGAAAATAATCCCTGTAAGTGGATCATTGGCATTCAGTTACAGTTGAGACAAGTGAAACATTGAATCTTCTGAATGTTTGTCAGCAGCTATAGTATTTTTAAGGATCTGAAATTCACAACATATTGATGTCTCACACGGATAATATATTGTTGACTCACATGGACTGCTGTGTTAATCCTTAGACCTTAAATAAAGCCCCACAATTAATGGAAGAGCAGGTGTTTCCCAAGGCCCCTGATATCTTCAAAAGTGAGATGTTCTAGGCTTTGTGAAGGTAAACTTGGTAGGTACTGGTACCTAGAAGGTCCCAGAAAATAATTGAACTGTAGGAACTGTAGATAAAAACCATAGCTGGAAAACAAGGTGGTCCTAGAAGTGAAACTGGGCTGAGGTTCATGTGCACATCCTGTGCATGCACAGAGACTGTTCCAGGTTACTCTGGTATAATTTTGAAAGCACAAAAGATACGTCTCTTTTTTCTCTCTCTCTCTCTCTTTTTTTTTTTTAAACAATTGTTTAGGTGTGCTTATCTGTCTCAGTGGGATAGCAGACTGGCTAACCAACTTGATGTAATAGGTTTAAGTAGAAATATGAGATGAGATGAAACATGTTACCCTGTCAGAAACAATGTTGTCCAAAAGACCATGCAGGTGGAAAGTTTCTGCTGAGAATAGCTAACTAATTTGCTAATAGAAAAAAATGTAATAAAGTACCTTTATCCTGAGATAGCTGTAGATAGTCTAGCTTAGTCTCATATTATCAGATTTTAGTTTAAAGAAACACATTTGCTGAATAAAGTGGGTAACTGGTATTCAAATGTGATGCAGCCTTACCAGAACATGGTGCACTAGAAAATGAAATTAATTGGTTGCAGTTGTTAAAAATGAAATTGGGAAATACAAATCTTAGTCCTTGATTTTGATCATAAATCACTAGTAAAACATTTCTATGGATTACAATATTTTTAAGTCAAAGGAAATAACAGGAGATATATACAGGGTGGGTTTGGAGAGCAAAGTTTTAGCATAACCACTGATTTAAAAATTTTTCTGTGGATAAAAAGGGGTCCCTCTGTTATAAACTGCTAAGGTAAAGCTTGACTGTAAAACAATGTCAAAAATTACCTTCTCATCACAAGTTAGTGATAGGACTTTTTTTTATTATTATTTCCCCTCTGAAACAACTTAAAAACGTAAGATGCTCTTTTGTTCAACAGACAAAAAAAAAAAAAAACAAAAAATCAAACAACCACAAAGAAGCCCAAATCAAACCAAAACAAACCCCCACATGGTTACAACAAATACTTTCAGCGTTTTTCTGCTTTTGAACATTAGCCAATCAGGAGTTCATGCATTCTGCTGGTAATTTCTGAGAAATCATGAACAAATTCCTGAACTCAATGAACTACTATTTTGTTCTTGTATTTTACTTCAGTTTGTTACTCATACCCAATTACTATGCTTAGGCTTGTAATCCTAAAAACCTACTCTTTACAATTAGTTGCTAGTTACTTATGACACCTTTGTGAGTCAGTCTTCCTAGAGACTCCAAAAATATACTGGACGTTTTTCTGTAGTCTCATAAAAATATATACAGAGAAAGGTAGTAATGATTCTATCTTAGAAGTTAAACATGTAAGAATATTCCTGAAAATGTGTCTTAAGGTATTCTGAGATATTTTGGGCTGATACTGTGTCTTCTGGATATTTTTTCCCCCATTTCATCCATTATAACAACATTCTCAGGGCTTTGTCTGCACTTTCCTTTGGCAGTGGAAATTATTGATTGAACTGTATGTAGATTATTACTCAGTTGGAGCTTTCCAATCAAACTGTGTTAGCATAAGAGATCAATAAAACAGCAATAATAAAAAGGAGACTTTTGTTTTGCCTCATTGTTTTATATCTGTTTTTTACCTAGTCCCAAAATTATTCCTTTCAGCATTAGCACAATTTTTAACATGAATGAACTCAGCTTATCTACACTTTAACATTTAAAATTTTACCTGTAAAGACAGAGATAAGCCTTCTATTACCAATTTCTGTTTAGTTTACGTTGTCTCATATTTTTATTCTAAATGCTCTACTTTTATTCTAAATGTTTCATACTGACATGTTGGTGCCAAACAAGTTGAATTATTGGAATACATAGGAATTAAACCGAATAATAATAGACCATGTGTTTCTGAAGATATGAATTTAAATAACAAAGGACTACACTCTGTGCTTTACATACATATTTTTTTGTTTATTATATTCTGTGGATAAAAACTTGTAAAAAATGCTTTGCCTTATATGATTGTGGTTTGTTTTCAAGTCATGGTAAGGCGCATGTTCTTTACACAGTTATTCACATAGTTTTTACACAAGTTGATTACCATGGTTCAAAGAAAAAAGTGTTTTTAACCAAGATCCACTTTTCACAATATTGTTCCCTCCATTGAATCTCTCTATGGTGTGTTGATTCCTGTGGATTTCCTATAATATGGAACAAGTAGCCTATAGATTGTACAAATATAGGGAAGTAATATTCTCTGTAATGTAGTTACTATGCTATCTCACTTCCTTCATGCAGGACAAGAGCTGATTCTTTTTGTGTTGATAACTTAGGAGACACTATAGCTGTTTATGAACCTTGTACATTATGTTTGTGACTCTGTTTTAGAAGGGACTTATATGACATATCTCATGTCATGGCAACAGAGTCATAACTGTGTGATAAGGTGGAGCAAACCCTGTGATTATGGAACAAGTATTAAATAAGTAGGTCTTGAAATTAGTAATTTATAGTTAGTAGGTTGTATCTCTTTTTTTTTTTCCCCCATTTAATATTATATAAACATAAAGCCAGCATTATGTCTTTTTATATTTAATAAGTTAGTTAAAAAAAATATTTTCCTGAGTATGTCAGTAGGTATATACCATGCCAAATCAGAAAATTAGCTCTCCAAAAGGCAAGATTTAGTGTGCTAGTAACAGTAAATTTTGATACAAGTGTTCTTAAGAGTGATTTCTGATAGAAAGATGCAGAAGATAACTGCAAAATGCAAAAAGTTAACTAGGAAATATCTAGGGCAATCATTATGTCATGGTTGCAGTTTACGATTTCTTTGCTTGAAATCTTCTTGCTTTAAAAGCTGAGTTAACACATTCTACTCAGGATCTAATACAAACAAGCTAATTATATTTTAGCTTTAAAACAAATAAGCACAAATAAGGAAACCCAAAGAAAAGAGAACGGAACAGTCTAATGAATTTAATCAGTGAACACATCTAAAACTGATACTGCATTTGTGATCAAGTAGTATTGCCTCTTCAGACATAATTGGGGGAAAAAAAAGAATTGTTCAAAAGTTGAACTCCTGGCATATTCAGGATGTACATGTTACATATATACTTTTTAATATTTCATATCTACTTAGGAATAAATTTACAGAGTCACAGAATTGCAGAATATTAGGGATTGGAAGGGACCTCGAAAGATCATCTAGTCCAATTCCCCCACCAGAGCAGGAACACCTAGATGAGATTACACACTAAGGTGTCCAGGTGTGTTTTGAATGTCTCCAGAGGAGACTCCACACCCACCCTGGGCAGCCTGTTCCAGTGTTCTGTCACCTTCACTGAGAAGTTTCTTCTCAAATTTAAGTGGAACCTCTTGTGTTCCAGTTTGAACCCATTACCCCTTGTCCTACTGTTTGTTGTCATCAAGAAGAGCCTGGCTCCATCCTCATGACGAAATGTACCAAACCAGGAAGATAAACTGGAAAACTTTGCTTTATTGTGTGTAACCATCAACTAACTTTAATTAAAAAAAAAAAAAAGGAAGCAACAATTCAGAAGAACATTTTCATTATTCAGTGGGAGAAATTGTATTACTTCTCAAGAGTCAGTGAGCCAAGTCATTAAATGAAAAGTCTAATGTTTCTAGGAAGAAGTCTTTCTTGTCCAGTGAAAGCATCATGACAGACATTAAAAATAAGAAATTTGGGGTCATATTATTAGTTTTGTCGCTCTATGCTGCTGTGGTGGACTGTAGGATAGTATCTAAATTATGAAAGATCTGAAGAGAGAATTGCTTTAGTTCAATATATGGAATAGCTGTGAGACCCTGGGTCTGCCAAATATGGAAACACCAGATACAGCAAAAGCTGAAATTCAAACTCTATGGCTTATTTCAGTTATTTGAGCAAATTACAAATTTTAAAATCTACATGAACCAACGTAATTCTTCTCTGTGATCAAACAGGAAGGTGTTCAGATGGGTGTTGAATGTCTCCAGAGAAGGAGATTCCACGACCTCCCTGGGCAGCCTGTTCCAGTGCTCTGTCACCCTCATTGGGAAGAAGTTTCTTCTCATATTTAAGTGGAAACTGTTCCAGTTTGTACTCACTGCCCCCTGTCCTATCATTGATTGTCACTGAGAAGAGCCTGGCTCCATCCTCGTGACACTCACCCTTTATATATTTGTAAACATTAATAAGGTCACCCCTCAGGCTCCTCTTCTCCAAGCAAAAGAGATGCAGCTCCCTCAGCCTTTCCTCATAAGGGAGATGCTCCACTCCCTAAATCATCTTTGTTGCCCTGCGCTGGACTCTCTCCAGCAGTTCCCTGTCTTTGTTGAACTGAGGCACCCAGAACTGGACACAATATTCCAGATGCTGTCTCACCAGGGCAGAGTAGAGAGGGAGAAGAACCTCTCTCGACCTGCTAGCCACTCCCATTCTAATACACCCCAGGATGCCACTTGCCTTCTTGGCCACAAGGGCACAATGCTGGCTCATGACAATCCTGCTGTCCACCAGGACCCTGAGGTCCCTTTCCCCTATGCTGCTCTCTAATAGGTCATTCCCCAACTTATGCTGGAACCTGGGGTTGTTCCTGCCCAGATGCTAGACTTTACACTTGCCCTTGTTATATTTCATTAAATTTTTCCCTGCCCAGTTACCCAGCCTGTTCAGGTCTCGCTGGATGGCAGCACAGCCTTCTGGCGTGTCAGCCACTCCTCCCAGTTTGGTGTCATCAGCAAACTTGCTGACAGTGCACTCTATTTCATCAGCCAAGTAATTGCTGGATATATTGAATAGTACTGGTTCCAATACCAACCCTTGAGGGACTCCACTAGATATAGGCCTCCAGCTAGACTCTGCCCCACTGACCACAGCTCTCTGGCTTCTTTCCTCCAGCCAGTTCCCAGTCCACCTCACTACCTGATCGTCCAGACCACACTTCCTCAGTTTAGCTGCAAGAATACTGTGGGAGATGGTTTCAAATGCTTTACTGAAATCAAGATAAACCACATCCACTGCTTTGCCATCATCTATCCACCTGGTTATGTCCTCATAAAAGGCTATGATGTTGGTTAGGCATGACTTCCCCTTGGTGAAGCCACACTGACTGCCCCTCATGACCCTCTTATCCTTCATATGCCTTGTGATGGCATCGAGGATAAGTAATTCCATCACCTTTCCAAGGATGAAGGTGAGGCTGACCGGTCTATAATTACCCAGGTCCTCCTTCTTGCCCTTTTTGAAGACTGGAGTGACATTTGTTTTCCTCCAGTCCTCAGGCACCTCTCCCATTTCCCATGACTTAGCAAAGATGATGGAGAGTGGCTTAGCAATGACCTCAGCCAGCTCCCTCAGCAACCACAGGTGCAAAGCATCCAGACCCATGGATTTACGGATATCCGGATTGCTTAATTGGTCCTTAATCCAGTCCTCATCAACCGAGACAGACTCTTCCATTGTCCTGCCTTCCTCTGGGGCCTCATGCATATGGGGCTGCTCAGGACAGCTTCCGGCAGAGTAGACAGAGACAAAGAAGGCATTCAGTAACTGTGCCTGCTCTGTATCTTCTGTCACGAGGTCACCCACCTCATTCATCAGTGGGCCTACATTGCCTCTAGTGTTAGTTTTAACTGTCATGTATCTGAAGCAGCTCTTTCTTTTGTCCTTGACCCCTCTTGCAAGGTTCACTTGTAAGAAGGCCTTAGCTTTCATAGTTGTCTCCGAACCTCCTCTGACAACAGCCTTATATTCTTTCCAAGTTGCCAGCCCCTCCTTTCATGATCTGAAAACTCTCCTCTTCCACTTGAGTTTGCCCAGCAGTTTCTTGTTCAACCACACATGTCTCCTGGCTCCCTTCCTTGACTTCTTATGTGTTGGGATGCTCTGAGCTTGAGATTGGAAGAAACAGTCCCTGTTGAGCATTGATAAGGATCATGGCTGAAAACATTGTGACTAGTTCAGCCAGGAGAAGACACATTCAGAGCAGGGGGAACTTCGGTCTACACATCAACGACGAGCTAACGAGCCACAGGTCAGGCCAGCTGACCAACGGGAGATGGAGGATGTGCTGGAGGGCACATAGCCCCATCTCCTGATATGCCCAGCTTGGCAAACAAAGGGGAAAAGTTGAGACCCTTCTGACATGGCCCGGGGCTTGTCGAAACTTGTTCATCTTTTACAATCACCACTTCCCCCTGGATTTCTGCTTGACACAAGGGGCAAGGCAGAGACCCCTCAACGTGGCCCAGGACTTGTCCAGATTTGTCCCTCTTTCGCAATCACCACTTCCCACCCCCCCAGACTTTCCTCTACTCTGGGAGCTGTAAAAAGCCCAGTTAAAACAGCATGGTTGGGGAGGGAATACTAGTCTCATCTAAGGGCCTGTCCAGTCTCATCGAAGGGATACCTGTCTCACTTAAGGGCCTGTCCACTCACGATCAAGGGAATACCAGCTCGGCTTCACTGGAGAAGCCTACCAGTCTCACCGAAGGGAATACTAGCTCGACCTCACCAAGAGAATACCAGCACCCTGAGGACCCTCACTCTGAACCAGACATCGGAGGACGCTGCACTCCTGACCCCAGCATCCTTGCCGTGGAACACTGAGGCTACACATCATTGTACAAGTCCTGTCATCCACACTGTGGGGTTGTAAGAGACTGGATCCCTCACTCCTTTCTTCCTTTCTCTCAGCTCTTTCTTTCGGTCCTTTTTTTTCTATACCCTCATTTATTTGTCTCTCCTTCCGTATATATATCTCGCTCTTTCTCTCTCCCCTATAGCTTAGTTTTCCTTCCCTCTCTACCACTCTCTTTCTCCCTTTCCCTTTTGAACATATAAGGATAACACCATCTTTAAGCTCTGCTGTTGATTTCTGGTTAAATTTCATATTATAGCTACTGATGGTTACCAATATACCGCTCGTAGTAGGACTTTTGCTGTTAATGTGTTGATAAGTTCTGTTTATACTTTTGCCAAGTCACCATTCTCTGTAACCAATATTCCAACAAGTACTTTTAGTAAAACTCACAATTGAATTGAACCCCGGAGGTGATTGTGTGACATTCACTTCACATAACCGTGCAGAATTAACCCAGAGTTAACTCACACCTGGTCTCATCTGATGAGTCAGGGCACGTGTCGCGTCTAGAGTTAACTCATCCCTCATCCCATCTGTTGGGACCCATGAAATTTCCCCTTGCAATAGTTTGAAAAGGCCAAAGTTGGCCCTACTGAAGTCGAGGGTTGGAATTCTGCTAGGTATTCTGTTCCTGCCACATGAGGTCCTGAACTCCACCATCTCATGGTCACTGCAACCAAGGCAGCCCTCAACCTTTACCACCTCAACCAGACCCTCCTTGTTAGTGAAAATGAGATCCAGCAGTGCTCCTTTCCTAGTTGTCTCATCCATCATTTGTGACAGGAAGTTATCACCAATACACTGGGGGAACCTCCTAGACTGTGGCTGGCTGGCTGACTAGTCCTTCCAGCAAACATCAGGGAAGTTAAAATCCCACGTGACAACCAGTGCCTGTTACTGCAAGGCTGCTCTCAGCTGCCTGTAGAAGGCCTCATCAACTTCCTCGTCCTGATCTGGTGGCCTGTAATAGACACCCACAACAGTATCACCCCTGTCAGCCTGCCCCTTAATTCTCTCCCACAGACTGTCAACTCACTCTTCATCTGCCCTTGGAAAGTACTGAATACATTTTTGTTGCTCTCTCACATAAAGAACAACTCTACCACCCTGCCTGGATGGCCTGTCTTTCCCGAAAAGGACATAGCCATCCATGACCACGTTGCAGTCATGTGAACTGTCCCACCATGCCTCTGTAATTGCCACCAGATCATAATCTCCTGACCGAACACAGGTTTCTAACTCCTTCTGTTTATTCCCCATGCTGCGTGCATTGGTGTACAGGCATTTCAGAGAGCGAGCTGAGCACATCGTTTTCACTCTTGGGGGATGGGAGGCCTCCCAGTCTTCATCAATCTTAGAGTGCTGTCCCACTGTTCCAAGCCCAGCTACAACGCCATCCCCCTTCGAATCTCATTTAAAGTTTAAATGAGCTCTGCTAGTTCCTGTCCCAGCATCCTTTTGGTCTTGTGAGATAAACTTTTCCCACCTATCACTGTCTGGACTAGTGCATTATAAAACCAGCCATTATCAAAGAATTCAAAGCTATGTCTGTAGCACCAGTCTTGTAGCCAATCATTTATGGACTGAATTCTTCTATTCCATCCCACTTTGTCACCTGAAAATGGAAGGAGGGAAGAGAAAATAACTTGTGCCCCAGACTCTTTCACCAACTGTTCCAAGGTCTTGAAATCTTCATTCCCTTCAGACTACTGGATGCAGCTTCCTTACCACCTGTCTGCAAGATCAGAAGTGGGTAGTAGTCTATTGGTTGCACCAGGTTGTGGAGCTCCCTAGTGATACCCCTAATCTGAGCTCCAGATAGACTATATACTTCCCTAAAATAAGGGTCAACTCTGCATATTGGACCCACTGTCCCTCTCAGAAGGGAATCACCTACTATAATTACTCTTCTTTCTTTCTTATCAGAGGTAGTCTTGAGGTGTGGAGTCAATCACCTGTGTGACCTCGTAGGTGGGCCTTGCACCACAGCCTCCTCTACCTCTTCTTCAAGATCTAAGGCCTCAAACATATTGTGGAGGGGCACCTGGGGAAGCAAAGCAGGTAGGGAGGGTGGTTGCCCACAATGCCAAACTGAAACTTGCTTCCAACCCTCCTTATCTATTTTGTCCCCTGCCGCTGCCTGACAGTGACAGGGCAGGGGCTGTCTTTGGTCTCCCCGCTCTGCCTGACAGTGTGGAGGGTCAGTCACCTTTTGGGGAGTATCTCCCTGGGTCCTTTCTGACTGGCACTCCAGGAAGTTCCTCCACTAGGAAATCTCCTTCTCACACTCCCTGATGGTCCCCAGTCTCTCGACCTTCTCCTTAAGTTTCACCACAACGCTGAGCAGATCTTCCACCTTCTCACACCTCACACAGGTGGAGTGCTGGCCTCCCTCCCCTGGCAGCAGCAGCCTCTGGCACTCCCTGCAGCCAGAGACCTGAACAGCCACAGTTCAGGTCAGGCCATCCGCCTGGGTCATCACAGTCTTTTTGTGACAAGCTCTCTGTCTGGAGGAGACCATGGTCAGCAGCAGTCTGGGACACTGGCAGTAGTTGAGATGGTCTAACAAGCAAGGAGTGACAACCTCTACACCCTGCTGCACCACACCTGCTGCCTCTCCCAGTGCCTCCCTTGAGGCTTTTTCAAGGTGAGGGGCAGGGTTCTGATTGCCGTCACTATGGCAATGCCCATGTCATGTCAGCTGCTCTCTCGCAAGGGTTGCAGGGTGTTTCTGTGTCACAAAACCCTGCTGTACCCTGGGATCTGCCCACACAGCTCCGGCTGCGCTGGCTCTGATTAGCTGACCTCGGGGAGTCAGGTCTACCAACCACCAAGATCTCATGCTACAATATTTCAGTACATTTTAAATCATTGCAATCACATGGCTATAAAGTGTTAGTTTTTCAATGGATGCATCCTGCTTTAAAATTTTTTAGACAGTTTTAAGAACTGTATAATGTAAACAGATAAAAGTATCAGCTAAAGTAAATTGTTATGTGTTAACAAGTGGAAGAACTGGACTTCATTAATGTGAAACCTATTTAGGTATCTAATTAACTCCTAACTCTGGAGGACTATATGTATAAATATTGGATATATAATGTGTACCATTGCAGTTTAGATAAATTTATGTCATATATGAAAAAGTTAGCATAAAATGTGTAGAAAGTGTCACAGAATGGCATCTCTTTCTTATGTGCATTTTGATAGAACTGGATGAGAACCATGAGAAGTTTTTATTAATGTTTTCACAAAGAGTTTCTGTGGCTCTTCATTCTGTACACAATGCCTTCTTCGACATTTCATCATCTTTAATGCTAACCAGGATTAATTTTCTTCAAATTGCCATTATTATATTTCTTAATTTCATTCTAAAGCATATATTCAATTAATTTTCTATCCTAACATATAATACTTTACTTCTATTGCAAGTGTAATATGAAATAAATAAATACCGGATTGAAATATTTGAAGCCCACAAAACAGACATGTCTATTTGGCATTCTTTTCATGCCGTCAGGTGATCTGAGTTAACAATATTACAGTTGGATATTGAAATGTAGTAATATTACCATAACTGAGAATTATAATTGACTTATTCAGAGCTGAGTTTACACAAGGACTGAGCTCAATAGCCATTATATCTCTTTTCAGAAGATATAATGAAAAATATATTTCCATAAATCGAAATAAAATAAAATAAAATAAAATAATTATTTTAATTTAATATATACATTAACTTCTGGTATGGAATTATGTGTCAGTGAAGTATCTAGGTTGGCTATTTCAAATTTACACATTGATAATTTCTTTAAATGTTAATTATTTATTTCTTTTGCACTGATGCAATAAATTAACTTTTATTTATGTTATTTGATGTTCCATCTGTAGAACAGGACTATATTGAACAGGAAGAAAACTAATCTAAAAATAATAATTACTGAAAATATCCTAAGAAGGCAGATGTTGCAAAATTTCCAGACAACATGAAAGACACTGTATTTGAAAATTATTCATTGAGAATTTTAATACAAAGGTGAGATTTCATATACTATTTGAGAAAGTAGTTAATTCAGATCAGTATTATATTACCAGTATGATCATTCTGGATAATCTGATGTGTTCAGACCTTCCAAATAACTTCTGGACAAAGACAAAGTTGTTTACTGCCTCACTTTTAGTCATGAACTAGTTTGTGACTGCTGAGTTAAATCCCCATCAAGGAATAGATGACTTAGTATTCAGTAACATATCTTCTTGTCATCCAAGATACCTCTAGCTATGTGGGAAAAAAATAATCCTACATTAGCAAGCTGGTACTTTTTATTTGTATGGCCCATTGCCAACTGGCTGTCATTTCCTCATTCACAGTGGAATGGGAAACAAGCTTCTTGCTGTACATGCATACCCACTTCTATTTGTACTTTGCCCCAGGAATAAACTAATTGCTGCTGTAAAACACTGTTCATACCTTACCCAGAATTCATCTATGAACCCTGGGAGAGAGGGATGTAAAATTGTGCCAGCTGGCCTTTTGGCTTTAACTAGCCAATTAATAGGTGTCTGCCAATTAGCTGCTCACACTGGAATAGTTAAGAAAAAGTCTACTGACATGTAAATTAGATTCAGCATCTATTGCTCTTTCCGATCACTCTTCGCTTCATGGATTTTAGGCAGTATAGTTGGCAAAGAATCAATACATCTTGTCATCTGTCTCTCTGTCAATGCAGTTTTAGCTTTTATTGTATGTTTACAGAGTGCTGTCCAGCCTAGTTATGTCTCAAGTGATGTCTCTCCTGTAGCATTATTTGTTGTAGGTTTTGTTTGTTTGTTTTGTTTTTTTTTCCTTAGGTATTTATCTAGAAGTTGAGCAGATTCTTCTTTCTGAAAGTTTTGGTTTGTTACGTGTATTTCTTCACAATAACCCTAAATGTTCATATATTTTCTTGCTTCATAACACTCCTTCCTGGATTAATTTTTCCCTTTCTATCAGCTGCCCTTTGTAGTCAGACACAAGTTTCTGTATTCCATTAAGTGGAAAACTGCACTTTCGCCTTCTCCCTATTGTGAAAAAATTACATTTTTTTCTATCAATACATGTGTATATATCATCATTCACAAAAGAGAAAACTGATTCTTGAAAAGCACCTCTTACATAGAGATAACTGCACTTTTATTAATTGTACTCAGGAACTTTACATGTGACTGTATTCTAACTCATCAGATTTTTTCTGATTGTAATAGAAGCTCTAACTTTCAGTAGATTACATAATAAATTTGATTTCTGCTTTGCAAAAAGAAAAATGCAGGTCAGTCCCTCTGAAAAATTTGACTTGTCCTGCACTGTTTCTTGGTGTTGTATAATGTTCTTAAGGTCTGAAATTACATTATATAGCTTCGTTTGTGTCGAATGCCCATCTGAGCTGACTGTCAGGTGCTCAATAAATAATAGAACAATTCTACTGCTATCACAACTACAAGGCCAAGAGTGTAAACTCTCGAATGGTAGGAAACAACCACTTAAAATTTCTGATTCACTTGACAATACATTCCCCAGAGACTTGCTGTCTTGCAAGCAACAATTGCACATATTAATCAATACAAATTCTTTCAGACTGTTTAAGGTCTTTTAAGAAGGAAGAAAAAGAAACACGTTTTACAGGATATCCAATTCTATTGTAGTTACTTTAGACAGATAGGAAGGCTGGTGTTTCACAAAGGATTATATTATTTCAAATTGACTATTCTCAGAAGGCCAAGACAACCACTAAGAAGCTATCTGAAGTATTATGTACAATTCTGATTACGTTTGTTCAAGAAAGATTTATTCAGTTTGCAACAGATCAAGAAAAGGGGTTTTAGTGTAATTGAGGAAACTGGTAGTCTGTATTAAAATTTGCAGAATCTGACTTGATAATCTAATAAAATGGAGCTAGAGAAGAGACTAGATCTTTATCAATGTGTCTATAAAGGGAGCATAGGATGAACATGAGGTAGTGAGCATTGGTAAAGGACATTGTACACACTGCAATGTACATAAACAAGTTACTAGTAAATTTAAGCTTGACATGAAAAGGTAGATATTAACTGTCAGTAGCATTCTTGAAAAGCACAATGGTGACTTAATATGCTTGTGAACAGGAGTATGAGAAGTGTTTTGGGAATATTTGGGGTTTGGAAGGAGTATCTCTACATTTTTTCCTAACCTCTGAAAAAAAGCTTGTGTTAGAATTCTGTTGGAATAACAGTTTTTGTTGTTCTGCATTTGTATGCATGTGTTCCACTACCTAACAGTTATGCTTATTGTCAGTGATGACACTATGAAACAGACTGAATAAAAAACTGATCACTATAGCAAATACGTTTCTGGATGGAAATAGTTCATTTCTTATTAAATACAAACAATATGAAAATATTGATAAAATATGAAGTTGATTTAGAGTTTCATAAATGCGGTTTATGACTAACCTGAGAAAGGATAGAGTAGGGGCTGAGAATTATGACATTGCCAATATCAAGTCTAAAAAAGAGATGAAAAATACATATATTTTTAAATCTTTTTGGTTAGTACTTAGTGATGATTAATAATAATGAAACTCTGAAAATAATATTTTCTTCTGAAGCAAATAGTATAGATATCAATGGAACATTAATTATTTCTTGCTATGTGGTTTTATCACAAATACTGAAAACATTGAACAAGAGGAGAGTAACTGTGACTTCTTCTCTAGTAGTGACTGAAAGCATGAAAAAGATTAAGTAAAAAAGGACATGTATAAAATTGAGTTAGACAGGATTTTGAATCAGAAAGACTAGATTCAGCTGGATTGATATACATACAAAAAATATAGACATATGTTACATTATCATACATATATTTATATGTGAAAACACACACCTATCATATCATACTTGTTCAAGGAGTTCCTATACACATTCCACAGTTTTCGAAGAGCAAGGTAGCACAGCACCTCCCTTATACCGAAGTTAAATCAACCTTTGGGTAGCTCTCCTAAAGTATCCTGCTAAGGTCTTAATACACTTTAGTAAAATTTAACAGTATGCAAAATTAATTTAACATCACTCTGGTTTTGCAGATTCTGGATTCTAGGCATTAGGGAGCAGAACAAGACAGATGAGGATGTGTTCACTATAAAAGAGAATAGCTGACTTCCAGGCTTTAATGCCTGGGACAGTTTATCTGAGCTGAAAGACTGTGTTATGCAGCACACACCCTTTACTAAAATTTCTATAGAAATTTCCTTCTGCTATCTATAATTTTGATATACTCAGTTGTGTCTAGATTCTTCTATTCCAATTGTATGTGTAGTTTCAAAACTTATCCCCATGTTTGTAAAACTACCTTGACAAATACTCAAGTTCTTACACCTCACATGAAGTTATCGCATTTGTTTTCTACTTTTTTCCTTTTCACTGATATGAGTAGTTATTGTGTGGCCTACTGAATTACAGTTTCAATTTCATCTGAATGGTACCCTTAAAAGTTTGGAAAAGATAATCACTTATTGTAAGTAAGCACAATTTTCAGCATGGTTCTCTGCTCAATCAGTTCCATACAAAATAAGCTTAACTGTGACTTGTTCCATGGTTCATTACATAATGCCCTAGTTTTCTATTCAAATGTGGGCAACATATCCACATGTTTGAGCAGGGAAGCTTTCTGTTGTCAGAATGGCTTCCTATGTCTCAAAACTAATCTTTTCTATTACATTATTAGCTCTTACTGTTACCTTCTTCATCATTATGATCAGAAATAAGAGTACTAATTAAAAAGTTATTTAACTCATATTAATAAAAGTGTTTAAGATGTACGTCTTATATTACGTACAAAATACATCTATTTCTCAGATAAATTTACACAGTTTCTGCATTTCTTCATACAAAATATATCCTCCTCATGACTATTTATCTACAATTAAACAACTAAACAAACAAACAAACAACAAAACAAAACCAACCACAGGAACAACAAAACACCAAATAACACAGGCAGGAGCCTCACAAAGCAAAACCCGGTGCTTCTCAGAGCTTCTCAATGTAAAATACCATATTCCTTCCTCTCAATACACTCCTCCTTTGAGAAACTGTGCTCTTGATGATAAGTGCTTTCTGAGAGTATTATCAGAGTTACCTTTTAGCTGTCCTTTGGGCAAACCAGCCACCAATATGGGAAACTTGTTTTCAATGTTTTGTGTTGTATACCCAGAGGCTTTTTATTGGAATACAGCTCTTTATAATGTAGTTCTGTGGTTAGAACTCATAGCAGTCAAAAGCATGTTTTCAAAATAATTTTCACTGTTAAAGAAGCTACAACAGGATGCCTGTGTATATTTTTGTTGGTGTTTTTCTTGTTTGTATATTTATTTTGTTTGTATTGTTTTGTTGTTTTGTGTGTGTATGCGTGTGTGCGTGCGCTCTAGACAGCCACAAAGATTTAAACTGTGTTCCCGCTGCCCAATTAGCATTTTGGCTTTTAGTTGTAGAATAGACTAATCTTAAATCTAATGCTCCAAATCTTGAGCAATATGGAAAGAAACAATGATGGTTATCATAAGATTAAAATAAAAAAAAGTTGTGTTTTTTTTTTATTTGTATATCTCATTAACCTTGAGACAGTAATTAAAAGAATTCTGACAGCTCTAAAGATACATATTTCTGTAATGAAAGCCTACCTAATGTTTGCAGGTAAGAAACCAATCAAACTCAAGAACTGAGAACATCCATTATGTAGTCAAAACTATTACATAACATATGATTATGAAGATATTATGAAAACTGATGGGTAGTTAAATGAGAATGAAACAGCATATATCATAAATACTTGAATAAAGCAAGCTGTTTGAATCTTCATACCAGACCATAGGTGAAAATTATTCTGGTAATGCAATCTATATTTATACAAAACACAATGACAGACTTTTTTGCCTTGTGCTGAATGTATCTAAGTTTACATGTGAATATGTGCTTGAGGAAAATTTAATGCTCTGAATTTTTCTCTCCAATATTTTCTTAGGCTATGTCTTCTATGTGTATGTATTTTTGTGTTGTAATTATTTATGCATTTTTGTACACATAAACTTTATCTACTTATCCTACACTTTATTAGGGTTATGTAATTCTTGTTGGTATGCTGAAGAAGTTCAAGTGGTTTGTGATTCTTATTTCATTTCTTGCATGTGACATTTAACTACTAGATTTTGTATTCTGCATTCTCCTTTTTTGCGGAAGATTTTAGTTTTTTTGTCTTTCCACTATGCTGATTCTATTGTTCAATACTGGATGTACATTAGTAGCACTGTTTGGTTATATTGATTTTCAGTTTGTACAGTTGAACTTCTCAGCTAGTAAAAGTGCAGTGTCATGTGTTGCAATGATATTGCAAAACAGTTGGCTAAAGTTGTAAAATGAATATTAAACCTTCCCTCATCTATTAAATTGTGGTATCTCAGTGATGTGTGCAGTCTGCTGCCTTAGAAGAAGACTTCACTTCCATACAATAACACAAAGTGTAATTTATTAACCTTTATATAATGTGAAAATAAATAGATACAATAAAGTTGTCTTATGATTGTTCTGGCTTTACAATGATACATGTTAAATGGAATATCTATTTCAGCTGGGGTTATTGAAATAGTCATCCGAAAATTTCTCAAAAGGTTAGGTGACGATGCAGCTTTTTGAGATGAGACAGTTGATTTAGATCATGTTTGAAAATCAATTTTTAAATCCTAAATCTTAGTTAATTTGTATCTACACTTTCTATGTTAAAGCAAAAAAGTGTTTTTGTGAGGGTAGCAACAAGACTTACAGTTCTTCATGGTTTTACTGAGATTTGATAATCCAGAAGAATTGCTTTAACCTACACTTTTTTTTTTTTTTTTTTTAAATTTCTGGCCAGTTATAACAGCAAACAAGGGCACCTTTGGCACCCCAAATCCACTTCTTAAGAAGATTTTCACCAGTGACCTGTGTGACATTTCCAAAAAGCTATTAATGTAATCTTAAATACCTACTGCACAATTTAATATTCCATGCAAGTAATTTGTGATCTACCAAAAGCTGTAGAAACGCTTCAGTCTCTGAATTCAAACATGGAATAGCCAGAAGGTATAGCTATATATGTATTTTCTTTCACCTGCAGACAGAATATTTCAATGCTCTCGACACAATGTATTCAAAAATCTTTTTGCTGCCCTGCACTTGATATTGTACTAAATTATGTTTGACTAGCTAATTTCAGTCTGTAAAATAGCATTCTGTAGATTATATAGACCTGCAGCCATTGATTACAGATGTAGTATGGGGTATGCAGCTGTCAAAATTTCATTTCACACTTTCATCACTTGAGGCTGTGCCTATCTCCCAGGGGAGCCTATTCCAGTGCTCCACCACCCTCTGGATGAAGAACCTTTTCCTAATGTCCAACCTAAACTTCCCCTGGCACACGTTCCTACCATTCTCTTGGGCTCTCTCATTGGTCACCAGAGAGAGGAGCCTACCCTTCCTCCTCCCCTTGTGAGGAAGCTGTAGCCATGAAGGTTTTCCCTCAGTCTCCTCTTCTCCAAGCTGAACAAATCAAGTGACTTCAGCTGTTCCTCATACAGTTTGCCCTCCAAAATCTTCATCACTTTCTGGTCCTCTTCTGGACACTTCCAGTAGCTTTATATGCCTTTTATACTGTGGCAACCAGACCTGCACACAGTGCTCCAGGTGACACTGCATGGCTGTGGAAGAAGGGGTAGGAAAATATACCTGCAGTAAGAGACCCCATGAGCTCAGTTTTTTTAATTTATTGAAAAGAAAGTTAAAATGTGACTTAATCAGCAACCTAAGTAACCAATATGGAAGATGAAGGAGTCACAATATATGTACAGAATAATGTAATTATTCTGGTGGTAATTGTAGCTAGGAACAACTAGTTTTGTGAGGTTTTTTTTTTTTTTTTTAATATCAAAGAAGAAAAATAACTAAACTTTAAAAAACCCTAGATATTCTGAAAGAGATA
Source organism: Columba livia (assembly GCF_036013475.1). NCBI lineage: Eukaryota > Metazoa > Chordata > Aves > Columbiformes > Columbidae > Columba > Columba livia. The sequence continues at coordinate 50,966,412 of NC_088642.1, read as the reverse complement.
GTATCACAGAAACGATAATTAATTTGTAGAAGTATCTTGTCTTTTTTTTTTACGGAATATTAAATGCTAGACCACTTCTAATAGACTTTATAAGCAATTAGTTTAATTAAAATAAGGTGACTGTAAGGGTGTTTCAATGTCAAAATCCATTGGATATTACTCTGATTAAAAAAAAAAAAAGCTACAGAAATGGTGAAGTTGTAGGTAATGAATTGATTATTCCTATTTTGTTTCAGGATAAACAATAGAAGCAGATGAACTCATTTCACTGGAGTGAAATGGTCAAAACAATAACAGCTAGTGCATGAAACACTAGAAAATACAAGACAGGTCAGAAGCTAAGCTGTCTGCATCAAGGGGATGAAAGCCTTTTCGGCTGAATACAAATGCAAAGTATTGTGTATTAACCTTATGGAACTGGTAGCACTTGGGAGTCTAAGCAGGCAGAATTGAACATAGGTAGACAAAGTGAGAACAAAAGAGGCATTAGCAGCTGAATGGATGGAGAGATAAATTTCTTGATGAAATAGTGACTGGCAAGAGACTTGCAACTGTCAACAGAAAAATTCTTGCTAGTCTTTGTTTTATTCTGCCTCGAAAAGAATAAACAAATAAGACTATCTGAAACATCAGTTTTTCCTCCTCACAGAAATATCAGACTTCCCAAATAAAGCCTAGCTGCTTGAGATATGCTATTTTTAAACTATTATTCCTTAAGAATTATCTTTTCATGAGGATTACATTTCTGTAGATGTATTTTGAATTATATTGTATTATAATATGCATTACTATAGTACATCAGAAGTAACAATTATTTTAAATAGTTCTTTGTGAAAGCAAAAATAAATTAAAAAAAAATATATACAGTGAAGCAGCTAATGGTTTGTAGACACCTATGTAGAGCGGTGTTTATGTAGCTGAATTTGAAAGGATAAATGATTTTTAATCTGGTGAAATTTTGAAACTCATGAAGTACAAACCTCTATCATTGATGGCAAGAAAACCGATTAGCTACTGCTGTATTTTTTATCTTACAATAATTAATAAGAAGGGCAAGGAATAAGCTTTAGGATGTATAGCTGAGTTTCCTGAACAATACAGAAAGTTATGCAGAAAGTCTTTAAATATCTTAGGCTTGTATATCTAACTTTGTTTAAGGCTAGAAATGTAACCAGATCTAATGGAGCTCAATATTCTGAGGAATCTTATATCTAACTTGAAACCTTGGCAGTTGCTGTTCTACCTTTTAAAACATACGAACTACTAAAAAGGATCTCAATGCTTATTAACTTTGTAAAAGAGGAAATATTAGAGTTTGACGTATGAATTACCTTATATGTAAAAACCCTTCAGCTGAGATGAGTTAGCATTCCCAAAGCTTTTCTGCAGTTTTCCAAAGAGCTCTGTTTCAGTTGTAACCCTTTATTTAGGATATGTCTTGTGCATTATTTTTGCCTGATTTGTGAGGGGGAGGGTATTTTTTCATCATTGTTGTTCACATAACTTCCCAAAGATTGGCTGCAACTATAGAAGGTTCCTGCACATCTGTACTGGTAAAATAATTTGCTGCGATAGAATAATATACCATTGAATTATCATGGCAGGTTGATACATTTGGGCATTTCTAAGTATAAACAAAGTAGATTCACAAACATTTCTGTAGTTGGTGTTTCTCTAAGTGGGAAAAAAATACATGCGTTATGATAATAGTGATCACCTTGTACAAATACAGCAGTTTAGTATTTAATATATTTGGTGTATAGCCATTAGGTGAAAAAACAATCAAACAACAAAAACAAAGAAACAAAACCCTCAAAACAACAAACAAAAATAACTCCCAAAAAACAAAACAACTAAACTACTGTTGTTTTAAGAAAACTGTCAGACAACAGAGGGCTTAGAGGGCTGTGATCAATGGTGCAGAATCTGGAGGCCTGCAGTTAGTGCAGCTCCCCAGAGTCAGTATTAGGTCCAGTCCAGTTCAACCTCTTCATCAATGACCTGGATGAGGAGACTGAGTGTGGACTCAGCAAGTTTGCTCGTGATACCGAACTGGCAGGAAGGACTGACACAACAGAAGGCTGTGTTGCCATTCAGTGATATCTGGACAGGCTGGAGGACTGGGCAGAGAAGAACCTGGTGAAGTTCAACAAGGGCAAATGTAGGGTCCTGCACATGGGGAGGATTAACCCCAGGCACCAGTACAGGTTAGGGGCTGACCTGCTGGAAAGCAACGCTGCAGAGAAGGACTTCGGAGTTCTGGTCACCAACAGGCTGACCGTAAGTCAACAATGTGCCTTTGTGGCCAAGAAGGCAAATGATGTATTGGGGTCCATTAAAAAAAGCATGACCAGCAGGTCGAGGGATGTTATTCTCTCCCTCTACTCTGCCCCAGAGAGACTGCATATGGAATACTGTGTCTAGTTCTGAGCTCCCTAGTTTAAGAAGGACAAGGAATTACTGGAGAGAATCCAGCAGATGGCTACAAAGATTATTAGGAGTCTGGAGCGTGTTTCTTGTGAGAGGAAACTGAAAGAGCTGGTTCTGTTCAATCTGGAGAAGGCTGAGAGAGGATCTCATCAATCTTTATAAATATCTGAAGAGTGGATGTCAAGAGGGTGTGAACAGACTCAATGGTAGGATGAGGGGCAATGGGCACAGACTGAAGCATAAGAAGTTCCATCTAAACATGAGGAGAAGCTTCTTTACTTTGAGGGTGTCAGAGCACTGGAACAGGCTGCCCAGAGAGGTTGTGGAATCTCCTCCTCTGGAGACATTCAAAACCCACCTGGGTGCATTCTTGTGCAATCTACTCTAGGTGTACCTGCTTTAGCAGATGGGTTGGACTAAGATTACCTTCAGAGGTCACTTCCAACCCCAACCATTCTGTGATTCTGTAATAGTCTGTATAAATCAAATTTTTGTAGGACAGGGCACATGTATAAGTTGTAATATGTTTTCCTCTAACAGACATTCAGATAAAAGTGATAAAATTTTTGGCGTTTTTTGTTCACCCTCATATGACTTTTTCTGTATGTTAGAAACCTATTTCAAATATGTTAGAAATAGCTGGTGTTCAGCATAAAGCACTGTGAAGTTCTTGTATATAATTAAAGTCAGCTTTTTCATTGCAATGGTTCCTTTGAAGATCTACCAAAACAAGCTACGATTACAGCAGATTTCATCCCTGAGGAAGGGGGTGCCTAATTTTTTTTTTTTTTTTTTTTGATATATATACCAGCTGATTAGTATTGATTTCATATAACTTTTCTGGCTTCCTGTTGTTTTTGTTGTTTTTAATTTGTTTTGGGATATTTGGAGGCTTTTTCACCTTCAGAATTGCAGGCACTCTGAGAAGGCTGCCAGGTAAGCATAAATAGCTTCAGCACTAATAATGTACAGCTTAACGAGTCTGACAAAACAATGTGATTTGGTTCAGATGAAGTGTATCCTACCTAACACCCATCTTTCTGCTATATGAACTTTAAAAATGAATTTTTTCCAGCCTATAGCTATTTGTTACCTGATTACCGAGTTTAAGTATTGTACTGTACTTTTTAAGTCTTTCTTAACATAAGTGTGATGGTCAGTCTTTGAGGTGAGAAGTGTGGGTTGGAGATTTATGGCCTAAATTACTAGATTTACTTGTAATTGTGAAATAACACATGGAATTCTATTTCAGAAAAGACTGAATTAGGAGATATGTGTGTAAACAGGCTTTTAGAAGTTGAAAGAACAGATATATAGAAGAAATAAAAGAGAATAAAAGGTTATTTTTTACTTTAATCAGAGCTGGTCAAAATTTTTCTGTGATGGGAAGAATATTATTTCAAGATTAGCTGCAGTATTCTATAGTCTCCTAAAAAAGTCTGTCTGATTTTCTTTGTGTTCACCTCTGAGCTGTCATATAGGCTGTCAATCACCTGCCTGGCAGATGGACAAAGATTAAAAAAAAAAAAAAGAAAGAAAAAAAAGAAAGAAAAAATCATTATTTATGGTTGGTCAAAGTATAATTTTAAAAAGTTTTCATTTAAATTTTCATTTTTGCTGACTTCATATTACAGCTCAGAATAAGTAAAAAAAAAGGTTTGAAAACATCAGTCTGCTTCCTTTATGAGGGTAAAATTTTCATTTCCTTTAATTTTCATTAAAAATATAATAAGAAATTTTACTAATGACCGAAGATAGTATTATAGCTCTTCATGGGTTAACAGCCTTACGCCTAAATATGCTCTCATCTGCAAAAGAGTTTAAGTTTTTTGTTGTTCTTTGGTTGATTCTTTGTTTTAGCCAGAAGATGTACGTATCCCTGCAAGCGTTCTCAGTGGGTTTTAAGATTTTTTGTCTCTTTTCCTCAAACAGTAATTTTTCAAGTTTAAAATGACAGAACTATGATCTGCATTAAAGAATCCCGCTTTTTTATTATTATTATTTATAGACAGAAAAACTACTAATTTATCTTATATTAAACATTTAATGGAAGATGCTATGTTCTTGCATTAAGATTAGCTAATACTAAATGTAATTATACTAAAATCAATGTTTGGATCATTTTCAGTGTAACTTTGTAGTGGGAAATGTTGAACATGATTCTGCCCAGTGTGTGTGGCAGTGACAGTTACAAAGTATCACAACTGTAATTCATTTTTATTAACCTTAACAGCACTGTAACAGGACCTGATGTCCATTCTACTACCGCTGCTGCCACTAATTCATCAGGCTGCTTTGTTAGATTATTTTAAATCTAATTGCGGAAGCATATAAAATATGTTAAATATTGTGAGAAAGCCCCTTAAAATATGTAGGTTTTTATCTTTTAATCATATGCTTTTCTGCTATATGAACTTTAAAAATGAATTTTGTGGAGTCCCAAATGATACTTCTGTTGTTGAACCACATTGTGAAATCACAGCAGATTTCTTCTTTAAGTAGAGACAAAACTCCCTAGTCTTCTAGATCCCTATGTAAAATATTGTGATTTGGCAGCCCTAAAACGAGCTCCTAGCTTTCCCGTGGTCCAACTTTAAATAATAATAAGAAACATCAAATTTCATCAAAATTATGAAGTCAGAAAATTATTTGTCTGGTTAGGTAGGCAACTTTAATAACTATGTTAAATTTGTTAAAATAGTAATCTTTATGTTTCAAAACAAAGAAAATACATGTCTTTTGCCTATAACAGGGGTGTCAAACTTATTTTTCACTGGGAGTCACATCTTCCTCACGGTTGCCTTCAAACGGCAAAATGTAATTTTAGGACTGTAGTTACATTTATACAGTCCTAGAATTACATTTGGCCCATTGAAGGCGGCCTCGAGGCTGATCTGGCCCCCCATGAAAATTAGTATGGGTTTTGTTTGTTTGTTTGTTTGTTTGTTTTTACTTCCACTAGTATTATACTGTGTTTTTATACAGAATCTTTACGTGAATTGAAAACCTGAAATCACATTTGTTTTGCAAAATGTGATCTTCCATAAATGACTTTCTGATTTAGAAGATTTATTTGGTTTCTGATGGGACAAAGATAAATCTTCCATGCTTTTACTTGACTCAGTTTGCTGTTCTTGATGTTTACTTAAATATCAGTTTTAATCTGGAGAAGTCAAAATTAGTTACTATAGTCGGGACGAACTTTCAACAAACTGCCAGTGTACAGCAGTATGGATTACTGTGCCCATCTCCATCATATATGCATGTATCAGCTCATATTGTTAACTAGGGACAACATAAATTTTACGTCAGTACATCTCCTAAGTAGTTTTAAATGACAGAAGCCTTAGGCATAATGTACACCTGAACTTCTGATGCTACAAATGGGGCAAGTAGTGTTGAAAAACATATTAGTTGCTGTTGATATTGTGGTTTCTAGCTCCCTCCAAAGTGTAATTATAAGATATGTATAACCCGGAGAAATATATATCTAATTTAAAAGTTTTTAGAGCTACCTTCTTAGCTGTTTTATAGCTTTGGATTACATCATTCAGTGCACTGGTCAAGAAGAGAAAGAAATGTAACTTGTGGGTTGAGGTTTTTCATTAAGAACCTTCTAAATTGTTCTAGTTATGTCAAGAACAATTTCCAGAAGTCATTAATCTGGCTCCAAACTCTGTTTTATCACTCTGTCTCTTCCCTGACCAAATCCAAAATTGCCCTACGAACAGCACAGTGCCTTTGTGATCAATGTGCACTAATCAGGCTCTGTTCTCTGCGGCAAACAGAGGGATAGCCACCACTCTGTACCTTCCCTATCTCTTTCTTTGTGATTTCTTCCTGGAGGAAACAAGTTAACAATCCTTTTTGATATGTTGCTCACAGAGACATATTTCTACATGTCCTTGAGAAGGGATACGTCTGATATTTTGTCTGTATTTACAGATAATATCTTGTTGCTGGTCTGGAGAGAAGATAAGGAGCCTATAAGTATTCACAGTCACTTCAGTTCTAGATGATATAAGGATGCTTCTCTACTTGAAGTGAACCGACCTAAACTCAGAAGGATGGGAGGATTTGTCATGGAAAATAAGAAAAGGGTATCTAATTAATACCGTAAATTTGTCTGCAATCTTCAATGACTTATTGTTATCCCTAAACTGCTTCCAGTGATGTCACCAAAAATCACCAATCTGTTTTAAAGACAACCCTTAGTTAATACCACAGGGGTTTTTGTTGTTGTTGTTTTTGTTTATTTGTTTGTTTTATGCTAATAATGGTTATTATGCTATTAAGAGATCTTTGCATGTAAGAAGTCAGTGTATGTGTATTAAGAGAGAGATAAGGAAACACCCTTAGGAAGGAAGACTAAGTAAGAAACTTAAAAGAGAGCTTGGTCATGTCAGCTACTCTGGAATAACATTGAAAGACTATATTTGAAATAATTCCATTAGACATGAGGTCATTTGTCACAAGATTTTTTTTTTTTTAAGAGAATTTGTTAACAATATTTTTACTATGATGTCTGTTTAAGGAGCATTTTGCAGAAGGAGGATATTAAGGAATAGATAAGGAGTAGTCTTTTTTTGAATGTTCCTAAAAGCATCTTTTTTGTGTGTGTGTGTGTGTCACAATGTTGTAACACTATTTTCCTTTTTTAGGTCGTAATTAAGAAAATTCTTTGGTTTATAATCTTTAGGTGAATATATTCCTTTTTAACAATAATGTGATATTTTAATTTCTAAAATGATTATGAAGACTAGATCTTCCTATAAAGTTTCTTAAAAAGCTTAAAAACTCTTGGGGAAAAAAAAGAAAAAAGAAAAAAGAAAAAAGAAAAAAGAAAAAAGAAAAAAGAAAAAAGAAAAAAGAAAAAAGAAAAAAGAAAAAAGAAAAAAGAAAAAGGAGAAAAGAGAAAAGAGAAAAGAAAAAGAAAAAGGAAAAAAGAACAAAGAAAAAAGAAAAAAGAAAAAAGAAAAAAGAAAAAAGAAAAAAGAAAAGAGAAAAAAAGAAAAAAGAAAAAAGAAGAGAGAAAAAAGAAAAAAGAAAAAAGAAAAGAGAAAAAAGAAAATAAAAAAGAAAAAAGAAAAAAGAAAAAAAATGCTTGCTTATATATGCTACTCAATGTAATTCTGAATATGGATATTATCTTTCATTTTGTCTCATATTCCCAGAAGTAGCTATTACAATGTTTGTTTAAATTGCCAAACATGAGACATTTAGCAGGACATCCAAATAATGAACTCGGAAAATCAAATGGATGTAGAAGCAGACAGCTGTAAGATTAAATATAAAGTAGCTAAATGTGAGCTTATGATTTTCTTTTGAAACACTCAATTTGAAAATTGGCCTTCCTGACGATGTAATGTGAACAGAATAACCTCTAGTGAAAATCAAACTAACAGAAACCCCAGGATGTGGCGAAATGAGCAGAGACAGAGTAAACAGAGTGCTGCTGAGTAAGCCTTTAACTTCCGCTTTTCAAAAATGTATTTTTCATTCTTCTAAGAAGGAGTTAATGAAGACTTAATAGAGTTTTTGACTCCAACCTAAATTGTTTCTGTATGGCTAATACACAGAATTTATTTCAGGTGAAATGCAAAATAGTAGTTTTTACTGAAGTTTTCTGGATTAGGATTGAACATAATGAGATCTTTCTCTAATATGATATTTTATGAGTTCACATTTTTTGAACAAGCAAATCTACATTCTGTAGAACATATGATTCATGTAAGAATTGTTGTTATCCAAATCAATATTTCCATACTGAAGTAATAAAGCACTGAATATTTTTTTCATTATCATAAACATCATATATATTTGAGTCTTAAAATTTTGCCTTTCTAGCTTCAACATGTACTGCCTTGCATATCTTGACCTACATGAAACATCTGAGACTAATACAAAAAGAATACTGGAAGGGAAAGAGAGTAATTACAAAACAATACAGTACTTGTTGACAAGGTGTGGTTGTGTGTTATGCAAGAAAATAAGGCTGACTGTGCAATGGTGTTGCTGTAAAGTTTGAGCTGGCTTAGGAAGAGGGCTGAAAACCTTGTTTAAATTCCAAACCTCAAACAATAATATTATATTATTAAAACCCATCAGCTTACATCTTATGATGTTAAAACATTTACTGATAATTTAAAAGTGATATATATGAACAACTGTGTTCTGCATTAACATATGTACCTTTTTATAATGAGTCCAAAGGAATCTGATCAGTTCTGGCAAATGTTTCTAAAATGACCGTGTCATTCATCACGTAGTACAAAATCCATATGCATTAAAAAAAACCTTTCAGACTGAATGAATGCATTGAGCCAGACACTTTTTAAAAGGCAAATAATACCCCACCAATAGACTGAGGGAAAGTGTTGGGATGATGGAGATCATACTTTGAGTTTTTTCCTTCTTTCATAACTCTACGTAACAGTGAAGTTATGAGAAAGATCAAGGCAAGATTCTCTGCAGGACAGAACACTACCTATAGGCAATATCCATAAAAGATGCTCTATAAAATATAACTGCAGTACTCTCTGACTTACAATAAGTCATAAAATGGGTGCTAGTACAAATGTTTCTGAGATTATGAATTATCTGGAATGCAGCAACTGCAGGAATTCCAACATGTGTAGGAAAAAACATCATGTCCAAGTGTAAAACAACATAGTTGCCAGACAAACCAATATTATCTACCCCAGCTGACAGATAAATGAATAAGTTTCTTTCAAGATTAGGATCAGCACATAAATAAATTTAATGAATAAAAAAGAGTTTGATGGATACTGACCATGTTTTCTTTAAATATTCCATAACGCATATACAGCAAAAGTAACCTTAGTTCATAGTGTTACCAACAAAAATAGCCATACTCAACATAGTATAGTTAAAAGTTACTGAAAAGCTATAACTGAACCAATATTTAATTTGCTGAATTTTCCACTGGCACTAGTTCGATGTTGTTTGATTTTTTCCATAGCAGAAAGACCAAGTACCTTCATTAAATGGCTCTGACTTACTCAGTATAACTGATACTAATGACATTGTTTCCGTAACTTGACACAGCATATTTTTTTCAATAATAACTTGGAAGATGGACAACTTCTATTATCCCAAGTTTTATTCAATTATTGTTTACTGTGTAGCTGTTCTAGTTGATGGGGACAGAACTTGTCATGGATCAAAGAACTATTCCTTACTACCAAGAAGATTCTTACCTTGGGAAAGTTTTTTCTCTCTTGTGTAACATATTAATATATGCAATGTGTTAATATTAAATATTACAGTGTTTTATTGGATTGTAAAAGAGGTTTCTTTCATGGTCTTCCTACAGTACAGTATGAACGAAGCAGATAACAATACTATACAGACTATGAAAAGAAATGGTGGTGGTGGTCAACAGCTGGCTGAACATGAGCCAGCAGTGTAACAAGTGATGCAATGAGAAGACATGGCCTCAAGTTGCACCAGGGAAGGTTTAGACTGCATATTGGGAGAAATTACTTCACTGAAAGTATTATTAAGCATCGGAACAGGCAACCAAGGGAAGTCATTGCATCATCATCTCCAGAGAAGTTTAAAAGGAATGTAGATGAGGTTTTTAGAGATTTGGTTTAGTGGTGGACTTGGTATTGTTAGGTTATTGGTTGGACTCCATGATCTCAAGGGTCTTGCCAACCTTTTGTGGATCTATATGAAGCATGTTTATTCAAAAAGAGTTTTCTTAGTTTTTCAGGAAATTAAATTTCAAACAGATTCTAGGGACTTCCAAATTCCATTTGTGATATGCTGAAATCAGAACATAGTTCTTTCCATTGTAGGCTTCCTTCTGAACATAAATATATTCACTTGATTGATAGCTCTAGAAAGAAAAATAATTCAACCTGCTGAGTCAGCATTTATTAAAATACTGAATAGGGCTTTGTAGTTTTTATTCCTATTATTTAACTGCTCTTATTTTAATATTAATTAAATCTCCGTCATGTTGCAGAATTAATAGTCCACATGTCTGTCTTCTATGAGTGAAATGGACTAATAAACAATTTTGAAAATATTACCAAACATGAAACTGCATCATAATTAATCTAAGTAATTTCTGAAACTGGTCAACATTTGTTTGACAGTGTTGGAATGCAGTTCACCTTCATTTTTCCTAAAATACACATAATCTTTTTGTGTATTCTTTGGAAATCTTTCTCATAATGTTTGTTTTCATTTTTTTCTAAAATATGTGGATTTCATCAAAATTTATTTACAAATAGAATAAGAGGTTAACAAAACCGATGGTAGCATAGTAGTTTTTTTTAATTAACTATGAAGATACCTTGTGTGCCATAGGTATCTACCATAAAATATTTAAAAATTGCTCAGGAGGAAGGCATGGGTATGGAGATCTTTTATTCTAGAATTAAAGTAATTTTGTTCTGGATTCTGCCTCTGTGATTGATATCTTTGGTGAACAATTAAAAAAAATATTAGTATTTATAGATACCGTTTGCATTTTTCTTTGTGAATTTATTTCTTACAATTTTAGTTTCTATTTTGCACAACATCTTTTGGGCTTACATTACATGAACTGATTAAGTACTGTTTCAGTGAAGTTTTAAAGTCCATTTGAATGCTAGTAGTCCTTAAGTTTTATCGAATATCACTTCTCGATACTTTTAAGGCATTTTCTACTTTGTATGGAACTTATAATATTTCATACTGAACACCTTTGTTGTTGGGGGTCATATCATCTTACTTTTTCTGTATTGAAGAATACTACAATGAATAATCTTTTTTTTTTTTTTTTTTTAATTGGATCAGTGTTGCCCCTTCTGAGACACATCACTTTCTCAGAGCATTATGTTTTTCTTCTATACTTTTCCTGAAATTCTATATTTAAACTGAAAAACAACATTCAACATAAGGAGGTACCTAGTGACTTGCACAAGCTTCATGTCATTGAAATATTTAAGTTATTGAGCCCAGACAATCCCCAAATTTATGGTGGAGCACCTTCATATCTTAACTCTTAAAATCTTCACTCAGAGAATTACTGAGTGAACATAAGTTAGTCATTAATTTCAGCATCCCAGTTCTTAAGCATTTTTCTAATTCATACCAGTGTTGGCACTTCCTTTATTGGTATCACCCAAGTATGTAATTGAAAATCTAAGTTAATTATGTCCTGTGTTTCTCCTCTACAGTCATTATTTTATAATATACTTAGCAAAAATTTGACCATGTATTTTTCTTGCATTTCAAAATTGCAGTGCTTCGTTATAACAGAATACATACCAAGGTGCTTTGTTTATTTGGTTGTTTTTTCATTGTTTCCCACTTTTTCTGAAAGAAAGATCGGTAGTCACCTAATTTTTATACAGTCAGTTAAATAGGCAGATAGAATTTGGGTCAGATGTTTAAGAGCTTCTGTGTGTATGCATGTTTGTCATAGTGTATGTTTCCTCAGGAATCTAGAATATTTGTGCAATCATTCAGTACCTGTGCAAAAGGGGAATATTAGTTGTGTACCACATGGCTCTTGACACTGCATATTGTGTTTGATTCTACATCTCTGCACAAAGCTGTACAGAAAGTGTGCTTGTGTTCCCATATAAATATGTTTCCCAGATATTTGGGGTCAGCAGGAAACCCGAAATGAAAATTGTAGATTCACAAAATCTAGAAAGTTGTGATTATAACAAACTCAAAATTAAAAAAAAAAAAAAAGGTGTTTCTTGAAATAAACATGAGTCTTTTCATGCTGAAATATGATATTTTACATTTGTAAAAGTTTAACCAATCAATTTGCAGAGCAAAAGAGTCACTTTTCCTGTTTAGAAATTATCCTAAAAATGTCTTAGCTTAAAACACCTAAATTCTCTTCTGTAGAGAAAAATTATAAAGAGCTCTTCTATTTCCTATGTCATTGGTGTGATTTGTCTGTATAAAACTGGCATAAGAGCTGAATTCAAGAAGCATTCCTTTCTTCAGACTGTCTTGACCAGTTTAGACAGCCTTTCTCAGAAAATTGGTGTCTGTGTCTTTCATTTATTTCTTGCAAAGCTTCCAGCATGAATAATGTATATGTGTAATAGTGTCATCAGCCAATTTAACAAGCTTTAATAGGAAAGGTGGGCTTTCTTGCATAAGCCTCCAAGCTATTCTGATATTATGAAATATTACTTTCACAAGCCAAGATACAATTGCTTATGCAATACTACTTGCAACAGTCAAGACACTGTAACTTTTAAATGCTAGGTGTGATACAGCTGTTCAGTCTGCCAACAGCTCAGCTTGCTCACATTCAAGAGGTTGTTGTACTGATGTCAGAAGAAAAATCTACATTACATTTTGCTTGGGTTATTAACCTGAATAATATAAAAATAAGTTGAGATTCACTGTGAAACTCCTCTATTTAACTGCTGTTGGCTCTCCTCTGTTGTGTACAAAAAAGATGAGCAATAGTATTCTATTTCTTTGTCCATGAGAGAAGAGACATACATCATGGAACTCAGAACCTTTTCCTACAGCCTGTGAGCATATGTTTCCATCTACACGCACACACACACACACACACACACACACAAAAAAAAAAAAAAAAAAAAAAAAAAAAAAAAAAAAAGTGGACATTTTCTCTAGCTTTCTCAGCTTGTGCAGAGCTCTCTAAGCACAGTGACCCAAGTCAACACAGTACCCAGCTAAGGCTCCAAAGCTGGTGTCATCTGTGGAACTTTGGGTTTTTCAACCATGGATTGGTCTATTCTTCACCAGGTCTACTAACATCCAATGGGATGCATCTCTCTCAGAAGAGGAAAAGGGTTCTTGCTCAGGAGCTAGTAGGAGTGATTTGTAGAGCTTTAAACTTGATCGGAAGGGACCAGGGAGACATACTAGGCTGGTCAATGATGAGAAATGGGATGACACATCAGTACAAGGTGCTGCCAGCTAGTGAGATTCTTCAGATGGCACCACAAGGTGATGAGCACAACAAACCACACTTGAAGTGCTTCTACACTAACTTGCACAGCATGAGGAAAAAGCAAAATGAGCTAGAAGCCTTGGCCCAGTCCTAGGCATGTGATATAATTGACATTAGTGAAACTTGGTGGGATGAGTCCTTTTACCGGTGTGTCATGATGGATGTTTACAGGATCTTCAGAGGGGATAGGTAGGGTAGAAGAGGTGGGGGGTGTGGGTGTCACTCACTGTATCTAGTAGAAGGGCTGGAATGCATGTAGCTGGCAGTTGGTCATGGCAAAGTTGAGAGCCTCTGAGTAAGGATTAAGGGACAGACAAAGTGAATGTTGTCATGGAAGTCTAGTACAGACCACTCAGCCAGTATGATGACATGGATGAGTTATTCTTTAAGGAACTAAGGGAAACCTCTAAATCATCTGCCCTTATCTTTATGGGGCACTTCAACTTGCCAGATGTCAACTGGGAATATCATACAGCTGGTACAAACAGAAGATTCCTAAACCATGTAAATTATAACTTCTTGGTTTATGTACTAAGGAAACCAACCAGGAAAGGTGCCTTCCTAGATTTGCTGCTCACAAACAGAGAGGATCTTGTGGGTGAAGTGGAAATTGGTGGCTGCCTTGGCCACAGAGACCATGAAGATGTCAGCTTTAAAATCTATTCTAACAGTAGGAAAACTGCCGGCAAGACCTCAACTCTGGCTATAAGGAGAGCAGACTTCATGCTACAGAGAACTACTAGTTTTCACTGGGGAAAAAGTTTTTGAAGGTGCTGGGGTCCATCAATGTTGGTTACTTTTTAAGTAGCCCCTCCTAAACACATAGGAGAAGAAATTCCAAAGTGTCAAAAACAAAGGAGGTGAGGCAAAACCTGGCTTGGCTGAGCAGGGATCTTTTTCTTGAACTATGACAATCAAAAAACAAAACAAAAACCTAACGAAGTGTGTTGTCAGTGGAAGCAAGGTCAAGCATCATGGGAGGACTACAGAGATGCTGCTTGCCACTGCAGGGAGGGAATTCAGGCAGCCAAAGCTCAATGAGAGCTGAAGCTGGCCACTACTGTGAGGCACAATATAAAGGGCTTTTAAAAATATTTTATTGGAAAAAGGCAAGCCAGGAATAACATTGGCCCATTACTTGATGAGCATGGTCACTTCATAAACAGGGATGAAGATAAAACAGAGACATTTAATGTTTTCTTTCCTCGGTCTTCAACACCAAAGACAAGCTCTGGGCCTCCAATAGCCCTGCACTATCCTCTTGGACAAAAAGTTCAGCATACTGTTAGATAAACATGTAATGCTTGGGTGAGTGATTGGCTGATGGGTCAAGCTCAAAGGGTGTACTAAACGGGGTTATGTTAGGCTGTCAGTGAGTCACTAGTGGGGTTCCTCAGGGATCTGTCTTAGAGGCAGTACTCTTTAGTGTCTTCATAAACGAGTTACACGAAGGACTTGATGGAATGCTAAGTAAGTTGGACAATAACATGAAAATCGGAGGAGCTGTTGACACTCTCAAAGGAAGAGAGGCCCTGCAGGGGGATCTAAACAAATCAGGGAACTGGACAAGCCCCAACTGCATGAAGATTAACAAAGGCAAGTGCTGGATTTTGCACCTGGGACATGGCAACCCCAGCTGTATGTACAGACTGGGGAAAGAGAAGCTGGAAAGCAGTTCTGCAGAGAGGAATCTGGGGTTTATGGTCAACAGCAAGTTGAACATGAGACAACAGTGTGCCCTGGCAGCCAAGAGGGCCACCTGTGTTCTGGGGTTGCATCAAGCACAGCACTGCCAGCCGGGCGAGGGAGGTGATTGTCCTGCTCTGCTCCGCACTAAAGCAGCCTCATCTGGCGCATGGTGTGCAGTTCTGGGTGCCACAGGATAAAAATGATATAAAGCTACTGAAGAGTGTCCAGAACAGGGCCACAAAGTTGGTGAAGGGTTTAGAGGTGAAGCTGTATGAGGAGTGGCTAAAATCACTCGGTTCAGCTTGGAGGAGACTGAGGGGAGACCTCATCATGGCCTACAGTTTCCTCACAAGGGGAGAGAGAGGGGTAGGCACTTGTCTCTTCTCTCTGGCAGGTAATTATAGGACCCAAGAGAATGGTAGGAAGATGTGCCAGGGGTGGTTTAGGTTAGACATTAGGAAAAGGTTCTTCACCCAGAGGATGGTGGTGCACTGGAAGAGGCTTTCCAGGGAGGCAGTCACAGCCCCAAGCCTGTCAGTATTCAAGAACTGATTGGATGCCCTCAGACAAATGGGGTGAACTGGTGGGTTGTCATATGCAGGGACAGGAGTTGGAGTCCATGATTCTTGTGCGTCCCTTCCAACTCAGGACGTTCTATGATTCTATGATCCAGAATTTACCTGAAAACACAGAGGATGGTATGATTTTCAGATCTCTAAAATCTGTTCTTGTACAAAATCATTCAAGAGTGAATTCGAGGAGGAGTCTATTTCTCATCTTGCCCTGTGTTGAGTTCTATCACATTCAATATTCCCTTGTTGTCTGTGCTTTCCACAGTTCTTGTTTGGATTATGAGTCTGTGTTGTGTAGATTTGACTTTGAAATTTTCACTTCTGCTGTAAGGAAAAATTGACCTACTCAAACATTTTTTTTTTTAATGAACCAAATATAGTCATTAACTGTATTTTTTGTTACAGTTTTACACTATTAATTGGAAACTGTTGGTTATAAAAGTTGTGGAGAGATTGTTTTGAAAGACCTTGAAAAGTGTAACAAGCTTTAAGGTTTTATAGGAGTTCAAAGTTAAGTTTTGCCAATGAAATTTCTGCATACATTATTCATAGAAGACCATAATGCATGAATAATTCAAACAGCATCTTTAATTAGATGCTAAAAAATCTCTGTAGCAGCCTATCAATGTTTTCATGATCTAGAAGCAGATCAAGTTTGAAAAACAAAGAACTTCTGCTCAATGTCAAATTAGCAGGCAATTATTAAATCACTCATTGCAATTGAACTGCTATCAATACTGTTTATATCCACAAACATAGAAAGCATTATGATGTATAATACTTATGAGATGCCAATAAAATAGACTCTAAACAATGAGATTTTAAATGAAAATACAGTGCCATTTATAAGCTTTTATTAGCATCAGAAAAAATGAGCCATGAATAATGAGCTTTTGACGCCTAACACAAAAGGATAATGGAACACTGCAAATTAGAACACAATAGCAATTGCTTGTTTCTATTAATAAACATCTTTAAGTTCTCATAAGAGACTGAATCCACTTTTTTTCACTTCTTGGTCCTCACCTCAGTTATTAGAATTAATTTAATATCACTATTAAATCTTTCATAAAATGGTGGGAATGGAAGAGTGTTTTAAAGATGTTCTGCAAAATCACTGTGCTCATGAAGCAGTCTGCCAAACATGGTAGATACTTATTTGAATCTTTCCTGCTCTCTTTGAGTGCTGTTGTATCTTTTTAAAAGAGCATGTCCCAGATTGCAATAATTATACTTCAAAGTTTCACTTAACATCAAGGCTGTTTCCTCCTAAGTAAACTCAAACATATTATCTCTTGTTAGTATGGAAAAACAAACAAACCAACCAAAAAAAACCACCAAAACAAAAATCACACAGCACAGCACAATATTTCTCTTCTCTACACTGGCGTTTTTGGTTTTTGGGTGGGATTTTTTGTTTGCTTGTTTTAGGAGTGTGTTCTTTTATTTGTTATTTGTTACTAAAGACTGTGATGTCTTGGTGTCTTTATTTTCAACAGAAATTTGTAAGATTTTTTTTCTTGTCCTGCACTCATCTTACTTCCTTTATCCTGCAGTCATGTGATGGAAAGGATGAGTGTCTATTGTGGCTGCAGTTTAGTTGATTAGTCTTGACAAAATGCACGCATCTGTGATGCACTTAGTGAATCTTATTTGGCTTACAGGACACAGTCTGTGCTGTCATCTAATCACTGGCTGCTAGATTTTTTTTCTTTCTTTATGACCCTTAGAAAATTAAGTACTTTATTTAAAAAGTGAAATTAAACCTAATGATTGTACTACTAATTAATACTACTGTTGATAAAATCATGGGAGGAAGACTGAAGAAAGCTTTAAAAAAAAAAAAAAAAGAATAAAATTGTGCTAGGGACACTATTTTTTAATCATCTAAACTGTTAATAATGTGATTCCTAAATATCATTTGGTAGGTACAAGTGGACATTCAGCAAAGTGGAGTTTAATTGCAAGGCCTAAATTATACAGAGACTTGACGTTTTGTCCTGAGCCTAAAGATTCCTGTGACTTCCAGGCTGCTCTTTGTCTTTAGATCATATTCATTTTGTGCCTTACTGATGTCCAGTTTAACATTAGTACTTTTTTACATGTCTTCTGAACAGTTTTATTCCAAGGCAAGATCCAACTATTTTATGTCTTGTCCAGCCTCTCAGTTAAAAAATATTCCAAAGCTCTACATAATTACCAAAAAAAGTAACACCTCAAGTATTTGACTCTCCATTTTATGGGGAAAATCTCTGATTCCAAAACAGCTGCTGAAGTGTTCACAGTAAACATGCCTCAGTACAGAACATACACACACAGCATATACATACACACATACATTTAAGTAAAACAAAATCTCAGCTCTTAATGCCTAGAAGGTTTTACTGTTTTGCCATTTGTCTCCTTTGGTCATCAAAGATTAATGTAAGTAGTAGCTCTAAATAAGAGGAAAGTTTAAAAAGTAGGTACTTCTTTGTAGGTTCAGAAGGCTTAGAAATGTTAATATATTTACACAAATACTCGGATTTAAAAGAAGTGTATGATGTATATAGCAATAAGAAGAGAAATTATGTATTTTACACCAGACATTTGATAGTGTAAACCTGCTGAACTTTTGAAGAATGTATCAAAAAGGTCAGGTTGTCAACACAAAGTGAACTGGATATTGAGAACTCACTCTGTCTTTAACGTATCTATTTGTCTCCAGGACTTATGTAAATTAGATCCTCAAAAGAAAAGGAAAAAAAAGGTGGGAAAAAAAAAAGGCATAACCCCACATGACTAAAATTATCTGCCTTTTCTGCTATTTAAGAAGCCCTTAAATGGTTTCTAAATTATAGATAATTCTCTAGATACTGCTAACAGTCAGATAAGATGCTGCATGTTTGACAGTTTTTAAAATATCATTATTTACATAGGTTGAAAACTAACACTCTTCCTCACAGGATATGAGAATGACCTTACCCCTAAAATTGCTTGCCTCATACTTTTATTAATGTCTAAGATTCTACTTTTCTATCAGAAATATTTCACATTAATGACTCATTAGGTATTTAATTGCTTCAGCTGTAATTGTTCTTCTGGCTTTTAAATATTATTTGCATCATGCCCACATGATCCCATTATGCATCTTCTGTATAGTGTAGGGCAAAACAGACACAAAGTGATCATAAGGTCAGAATATTAATTCCATTTTATAAAACCACTCTTAGGAACCAGAAAAATAACTTGCAATGTTTCAATGGCATCTTCTTAGAAGAACCCCATCACTACAAGAAAGGCTTTCCTTTGCGTAGTGCTTGTTTCAGGTTAGCTTTGATGTGCTGTGATTTTACTACAACCTTAATCTTGTGACAGCTTTCTCTCTATCCTTACTCAAAATGGTAACTCTGTCTCATAATGACTGGCAATTTTGTGCAGACTTCGCAGATGAAAGCAAATATCTTTGTTTTGGAAGTAGCTGAAATAGTCTTTCAAATATTGCCCTGAACTTGTGATATATATTCTATTGTTATTGTCTGACAGCATAGAGTAAGAGAGTTAGTAAAGCTGAAAGAAGACCTAAGGAAAATGCAGAAAAACATCTAGAAACATCTAGAAGGTCAGAGAAGAGACAAGATGTGGACAGAGAAAAAACACTGGGAGAGGAGATTGCGTTTAATAAACCTTGAACAATGGGATAACTGGAAAAGTACAGCAGATATTGAGGGAGAACCATGAGACCTTCTTAAATAAGTGTTAAAAGGACTCAATAAAATGAACCCAGGTATATCCTTCAGACTTTATTTTTATTGATTTACTGGCAAATGGACAGCTGAGAGTTTAGGAAATTTTGTCCTTAAATAGAAAATGATATAGGGGTTCACATTATATGACTCTCTGGGGTTATAATTTTAAATAAGAACCTATCTATGGGTGTAGACTTAACACATTTTATAGAGTCAAATGCTGTTTCAGGTTTGTGCCATTCACTGTTTGGAATTTAGACCAGGCTGCTTGGACTGCTTGAATTTGCAGAATAATTTACTATGCACATACTAACATGACCACTATTAAATCAACTAAGTACTCTGCATTACTCACATTACCCTAGTGTCCTGGTTTTGGCTGGGATAGAGTTGTAGTTGGTATGGTACTATGTTTTGGATTTAGAATGAGAATGACATGGATAATACACTGATGTTTTAGCTGTTGCTAAGCAGTCAAGGACTTTTCAGCTTCTTTTGTCATGCCAGGTGCATACAAACTTGGGAGGAGAAATAGCCAGGACAGTCGACCCAAACTGGCCAAAAGGATATTCCAGACCACATGATGCCATACTCAGTACGTATCTTGGGGGAAGAAGATTTAAAGATAGGATGTTTAGAGTGACAGTGTTTGTCTTCCCAAGTAACCATTGTGTGTGCAAGACCCCTGCTTTCCTGGAGATGGCTGAACACCTGCCTGACAATGGGAAGCAGTGAATGAATTCCTTGTTTTGTTTTTCTTATGTGCATGGCTTTTGCTTTATCTTTTAATCTGTCTTTATCTCAACACACACGTTTTCTCACTTTTACTCTTCTAATTCTCCATTCTACTGGGGGAAGGGAGCAAATGAGTGGCTGTGTGGTGCTTAGTTGCCAGCTGGGGTTAAATCATGACACCTAGTAGACTTTTGTTGAACAGTGTAACTGCTCTGCCAGCATTTAAAATTTTGGTTAAGGTGATAAGATTATTCCTTCTGAACTCTTTTTTCCAAGCATTCTGTCTCTTGACTCTCCTTCTTTCCAGATCTCTCTTTTGTTCCTATACAGTCTTTCAGTGATCCAATCAGTGCTGATTGCTGATAAGTGGAATTAGCTGTGCAGTGAAGCCACAGTGGGCACTAAGTTTGGAAATGCAGCAATAAACCACCCTATATGATTGCTGCCAGCTTGGAGTATGTAGATGAAATGGGATGGAGAAATTTGTAGACACTTGATTTGACAACTGTTTCTGAGTCACTGAGGAATTAGATAGTAACATATCATTGATAGGATCAACAGTAAATTATGTGTTGTGATGAGACAGAGGAAGAAATGTGCAGTTCAGGGAACTCACAGGATCTCAAGCTTTAAAAAGAAAAAAAAATAGAATATTAATACTTACGTAGTAACTTCTCAAATGTGAAATGGGATGGATGTTTGCTCAAAGTACCCTTTAGGGATTGTGTTAGGAAGAAACTAGCGGTGTTTCCGATAAAGAATAGAAGTTGCAAGACCATGGTAACAGAGTCAGTGCACAGACAACAGTGGCTGGAAGGAATGTTGAAAGAAAGAGAAGTGCACCAAGGCTTAAGCTCTTGCCTTTAGGGTCCCACATGAACTGTATCGCCTAATTGTACTCTGAGATCTTAAAAATCACAGAAAACAAAACTGAAAGGTGTGTTTTGTTAAAATAGTAAGTAAATACTGTAAAGGTAAGATGAGTGGGGGACATAATGACTGCTGAGATTTGAGCTCATCAAATTTATTTAGTTTTATTATTTCAATCTACATAGAAGTTTTCCTGAGGAGGTGATGCCACTGTCTCAGTTCTTTCACAGCAAAAAAAGGCAATGTCATTTGCTTTTCTCTGTGGTGTTATATAATGAATAATAAAATAATGCTAAGACAACGTTTTTCTGAGATCATCTTAAAAAAAATACACACAAAATATAAAAATGCATAGGCCTTTGTAATGATTTAGCAGAGGACAGTGTTTGATTTCCACCACTTCAGCACAGCAAAGAAACAGAACTGAAGAATTTCCCCACAATATGCCACTCTGCTAAAAAGCTAAAGAGGTATTAATTTATTTCGCTTTCTGCTCAGCAAGGGCGGAATGTAACTGAAGTACAAGTTATTAATCAAATTAATTTCTTATGGCAGTTTAGTGTGTCTTTCAGCCTGTATAATTTGTATTGCTCCTTCAGTATTGGGAAATGAGTATAATGTGTAAAGGCGTTTGAAATATCTTTATTTACTATATGTGTTAATTATAGTCAATTTATGTGATATAGTATATTTTCTGTCATAAATTTAACATTGTGCCCTGGCAAGCAAAGAAGTAACTGTCTGAGAGGTTATGTTACCATTCTGTCATTGTGGTTTTCTCTGCTATTGCTTCTTCTGTAATCAGGAAGGGTCCAGGCTCATAGAAGGAGAGAAAAATGTGGCATCCATGTGAGTTTTGTACCATCTTGATGACTAAAAAACATTGGTAGAAAGCAGAAATGCGAAAAATGTCTCTGCAGGAGAAATAATTGGTTTAATTTATCCTTTTTCTTTGTTTCTGTTTTGTTAAAATAAGCTAATTTTAATAACACGCTATTCATGCTACAACTGGCATTGTACAGTGAACAAATTTCAGGCTGTGATTTACTTTGCCTGTTCACTGGAATCTGAAAGTTTAATTCTGTCTTCAAATGCAGTATGACTTTTTTTTCCCCTCCAATATCACCCTCTCTTATTTGTTGGAAGAAAATCCTCAGAAATCCTCAAATTTCAGACTCTGGCCCTGTAACAGTAAGTATTGAAACTGATACAGTTTCAATGTTTTCAGCCATTTTATGGAAACCACAAATATTCTTGGAGACTTAGTTCTCTCATTAGTTGTGGTCAAAAAGCAAGTTACTCTGACCTAATGAATAACAGTCATGACTACCTGATAAATCACAAAGGTACGGACCCTGTATTTTAATTTCAGGAAGCAGATTACAGGGTGCAAAAGGCCATTTTATTTCTTAATATGTTATTAACATTTCAAAATTATTTATTTTTACAGGAATTCAACTTTGGGTTGACAATAACTTTTTTGTTGTTGGTGGTGGTGTTTTTGTTTGTTTGTTTGTTTGTTTGTTTGTTTGTTTTTAATTGGCTTTGGAACTGAAATCAGATGAGACAGACTTTCACAAACAGTCCAACAGGTGATCACTCCCATCTTTTAGTCATTTGAGATTTCTGTGACAGGAGCATGCAGGACATCATGCCATCTTAGAAAAGCTGTTCCCAAGAGCAGTCCAAAGATTTTTTTTCTTTTTTTTTTTTTTAATGACCTGAATACCTTGAAGACACATTTTATATAAATACTGCCTTAGCAGAAGTCCCCTATTTTATCTTGTTTTTTTCTAGTAGTAATGATTATTGATACTGCATTTCATAAATCAGGTTTTAGACAAGAGTGTCAGAATCATTTTCTCTTCTAGTTTGTATCTCCTTTTCCTTCTACCTTTCCACTATTAAATGGTTTTTCATTTATTGTTCAGTTATTATTGCAAAAAATGACTCGTGGACAGTTAAATATAAAATTAGATTTTATTGTATCTCAATAAACAAAAGAGTTGATTTTTTTTTTTCTCAAGTATTAGCTTGTTTCAGGGGCATTTCTTTTTGGTTAACTTATTCTTCACTCAGGTAATCTAGACTTGAATACCTTACTGTTTCTCTGAGGATATTGCTAACATTTGCTTTTGTTATACAGCAGCAATAAGTATTAACATATCTAGTGTGTGTCTACTCTTATCAATAGTAATGCATTGATATTTCTCTTGTAAATAGTTCAAATAGTTAAATTGCTTTATCACTCTCCCTATAAATGATAAAAACAACAACAAAAACAAACAAACAAACAAACAAAAACAACAAAACCCCACCACCATCACCACCACCACCACAACACAAAGAAAGCAAAACAAACCAAACCAAACCTGGAACACAAAGAAGAAGACAGTGCTTATCTCCCCTTTTTTTGGGGGGGGAAAAATAAGGCTAGATAAAGGGAGCTATGAAAAATGAGCCAAGTATTGAAAATGGAAAGAAGTAAAAAATAGGTAAGTTGAGTCTTAAGTAAAACCAGGAAAACCATTTGGTAATCATGGCATGTAATATCTGAGGTGAATAGCTCTGCAAGGTATAACTCAAATCACAGATGCAAGAGCAGGCCTCAAGGCTAAAATATAAATAGATTTAGCGTGAACCCTGGAGAACATAAGATTGTGCCTGTGCCCAGAAGGAGTTTTAAAGGCTCATTTTCTGTTTGCTTGCCTCTATTCCTTGTTTGCTTTGATATTATTTGGTTTTGATTGTTTTTGTTGTTGTTGTTGGGTTTATGTTGTTTGTTCTTTTTGTTGTGGTGGTGGTGTTTTTTTGTTTTTTGTTTTTTTTTACCCCTAACCTGTAAATTGGCTAAGAAACAAGCAAAAAGATGGTTCAATAAATATTTACCCAGTCATATATTTGATCCAGTTTGATACTCTCACATCTGTATCGCAGAACTTAAGCTTTCATTTGAAAGTTTTCTAATCTCTTTGTTTTATCTGAGTTTGCACCAATTAAAAACTGATGGAATGTCACTTTTATCAGTCTTTAAGTACCCTAAGTTAATGACTATGAAACAAACCTTTCTGTCCATAATTTTACTTAAAATGTTAATCCTGAAATTTAATGATAGTAGTTAATTGTCAGTGTGATCCATATAAACGGTAACTATTTTGAAGTGTTTCATCCTAAACTGCTAGGAACATGTGGTTCTTGCTGAACTGATATACAAAATATTTATTTCAATAGAAACACAAACTTCTTGCTAGTCAGATCTGAACAATAATGTTACAGCTACATAAAGGAAGGAGAGAAAAAAATAGAGCTTACTTCATTTGAATGGGAAATTTGAATAGGAAAATTGAATTCTGGTATTCTTTGATTTTAGTTTTATTTTTCTGACCTGAAAACTGGTCATATTTCTCCTTCTGTCCCCCAGAAGCTCCCTAAGAAAAGAGTAAACAAATAAAATATACTAATACTATGAATGTTGAAAATGTACTGAATATTACCACTGAAAATCTCCTGGATCAATGAGAGAAAATCAAGTATTAAATGTGTGATTGTTAAGAGAGTGCATATTAGCCCAGTTACTGATGAATCAAAGAGCAAACCAAAAATACAGGTAATAACAAAATTTATAGTTTGTATGCTAAGGGATGTACACAAGGTTTACAAATTCAAAATACATACATTCATTTTCTAACCTTTTAGTTTTCATTTCCAGTCATTGTAATATAATTACAATTGTGCTCCATGTTGGGAATATTTAATATTATTTATATATATAGATGTACTTTTAAATGTTTTAATAAATCTTACTTTGAAAGTTCCTGTTAATTATGCTGCGTGGACTCATATGGACTCATATTGAGTAACAATTTTTCCCCAGGTTCAAAAGTTTTAAGAATTCTGTGTCCTGTAACACAGTTTGAATGGTTTAATTCTTTTACAAGACTCAATAACAGTGCAGTAAAGGTAAAAATTGCATGTTTCTGCTATTTCTGCCTGGTTAGGTGTTCTGGGGACTTTATGTAATAAGACCATGAATTAAAATAACGTATCAAAACATATTGACTAAAAGTATTTCATGTTAGGTCTCTTCCACCACATGCCTTGAACTGCTTTAGAGCAGTTTGGTTTAGTATTAGCTTTTCATAATATCTCACAACAAAGCTGACTGACTGATAAGTAAAAAGAATGAGGTCACATCAAACTGGCATTGGAATATAAAGTGATGACATAAGTTATTGTAGTCTGGGACAATAATTTAATTCTCATTATTTGTAAAGAGAATTAATTCTAATTCTTTAGAATTCTTTCCCCTTGAAAATCTTGAGTTCTGTATTGTTAAACTAATTTTGTTATTTGCGATCATGTAAATGCTTGACAAAATTGTTTGCATATTGCAGATGACATGCTCGTGCTTTTGTAGCTATTATAAGTGAATACTCACAGTTAATAAAATAGAAAATATACGTAGATAAAAGGTATATAAAGCCAAAATTTGTCACTATCCTAAAAAAACCTTAAAGCAGCAGTAATCTGTTGTATCTTTGGGATTTCTCAGTTTTCACAAATACTAATCTAGATATATATCATGTTCATGTAATCTATAACGTCCTGTCACAGCAAAGATAGAGATCCAGTGAAATCAAGGTACCTATTCAAATATTTTATTTCATGCTATTTTATTTTATTTTATTTTATTTGTAAGCCAATGTCTTTTCTAATACAGGTTCATCATACTGGCCAAGTATCTCACAAACCTTTATCAAATAATCCTCATAATACTAACAAGTAAGGAAATACAAGTCCCTCTGTTTTAGGCTGCAAAACATTGAGTTACTGATTTGTGCAATATTTCAGAAGTCTCTGAAATGATAAGCAGAACCTTGATTACCATAGCTAGTAATCCTGCAAGTTTACCCTTCTTTCCCTCAGCTGATTTAATTACATTACGAGTAGATTAAAAAGGTGTATTCAGTTTACATGGCTTCCATGAGAAGGGTGGCTTCCATGAGAAGATACCAGATGATGCCCTCTGTCTGATACAGCCAATGCCAAATGGCTCCAATATAGGCAGACCTATCACTGGCCAAAGCAGAGCCAGTAATAGTGGTAGCACCTTTGTGATAACATTAACATATAAAGAGTAAAAACCCTGTGTGATAGTATGTAAAGGGTAAAAAATTTTGGCACAACGGCAACTAAAGGAAGCTGTGACCCTGTGGAGAACCTGAACTGGAGCAGGCTCCTGGCAGGACTTGTGACCCTGTACAGAGGAGCCCACGCTGGACCAGGTTTGCAGGCAGGACTTGTGACTCTGTGGACCCATGATGGAGCACTCCATTCTTGAAGAACTGTACCCTGTGGGAAGAACCCATGCTGGAGCAGCCCCTGAAGAACTACAGCCCATGGAAAGGACTCAGTTTGGAAAATGTTGTGAAGGACTGTTTCTCATGGGTGGGACTCCACACTGGAACAGAAGAGTGTGAGGGGGAAGGAGCAGAAGAGACAAAGTGTTATGAACTAATTGCCATCTTCATTCACTGTTCCCCTGTACGGCTCAAGAGGAGCAGATAGAAAAGTCAAGAGTCAAGATGAACTTGGGAAGAAAGGAGGGTGGAAGGAAGGAGGGCTTTAGAATTGTTCTTTTTTCACATTATCCTTCTTTCTTATTAATTGCAATAAGTTAAATTAATTTATTCACGTTGAGTCTGTTTTTTTCCGTGATGGTAATTAGTGACTGATTTCCCTGTCCTTCTTTTGACCCATGAGTTTTATGTCGCATTTTTTTCTCTTCAGTCCTGTTGAGGAGGGGGAATGATAGAGTGCCTTGGTGGGCAACTGGTGGTCAGC
This sequence comes from Columba livia, assembly GCF_036013475.1. Taxonomy (NCBI): domain Eukaryota; kingdom Metazoa; phylum Chordata; class Aves; order Columbiformes; family Columbidae; genus Columba; species Columba livia. The sequence continues at coordinate 50,939,575 of NC_088642.1, read as the reverse complement.
CAAGGTCAATTCAATGCAAAAGGGGAAGTCATTTAGGCTGGAAATTCATACGCTCAAAGGCTAGATAATGTAAACCTTTTTAGATCTTTCTGCAGTCATGTTTGCTCTTAACTTGTGATGAAGGTTTGAAGACCAAAATGTACATCAAAGTCCTTTACAACTATCAGAAAGACTACTGCAGCCTCTGTAACTGAGCTGTGTGGTTCTGGAAAGAAATAGTCCCATCATCTATGAAAACTTTCAAAATGATGCAGTGTACAACACACTAGCTTTTAAAAACAGAAGCCTCAACATACTACATAGAATCATAGAATCATTTTGGTTGGAAGAGACCCTTAAAGTCATTGAATCCCGTTATACCCTAAATCTATCACTAAACGATGTCCCTAGGAGCCTCATCTATACGTCCTTCAAACACCTCCAGGGATGGTGACTTCACCACTTCCCTGAGCACCTTCTTCCACTGCTTCACAACCCTTTCCATCAAGAAATATTTCTTAGTGCCCAATGTGAACCTCTCCTGGTGCAACTTAAGGCCATTTCCTCTTGTCCTATTGCTTGATACTCAGGAGAAGAGACCAACACTCTCCATTCTACAACTTACTTTCAGTTAGTTGTAGAGACTGACAAGGTCTCCCCTCAGCCTCCTTTTCTCCAGGTTGAACAAGCCCGGTTCACTCAGCTGCTCCTCATACTTGTTTCTGGGAATATCAAAGTCCTTACTAACCAAAATCTTTCATCTGAAAATAACCACAGAAATAGGACTACAGTTCACTTTAGAGCCTGCCTGAACAAGGAATAATCTTAGATGCCTCTCTTTTGCCACGAAGGAATTTGTTTTCCTACTTTTGCCTTTCTGTATAAAATTTGACAGAGCAAATCAACTTTATTCACAGCAATTCAAACAAATGTGAAATATCGTATAAATTATGCTTTTATTAATCATAAAATACCATTTCCTGTCATTGCACTGACCCAGAAGATAAAGAAATTGAAAACTGATGGTAATAAAGTCAATGGAAGTTTGTGAATCTAGAGCTATGCCTTATTTTCCTGATAGCAAAACTTATATTTAATGTTGCATAAGCCTGCTGCTTTAATATTTAGAAATCTGTCTAAACCAACAAGAAGAAATGGTAGGATAGCTGTTACACTTTTGACTAAGAAATTATGTTCATATTTGTCAAATTCCACTGAGCTAATCCAAGTCCTCTGAGAAACATTCAAACAACACAGTAGAAAGGCAAAACCTTTTAGCTACAGCTGTAGTACAATTGTTAATACTTATATACCAATACAAAGTAGCACTTAAAAATATTCTTTCTTACATTACTGCATTACTGCACACTCACTGTTATGATGCCATACATTGCTGGGCAATGAGAAGAAACACAAAGAGGAAGGCCAGCTCAGATTTTCCACACTGTTCAGTTGTTTGAGGTGACTTTTGGTCTCTGAAAATTGAAATGCTTGGTTGAGAATGTACACACTTACTAGCCGGTCTGCCAGGCCTTGCAAAGCTACTGCATTTCCACTCACAGAATAACTTATTGTGATAGAACATTTTCAGGGTTGTAGACTTGCACACAAGATCAGTTTGTCCTGCAGGCATGGGGGAACTCTTCATATCCCTCAATCGACTGAAATACAAGGAGTTTGTGGCTTTTCACACATCTGCTGGTGTTCGAGAGAATAGCATAACTCCCTTCTTGTGGGATCGGTCTATGGGAGGTCATAAAAATAACAAAAAACTGCTCTTGCATCATAATCCAGCTGCCTGTACTTTATTTCTTCAAAGTGGAGTATAGACCCTTGGTTTGTTCTGAAAATAGCTTTTCTTCAGTGGTATAACCAAGCATGAAGGAACTTCATGATCAAGCCTATAGAAATAACACTTCATTAACTGTAGACAATAAGAAGCTATTCAGTAATTTCTATTATTTTTTAAGGGATGTCCTTTTTTCTCTTTGCCATTTTTCCCTGTAAAATTATATATGAAATTTAAAGATATATACACAATCAAGAAATCAAGCGTATGGTTGAGATCATACTTTATTTTTTCTCTGAACCTGTTCCTTCCTTTCTTATACTTTCTGCTTTGTGATACTTCTATAACTTATTTTCTGAAGGGAGTGTCAGTGAAACATAAGTGTCTGAATGTGGCACTAGTGCACCCTGAAAGTCACAACATGAGCCTGAATGTTGTGGAGGATTCAGAAGACTGAAGAATTCTATAGCATCAGGGTTAACATTTCTGAATATGCATTGTATATAGGCTGCATTTTTAAGTTATTGCCATCATCATAATCTCTACTGTTTTGTTCTGCTCTTTTAGCAGCCCTTTATCTGGATGAAGCAATCTTCTTTTATTATACAAAGTATAGTATTTCTAATTCTCCTATTTTGAAACCATCCTTTTGAACTAAGAGATAAGGGGTCATTCAAAGGAATTATTCAAACAGATAGTTTACAATGAAGAAGTTTTAGCATCTGATATTTGCTATACTTGCTGAAAGATATTTTAAATCTTGGTAACTAAACTTCATATTAAACATGAAATGTCTTCCTCAATTTTCTTAACCAATATTTAGTGTCATTATTTCTTCTTTAACCATTCCATGTCACATTTGCCAGTATTTTCAGTTGCTGGGATGAGGGTAGAGGGGAGGACAGCTTTAAGAATCTCCTCACAGAAGCAACCCCTGTAGCCCCAATCTTGCTACACAGACTCAATATAGAGACACGAAGTAAAGAAGTAAGACTGCTGAGTACTGTCTCTGATGAACAAAAACCACAGGTGTGTGGAGCAGCTGGAATGGGCAGATGTTCCATCATGCAGGGAATGGCTGTTGATTTTGTCAAGCTCAAAAAGCTTTATGGGACAATATTCTGTTCACTGTTGAGCACAGAACCAGACGCTCACACTTCTTTTCCCAGATAGTGCTGGCAGAGACTGTATCAGAAATATATGTGCATGGCCATGTTTGAGTGGCTGTGCCATTTTCCCTAGCTTTGTGCATTTAACTACAAAATTTTCTTACACATCCCACCATTAAAAAACACAAACCAAACAAATGCCCACAATTAAAAAACAAAACAAAACAAAACAACAAACTATAAAGCTCCCAAATGATTTTTAAGAGGATTTACCGAAATACTTTTCAGCCCTTTTGTTCTATGATTCTATGACTCATTGGCTTTTGATGCCTCTAAGTATTTAATTAAGTCTCTAAGGGCTTTAATGTTTCAATGGTCTTTCTCATTAAATATTTAACACAGCAATGCTTGCCTTTGTTTCATTGATTTCATTATTATAGTGTCTTATTTATTTTAACTGGAAAGTTAAAATAAAGCTGAAATATCTGCACAATGACAAAGTTTAGATTAACAGAAGGTCATTTCTATTTCTGAAGACATTCTTGATGGATTCTGTCCCATACGTTAACATTTTTAGTCCTGGCTGCCCAGTGAGTAGCTAGTAAAATAACAGAATTGTAAGCTAAAGCAGAACATAGTTTATAGATGATCATCTTCATATGTGTCATAACATGTTTTATAAAGTCAATTAGGATCGATAGGTCTGTATCTTACATTGAGACAGAGATAAATTAAATAAATATTGAACATTAAAATGAAAATACAATTTCCTAGCTATTTAACTAATGTAGCTGATAACAAGCAAATTCTTTGCTGATGAGCACTTCACTTGTACAGAGAGGTAGGTTACAGTTTAATTACATGAAATATGAAATAGTTACAGATAGGACTTCCAATACAAGTTATTTGTAGAAATTAAAATGGGTACGTTCAATGTGAAAACTGAGTCAACGGCACTGGTAATCTAGTCCATGCACAGCTATGTGTGTAATAGTAAATATAACAAAGGACATCTTGTATTCTTAGCCCAGAGGAAACAAAATCAAAATGTAAACTCATTCTTGTGTCTCAAGACAGTGGGTACTCAGGCCCAGTGTTGGATACAACAAGGCTGGGAAGTTTACATAGCCTCTGGTTGGGCGGTATCAATGCTCTGGATACAATATTTCAATCTCTAGAGCTGTCAATCTCCCTTCTGTTGTTCTCAAGAACTAAAATGAAAAGAGACTACTATTCTTCTAACACAACTGTGGCACAGTATTGTTCTTAATGACATTGTAGAGCAACTGGAGGTACAATAAATTTTCCCTCTTCCTGAAAAGAGCTTACTGTCAAGGAAAGTACATTCCCATGAAACAGAAACTCGGAATTGAAACCAAAACAAAACACAAACCAAACGTAAACCCAGTAAAATATGCGAAACAGAAAAAGACAGAATTTACTTGAATAACTAAAATTACTTTTAAAAGGAAATACTGTCAGGCTGAATGCTATACTTAAGAATTTTTAAAAAATGTTTCTCCTCTCCTGTTGAGTGGGTAATTTCAGTGTCAGTTACGGTTTTCCAAAAATGCTTTTAACTGCTCAAATTATATTCAAAAGTCGGATCAGCAAGAGATACAAATGATCCGTATCATGTTCCTGAGCAAATATCATTGTACATGGATAAATGAGGGATATACAATACAGTTATCATGAGTATGCCCAGGCCAGTGCTGAGCTCCATGGGTCTGTGCATCCAGTGTGACCTTCAGGCTGCACTGTTCTGCAGAAATCCTTTGGCTGCAGGATAACCTCAGCCACTTTACAGCAACAGAGGAGCTAGCAGGAAACTCTCACTTGGTTCTGGTGACAATGCCACTAGTGTGGCCTTCCCTTTATCTGAAAGTGCAGGAAGAAGTTCTGTAGGAACATAATTTCTGTAATATGAATGAAAGGGAAAAATCTCTGCTATGGAAAGGATCTGCATTGTGTGTTGCACGTGTGCCAGAGTTTGTTCAATGTTATGCTGCTTGGGGCTCCCAGCATCTAAAGGTATATAAGATTATCTATGCTATTCGTTTACAGCGTTACTAGTAATGAAAAGCAATTTAAATGTCAACCTAGTGCCTTTTTTACTGGACAATAATGAACCAGCTGCTCCCAGTGCAAAACAACCTACTAGATAAAGAGTACACTACTTGTCAATACATCTCATTTTTTTTTAATCCCTTGTTCTTCTATGTTTAAAAGTCTTACCAATTCATACCTAAAAATCCACTCTCAGTTTCAGCTGTCTCTACAGTTATGATTTTCATTTTTCTGGTGATAGTGTTTACACTATTTTTATCGCTTTCCTTCAGGTGTCAGTTAAGGCATGTCATTCCTTGTTCTTTCTTTTGTGATTGTTCGGGGTGGAAAATTACAAAGAACTCACTGTGTGGAGTTACTTCATAGGAACACAAGAAATAAAAGACCTATAAACTTTATTTTTGCTTAGCAACAGAAATTGCATGACCTTTTTGTTCCAACTTCTGCCTGGTTCATGAACCTCTTATTGTTAAAGTCAGCCTATAAAGGTCTTCAGCAGAACCTATCAGCAAAAGTATGTGCTCTAGATCAACTAAAGACTTCCCCCTCCTGCTCCCTCCCACTGGCAACAATGACATTTGATCTTTCATGTATCTGCTACTCCTCTCACTTGTATTGTCTAAATCCTAAAAAACATGAAACAACATTCGCCTTGTGTCAGTACTTTTTCTAACCTACACATTTTCAGTTTTCTGCTCATCTTTCTTTTCCTTAATGATGACCAACCATCAAGCCTATGACCTTTTTTTTTTTTTTCTGGAATAGAAATCAATTATTTTCTTGACTATACTACAATATATATAACTGTTCAGTTCTGTCAGGTTAGGGCTCATGTACTTTATGGCTTACTGCAGGACATAAAGACACTTGTCAAGTGTAAGAGAGGAAATGGACTAATCATAAATTACTGAGACATAGGCAGCAGTGTACCCCAAAATTTTTTATATTGTTTGATTTCAATTGTGTTATGTGTTGTACTATGTCTTTCTAGAGGAAATAATTTTAATTTCAGATGGACTCTCATATATACTACAAGTCAGTAATGTATTAAAATATTGAATATTGTATTAGTTTATAAAAGGATATGTCGTTGGCATGCACTATTTGAACTGTTTTACTCAGTACATTTAGTAAAATAAATTTATGATCTTTAACTGGCCATCGTAATTCACATTCAAATAGTAGAGATACTTGTAACCTTTACAGTTTGCATTCACTTTATTAAATTCCTGAACAGATTATTCAGAAGATCCTGTGTACTATAGTTGCATTCAAATAAGATCATTATCTGTAACATGTTGATTTTCAAGTTTTGAAATCAGCTTTGTTTTAAAGAATAATTTCAGAAAATATAATATTTCATATGAATAATTTTAAGGAAATAGGTTCTTCATTATCTACGTACTAGTGAAACTGAAACTTCAGATTACTTACAACTTTACTTCTTTGGTAAGTGCTCCGAATGATCACAATTATATCTATAGAAAAGTAGTCTCTTGTATCCAGAAAGTAATTAAAGTTTGTAGAAGGACTAAATCAGATATGTTGGAATCAAGCTCTCCATGATACAAAAGGTTTGTTAACATGTTATCTTACTGTTCTGTTATTTGGTGTTACAGCAGGGTACGGCATGGAAGAAGTATCCACTGATGGGAAGAACTTCCTTGCTCTTCTCCAGGTGAGGCAGATGTGACAAGATGATGAGGAATGAGGCATGAGGTCTTGCAGCCTGCTGGCTTTCTGCACGTTGAGAATGGAGAACCAGCACACTGATGCACTGCCATTGAAGGTTCAGCTGCTGCAGACTGTGTATGTAGATTGAATGGACACTTCCAGTTCCCAAGCAACTATTCTGTGGTGAGTTGAAGGAAGCAGAGCAGCCTGAGAAAGTGCCCAAACTTCCCCAAAGGCATCTTTAGCTGAGGCTAACATACTCCTTTGAACTGTTAGCCACAAATAGGCAGCAACTGAGCATCAAAGCCAGTGATAACATAGGCCTGTTTGAAACGTAAATGGTGTAATATTGATCTTCATCAATATTTCAGGTGGTGGTGAGACCTTATTTATGTTCATAAGTCAGTGATATTACACAAAAATATGCTGAACTTAAGACACTACCAGCAAAGCACAGTCATTCCTGACTACTTATGGCAGTTACAATAATTCTGATTGTAGTGGGTTGATTCTGATCAGCCAGTTGTTCCCTCTTTCTCTCAGCAGGGTTGGAAAGAGATCTGGAAAGGCAAACATGAGAAAAATTCGTGGGTTGAGATAACGACTGTTTATTAAGTGAAGAAAAAAGGTGAAAATACCCCCAAAACAAGTAATGCAAAGACGATCAATCATCATATTGCATCCACAGGATGATGCCCACCCAGCCTTCAGGCTGAGGCTACTTTGAAAAATCTTCCCCTCAGTTTTTTTCTGTTGAGCATGATGTTATGATGTGGAGTATCCTTTTGGTTCAGCTGTCCCATCTCTGCCTCTCACAACCTTTTGCTCAACCCCAGAGTACTTACAGTGAGCCAGTGTGAGAAATCCAGAAGGACTCAATGCTGTGCAAACACTCTTTAGCAATAGCTGAAATATTGTTGTGTTATCAATACTGTTTTAATCACAAACCCAAACCACAATACTGTATGGGCTAATATAAAGCAAATTAATTCTCCCATCCAGACAATAAAGTGATCTAACTTCCCATTTGTAACGTGTTTCACTGCTTTTAAACAAGACCAAGAGACATGTCAGAAATATTGTGTTTTCATTTTTTTTTTAAATAGTCTAACAGTCCTGATTGAAAATGACAGCTGTGTTGGTCTCACATATTTGGATTTTCCCAATGCATTTGATGTAATGCTATAGAGCATTTTTATTGAAGTATTCAGAAGACACAGAATTAACAGGACATATATTATGAAGATTAAAACTTTGTTATGAAAAAATGATCAAGTATTCATTAGGAGAAGATATGAAAAATTAGATTATTATTACTTACATATTTTGTGTTTCAAATGTGTTCAGAGCAACATAGATCAATATTTTATCCACAGTGAAGTTGTAGTAGTCTCTTTTAGATTCCAATCACACTAATTCTTTTTGTGATTATTTTCTGTATATAGGATATTGACATTGATTTTGTCTGTAATTGACTTAGGGAATTTTTTCAAATCCATGGAATGTTCAGTAAATGTGAATACAAATTTGATGGCTTTGTCTACTTTCCTGTCTAGTAGCAGTACCAGTAACACCTGAAAAATTATTAAAAAATGACAGACACGGCCTTTTATTTATACATCACAATAAAATACAGTAATATTTAGATAAATATTTGTTTTCCTTATGCTTCCAGTAAAACCTGTCAGTAAGCTGATAAACACCTAGCTACAACAAATTTCTCTGAAAGGGCAGATAGTTAAGATTGCTATTATGCAGACATGTTTGTTTGTCTTCTCAGATATGCCAGCAGTGACCTTTTCAACATTCTTATTGCACATTTTATCAGAGAACACTGTCTTGCTGCTTACAAAATCTTGACCATAAGTACAGGCTATGAACTCGAAGTTTTTAACAGGCTGTAAACCTGGAAATCCAAGTGTTACCCAGCACATTGGCATTATTCAGAGAATGAGTTGGAAGATATTTTGGTGGAATTGGGTATTTTTTAAACATATCTTACTACTTTCTTCTGTCTTAAGCTTTTTTAAAAGTGGGTTTTTTTGTTTATTTGGTTGGCTGGTTGTTTTTTTTTGTTTGTTTGTTTTGTTTTGTTTTGTTTTTTGTTTGTTTGTTTTTGTTTTTGTTTTCGGTTTTGGTTTTGGTTTTGGTTTTGGTTTTGGTTTGGTTTGGTTTGGTTTTTTTTTAGTTGGTTTTGTTTTCCAAAAAGCGTTTATTTAGAGCTGATCAACTAGTACAAAAAACATTTGGAGGAGGGATAAGATACTGACACAGTTACAGAAAAAAACCCACAGGAATGATGACAAATTCTCATAAATATTGTTAGGTTTTTTTTTTCTGCTGACCTGATGGGTATTGCCTGAGTTATCACCTAGAGCTTTTATTCTTAAGTATAAAATTAATGCCAGATGGGTTTGAAGAATTAAATTTCAATATAACAAAAAGCTAGCAAACATCACAGAATCACAGAATGTGAGGGATTAGAAGGGAACTCAAAAGATCATCTAGTCCAATCCCCTCACCGGAGCAGGAACGCCTAGGTGAGGTTAAACAGGAAGGCATCCAGGTGGTCTTTGATTGTCTCCAGAGGAGACTCCACTGCCTCCCTTGGCAGCCTGTTCCAGTGTTCTGTCACACTCACTGTGAATAAGTTTCTACTCATATTTAAATGGAACCTTTTGTGTTCCAGTTTGTACCCATTGTCCCTTGTCCTATCATTGATTGTCAATGAGAAGAGCCTGGCTCCGTCCTTGTAACGCTCAACCTTTACATATTTATAAACATTAATGAGGTCACCCCTCAGTCTCCTCTTCTAAAGAGGACACAATTAAAGAGATGCAGCTCCCTCAGCCTTTCCTCATAAGAGACATGCTCCACTCCCTTAATCATCTTTGTGGCTCTGCACTGGACTCTCTCCAGCAGTTCCCTGTCTTTCTTGAACTGAGTCTTCCAGAACTGGACACAATATTCCAGATGAGGTCTCACCAGGGCAGGGTAGAGAGGGAGGAGAACCTGTCTCGACCTACTAACCACCCCCCTTCTAATACACCCCAGGATGCCATTGGCCTTCCTGGCCACAAGGGCACAGTGCTGGCTCATGGTCATTGTGCTGTCCACCAGGACCCCCAGGCCCCTTTCACCTACACCTCTCTCTAACAGGTCATTCCCCAATTTATGCAGGAACCTGGGGTTGTTCCTCCTAGATGCAAGACTCTACACCTGCCCTTGTTATATTTAATTAATTTTTTCCCTGCCCAACTCTCCAGCCTGTCCAGGTCTCGCTGGATGGCAGCACAGCCTTCCGGTGTGTCAGCCACTCCTCCCAGTTTGGTGTCATCAGCAAACTTACTGACAGTGCACTCTATTTCATCAGCCAAGTTGTTGATGAATATATTGAATACTACTGGTTCCAGTACTGATCCTTGAGGCACTCCACTAGATACAGGCCTCCAACTAGACTCTGCCACATTGACCACAGCTGTCTGGCATTTTTCCTCCAGACAGTTCCCAATCCACCTCACTACCTGATCATCCAGACCACCCTTTCTCAGTTTAGCTGCAAGGGTGCTGTGAGAGACTGTGTCAAATGCTTTACTGAAATAAAGATAGAGCACATCCACTGCCTTGCCATTATCTATCTACCTAGTTATGTCCTTACAAAAGGCTATTATGTTGGTTAAGCATGACTTACTAGTTGACTGCTCCACCATTTGCATCAGGAAGTTATCATCAATGCACGGGAGGAACCTCCTAGACTGTGGCTGGCTGGCTGAGTAGTCCTTCCAGCAGACATCAGGGAAGTTAAAATCCCAAGTGACAACCAGGGCCTGTAACTGCAAGGCTGCTCTCAGCTGCCTGTAGAAGGCTTCATCAACTTCCTCATCCTGATCTGGTGGCACCTCATCCTGATCTGGTAGACACCCACAACAGTATGACCCCTGTCAGCCTACCCCTTAATTCTCACCCACAGACTCTCAACTCACTCTTCATCTGCCCTTGGAAAGTACTGAATACATTTTTGTTGCTCTCTCACATAAAGAGCAACTCTACCACCCTGCCTGGATGGCCTGTCTTTCTTGAGAAGGACATAGCCATCCATGACCACATTGCAGTCATGTGAGCTGTCCCACCATGTCTCTGTAATTGCCACTAGATCATAATCTCCTGACCGAACACAGGTTTCTAACTCCTCCTGCTTATTCCCCATGCTGCGTGCATTGGTGTACAGGCATTTCAGAGAGCGAGCTGAGCACATCGATTTCACCCTAGAAGGTTGGGAGGCCTCCCAATCTTTATCAATTTTAGAGTGCTTCCCCACTGGTTCAAGCCCAGCTACAACCTCATCTCTCTTTGAATCTAGTTTTAAGCTCTCCAGATTCTAATTCCTGCCCCAGCATCCTTTTGCCCCTGTGAGATAAACCTTTCCCACATATCAACAAACCAAATAAATGATACACAAAAACAAACAAACAAGTAAAAATCCAAACTCTCAAGGAAATCACATTCATGTAAGCTAAATTTTAGATTACTGTTTCTACATAGAGACAGTAGATTATGCCTGCTTTTTTTTTTTTTTTTTAATGACAACTTTTTGTACTGCTGTGATCCTCCATTTGTAATAATCTATTTTGAACAGTATTAGTTGCGATCTCACAGAGACTTTGGCTATTCTTTACTAACGCAACCCTTTTGGGTCATATACCTGCAATCTCCTGAAATATAAAGAGTTCCTCATGGCTTCAATGAGCCTGCCTGGATAAGAATGCTAGTATTAGATTTAACCCAAGAACTGGAGGTAATCACAGTGAGATAATTTTTAATTTACCTTATATCTTCTACTTTCGGAATTTCTGGGATACTGGTAAGCTTACTTCATTCAGATGTTGTCATAAGGTCTGAAAGGAAACTCATATGTGGTCTTCATGAGCAGTAGATGCTTTTCTTGCTATTTGACTTTGAGCCAATAGATTTATATGGCCCTTTTTCTGCTCCATTGCTCATTTACACATTGTAATTTCTACAGGATTTCTTCAAAACTAAAGAAAAATAAATAGATGCCTATCCCTCATCACCTTATTCCACTCCATTGCTTTCTTATTATCATACTAATTGGTTACTTGTTGGGTGTGTAACTGAAGCAAAGCATGATAATAGTTCATCTCCTTCTTTCATATAAGATGCAAATTAGGGCAATGAAACATATTTCACCCCATCAGAATCAGTCTTTAAAGAGACAGTGAAATGTGCTAATCTCTTTGACCTTCACAGGGATGGATTTCATCTACCTTTCTACACTATAGAGAAAACACATGCAGAGACAATGAAATTTCTCTCACCAAATTAATTTATTTTTATAATATTTTTTTAAAGAATATATTAAAAATCTCTTGGGTGTGTATGGTGAGTTGATTTTCCCTGTACAGTCAGTCCTTGGTCCTTTTGCTGAGGCATCAACTAGGTACCAATTACTGTCAGTTTCATTACAGCAATAATTTGCCTTATATGGGCTACCATCATTGCAAATACACTCGGCTGATTCATTAATTCCACAAAGGTCAAGAAAAAACATTCCTGAAGAGTCAGTAAGCAATGACAGGTTTAGTCAAACTCAGACATGCCACACAGCATTGGAATTCATTATTTAATACAGAAAGTCTGTGTGCACTTACTAGTAACATGTGTTCTTTGTTTGCATTTAATGACACCTCACTAAAAATATGTCAGCCATCAAGTGAAACAGTTGACCCACTATTTCAAGAGACATAGTTCTGTGAATTAGTAGAAAGAACATAGGACTTTTCAAAAAAAAAAAAAAAAAAGTCAAAATGTACTGGCAAAGCTTTCCCAGTCCACTAACTTATTCAGTGACCTTGTAAAACTACTTGACTTTTTAACTTCTCTTTTCAGAGTACATTCAAAGACTCTTCTCCACCAGTTTTTGACAAGACTATGAGTGCAAGAGATTTGACTCTATGTTACCAGAACTTGTGGTTCATTACCAATATAACTAACTTTAAATAATTATATAGTATTTTAATTGTGCTACAAAGAATGGGAAGATAAGAAAAAAAAAAGGAATAATTATACAGGTACTACAAAACATGCAAATATTTTGCTAGAAAGAAATATATTTGCTTGCAACATATACCTACAAAATAAGAGTAAGCATTATATAAAGATGTACATTATCTCCCATATTAATTTCTTTTGAGTCTAATAATTGAAAATCTATCCATTCTGTTGCTGTACATGTATCTTGCAATCACCTGTCTGGATTTTTGTCTCTCACATTTTAATATTGCACAAACTCTTATCATTTCTCCTGGGTCCTGAGTTACACTTTTTTGAGGATTCCTAATCTTGAGAGCATGTAGTAGAACATGTGCTTCAAACTAATAACTAACAAATTTCTCTTTTACAAATCTGTAGGTTTTTGAGAATACGGTTTAACTATTGATAAAATATGGACTTAACCATAAAAATACATGGGAAGAAGCTTACACTATAGTATACGTCCTTAACAAGTGGTTTTTAATTTGATCAGCAGTTCAATTTTTCTGAAAGATTTCTGACAGAGGCTTTCTAGCCCCCCCCCCATTTTTTTTTTTCTCCTCAATTTAGACCTAACAATGGTTATTAATATATCTACATCGATCATAGGGTCAAGGACCATAACCCTCTCTATCCCAACACAAAACGTAGTTGCAGGCTTGAAACCTAACCTGTTCAATATATCTTATGGTTATACCTCCCACCTGTAATAATCACTTTGGCACACAGCTGTGGCCACTAACCATGCTTCTGTAGTAGATTCCTGCCATTCCCAGTGCAAGAACTGCCAATTACTACATTGTTGGAATGAAAAGAGATAGATTTGATTCTTAGTATGGCAAGTTGACAAATACAAGTCATTTCAGTGATGTGGCAAATTTATTTTATCTTTAAATTGCTGAAAAGACACTGATATAGCCTGAAAATATCTCCCAAATACACAGACTGAAGACCAGCTAAACAAAACTTAATATTCCTCAAAAAAAGAGGTGCAATATTTTTCCTAAGGAAAATACTAGCTTGATAAATTTTAACAGCTGTCAGCAGTCTAAATACAGGGCTCACTGCCAGCTCTTTTTTCTCTCTCAAAGAGAGAGAAATACATACATATATTCCAGACTATATTTGTCATTATCTTCTGCTTATGTCTGTTTCCCAGCGTGTCCTCGTGTTTTTCATTGTAATGGCACTTAATTGAGGTCTTTTGCTGTCAGTTGCTGTAGGAGTACATGAGAGGATACATTTTGCTGCTTTTGGTCTGCCTTTGCTATTCACCAACTTCACAGATCACACAAAACCTGGAATTTAAATTAAAGTTATATGATTTAACTTGTGCAAATGTTAAGGAGCTTATGATATCTTTCTGCCTGAAATACACTATTTTCAAGACAGAGAGTAAAAAAAAAAAGCCCTAACAATATTTGATTTTATTATCTGAAAGAAAAAAAGTAACACGTTTTTTATTATAGGTCTAGTTCAAATACTAAGTCAGATACCAGCACCTTAAAAATACACGTAATGCATTTTTTTCCCATGAAATCATTGCTATTTCAAGATATATGTAGAGATTTAAACTATAATCTTCACTGTCCATGAACAAATAAAAACTACAAAAATTTACTTCAGATGAAGCATCTTTATCAAAGGTATTCAGTAATGAGACCATAGTATTAGAAATCTGTTATACATTGTATTATTTTTCATTGTTCTATAAATATCTGCAACATGGTATAGTAACTCAGAATGTTTTAAATTCCTTAAAACTTCAGGTGTTAGGTGACTTTTTTTTTTTTTTTTTTTTTTTTTGGCCAACAAACAGCATTTTAGTACTATTGGATCCATTTATGGTTTGGTGTTTTTTTTTTTTTTTCCCCAGTGTGTGTTGGTTATGCCCATGAGTTTCCTTAGGTTACAGCTTAAACACAGTATTTAAATTACTGGCTTATTTACCAATCTAATTTTCTTCTTCACAAGAGCACCTGTGATAGCAGAGAGTCCCTGGGAAAAGCAGTGGTTATGGAGAGACCCAGAAGTAAAGTGAAATATCTGTCCTGCTTGTAACTTCATAAGCAACTTGTGCAAGAAGATCAGGAGTGATCCAGTGAGCTGACTGAACAGGTGCGCACAGTCAGTCTTAGAAAGGTGTATTAATCTAATCAAATGCTAATACAGAACACAAGAAGAATCAAGTCAGGAAACTGAAATGCTTCCTTTCCCTATGATATGAACAGGAAATTTAAATATAATATAAGTTCATAAACGGAAGTTTCGTCACAAAGTCAGAGCATCAATGAAACCTTGTTGCCTATGTTTAGCTGTAAAACACAATAAAATGTACTTATATTTCCTTCTGTTTCTTCAGTTTTAAAATATAGTAGGAAGTAACAAGAAGATTTGTCCTTGTTCTTAATGTTACTTTATGTTGTACTATGACATTTTTTTCAAAAACTACTCAGGAACCATTTTAATTCTAAGACATCTCAGGGTGTTTTAGAATACTGTACTGCATTATACTGAATCACAATGCTGCTGTGAAGTTGCCAGTGTTGTCAGTATTTACTTCCCTTACGGATTTTTTTCCACATTAAAGAATTTCTATAGAAGTATTGACATTTTTCGGTCATATTTTTAATATGTAATTTTGTTATTGTTTAAACAAGGAAATCTGTAAAAATGGTTCTAACATTTATTTTTATTTGTATGATTTGATCCTGGTTGTTCTGACTTAAATTCCTGTGTGGTACACATTCTATGACTTTCAGATTTGTGAAGGTAAATAAACAAATAGACAGATAAGTACACATAGATATGTTGGCTTCCTAGTGCCCTGCCATAGCTTCATTATTCACTTTTAGTGTATATTTCTTCCTATCAGGAAGTTTTAGTCTGAGTTCTTTATACACTGATTGAACTTTGTTGAACTGTCTCTCTTTCCCTATCCATGTAATTTTGATAGTGGACAAAGCACTCAGGCTAATAAGCAAATGATTCTTTGTTACAGTGTATTTTCCTCCAGTGGGGAACAAACCAAACCCCCTAGTCCTAGAAATTTGTTGTCTACTTTGATCGTCCTGAAAGCAATGGTGGAATGCTGAGATTTGTTTTGAAGAACAACAGATCTTTACAGTGGGTTTAAAAAAAAAAAAAAAAAAAAAAAAGTAATGGGGAGGCAAATTATAAGCACACAGATTAAAGAAAATAGTAATAATTTCATATTTTCAGAAACTGAAATAGAGAAAAGTAAATTCTTATCACTTGGACTGATAAGAAATCAGTGTTTTGGATTTATTGCCAGGGTCTCCTATGAACAGATAAGGTATTTTGTCTTCTAGAAAGCCACTGACTGATTCATGGAGCATACTGTTACTGACCAATACTGTGTCTAATTTTTCAAACCCCTCTCAGGGCCATGAAAACAGGATCATCATCTGAGATTCATTTAAGTGGAAATCATCATGTACAAATAAACAGAAGGTTGTTTTGTTCAGATTTTTGTTATTTTGGATGTATGAGAAACATAAGTACCTTATCAATGTATATGATATGTATATGTTTTGATATGACCTATCAAAACTGGAAATATTTCTATTTCACGTATTTTGAAAGTTCTGAGAGGCAAATTCTCTCAATACCCAGAGATTTAGATCATGTTATCATTATCTAACCTTCACTTTTGTAACTCCATTAACTTCTGAACTTGAAAGGTATTCAAGTAAATGAAAAGGTGTAGCTAGGATTAATCAAAGTACTTTGTAGTGAAAGATAAAAATAAATCGTTCAGCCAAGGATCCACTGTTAAAATAATACTCGTCAATATTATTACCTTCCCCACCTTTTCCTCTCCTATTATTCCTTCATAATTTCTTTACCTCCCCAACTTCCGTAGTTACTGTTCCTTTCGGTTCCATTCATCCTCCAAAGACCATGTTATAATTTCCTTTTGTCTTGGCTAATTAAACTATCTGAAATTACTCTTTTGACTTTCTTGCCAAACCTGTCTCAGACTCGGTACAGTTTTATTGTCTTCCGTTGCAACAAAGTAATGATGAGATTCCTTGTACTTTACTGAGATTTCACCTATTTTTTTCCTTGAGATCCTACCCTACTTTTTATTTTTTAAACTATTCGTTGTGGCTTCTTGTTCACATTTTTCCAGTGCTTTTGATCATTCTTCCACTTTATGTCTTTGCCTTTTCAGAGTGGTAAAGGATTTTGTCCTTCTCTGCCTCTTGTTTTTTTTCTCAACACTTCTTATAACCCTATCAACATAACATTTCCTTCCCTCTCTGGAATGATCATTTGCTACTTAGTCTCTTACTTCTTTCTTCCACTATATGTTTTCATTCTCTTGGCAAGACCCTTGCATTTTTGTTGCTTTCTTTTTATTACTTGTCCAAACAAGAGGATGAAGGTACAGCGTACTTTGTGATACTCTTAAGAACTATTGACTATACAATCTTGTTCTTTGTTAACTGCAACCCCAACCTCACATTTTTTGACTAGAACAACACAGAAAAAGACATATCAAATCTTCATCAGTAGATTATATGAATAATTAGATTAGGGTATCTTTCAAGTACAATTAGTTCTCTCACAGAGAGTTCTAATATTGCGTTCATATTTAACCTAATATGCATTTCAGATACAATAAAAAAAAGTGAATAAAGCATTTTATTAAAGAAAACACAATGAATTCTGGTTGAGAAATTCAACCAGAATTTCACACGATCTGTACACAAATATAAAAGACTTGGGTTCTCATCTGATGATCAGGGATATAACACAAGAATGTTCACACAGTGTAAAACTCTCTCAACGTGTCTTAGCTGTAACTATACAGCTATTTCTGGAAAAGTCAAACAAGTGGGCTTAAATCGTTGTTTTGAGCTACACTTTTCTTAAAGCAAAATATTAAAATGCAGTGTTTACCTTCACAACATCAGTCCTTAGACCTTGAATGAATCCAGTTGTAGCTGTGTGTACCCTCAGTAAGTTTGCAGATGACACCAGGCTAGGTGACAGTGTTGACCTACTCAAGGGTAGGAAGGTTCTACAGAGGGGTCTGGAGAGAAAAATGAGCCAAAGCCAATTATATGAGATTCAACTAGGCCAAGTGCCAGATACTGCACTCGGGTCACAACCCCAGACAGCACCACAGGCTCAGGGAAGAGTGGCTGGATAGCTACCTGATGGAAAAGGACTTGGGTTGTTGGCTAACAACTGCCTGAATATGAGCTCACAGTGTACCCAGATGGCCAAGAAGGCCAACAGCATCCTGGCTTTTATCGTAAGTAGTGTGGCCAACAGGACTAGGAATGTGACCATCCCAATGTATTTTGCACTGGCAAGGCTGCACCTCAAATTCTGTGTTCAGTTTTGGGTCCCTCACTACAAGAAAGATATTGAGGTGCTGGAGCAAGTTTAGAGAAGGACAATCAAGCCAGTGGAGGGTCTGGAGAACAACACTTAAGAGCAGTGGCTGAGGGAACTGGGGCTATTTAGCCTAGAGAGAAGGAGGCTGGGGGGAGACCTTATGAGTCTCTACAACTACGTGAAAGGAGTTTGTAGCGAGGTGGGTGTTGGTCTCTTCTCCCAAGTAGAAAGAAACAGGACTTGAGGAAATAGCCTCATGTTGCAATGAGAGAGGTTTAAATTGCATATTAGGAGAAATTTTTTCACCGAAAGTGTTGTTAAGCATTGGAACAGCCTGTCCAGGGATGTGTTTGATAATACCCTGAAGGTATTTAAAAGACGTTCAGATGTGATGCTTAGGGACGTAGTTTAGTGGTGGACTTGGCAGTGTTTGGCTAACAGTTGAACTCAATGATCTTAAAGTACTTTTCCAAAGCAAACAGCTCTATGCTGGTTAACTAACTATGGGATGTACTGAAAGCGTTTTATATACAGAGTTCCCAGGAAGTTGGTTACAGGTGGGTTTAAGCTGAGGACCAGGAAGTTCCGTCGTGCCATTGAGTTTTATTTGTTAACTTCCTACTTAGGCAAGGTGGCATAGTGGTCATCACATGGACAGAGATTTTGTCTGCAATGTGTTCATGAACATGCTAACTGGTGGCAGGTAGCTATGATTGAAACTTTATTGATTGCATAGACATATCCTAAGAATTTATTCAGTAAACTTTAATAATGCTAAATTACCTTTGTTTCAAATCAGTCTTTCTGCACTTTCTCTCCTTACTTATTAAGACTTCATCTTTCTTGTCATCCCTGCTTGTCACTCAAATTACCATTATCTCTTCTCTTGGATTGCCAGTGGTTGTTGAATTTTTTTTAAAAGCTATCATCTGAGAGAAACTGTACCTTTCACAAAATGAATTGTTGTGGTTTGAACTTTGAGCCATGATGAAGGATTTTCTTTCTCAGTTGGAATAATTGATGTGACAGAGCACCAGCTGCCATCATATTGCCACATGTTGACATTTCCCTATTCGTTCTTCTCTGAATATCCCTGCAAGGTTAGAAGGAGTGGGGGTATTAGGTATTTTCAGTTTAAAGCCTGATAGTACCTCACTGTTTTTTTGGTCTAAATCGTGATAAAAATGTAGTGTTCATTAGCTATTCTATTCTATTCTATTCTATTCTATTCTATTCTATTCTATTCTATTCTATTCTATTCTATTCTATTCTATTCTATTCTATTCTATTCCATTCTATTCCATTCTATTCTATTCTACTCTATTCTATTCTATTCTATTCTATTCTATGCTATGCTATGCTATGCTATTCTATGCTATGCTATGCTACGCTATTCTGTTTTTATACTATATTATATTATAAAATTGTTACAGGAATTTTAACTTTTCATGTCCCACCAGAGCTTTTAAGTTCAGCAATATATCGACAATGTGCAAAAATTGAGACACAGTCCTGAAGGTGTTATAGCTTAAAAAGCTACAGAAGTCAACCAAATCTATTTTTGTGAATATCAAATTGGAGCAAATAAAAAATACCTATTATTTTACATGGTAAGACAAATTTCTTATTGCTATATGTATCCTGACACAATACTTCAGGGGTCAAAATCATTTTCATTTGAAAATAGTCATAATGCCAGTCTTCTTTCCAATGAGTTTTTTTTCATATTCCATTCAGTTCTGTGAAGGCTGAAGAGAGTGTTGGTTTATTATAATTAAAAATGTCACAAGTGATGTTGAATTTGTCTGATGTAACGAGAAATAATTGTTTTTATGTTCTTTGGGGGTATTAGTCTACTCTGTTACTGTCAGAATTTTCAAAATGGAAATAGGTTTGCTGATCTACCTTACCTGATTAATTTGTTTTCACAGCTCCTGTCTTAGTTAACAGCTTCTCTTAAGATCATTGTGACAGATTTAAACTTCACTATAATGCCTTAGGAGTGGTGTGTGATCTACCTTTCAGTCTGAATTCTGAAAAAAAAAAAAAAAATTAAATGTCTTTTTGCTGCGAGATGGGATAGTGTGTTATTGGAAATGCATCTTTAGACTACAGAGGGTGGAAACATACAGCTGCTCATCTGCCATATTTAAGAGGCAGTGAGTGGGATCATTCACCACTTCCACTTCACAGATATCCTTGTCAAGAAAAGAAACCGAAGGTGTAAAGAAGGTGTAACAGCAAAAGACATATACTTTTAAAAAAGGATGATTCCCAAAGTAGCAGATTTGTAGCAAATGGGTAATTTATCTCAGGTGAAATTAAAATGAAGGTGAGAACCCAGAAATAACTGGCCTGCACAAAGTCTGCCTTGTTTACTCTAGTTGAAAGAACACCTGGTAGGTAAAAAATGAGGCCTTTCCACAGTAATTTATTGTCCTTGAAATGTGTAATAGTCATTCTTCAGAACACAGTGATGATACAGAAACCCACAGATTGTGAACTTGCAAAGTGGGAAGTGAATCATATACATCCACAAGCAGAATGCTATATCCACAGTAGAAATTATTGGTCCATTGCCCAGAGGTTTAGCCTGCAAGTGGAAAAACACTTTTTTTTTACCAAATAAGAATAATCCCGGTTTCAGGAGTAACAAAAGAACAAAGAATGAAAGAACAAAAGAACAATGACCGTAGAGGATTTCTGTGGAGATCCAAAAGGAAGGAAGGTGTAATCCTGAATAACTGTATTGATGCCAGTAGTGAGATTGTGTTTGCTTTGTGTTACCAGACATAAAAGGCTTTTGCCCTATTATTTTTCATAATTCTGTATTAATTTCTTTTATGTTTTATTCAGTGATACTAGATGTCACAGTTTAAGGCAAGGTGGCAATAAACTGTGACAGATGCTCCCTGTTACCCCCTTTACCTCCCACCACCCCTTTCCTTTAGATCAGAAAGATAATATGAAAGATAAGGAGAAAGGAAGAGACTTCAAGTTGGAAGGTTCTAAAGGCTTTTACTAATGCTGCTAATAAATAGAGAATATATACAAAATATACAAAACTAATCTCAAATGCCGAATGTGGAGTTGGCGTCACTCCAGCAGCGGCAGAGCTGGGTGTGCGGAGCTGGCGGCTCCAGCAGCTGCAGCTCAGGCCCCTGGAAGTCATGGGTGGGACTTCACAGCAAATCCGAAACTGTTTGCAGGGATGCAGGGCCTGGGGCCTGTAGATCACAGGCAGACAGGCAGGGTCCTCTCTAGATGCCAGCCATGGTCAAAGAGAGAGTGACCCTCGTGATCACCCTCTTATAAAGGGGGTATGATGATTATGAGTTGGGATAGTCAGCTGATCCTCCGTTGGTCAGTTCTAGTCACCTGTTCCATCCACCCCTCCTCAAACACGCCCCTCTCATGGCAGAACATGGGAAAACTTATCAGTCTTTCTTGGCTACTATAGTTATAAATCTAAACATGAGCTTCTTCAGCATTCTTTTGGTCTTCTTATCAGCACTGAGTACAGGATCCAGGGAAAAAAATGCAGGCTAAAACGCAGAAAAGTACAGCCACCTAGAAGAAGTTAGCTGAAAAAAAAATCACTAAAAGAGAACTGGTCTTGTTTTTAACAGAACCAGAACACTAGATAAAATATCAACGTTATGGAAAAAGATTATGGAGGTGAAAACCAGACAAATCATCTGATAGATGTAGATGAGGGGAAGAAAAAAAACAAAAAACAAAGAGAAAGAAGAAACAGCTGAACTCTTAAGACATGTAATCATCACACAATATTTAAGAACAAAGTACTACTTTTGTGGCTAGGAGGCCTTTACAAGCTGCAACATTCTATGCACATCTGATATAAAATAAATCCCTTTTACAGATCAATAGAAACTATATTTGGTACTATTTCACAAGCTTATTTGACCAGCTGTATGTTATACATCAGTCATTCCATAAAAATAAACAGCCCATCTACATTTCAAATATTGTAATCGGGATGATTTATCAAACGTCAGCAGATTTCCCTAGTACAATGTTCTCACACAATTTTAAGGTGAACTGTATTGCCTAAACACATTGACTGTCAACTGCACTCTTGCCTCAGCAGAGGGCAATTACTGGAAAACTAGGGGAAAGGGGTCACAACTACAAAATAAATGGAGTGATGTGTTGATCTAAAAATAACAGAAAATGAAATAATGGTAATTTGAAGTTGTCTTGAACCATTTTCCCTAACAAGCTGGAGTGCTGTGAGTTGAGACCCACAAAGGCTTAAACATGCAGAAATGATGAAAAACAACTATGCTATCTCAAAAAGAAACTGGATCACTAGATACTAAAGAGAAGCTGATCTACCTCTAAATTTAAATCTGTATACTTGTTTTGGAAAACGAAAGTTAATACAAACCTGTAAACTTTATTTGTGGTATGTCAAAGTTTATACACTATTCAGTTTAATTTCTCCTCACTAGGAGAAATTTTACTTATGATACAAAATAATGCACTTGATAACTATACTTTCTATTGTTCTGTGCTTTCAAGGCAACTTAAAGTGTTATTTTCCTAAAAACTCTTCATATCATTATTCATATGTAGATAAAATTATGGCCGTGGATAAGTTGTGTCAAAACCAGTGAATTAACCCTGATCTACAGACAGCTGTCCATACTAAACCTAATTTTAAAATGCATTAACAGATGTCATTTACTAAACAAATTCAGATATTCTGTAATTCATTTAACTACAACTAGAATCTAAACTCCTTTATGTTATATCACTGTCAGGATTAGGAGCACTCTCACTATTATCTTTGTAGGTATAACACTTCAGAATGAGTAATCTCATAACAGAAAATTGCCAAGATAAATGTTTAAAAGCTGTAAGTTAGATTTAATATCATTATGCTTTCAACTGCTGCTAAATGTGTAGTGATGTACAGATAGTAGATATGCACCTATTATACAAAAACACATGCCTTTACTTAAAAGCCTGTTACTGGTGACCCTTAAAGTGCTACCTGAAAATTGAGTCCTGTTACTGGTGCCCCTTAAAGTGCTACCTGAAAATTTAATGGGCTTATTATATTTTATATATATTCAATATCTGAATAAGATTTTAAATAAAGGGACATTTTTCAAGGAAGTTTTATTTTCTGCAGGAAAAGCTTTTGAACTCTGAGTTTTAATATCTGGAAATGGAATTGTTTATTATGCTATAAAATGTATGTGTGTTTTAATTTCAAGGCCCATTACATTATGCAAGAGAAAGCAACTAGCCTTGTAGTGTCTCCAGCTGTAGGCTGCTGAATTTATTTATTATTTCTTTTAAAAAGTTATAAATCTCAGGAGATCATAACAAAATACTTCATAGAAGAAAGAGAACTCTTGAAACATCACTACGTTTTAGAGAAGTTCTTTCTCCCTAGAATTCCCACAGCATAGACTCAGGCAGGCATGGATTCCAGGAATTCTTCTAAAATAAATAATATAGTTGCAAGGTACAGTGTAAAGCAGCTCAAGATGGGTGGCTCCTGAAAAGGAATGCTCAGCAGGAAAAAAACTTAGACAATTATACCCCTACAAATTCACCATCCCCTTATGCATCACTTGAGGACAACTGTAAAATTAGAGTCTGGAGTGTCCCAGTTCTTCAGTGAACCTCTTAATTTTCATCAGGCAGGCTAAGACTTAAAGCTCCAACTTTCAGTTGCTATTTTGCACCAGCATCTGAAGAAAATAAGTGTTTGGTAACAGCCAAAACACTCTTCTGTTTTGTCTTCTGTTAGGTGCAGTTCTGTTCCTTTGCTTATTTCCAGGGACACAGCTCTCATTATCTTCTATCTTGAATATTCTCAGAATTTTTTTCACTTTACAAAGCAGAAAGTTTCAAAGTTTCACAGCTTGCAAAAGTTAAGTTAAGCAAACTTATTTACACAAAGTAAATTCTGAATTAGCAGTTTCTAAACAAGTTCTACAAAAAGCAATACACTAAGTCAATAATTTAAGGCTGTCTGTTCTCTAAAACTGAGCCTCAAAATGGTGCATTGGGTTGCTGTCACCTGGACTAATGATGTCGATTTACCGTTTTTGTACTTATACCATGTTTATATAAAGTTCTTTCTTAGTCTGAACTTCACAGCTCAGCAAACCTTAATGTGTTTTTCAAAACTTCTTATTGACCTTTATTTATATAATTAACCTACTACTTTTTTTTCCTCTTCATGTTCATTAAAACAAAAGCAGGTTCTCAGAGATTCTCCTGCAAGATGGACAAAAAAAATAAAATAAAATTTCTTAAAGCTAGTGAAAGAGTAAAAGAGAGCGTCTTTGTGTCTTTTATTTCTGTTTTTTTATCACTGTGAAGCTAAAATACCTTAAAACAAGTCATGTTTTTTAAATATGAACATTTATTTATTAACTGTGTCAAAACTTCTAAGTAAATAATGGCAAATATATATTGTTTCATTAATTTGTCTTTGCAATGTCACAATGATACCTTCAAAAAAGCAATCTAAAGAAATTACTTTGTTATTTCTATACAAATATCTTTACTTTAGTATCTACTTTTAAGGTTTTTCATCCTTGGCAGAAAAAAAAATAATAAAACTAAACTAAGTATTTTAGCTTTGTATTCTGCTTAAATGGGACACAGAAAATGACCACAGTGAGTATAAAAAGTTACTCTTAAATCTCTCATGATTCTCTTTTCTAGAAGATAAACAGAAAAAAAAGAGAGAAATGAAATGCAGAACTGACCTCTAGTTTTATCTGTCTCAAAATTCTCTGGTTCACTTTGGTCTGAAATATCTCTTAAATTTGCAAATTAAAACCTAATGGATCCAGAAATATTCTCTATAAAAAAAGGTAAAGCTCAGATAGCTTTATTCCTGTTATCAATGTCAAATCAAATAATCCACTGAGAGGTGGTATTCATTTTAGCCAATTCTGTTCTTATTTTTTCAAGCATCTTGTGCATCACTTTGAATTAATTTGCATTCCAACCCAGATATTGTTCATTGGACTTTATCTCAAATGCAACCATTTTACCTTTTGGATTAGATTAAACTAGAGGGGAATTTATATTTAATTATACCAAATACTATATTTTGGCATCTGCTTCTTTTGGCAAGCCATTAGTCTGGCACAGAGTTTATTAGTTGACTTACAACATATCCCTCTGTGCAAAAGTGTCTTGTAATATGCAAAAATAGTAGAAGAGTATTCCCTCACTGAATATGCCAAGATGCCTGTTCCAAATGTTGGCAGTTCCAAAAGTTGCAGCAGGGCTGCAGCTTTAGGAATGGAACTGAACAAAGTCCATGGAAAATCTTTCCTTCTATTGTATTTCAATGATTCTAAGCTGTAACTGACATTTCCCACATAGGGATGGAAACAGATACTTAAATGTATAATATTTGTAAGAGTACTCAGGTAGCACTTACAGGCAGACTTCACAACCTTTCCACGCTACATTGACCTGTTTAGAATTAGACTTTCACATTATATGTTGACATCATCCTATGTTTCTATAATTTCTCAGCCAGTGCTGTCACTTTTTCTCTTGCACAGGAAGAAAGGTAAAAAAAAGTTATTCAACAACTGCAACAGAAAGCAGAAAGTAGTGTTTGTGTTATGCTGCTGTAGGGCAAGTTTCCATTTTACAATTTTCATGTAATCACCAAAGAATGAAGCAACCTGTATAAAATGAAAGCTGAGTAAAAAAAAATGAGCATAAGAAATTTGCCTAAAGATCACAGAATCACAGAATGTTAAGGATTGGAAAGGACCTCAAAAGATCATCTAGTCCAATCCCCCTGCTGGAGCACGAACACTTAGATGAGGCTACATAGGTATGTGTCCAGGGGGTTTTGAATGTCTCCAAAGCAGGAGACTCCACAACTCCCCTGGACAGCCTGTTCCAGTGTTCTGTCACCCTCACTGAGAAGAAATTTCTTCTCAAATTTAAGTGGAACATCTTGTGTTCCAGTTTGATTCTGTTACCCCTTGTCCTACCCTTGGTTGTCAGTGAGAAGAGTATGGCTCCATCCTCGTGACACTCACCCTTTATATGTTTGTAGACATTAATAAGGTCACCCCTCAGTCTTCTTTCTCCAAACTAAAGAGACCCAGCTCCCTCAGCCTTTCCTCATAAGGGAGATGCTCCACTCCCTAAATCAACTTGGTTGCCCTGTGCTGGACTCTCTCCAGCAGTTCCCTGTCCTTCTTGAACTGAAGGGCCCAGAACTGGACACAATATTCCAGGTGTGGTCTCACCAGGGCCGAGTAGAGGGGAAGGAGAACCTCTCTTGACCTACAAACCCCTCCCCTTCTAATACACCCCAGAATGCCATTGACCTTCCTGGTCACAAGGGCATAGTGCTGACTCATGGTCATCCTGCTGTCCACCAGGACCCCCAGGTTCCTTTCCCCTATGTTGCTTTTTAACAGGTCATTCCCCAACTTATGCAGGAACCAGAGGTTGTTCTTACCCAGATGCAATACTCTACACTCTCTCCTGTTATATTTAATTTTTTCCCTGTCCAACTCTCCAGTCTGTCCATTCCTCACTGGATGGCAGCACAGCCTTCTGGCATGTCAGCCACTCCTCCCAGCTTTGTGTCATCAGCAAACTTCCTATTCCCTCATCCAAATCATTGATGAATATATTGAATAATACTGGCCCCAGATGAGAATTGTAATGCTACAGTGACTTGATGCCTTGTTCAATTCTTGCAACTTGTCAAACATATTAATATTAACACCCAGGAGATGTATACAGATTTAGTTTTAGAACAGCTTTGGAACAGAGAACAGTGTACAACTGAGGTTTATAGATGGGTTATCACTTGAATATTAGACTAATTTTGATGTTTCTTTGTCTCTGTACATGTCTGCAGGAGTGGAAATGTCAGCCACATGGAAAGTATGATTCAAAAGAAGCAAAAATGTTTGTAGGTGTCATTCATCTAAGAATAATGCTCTTGCAGTTAGCAGTGAAATAATTTAATCAGTCTGATGGTTGCATGAAGTGTTCCTAAGCATCTCCTCAGGTAACACCATGGTTCCTCATTGCATATGCCTTTTAATAATGATGATTATCACTGTGTTTTTGATATGCTGTTATTTTATTTTATAAAGTGAATTTTTAAACCTTTATTCTAAGGGAGAGATAATGCATCTTACTTTAATTGAATTTTTTTTGTTCAAAATTTTTGAGATCAAAATGTTGAATCAATATCTGCCCCCATATTCAGTAGGGTAGATGTAATTATTTACACTGCAGTAGAATTTAAAAAAATAGTGGGGAAAGTATTTCTGTATTAGGAAAATATTTATCTGGTCTAACTTTATACCCCATAAACAACTGACAAGGTAAAAGGAGAAAAAAAGTAAAGGTTCTTGACTGAGAGAAGATAAACCTTAAGAAGTTTATTGGTACATAATTAGAAAATAATTCAAATTATCTAAATGTCACTTACCTAAAAATTCACATTATCTGAAACAACTTTGTGTTTTCCTCATCTTTAGGAAAGAACCTGATACTTTTTCATGTAAACCCAAATTTAGGTAACCCATGGACATATATAAATGCACAAAAACTAATGAGAGAAGATCAAAATGGAGGGAGCCTTGGGAATGAAATAAGAGGCCAGAGGTATGAAAAAGCTCCTAGCGTTGTATGTAAACTGAAACTAGTTCTTGTGTGCAGGTTTTGGCATCTAGAAGCTTAAATGAATAAAGATCACTGTAAACATTTTAAAAATCAATATGGGAGATCAACAGCTGCCTACCATGCTCACAACAGCCCAGCTGTTATATATGTACTCAAGTATATCCACTCCAAGTGGCAAACTTTTCAACTTCTTAAGAGCATTGAGTCTAAATTAAACTTATCACATGCATCTGGGAAGAGTATCACACAACGACTAGAAAGACAACTGTCTTGGGACTGGCAGCTCTCTTGCATCAGCATTACAGAACTTAATGTACGCAAATTTTTCTTGAATTGTTTCAGAGTCCACTCCTACCTGTAGAATCATCTGTGACCAACACACAGACAGAAAAATCCTGACTCTGCAAGCATATTAGAGAATTTTGGCAAAGCAAATATTCTGCTAAAGCATACCAGCCCTATAGAACTTCTGAAATAGTTGAGAGTGTCTTTCACTTTGAATCTGGTCAGACCTAAATCTCATTTGCTGCTTCTATGTACTATTCTAAAAAAATGGTGCACTAGAAGTGTTTAAATATTCAAATGTTTGATATCACACTGCATCCAAGCTTTCTTGATTTCTTAGTCATCAAACTATGCAATAATAAAAACATAATTACAATGTAGAAAACTTCATTAACAAAACTAAAGAGACCCGCTGACTATGTTGAAAAGTGTTTTGCAATGATAACAACTTGTGAATAACGGGGTTACTGTGAATCCAGAAAGAACATTTATACCAAAAAGTGTAGCCAAAATTCCCATTGTCTTTTGAAGAACATTAAAGCTGATGAAATCATCAACAAAATTAACTAATAAATTTCAGATCCCAGATAAAATAATCAAGTAAAATATAGGAGTGTCAAAAGCAGAGGAAAGAGAGGACTAAAGTGTGATAAGAGGGAACAAGAGAGTGATGAAGCAAGGAATTGAGTAAAAAAAGGTAGGCAAAAATGTTAGACAGTGAAAACTGTATTTCCTGGGATTTTCAATTTGTTTGGACAACTAAAAGTTAAGAAATTTAATCTAGTTTGCTTAAGAATTTCTGGTCTTATCTGAACCTCCCTGGTTGGGAAAGTGGGCTAAATACTATACAAAAAACAATTATATTTTACAACTTTTTCAGTATTTCTTAGATTTTTTTCACTCATTTTTCACAGAATCACAGAGTCACAGAATGGTTATGATTGGAAGGGATCTCTGGAGATCATCTAGCCCAACCCAGCTGCTAAAGCAGGTTCACCTAGAGTAGATTGCACAGGAATGTGTCCAGGTGGGTCTTGAATGTTTCCAGAGGTGGAGACTCCATAGCCTCTGTGGGAAGCCTGTTGCAGTGCTCTGGTGCCCTCAAAGTAAAGAAGTTTTTCCTCATAATCAGACGGAACCTCCTATGCTTCAGTCTGTGCTCGTTGCCTCTCATCCTATCCTTGGGCACCACTGAAAGGAGTCTAGTCCCACCTTCTTGACGTCCACCCTTGAGATATTTATTGACATTGATGAGATCCTTTCTCAGCATTCTCCAGGCTGAACAGACGCAGCTCTCTCAGTCTCTCTTCATAAGAAAGACACACCAGGCCCCTAATCACCTTTGTAGCCCACTGCTGGACTCCCTCCAGTAATTCCTTATCCTTCCTAAACTGGGGAGCTCAGAACTGGACACAATACTCCAGATACGGCTTCACCAGCGCAGAGTAGAGGGAGACAATAACCTCCCTCAACCTGTTGGTTACACTCAATGCACCCCGGGATACTGTTGGCCTTCTTGGCCACAATGGCATACTGTTGATTTATAGCCAGCCTGTCACTGACAGGAGCTCCCAAGTCCTTCACTGCAACGCTGCTTAACAGCAGGTCAGCCCTAACCTGTACTGGTGCCTGGGGTTGATCCATCACATGTGCAGGAGCCTACATTTGCCCTTGTTAAACTTCATTAGATTCCTCTCTGCCCAGTGCTCCAGCCTGTCCAAGTCTCGCTAGATGGCAGCACAGCCTTCTGGTGTTTTCAAATTCTGGAGTATTTTGAACTCTTTCCTTAATAGGAAAACTCGAAAATTTATGTCAGAATATTACTCAATTTTCTTACTACTAATAAAAGTTTTGTGATTGGTTTGAGTTCTGCACTGTGTTTTGGGCCAATTTTTATCTTTGGGTAACAGGTCACAGCTACTGAAAAAAGGTGGAGATTATTTTAACATATTCTGCACCTCCCTAAGGGAATGAAGTGCTTAGTGTCGAGCAATGAAGCAGTACATTTCCATCTTCGTTATGAATTCACCTCTCTATTATTCATAAGAAAAATTAATGTTTTACAAGTTTTATTTCTAGGTTTGGTAGATGCTAAAATGCAGCTCTGTATTTCCTGAACTATTAATAAATAAGATTCCTCTTTCAATGATAATATAAACTGTGACATCAGAGAGTGCTTTATCTTCACTGCTAGTAAAAGAATGAAAACAATTTCATCACATGCCGTTACCCATGGATCATTTCCCACTTCAGTGTGGAAACTGCCAGTTAGAAGGCAGGAGATTTATTTAGGTAATGGAGTTCTGACAGCCACTAAAGGAAACTTACTGTAGTGCAGCTTAAAGTATTACTGATGATTAGCAATTTTTAATCAATACTTGCACAAATGATCAGAAATATGACTTTGCATTGCACAGCCACAGAGCTGTAACAGTGGAGAATGCCTCAGATCTCTGCTCCATTTTGCACCCTTTTAGAACCATTATGAGTAACATTAAAAAAAAAAAAAAAAAAAAAAGAAACAAAAACCCCACAAACAAACAAACAAACAAAAAACAAAACAAAACAAAAAAACCCACACACACAAAAAAAACAAAAACAAAAAAAAAGAGTCTACTTGTCTACTTTGTCTACTTTCAGCTGCTGTAATGTATTAGATTCAGTGGATATGTGTCATGGTTTCTCTTATCTTTTCCTGTACAGTTTCTCTTTGTTTCCCTGCACAGGCTACCAGTTAAATCTGTCAAGGTTTAATTGCAAGGCAACAATAAACCATGGCAGATGCTCTCTGTTACCCCCTCACTCACACTCCCCTTAGATAGGAAAAAGTGACAAGGAGGAAGGGAGACTTGGAAGCTGTAAAGGTTTTAAAGGCTTTGCTACTCATAAATAGAGAAAATGATACAAAATATTCAAAACCAATCTTGAATGTCCTGGGGTAGAACAATGTTTAAACCCTCCTGCATGGAGCTGGCTGCCTCCAGCAGTGACAAAGCTGGGAGCTGGCGGGGCTCCAGCAGCTACATGGCAGGCACCTGGAAGTCCTGGGTGAGAGTTCACAGCAAACTGGAACTGGATTCAGGGGTGCAGAGTCTCAGGCCTTGGAACACAGGCACAGGTGGCAGGGTCCTCTTCAGATGCTGGCCATGGTCAAAGAGAATGAGACTCTCGTGATCTCGCTCTTTTATAGAGTGTATGACGCGTATGGGATAGAATACTCAACTGATCAGTTTTAGTCATGTGTTCTATCTGCCCCTCCTTGCAAATATGTCCTTTTTGTGATGGGACATGCAAAATCTTATCAGTCTTCTTGGCTGTTATAGCAATAAATCTAAACATGAGGTTCTTCTGCATTCAATTAATCTTATCAGTCCTGGAGTGAACAGCGTCTCAAAAAAAAATCCAGCTAACTTCAGGAAAGTGCAGTTACTTAGAAGAACTTAGCTGACAGGAAAACCCACTACAAGAGAACTGGTCTTGTTTTTAGCAAAACCAGGACAATATGAAGAATCTCAAAATTCTGGCTTAGAGTTTTGTGTCATCAATAAACTATGTATTCTCCAAGTTCACATGATTTACAAGATATTAGGAAATGACTGCATTATGTAGGTCTCCCTGTCAAGGTAAAGCATTTGACGATCATTTTAATGATATAAAGACATTTTAATCTGTGGCATTTTCCCTTTTATTCACCTCTCAGCTACCAGTATAATTATGTGAAGGTATGCAAATCACCAGGTTACCTGGCTCCCCACAGCAAATATAACTTTGGGTTTGCTCATTCCAAAACCTTCATGGAATTCCTTTAAATATCTTCAGTATGTGTTTGGGTATTAAAAAAAAAAATGCAGATGTGTGAAAGACAGAGATGTTAGTGTGCCACTTAATAGCACAAAAAGCTTACAGTACTTTTAGTGAAAGAACTTGAAACTCCTCAAATTTTAGCTGGTAATGCCTCTTTCTTACTTGTTCAATTGCATTAGAGGAATATGGTGACATTTTGGTATAGTTTTGTGCATTTTTTCTACAGCTTTAAAGGTAAATGAGGTATGAATGGCCTCAGCTGGTGGAAGTCAGCTCAGTTTCACTGTAGCTGGTGCAACAATGCCTACTAGATGAGAATCTAGCATTTTTTTTTTTTTTAGGATTGTATATTCTTTTACAGTTAAGATTCTTGCTTAGACATAGCCTAGGTAATACCCTGTGGGATGGATATAATCTGTAGAACTGTTATATCAAGTCGCTATCTTTGCTCTAGTGTAGTGACTAGTCAAGGTTCACATGCCGAAAGTGAAAGGTCTCCACTGTTGGCGTACAGCCCAGGTTACAATCAATCTGCTGGAGCACAAGGAGGTTTGGGGAGGTGCTGTAAGTAGTTGCAGCAATTGAGTTGCACAGCTAGTGTAGAAGCAGCCTTGTTCTGTTACAAACCATCTCAGAAGTGCTGTCTCCCCTGTCCTCTGCTGGCCCACCGCCAGTCACTCTGCAGCATGTGCAGGGAAGCAGCTGTAGCTTGCACACAGTGCAGAGAGAGGTGAAATACAGGATCATGTGCACCATGCCAAATCATTCTCACATGCAAGGTGAGAAGATGGGCTGGAAACGTGGCTGTAGAAAGAGATGAGTGAAACAGAATGTGTCAGGTGGAAGGAGTTGGGTTCAACAGCTCTGTTGATGGTTTGGAAGAGGGAGGAGACAGGAAGACTATTCAACTTGTGAATGGTACTAAATTTAGGGAAAGTACTGAGGACAAGAATATTTTTCAGGAGGACTGTAAAATTATGGGCTGACAAGAAAGGAAGACTCAGCTTAGAAACTCTAACAAGAAACCAAGGAAATGCAGGGACTCATGGTGAAAACCTGCAAAAAAATTGGTACCAGGAGAGATGGGGGGACATGAGGAATGGTGAAGCAGTTATGTTACTGACTTGATGAGTCTGAAAATTACAAATGAAGGTCAAATATTATTTCCCTAAATAAGCAACTGTAAACTTTTTTATTTTTTTTCCAGGTGAGTATAAAATCATCTGTCTTTCTATTTGTAAATACATATTCAAATCAAAATCCGTATCTTTAACAGGAAAAAATTCAAGTCTTTATTGCAACTTGCAGGAAAATTGTACCTAACCTACACTTCCCTTTAGGACTGGCGGGAAAGGAAGATATTTAATTTTGTTTCACCACCACCGCCTCCTTCATCAGTTCCCTGTCTCTCTTGACATCTTCTTGGCCTGCTTGATCAGTTCATATTTACATTCCATGCTGTGGAAAGACTGGATATTTTGGCTCACAAACACATTAAATCATCACAAGTAATTAGAAGGACTAAAAATAAGTATTTGAAGCCTATGATACTGCAAGTCCTGGTAATTCAGCAAGCATTAGTTTATAAACAGAGGGATAAACTATTTCAGATTTCTGAAACAGCGTATCACACCACAGAGCTGGAAGGCAAAGTCTCAGGTTAGATATAAGAGAAGGTGTAATGCCTTTGAATTACTCATACTTACATCAGAAAATCAGAGGTCAAAATCTGTTTAAAAAGCCAAACATGAATTATACAACTAAAAAATGCAACAGAGCTATTATTCAGTGGCAGTGAATTAGAAATTTAGAGTATTTTATTTCATATGTGAAAAATAATAGTTCCACATAATATAATAATGGATAGTGAATAAAAAAAATACTGCAGAACCTTACTTTTATTTTTCATGCAAAATATTCTGCTATATCCTGCATATCAGGGATAATTACAGACTATGATTTAAGCATATGTATAATGTTATGATAAATAATCTTTACTTAGTTAATGAGAAAATTTAAACACCAATTTCGTAAAGTTTATATTTGCTACTATACATATAATTTAAAATTATATAACGTAGAGGCTGTGTTATTCTGTGTTATTAAGTTATTCTGATGAACGCATTCCTACTTATTTTTCTTAGAGATTTATCGCAAGTATCATTAGAAAATATTGCAGACAGAAGATAATATTTCCGTTTTTACCAGATGGATTTTCAGCATGCTTCCTCATAAGAGAGGGCTGATTTCTCAAATACCTCAGCAGGTAGAAGCTTCAAGAACTTATCTATAATTTTTATAGCCATATATTCAGTATAATTAGATTCTTGTTGACATTAACTTTGCATCATTTGAATCTTTTTGCTTTACAAACCCTTCATTCTTCAAGAGAGGTTTGGTGTGAACAAACTTGTACATCTAATGAAGAGCTTCTGTTTCAGCTGGTTCATGCTATAAAAGAACTTGTGTAATAAATTATGATTGTCCTTCTCTACCTTCTTTAAAAAAGAAAGTTAATTAACTGGAAAACAAAAGTATAAGTAAATAAACAAAGAAATGAACAAAAAACCACCACACCCTGTGGGAACAGTAGGCCGTGCAGTTCCAGCCACTGGGATGATAAAGGACGATCAATACTAACATGACCATCAAGATGGTCAAAGAAGAAATAATACTAGCATGATTAAATCACAACAATTAGTGAAAACATAAAGGGCCTTGGACAGGTTGTAGAGAAGTATTTTTTTCATTACTGTAAGTAGTGGTAGCCCAGGCTGGTGAGAATGATATCTTGGGCTAGAACACTGCCCCCAAGGATGTGTGATGTATGAATGCTGTTGGGCTTGGGCTGTGAATGAGTGGGCTGGAATAAGATACGTATGGGAAAGTGACTGAAAACAGTCACAAGATGAGTGTGGTGTGTTTGGAATAACTTTTTTTTAAAAAAAAACACCCTGTTTAACCTGTTGGTTCAGGCCCATATCTCTAAAGATTTAAATTGAGAAAGGCTATTTAAAGAAGGTCCAGCTTGGCTCAACTTAGCTCTGCCTGACTCTGCTCATGCTGCTAACAAGAACCATGTGTCTGTGCATCTGTGTCTGCATCTCTGTCTGCGTCATTCTCATCATCATACCATCACTCAGAAACAAAAATCATATTTTATTAAAAAAAAATGAAGCTTTCATTTACATTTTTTCTTTTAAAATTTTAAAATCAACCTCAATCACCTAACAGCGCTGATTTCAGAAGTACTGACACCTGTACCTAATGATACCTGGGGTATGCTGAACAATTTTGAAACTCTAGCAGCAAACTAGATTTCAGTTTCCTTGTTTAAAAACCTTACAAATATGAATTAATGTCATTTAATTTGCCCTTTGAATCCAAATTTTCATCATATAAACTACTGCTCTTCAGTTTATGAATAAGACTATCAATTTACCTCCTCTCCACCTCATTTGTCACTGGTCTAATAATTACAAGTTATTTTTCCTTAATATCTCTTAATTGGATTATTTTTTGTCCTTTCTCACGTCCCTGCAGCTGTTGCCCTATAACACATCTGTTAAAGCAGGTGCTCTGCATTAATTTTCAACACAATTTGAGAAATTTCTTTTAGCATAACTTTATAGGTAGGCAATTACTGATTATTATTGGCACTTGTATAAATATGCTTCATACCCTACTTGATGTTTTCCTGTAGTATTTATTATCAAGACATTTAGAAATTTTTTTTGTAACTTTGTTAGGTTTCCAGATTTATACCTATATGTTAAGATGATAATAACACCTCTAAAAGAAGACTGCACTTTGCCTTTATATTTTAATGTTCATCAATTTACTTCATGCTGGAGAAAGCAATTCCTACATATCTATTTATTTCCTTTTAGATATTCCCACTGGCTTGCACATTGCTGGCAGAATTTTATAAACAGATTAATTGTATACAACCTTTTGCTTTCTAATAAAGTGTTCACATTTGGAATTCCCAGTAGTTAGTTCTATATGTATTTTTTTCATAGTTGAATAGAAATCCATCAACACTTTGCAAGCATTTTCTGCTTGCACATTGTTTGATACATTAGCACTACTTTGTCAGCAATATCTCAATTTAATTTCATTTTGGCCAGCATTAATACTATTATCTTTGTGCCTATCCATTAGTTCAGATGTGTTATTTTACTTTCGCTGCAATTGCTGAAGAATAGAATTTATTTAGGTGATCAGAGGGCAAGACAGCCTGGAGCAGGACCATTTTCTGGGACATTCAAAGGCACTTTATATAGTGATCACATAGGAAGAAAAAAAAAGGCTCAGAGTAAACTGATTCTAATTTACCTCTATCTCTTAGTCATAGAGCACATCTGTAGCTTCTTGCCATATAAACTGAATGTAGTACCATTCCATAGTTTCTTTTCTAAGCACTGAATCCCAGTAGACTACTCATGGAACTAGCAAATCAGCCGTCAAGAAATGAAGAAAGAGACAAGCAAAATAATCACTCTAATGAGCATTAAGCATGGGAAACTTTAAAGGAGTGGAAAGCATAAATGCATCTTCAGCACCCTAAGTAACACAGGGCATTTTACTATTCAGAAGCAAATATGTACATTCACCAAACTTTGGCCAAAAGCAAAACTTTTCCTGTTTGTTTACTAATTAAAATGAGGAGCAAGGTAAGACTTTTAAGAAATGTCCCTGAAAAGGAAAAAAATTTAATCTGCTTTGGGCCACTTTCCAATGAGAGGGGAAAAAGGAAAGGATCACTGAGAACACTTTCTGGAATAATTTAGGATACCACTTATAGAATAGACTGATTTTACTTATCATTGTTAATAAAAACAAAATCTTAGAACGGTAGAATTGTATAATATTCATAGTTTTAATGTATGTGCATAAATAGCTTGAGCATAAAGTTTAATACTTTTGTCCATAATTTGGCTCTACACTTCTAATATTTACTTACAGATCTTTGATGCATTCAAGTAGGCACTGTATGTGTTATTCGGGAATGTCACATGGAAGGCAAATTCTTTTATGTTGGTTGGTTTTGTTTTTTAAGGGTTGAAAGAATCGTGAGCCTTTGAATTCTTGGGAAGAATAAATTTTCTCATAATGAGATCTGTAGTCTCATCACAGCCTTTAAATGTAACAGGTAAACATAAGATCTGAATTTAAGGACAGAAACTGACTATATCTGTCTGGCTGCCTATCTGATGTGGTGATCATTATCCCTAGATGTCTAGAATTAACTCTTAGATCTTTATTATTCTGCTATCTTTTGAAAATGTCCTGATATCAGATGAATAAAATAATCTAAATACCCATTTTCAGAGGAAGTTTTGTTCATTAAAGTTGCTGAAGATCACTTCCTGAAAACTGGATCCTTTCACGAGTGCTAAATATCATTATCTGGGAAAACCCCTTTTCTCAAAAGAAAGACAATTTATCTCTTCTTCCAGTGTCTGGACTATCTAAATTCCCAACACTATTGCATTAACTATTAATATATGACTTGTTATTAATATTAATTAAAACTACCACTAAAAAATCTCTCAGCTGTTTACATATTGCCATCTCTTCTAATTGTCTCACAGAACTGGAGGAAACACTACCAAAAGAACCAAACCAAACCAAACCAAACCAAACCAAACCAAACCACAACAACAACAACAACAACGACCAAACCAAAAAATCCCAAAAAACAAGCATGCAAACAACATAAAGAATGTTAATGATGTACATGGGTGTTAAAACCTCTTTTTTTTTTCCCCAAATGAACATTAACCATTTTGTTCTAATTACTTAATTCTGTTTGACAAATCACATCTGGAATAAAAGAAGTAAGAAACTTGTGCAGAAGTCATTGTGAGTTTCACTATCTCAGATCAAAACTTTATGAGCTTGTAGACACACACTTCTCTCCAGTGCTGTCAGTTCTATGTCCTTAGTCTGGTATCACAAAGTTAAACTGATTAGCTGAGTGATATAGAGATGACATGTAGTTCTTGTTTGAAAGATTTGTAGGTTTAAAATGTCTCCAGAAAGAAGTAAGAGAAAGACAATTTCCAAAGACATGTTTTAATGACAATCCATTTATTCATAGTTCCATAGCTGATTTACTCAAGTAATTTTTTTTTTTTTTTTTAATGTGAGCTTTAAAATAGTCTTTTTGTTCGTACTCTGAACGATTCTTCAACTTGAGAGCAGTGAAATCACATAGTACAATGGTAAAACTTGAAAAAGGTTGCATTTTGATGGAAGCCTTTGGCTTCTTCAGTATTACTTACCAAAACAGTGAATAACTGTTTAAGGATTAGCATCACTGAAATACTCATTCATACAGGAAGACAAGCAAATTTCAAGGAATTTATGGGGCAACAAAAGTTTAAGATAGTGAGAAGTTAGCATTTGATTGACAGGAGTCTTGTTACCTTTTGAAGTCAGAAGAGTATTAAAGCATTAGGAACATAAATGAACTATCAAAAATAACCATGACACATCATTTAACTATTCTATTGGTGCTACCAGAAGGGAATTTTAATTGTATGTGTTGGTTTATATCATTATTTCAGAGTTGTGTCTATAGCTTCAGTGATTCTAGTATCATAGTTTTAAAGAATAGCTTGCAGAAGGCAAAGATAAAAGGATAAAAGGCTGTGTTTAATTTGTTGTTGCTTTTGTTTTGTTTGGTTTGGTTTGGTTTTTTTTGGTTTGTTTTTGTTTGGTTTGGTTTTATTTCTGTAAAAAAATCAACAACTTCACATTCAGGACATTCATAGAAAGTTCAACTGCAAGTAAGTATTTTTCAAAGACAGACATATGAAAGCATTTTAATGGTAATTCAGACCAGAACAGGCTAGACTAAGTGTAGAATTCACAAATAAGTTTATAGATGTTTATTGTACAGATAGCTGTACTTATGCTGGTCATCTTTATAAGCACTGGAGACAAACAGGAACTTTGGGGATAGGAAAGATTTCATTTTAGGCTACTACTTTAGGACAAGATGAATCATCTTGTACAAATATCAGTTTCTTTTATCTGTGGAGACTAGAGAGCTAATGCAGAGAGAACAATGCAGAATGTGGAGAGCAAAGCTGCAAAATTAAATAGTATAGAGGTATTTGAACCCTTCCTCACACTCAGTTGACTATACTATGACCATGATTATCAGACATACTTAAGGAGTTATTAAGAATTTGCTTTAAAATGCTAATAAAGTTTTGATTTTTTCACAAAAGTATTTAATAAGTTGCTGCATACATTACAAAAGACAGAGCCTCGGGGAAGTTATTTAAGAAGATTAATAGGCTATTTCAGAACACTACTGCTTATTTTTTGAACTGTTAAATATCACTATATTTCTTATTATTTATTTTGCCAAAAAATCTTTTTCTGTTTTTTTATCTGCACATGTGAAAAGTAGTAGCTGTAACCATAGCTTGAGGCTAATACTATAAAGGAAAACATTTTATTTTCTATTAAAAATTACATGGTCACAGCTTTAGAATATGTAGACAAATACTGTTCAAATATTTATATCCTTTAGGCAAATGAGTGAATCTTAATTTGATCCTCATTTGCTTAGATAATGTAATTCCAAAGTTTAAAAGATAAAATTTCTGATTGTTTTTACTTTATAGCTAATAGAGCTTAATAAGCATTTAAAGATAACCTCTAAAATATCAGAGGAGTTGTAGCTGATATGTCTGAATTGTAAAGTTCAGAAAGGAAACGTTTGACATCACAGATGCCTCCTGGTATCTCTCTTCCAAGTTATTCCGGAGTCTAGATTAAGACCATTTATTAGGGCAATACCATATCTGTGCTTTTCAGGCATTGTTTCAGATAACTTTTGTATTTAGTTGCAAAGGAATTTTAACACTGTGTGGCAGTTGCACATGACCTTGGGATCGGAAGCCTTCAACAGGGCAGTTGATGGCTCCTTAGCACCACTTGAATACTGAGGGTGGTGCTGACCATCACATCCTCCCCTACCCTGAGGCAGGGTGACTTCACCTTCACCCAGCTGGAGATGCAGGATGGGTGAGACCCTCAGTTGTTTAACAGGGTTCTCCACAAAAGAGGTGTCCAGAGAAGCTCAGAAGTTCCTAGACCATGTAGTAATGACCACAGCCAGATATGACCAGGCTATAAAATGGGGTCCCTGCTGAAGGACCCCCTTTGAGTGGTGTTCTTGGAACAGCAGGTCTGTGAACTGGAGCTCTCTGCTTAGACTGGAATGACATCTAAGGAGACTTCTGGAGAAAAATGGTCATTTTTCTCTACTGGATATATACTTGAATGAGTCCTTGCCTCACCCAAGTGAGTGATTATTTCTTGTGGGTACCCTGGAGTGAGGGGCCTCTGGTTTTGTTTCTTGTGAGTGAATGTGTGCATGTTGTGGATCCTCATTATTCTTATGCCGTCTTACCCCAATGATCTCTTCAACTCATATCCAAACCTGTGTTTTATGTTGTCGGAGTGCTAAATGATTGTGTAAATCCTGTTTCTAGTCTGTTTATTTGCTACACTTTTCTGGCTAGATTAAAGTCTGTTTTGGAACTTGTTGTCCACCTAAAATTGACTTTTGAAGTGCCTCCATAACACACTGATATCAGTGGGAGTGGGATTGAGGCCTTCTGAAAAGCATTTGTAAAGACCACATAGGTGCACTTGGGTGACCTCTTTCAGAGTGTTCAAATAGTGACACCTGACACTTATAATGAAAATATTTGCTGACCTGTCTTATTTCTTGTAATCTTTATAGTTTCACCAGGGAAGCTGATTTTAGTAAATTAAGAACCAGTTCTTAACTCCAAATATATTATGCAGTTTAATCCTTACAATAATAATAATAATGGCAATAACAATATTAATAACAATAACAACAACAATAATGATAGACAGAGTCAAAAAATAATAATCTGATAGTGTGTTTTTTGCTAAAGATGTCATTACTTCATGTCCAAACTATCTCACCTGTTTTGGAACAGTATATTGCATTTTTCTTAAATTCAGCATGGCTCTTCACTCTCTATAACTACCTGAAGGGAAGTTATAGCCAGGTGAGGATTGGTCTCTTCTCCCAGGCAGTTAGCAACAGGACAAGGGGGCATGGGCTTAAACTCTGCCAGGGGAAATTTAGGCTGGATATTAGAAAGAAATTCTTTACAGAGAGAGTGGTCTGGCATTGGAATGGCCTGCCCAGGGAGGTAGTGGACTCGCCGTTCCTGGAGGTTTTTAAACTGAGATTGGACATGGCACTTAGTGCCATGATCTAGTAAATGAACTAGAGTTGGACCAAGGGTTGGACTCGATGATCTCTGAGGTCTTTTCCAACCCAGTCGATTCTGTGATTCTGTGATTCTGTGAAAATGCATTTTCACACTGGGGATCATGTATTTAGATATTTAACACAACAATCAGTTAAAATACTTGAAGTGTGAATATCACTTTCTTACTACACAGTATCAGCTGCTGTAGGAAGACTTTGTACACTCTGGCACAAAGGAAGTTATGAAGTGAAAACTACCACATTGTTGTGTTTTAACCTGAGTTAGCAATACAACCATGATAGACTCTCACTCACCCCCAATAGGGGAGAGAATAAAAAGGGAAGGGAGAAACTTTGATTGAGATAAACAGAATTGAATAAAGTAACAAAATACTAATACACTACTAGTAACTTAGTAAATATATATATATAAAATAGAAATAAAAGATACTCAGGCAATTCCCCACAAACTCCATCCAGACTAAGCAGCCAGTCCCAGGAAACGATACCCCAGTCCTGAACAGCCAAACCAAATGAGAGATAAAATGAAAGAGGCAGAAAAGCCCAGAGGGCTCTGCAAAATGGCAAAAGTCCAGACTAAATGTTCCAACTGAAAACTACCCAGGCTGCAGCTCAGAGAGAGAGAGAGAACATCTCAGAGAGCCAGAAACCAGAAGGCCCCAACTCCTTAAATGATTAGCAGTCAGTTATTGATCAGTCTGGATGTCAGTCAAGCTCTGCCCCATCCATGCCCCTCTTCCTTGATGCCTCACACCTGTGGGCAGAGCACTCGGACTTTCTTTGGCTCTCAGACCAGAGCAATTAAAAACATTAGCTCTGTGCTGTTATCTCTTGTTCTCACACTAGGTCCAAATAATGAGCATGCTAGCTATGAAAAACAAAGGTTTCTAACTGCATGAAGAAAATTAACTCATTTTCAGTCAAACCAGCACAGACATATTCTGCGCCCAGTGACAAAACCAGAAAGGGGCATAAATGTGAGCTGGTCCTTCTAAGAGAATTTAAATACATATCTGAATTCAGTTCTAGGCAGTTGTCACAGAGTGAACATGCAGAACAGTAACGAATTGTGATTTCATGGGACTATATGTTCAAAGCTGCCAGTCATGGAATTAGAAAATACAAAAGATGCATGCATGTATTGGAGTTGATGGCAAGGTTTTGTAGCATCGGAGCTAAAGGGTTGACTTCTGTGAAAAGCTGATAGAAGCTTCCCCCATATCTTATGGAGTCAATGACAGCTGCCTCCAAGATGGACCCATCACTGGCCAAAGCTGAGTACATTATTGATGGTGGTAGCATGTCTGTAATAATGAATTTAAGAAGGGGAAAAACTGGAAGAGATGAGGGAGGACATCCGAGAGAGACAACTCTGTAGACACCAAGGGCAGTGAAGAAAGAGGGAGAGAAGGTGCTACAGGAACCAGAGCAGAGATTCACCTGCAGCCTGTGGCACAGACTATGGTGAGGCAGGTTGCCCTCCTGCAGCCAGTAGAGTTCAGTATGACAAAACATTAATGTGTCTTGAAACTCCTCTAATTTCCTCATTTGCTGTGTTTTGCAGGCTGTTGGAGATGACATGCTGCACAGAAATTTCACTTGATGTGGTGCTGCTTGACTAAATATCACTAAGAAAATGTTAGCAGTTCATGTGGTTTAGAAGGTCCATTCATCCAGTTTGAGTGGCAATCACCAAAAGATTTTGTTTGGAGACAACTTGGGCACTGCTAAGCAAACAGTGTTTGTCTGACAACTTTTTAGAGCAGAGAGAGCTCCCTAACGCAGGTCTTTACATCATTTTGCTTATAATTAATAATGATAATGGACAAGACAGGAAAATAGAAATGCAATTAAGAATGAGATAAAGCTTTGAGCTCAAAAGCACAATGTTCAAACAAACAAACAAATAAACAACAACAAAACCCCAACAACAACAACAACAACAAAAAGCAGACCACTAAGAAAGAAGTAACATATAAGAAGAAACAACTCAGAATGACAGAAATTTTGAAGTCCTTAAATCTTATGCACATAGACGGTAGCTAGGCTTCTTGGGGCAGGATCATTCAGAAAAATAACAGGTGTAATTCCATAAACTGAAAACAGTTAAAATATATGAAGTTTGTTCTTTTCCATGTGGACCAAGTCCTTCCGTTTTTGCCTTTTTTGTTTTGAGCAAATCCTTTAAACCTGTCATGTAAAAAGTTCTCAGAAGAGCAACTCCTCCAATTCTTGATGTAAGTTTTTGCTCTTGTAGGGTTTTTTCCCTGATGTGTCAGTATTTTTTCTCAGTTAATTCCTTTAGTACATCTTTGTGTTAAATTTTGTCCCTGCAGTTGTAACGTTTCTCTGCTCTTTGGTGTACAACTGTCCTAAGATAACTGGACAGTTGTATACCACTAGAAATAAATAATAGCAAATAATCATTCTGGGACAACAATGGGTTTTAGGTAGCTATACCAAACTTTTTCATGTTGGAACACAGTAGTCAGTTAAACCTATATCATAAAGTTAGAAAGTATAATCTTAAGAACCTGTGGGATTAAACTGTTTTTTTTTTTTTTTTTTTTTTT
Source organism: Columba livia (assembly GCF_036013475.1). Classification (NCBI taxonomy): domain Eukaryota; kingdom Metazoa; phylum Chordata; class Aves; order Columbiformes; family Columbidae; genus Columba; species Columba livia. The sequence continues at coordinate 50,895,892 of NC_088642.1, read as the reverse complement.
TTCCAGGACAATTTTAATTGTTTTCTAATAAACTCGTAAAACTATCATATTACATATATTTTTCTGGAAAAGTATCATTTGTTCTCTTTTAAATGACTAAGGGATGGTCTCCCCATAATAGGAATTGGTTATCCCTGTGAATGGTAAAAGTTATCAATTTTTAAGCATCTATCCTTGACAGTTTCACAGAAGTGCTCATATTATGCCTTTTAGAGTTTTTTCAGTGTATACTAGGACACCTCTGTCATCACAATACTCTTCTTAAATAAAGAAATAATACCGTGTATAGTTTTAGGAATTCTTTCTGATTTTTGTACATTGCAAACACTTCAAGCTACTGGACATTTTTGTGTGTGCATTGTTTTCTGTGTTGTTTTTTGGTTTTGTTTTGTGGTGTTTTTGTTGTTGTTTTCTTTTTCTTCAGCATAGCTTCATTTACCAAGGGCTTTGTGGTTTTGTTCATTTGTTTATTTTTGTTTGTTTTAATATTTATATTTAATATTTATTAGTAGTTCAAGCAGGGATTTTTTTAATGCTGCTTTGGAAATTATTTAGTTTAAAAACCCTATTTGAATGATTTGTTTCATTTTCTTTACTATGTCTTTAATTCATTTGTTTGCAAATAGTAATACAGACAGCCCCCTGATTTAAGTAAGATGACATAATTAAGCCCCGTGCACCCCTACTGAAATAGTGTAGAAAACAAAACAAACCAACTGTATAATAGTAAGCTTCTTTCTCCACAAAATATTTTAAATATTTTAATGTGAGATGTTGATCAGTGAATTCATAGGCCTTTTGATAATAAAGCTGAAAACTTAATACTGAGAATAAACTGCATATGAAATTCTGCATATATCTGTGGTCTATTATATCTCTTGGCACAGATTATGTGAACTAGCAGATATTAGACAGGTAGAGTTGGTATAAGGGAAAATCTGTCCAAATAAATAAACCTGGAGAATTTGTTGAAGATCAAATCCTCCTACACAGTTTTAATTCTAGTACTTAAATTTGAGTTTTCTTTGTGACCTGAGTACTTCTTTAAATTAATGAAGTGTGATAGACAGATGCCTGTATTTTAGTTATCTACTTAATTTATACTTAATATCCCAGAGTAAGACAATTGGTATTTAAAAAAAAAAAAAAAAAAAGAAATAATCACCACAGCAATGAAATAGTTGAAAATATGTCAGATTCTGTTTCTGGTTTTGATCTGAATTCAGGCTTCCTCAGGAATTATTTGCATGACCCAGTTAGGTCTAATTTAAATGTTAAGTTGAAACTGCCTCTAGATTCAACTTTTTGTGCTATTAATACGTACCTTACTTTTCTCCTTCCTGTTTTTGTTGTCAAACAAGTGCGTATTCTGAGAATAAGTTAGTGGTCTACTAAACATCTGTAAGACCTGAATGATTCGAAATAGTTTGAAGAGAAAGAACAGAGGACAATATTCCACATGTTTTTTTTCCATCATAAAATAATACATTCTTCTTTTCCGTTCTTAAGAACATAATAAAAGATAAAATAATAAAATATTAATAAAGATATTATAAATATAATAATATATAATAAAATATAATATACTATAATAAAATATTAAAAATCACTCAAATAATAACCTCAGGAAAAAATGAAACAAGATTTTTGACTGTACTCCTTATTAAAGACACATCTTAGGAGGAAGCATTTATTTTGACAGCAACAGTAAAATCTATATACAACATTAGAACATCTTTCCTCAATAATCTTTGAACTGAAAACTAAAAAGAAGAGTAAGAGAAGAGTCTACATAACGCAAGACACTTATGATTCTTCATAGAGTATATCAATGCTTCTTTTTTAGATATAGCAAGAACAAAAACCAAGAACATGTAAAACAGGAAAAGAATTGAGTACATTTATGTTTACAGAGCTAAAAAAGTTTTCCTTCAAAGTTGAAACAAGAATATTATTGAAACTCGCTTAATACATTATGTTATATTAGTATAATGGTGAAAGCTGCACAATCTTACTCCACAGTAGAAGAAAAGTATTTTACATTACTGCAGGTTACTGCTGGGTAAAATTGTACACAGAGACAATTACCAAGGACTATCTGGTCCACGATAATTCCCTACATAGATGTAATGTTCATATGTCAGAACAAGAGGTCTGAGGAAAAACATCGATTTGCTTATTAAACTCAAATGAATTTCCTGTCCTTTGTGTAGGCCTGTTAAAAGAATATTCATCAGGCCTTAAAGGATTTTTGTGGTTAGGATTCAGCTCAGTGCAAAGCAAACTCACAACTAAGACATTTTCTGAAGTATTGTATATCCGCTGAGGAGAGTGTTACACTAGACTTTTGATTTGAAGCTATTTGTATAATGACAAATTAGAGGAGGGAAAATAGTTTATTGTGGCTTTTAAATGCATTGCAAAGGATAATAAACACATTGCTATCAGTACTCTCTACTAAGGCAAATATGCATCTAACTCTAATAGTATGCTTTACTTTTTATACACTCCCCTGTTATTATGTACAAACTAGTCTTGAAAAGAAAAATGCATCTGGAAGTATAAAATCAATTATGGAATAAAGAGGTAGAGCTTCTGTAAATTTTATTCAATAATGTCCTTCTTTGACCCAAAATTTAATAGTAGTCAAAATAAGTATGCTAATAAAACTTGCCACCCAAATCTGGAACCCAGAGGGATCACAGAATCACAGAAAGGTTGGGGTTGGAAAGGATCTCTGGAGATCATCTTGTCCAACCCACCTGCTAAAGCAGGTTGACCTAAAGCAAATTGCACAGGAGTGATGACAATGGGTTTTGAAGGTCTCCAGAGAAGGAGTCTCCACAGCATCTCTGGGAAACCTGTTCCAGTGCTCTGTCACTCTCAAAGTAAATAAGTTTTCCCTTATATACATGTAGAGCTTCCTGTGCTTCAGATTGTGTCGGTTGCCCCTTATCCTTTCACTGTGCACCACTGAAAGGAGTCTGATCGCATCCTCTTGACACCAGCCCTGAAGATATTTATAAGGACTTATAAGATCCTATCTGAGCCGTCTCCAGGGTGAACAGACCCAGCTCTCTCAGCCTTTTCTTCTAAGACAGATGCTGCAGTCATCTTTGTAGCCCTTCACTGCGTTCTCATCAGTACTTTCTTGTCCTTCTTGAACTGGGAAGCCACGAACTGGACACAGTACTCCATTTGTGTCCTCACTAGGGCAGAGTAGATAGGAAGGATAACCTCCCTCAGTCTGCTGACTATACTTTTCCCAATGCACTCCAGGTTATCATTTGCCTTCTTGGCCATAAGGACACATTGCTGGCTCATAGTTAACTTATTGTCCACTAGATCTTTCTCCACAGAGCTGCTTTGCAGCAGGTCAACCCCTAACCTGTATTGGTGCATGGGGTTACTTCTCCCTAGCTGCTGGACCCTACATTTGCCCCTGTTGAACTTCATTATGTTTCTCTCTGTCCACCTCTCTAGCCTGTCCAGGCCTCACTGAATGACAGCACAGCCTTCTGGTCTATCAGCCTCTCCTTCCAGTTTTGTGCCATAGACAGCCTTGCTGAGGGTACACTATGAGGTTGTTGTAGAACATGATGTCAAAAGCCTGGCTCAAGTCAAGGTAACAACCACCACTTCTTTTCCCTCATTTACCCAGCCAGTCACGCTATCAGACTGGTCAAGCACCATTTCCCTTTGGTGAATCAATGTTCACTACTCCCAATAACCTTCTTTCCTCAACATGCTTGGAGATGACCTCCAGAATGAGTTGTTACATCACCTTTCCAGGGATGGAGATGACAATGTCTGGCTGTAGTTTTCTGGGTCATCCTTCTTGCCTTATCTGAAAACTGGAGTGACTTTGGCTTTCCTCCAGTCCTCAGGCACCTCTCCTGTTCTCCACAACCTTTCAAAGATGGTTAAGAGCGGCTTAGCCATAACACCTATCAGCTCTCTCAGCACTTGTGGGTACATTTGATCGGGGCTCATGGATCTGTGGATATCTAGTATGCCTAAATGTTCTCTAATACAATCCTCCTCAAACAAGGGAACATTTTCCTTTCTCCAGACTGTCCCTCTTACCTTCAGGTTTTGGGATTCCTGAGGGCCAGATTGAAATAAAGAAGCCATTCAGTAACTCTGCCTTCTCTGTATCCTCTGTCACCAGGGCTGATGTTTACTTTTCCTAGTCCTATAATCACATAATTCTTTCCTCCTCTTAGATTCTTACTTTACTCACACTTCCTCTTCTGTTGATTCTGTGGTCTTGTTACAGTAATTTATACTGTTTCCTTCCATCAGACCTTGATCAGTTTTTTCATGTTATAAGAAAATAAAAAAAAAACCCAACTAGATAAACCACATTGTCCAGTGAATAAACTTCATACCAATGTCTAGTTTCTAACAGTAAACAGATAGAGATCTTTATAAAACAAAGTAAGCAGTGCTCAAAATCTGTAGGGATATACAATGAGAGATTTGAACTATTACTAAATGTGGATGCACAGTCAAATGTTAGGTACTTTGTTTAGCAGAAAAGATGAATAAAACAGCTCCTTATGGAAAACATTTATTCAGTGAATAACCATTTTTCAAGAACAGTGTTTTGTTTTCATGCACTTTCAATACAGTTTTTATTACTATGTCCCTATTTTCACCACTGTCTAACTCTGTTCTTTCATGTTACAAGGCCTATTTTCCACCATGAAATGTTATGTTAGTGTATAGAAATATTTTTCACTTACTTTTAAAATAAATATGACTCATTTTCTTACATCAGTTTGTGATAAGTTTGAAACTTCAAGTAATGCAAATCCAGCTCATATTTATTCACAGTCATACGAAAAGAATTAAATTATGTTGGAGTAAGTTGCTATGACTACTGAATTTTTAGGTTATTCTAATAAATTTGAAAGAATATATACATGCGACATTCAAGAACATAATAAAACCATAAAACCATCACAAAAAATACAACCAATATAACCAATACTACTGTGTGAATAAACAATCAAGAATAAAAATAACAAAATGGGAAAAAATCCATTGCTGTAAACAGACTCAAGCTTTTTGACATTTATACTGTAATGTGTCATTGGATTATGTTGTTGTTGCAAAGCGTGCGACATCAGTAACACCATTTCCCAGATACCTTGTGTTTACAATGTACTTGTATAATCACCATTATACCTGTAATGATAACTTTTGTTTGTTTGAATTTTTGTTTTAGTTTTGTAGTTTAAGAAAATGATTCAAAGTGATTTTAGTGAAATCAAGTATTTCAGAGAAAATATCTTGTTTTGGATTATATGATTGCTAGATATATTTAAAAACTCGATCGTATTTCAGAGTAAAGATGAAACAAAATGGAAATAATTATATTTTTTATTGATTTTTCAGGAGAAATTATTGGAATAGTGCAACTTAATAAACACACAAAGCATTTAAAATACAGACTGTTAGTAAGAAAATATTTTGCCCTAACAGTTCTGCTTACAAAATAAGTGTTTATTTAAAATGCAAAGCAATAAAGCACAAATTAATTTGGTCCTGAATTTAAAAATTGATAAATGTTCTTATATTTTATTAAACTCATTTCTGGACTATATTTGTGTTTCAAATATATACAAATAGATATAATGTCTTGGGCTTTTTTCCTTGCACTTGTGATCTGAAACATAACCTTATTTTCTACAGAAATCTCCAAGGACTACAGTTTAGGCTTACAAAGCAGTCTGCACATAGAAACACCAAAAGTTTCACTTTAGCTAAATGTTTATCCTTTGACTGTTTCAAAATCACCCTCATTATCTGTCTGCTTATTGGAAAGGTGTCACTCAACAGCTGAATCCTCAAGCACCTTGAGAGATGTCTACTTTGAAATACCTGCTGTATGGCCAATACATCAGTGAGATGCTAAATTATGTTATCATCTGGAGAGATGCACTAAGCTGCTGAACTGTCTGCAAACACTGGCTGCCTAGTGACCTTTGCATAGAAATAGTGCTTCTACCCATAAACATTTTAAGGTCATGGGATTTATTCCTGTTCCTCACAAAGGCTGACATTTTGCAAAAGCCAGAAGCAACCCCATACTGATTTTTGTTACCTAGGAAATATCTCCCTTTGGTATCCATTAGGATGGGTCAAACTAATTCAGACTGTAAGACCATTAGACCTGTTAAAATTTCATAGCAAAAGGTTTTCTAGTGTTGCAGGTGGTGGAGTTGCACCAAGAACTTTTTCTCTCATTTTGTTTGATATAGCTGCTCATGAGATTTTGTAGTCTGAATATTTTGGCAATCAAATTTCCTCAGTAAGAGGACGGCACACAGAAAACTAACATTACCTTTGCTGTTTTGCTCCTTGGGCAGTATCATGTTTCACATGCAAGAAGACTGGTCAGAATCAAAATAGATGCTACAGAAAGGCCTGTATGTTGCCCTTCCCCTGCTGCTCAGCACCAATCCTTCCCCACCAAACTCTTTCACCCTTCAGTTTGTGTAAATTCCCTCCAACTTGTGCATGGTTATGAGAACACTGTGGTTTCCTGATGAATTCAGACTTTACTTTTTAATGACACAAATGAAACCTTTACTTAAAGATCTCAAACACAGCTAAAAACCAGTAAGTCGTGTATATAGTAATCCAAAAGAAAAAAATGTATAGAACTTTTTAAAGTTTATAGAACTTAAACATTGTTTATTATTTTTTCATGTATCTTTGCCAATTTAAAAAATAATACACCAGCTATTATTGGTGGAAGTTAATGTTGAAATGACAACCAAGGAGTGGTGGAGAAAAAAGCCAGTGTTTTAATTTGTCAAAATCAAAATTAAGTTATGAACATAAACTCAAAACACTAAGAAATTTCTTATTGAAATATACAAATACATACAAACATACACACACACGCTTGTATGCAAAGCAGTATATTTGCAATCAGCCTATGGCAGACTACCTAAGAAAACAAGACTTAACTCTGTAAAATCCTAAGAAAAAAAGATCTTTTTAAAATTTTTTTATCCATATTTTCCTCGTGTTATTTTTGTTTGTTTTTTGTTAAACTTATCATTCTTCTATTTAGTTATATGATGAAAGGTGTAGAATTTTATAAAATTAAAATGATTCTAATGAGTCTGACCCTGAGTTTTGTACTGTGTCTGAGTTCTGTAATCTTATTACTGAACCAAACTGTGGACCATAAAATAAACTTGTGCAACTGTAAGTTCATGTAGGGTGTTTTATAACTCACTTTGTAAAGACGAATGATAACGAATGACTAATGTCATTGAATATCCTGTCATTAATATATCTAATATTCATAAAGTTCTGATAAAAATGAATCTTGGACCCCACATTAGTCTAAGTGAAATGTGATACTGAATGCCAAGAAGAAGATCTGACCCTCTGGAATACAACTCATATATAGTTACAAGTAATTTGTTAGGACACTGTATATCAGAGTTGTTAATACATGGACTGAGATCACCTTTAAGCTTAATTAAAAAATATGTAGGGCCTCTTCAATATAAAAAACAAAACTCCTTATAATAAATACCTGTACAGATTCTTGCTGTGCACAAAGCCCTCAAATACTGGAATGTTTAAATCTGGAGATTTATCTTGGACAAATTTGATAGGTGTTTTACCAGTAACCTAGCTCTATTCCCTGTGAAATACACTATTTCAATTTTTGAAATTGGAATGTGGCTGTAAAACACTATTATTAGATTTTGTCAGATAAGACTTAACATTTCTTCTTGGTGTATTTTCTGCATTTCTGGGTAAATTCTGAAGTATACATTTGTGGTTCAAAAAATCAAATATTCTTGGAAGTAGTTATAGAATATTAAGTATTTAAGATGAGTATCTGTACATTTAGACTAAATTAAGCTAACATTCAGACTCCATGGAAGTGGAAGAGCCCTTAAAGTCTCACTTCCTAAAAGTTCTGCATCACAAAATTTATTTTTTAAGGTGTTTTTCCTTTCTAGTAAAATTATTTATGCAATAAAGTCATTTGATGTTTTTCTAAATTAGTGTTTAGAATAGACCCACATTTGATAACAAGAAAGCACTGTACACATACGTATATGCATATTATGGTGTCAAGTATATAAATATGCACATATATGGCCAAAAATATGGAGAAGTTTTGTTTTGTTTTGTTTTGGTTTGGTTTGGTTTGGTTTGGTTTGGTTGGTTTATTTCTCTGCTCCTACTCTACAAAACGTCAAACCAGACACGGAGAAGTTTTGTTAATTCTGAAACCATAGACACAAATTCTCATACTACAAATATAGATCTGTGAGAAGATTTAAGAAAAAACAGATGTTCAGCTCAGATGACCAGTTACAATTTCAGAAACTTAATATACTTTACAGTCATACTATTGCCAAGTATTTCTTCTAAACGGGAATTTTCACAAATATGGATGGAAATTTTAATATCTTTGGAAACCATTGATTGACACATTTAGAAATATTGAGTCCTGTACATCTAAAAATAACACTAATTAGGTCTTTTGGCTATTTTAGGTGTCATCACAAAACCGGTAGGTTTTGGTCACAATTCTGCAAACTTCTTTATTCTAATAGAGAACTTTATGAAATATCTTTGTTTTTTTGTAGACCTGACATGCATGTGGATACAAAATGTTGTAATCAGATATTAAAAGAGTTTTACTAAGTAACTATTACCTGTTGCAAAAAATGTGATTCAGAACAGAAAAAATATTTCTCATTTTAAGCATTTTTTCCAGAGCACAACTTTAAGTTTAACATACATGAATTTTGGTAGGAAGGGAAGGAAAATTACTTCAGAAGCTTATGACAAAATGAAATTATTTGTATAACATCTTACAATATAATATATCATCACATAATATAATGCAAAAATTAAACATCTGGGTGGGATAAAAGCCTGTTAAACGTGGAAAAATGTATTTTTATTATGAGAATTTTTATTAAAGATAAATAAACTTTAACATGTATATCATGTATTTGTCATCTACATGTCATTAATAATATAAATATATTTGCCAAGAGGTAATCTCACTAAAATGAGGATCAGACTAAAAAAGTCACTATCCTTAGTTATTTTACTTTGAATCAAACACAGTGGTTTCTAAATACAATGCTAATTTTTGCTCCTTCCAGCTTAATCTTGTTCTGATAATGAAATAGAATGGAATAGGAAATAGAGTGTACTATCAGCAAGTTTGCTGATGACACCAAGCTAGAAGGAGTGGCTGACACGCCAGAAGGCTGTGCTGCCATCCAGCGAGACCTGGACAGGCTGGAGAGTTGGACGGGGAAAAATTTAATGAAATATAACAAGGGAAAGTGTAGAGTATTGCATCTGGGCAGGAACCACCCCAGGTCCCAGTACAAGTTGGGGAATGACCTATTAGAGAGCAGCATAGGGGAAAGGGACCCAGGAGTCCTGGTGGACAGCAGGGTGACCATGAGCCAGCACGGTGTCTTTGTGGCCAAGAAGGCCAATGGCATCCTGGGGTGTGAGGTTTTCCTTCCCCTCTGCTCTGCCCTGCTGAGACCACACCTGGAATATTGTGTCCATTTCTGGGTCTCTCAGTTCAAGAAGGACAGGGAACTGCTGGAGAGAGTCCAGTGCAGGGCAACAAAGATGATTTAGGGAATGGAGCATCTCCCTTACGAGGAAAGGCTGAGGGAGCTGGGTCGCTTTAGTTTGGAGAAGAGGAGACTGAGGGGTGACCTTATTAATGTTTACAAATATATATAAGGTGAGTGTCACGAGGATGAAGCCAGGCTCTTCTTGGTGACAGCCAAGGGTAGGACAAGGGGTAATGGGTTCAAACCGGAACACAGGAGGTTCCACTTAAATTTGGAAAGAAACTTCTCAATTAGGGTGACAGAACACTGGAACAGGCTGCCCAGGGAAGTTGTGGAGTCTCCTACTCTGGAGACATTCAAAATCTGCCTGAACACATTCCTGTGTAGCCTCATCTAAGTGTTCCAACTCCGGCAGGGGAATTGGACTAGATAATCTTTTGAGGTTCCTTCCAATCCCTAACATTCTGTGATTCTGTGATCTCCTCTTATAATTCTCCGCAATTCCTCTTTCTATTTTAATGGTTTCCAGTCTCTTTCTAAAAAGAGGATTCTTGCTCAAATTCATTCCTCTTGCTAAATCCTGATTAATTTCCTTTTAATCCAGAGCCAGTACTGGAAATGTGTGACTTGACTCTAATACAGATTTACTCCTACTATTGTTGCCAGACCTCTTTTGTTAGCTCTTCCTCATTCTTTATTTTTATCTTCTTCTTTCTGTCCTCTTCCTGCTCATTTATCAGACTTTTTATAACAATTAAATGTTAAAACTATGTGGTTCAACTACTTCAATCCTGCAGGAATTAGACAGAAAAGAGAGAGCAAGACAGAGTGATTTTAAAACTACATGGTTAGAGGAGCAATCTTTATACAAGTTAAATTTAGTCTAGCATGACACCTTAGAAGGTAAACTCACACGATCATACATATTAATTTTGTGTCATGTTTTTCCCGTTTATGCTAAAATTCAATAGTCCTTTTTTGCCAACTCATCTCATACAAACAAGCAAATTTCCCCCCCCCATCAATATTTATGCTTAAAAGAAAAAATTTACACTTTTTTAATTGCAGTCATAGAAATAAATTTACAATAGCAGTTGAAATGAAAGATAACAGAAGCATCCTAAAATGCTACAGGGTATGGCAGAGAGCTGATATGTCTTCACTAGTTCATCAGACCAAGAGACAAGTGAATCATCAGGAACAGGAAGATCAATAATCACCCACAGGAAATATATATGAGGAATTTCAGTTATTAATGGAATTTACATATAAATTTGGCTAAGAACAGGCAAAGGACACACCTATTAAGGAAAATAAATTAAATGCAGAAGACAAAGACTTTTTTTCTGCTTAAGTTTTTCTGTTATTTTTCTGATAAACACACTTGGAAACAGACTCCAGAAACAGCATATCTTTAAAAAGCCAGGGAAAAGTCCAGAAATCTTAATTCCTGACAGAATAAGGAGACATATCCCCTTTCTCCTGTCTTCTACCATATTTCAGGGCACATTAGTGAGCTGTCATCAATGTCTTGGGGACTGATGTTAAAGAAAAAATGTGTGCTGACTGAAGACATTTGTAGTTAATGCTGTAGATTATTGAAGAGACAGAATTTGACTACCAGTGTTAAAGTCCATCTATTTAAGCCATTTTATCTAGTTTTCATTCCACCTTTTCCAACATGAAGGAAAAACAAAATTGGAGGGATAAGCAAAAGTGAAGCTAAAAATAATGCAAAGATTCTGTGGCACTTAAATTGTCTTCCAAGTAGATGATATGCTATACAGAACAACAAAAGAATAGAGCAACGATTCATCTGAGATAGTCTTAAGTAAATCAGCTGGTCCTGTATGTCCTTCTGTAAAGTCAAACCCCAGAGGATCTGGACTACAGCTGAAAACAACACAGTTGACTTGCAACTATGTTTCAAGCAGTGGGTGTAATGCCCAGATGTACTGCATGCATGTTGCAGAAGTTCTGATGTTTCCATGTCTTTGACTATCAAAGATGTATGTTGCATTTCATATTACTGCAGGTTTAAGGTAATTGTTTTGCTCTTGGCACAGCAAAATCACACCAACTGAAGGATTGTCAGTGGGATAGAATAAGTAACTAAAGACAAATTAAAATAATGCAATTACAAACACATTCATATTCAGTTGTCTTTGTTTTAATAGCATGCTGAAACTGAAAAATGCAATAAACTTCATAGTAGTTTGTTTTACTAATTTATAAAGCTTTCATGATTTCTTTCTAATATATCAACCTCAAATTTGAAATACCGTGACATCTGACCTACTGATATTTTGCAATCAGTTCTAGAAAGACGATAAAATGCTAGCAATCACAGACAACACCATTAGTGGTAATTAAAGAGTTGCATATCTTAAAACTCACCTCTGATTACTTCATAATTTCAGAAATATTTTCACTTTACAGTGAGACACTGTCAAGAAATTTTTGTTATCTTCCTTTGAAATAAAGTTAGACCAAAGAAAATAAAGAAACATTAAGCTACCAAATTTGTGACACTTTTTTGAGAATCTCTCATAATTTTCTTTGGAATGGTTGCATATATCTGAATCTTTTTCAATTGCCTATCTTCTTAATGGCACATGAGACTGTTTTCAAAAATCACAGAAAAAAAAAAAAAAAGTAGTTGCAATATTGTAATAAAAAATAAGAGTGTGATGGAAAGAAGTTTTGAAACACTGAACATTTTTGAAAACTTGATTATCAAATTGCTTTTTTAGTGTAGGAAATGAAAAATACAGTAAAGAGGAAGACAGTATTAGGTACTAAAAATTGTGAAAGTCATAATATTAATTGATGTTTCAGTGCTTCAGGAAACAGGCAAAATCTATGTCTAAATATTTTAATCTGTAGCTATATACTGAATTGAAATGTTACTCAAAATACATATAATAAATAACACGATAAAAAATAATTAAATACACATACAAAGAAAAAATAGTATTTTCATGGTCAAAAATATCAGTGCATGCTTATCTCTGAGTATTTAAGGTGTTTGTGTCAGGTGCAAGTTATTTAGCATTTAAAAACCTGCACACAATGATACATAAAAGTGTTATGTAGACATGAGTACTTGTGGTAAAGTACCTGCACACATTCTAAGGTTTTTGCTTTAGATTTCCAAATAAGGGTAAGAAAATGAAATTTAGTTTTAATTTCTTAAACTAAAAGTTCATTTTTCTCACTCACAACTATTGTTGTAATTAAGTTGTACATTGTTCCTTCTAAAGTTAAGACTGTATGTATTCATATAAAACTTCCTCATCAAAAGCAAGAAAATATTTTCTAGAGCTTGTTAAAATCAGTCAGCATATGATGCCTAAAGACATCACAGGAAAAAGACAAACAAACAAACAAACAAACTAACTAACTAACTAACTAACTAACTAACTAACTAACTAACAAACCAACAAACCTGGATAAGAATAAAAGTTATGTTAAATGTCAAAATATGCAAATTAGTTCAGTCTTTCCTCTTGTGGGTATTTCTAAATGAGATTTATAAAATGCATTCAAAACTTTAAATAAATTTCATTTATTTTCCCTCTGCTGTCATGAAAAAGCATTTCCCCTTGATTTTAATTAATTTCCCATTAGTCTCAGTGCTTCTAAAACTTCGTTTTCTCCTTCTAGCTTGCAATTTAGGAATATAATATGTATGTCTGAGGTTTTGTAATTAAAAATTCTGCACTCAGTCAGCAGTCTTTCATTTCTCTAACATTTAATTGGCCAGCCCAGTGGCCTAGAAGAAATTCACTGAATTACTAACTGACAATCTAAAATTTAGAATAGGTTGCAAAATCCCACATTGTGCAACATAGAAAGCATCCATCATTGTTTTTCATGGGTAAATTAAGATGACAAAACATGTGTACAAATTTTTACCCACGCATTGAGGTTTGCTGACTGTTTAGAAGTATTTTTTCTTGAAAGTAGCAGTTGTTGGAGCTATTTTTAAACCTTTTGCTTTTATTGTAATTGGTTGTAATTAGCCTTTTGCCCAGAAATAAATATCCATATAAAATGTGTTTACAAAATATTTTAAGGCTCTTTGTAATATTTTGCTCTTGCTGTCTTGAGAAAAATCGGTTTAGTAGATTTGAATTGAAAAGTTGTAATTGGTTTATGTTGCAGTGAATTAAATCAGTCAGACATTTGACTCATTACTACAGTCCTGGAATGATTTTCAGACTGCAGTTACTTTTCTCTCCTTTTTATTTTTTTAATTTATTTTTTATTTTATTTTATTTTTTCTCTTTTGAATATGCTCAATATGTAGATGCAAATAGCAATGCTCATATGCCTTAGTTCTCATGACACTTCAGAAAGGGTAGCATCATCTAGGATGCTGCAAGTCAAGTATGAGGTTAACCTGAACCAGAAGTAGGACTCCCCTGAAATTATTAACACATTTTAAACTTTTTGTGGCAAGGTATTATCCTCAAAATGTGTTAAAGCAGATATAATGTTATTTGAAGTGCTACCAAGAGCTTGTTCCACATATATTTGTGACATTGGAAAGTTGGATTGTAAGCTACTTGTTGAAAATGTAACTCTTCATATCCTGACTTTCTTATTCATTTCAATGTCTTTTTTTGTCAAGTATCAAAGGATTTTTATGAAGGATGCTGTTTATGGCTGAGCTACCTTTCTTTCTTTCAAAGTCTTAAAGGACCTAATCCTTAAAGTCTTTCTCTTGGAATCTGTCAGCACCAGATCAATTTTATGTGCTAGTTTATTTAAATAAAAATAAAAACCTAAAACCCTTATGCAAAGATGAGTCTTTTTGCACTTAATTTTCCTCTGAATTGTTTATTTAAATCATGCCAAATGATCGTAGTGGTGAAATTTACTCCTATGTAAATTCTAAGTTCTATTATTAGAATAAAAGCTCCTTTGTTCACTGAGGTGGAGGAAGGAAGGGAGAAGCAGGGAATTAGGGCGTGGTGGGTAGAGAAAGTAACAACAATAACATCATCTATCAGCAGAGTTCACATAATCTGAAAGTTTGGTATTTTCTTAAAACTGACAGATCGTTGCAGGAGCATATAAATGCTTTGTTCAGGAACATTTAGAGTCATCTAGTCGCCTTTTACACTTTTTCTCAGCTTTGGATGATAAAAATTCATACAAATTTCATTTACTTCAGTGACAGAAACAAAAAGAGGCTTTATACTGTATAAAAAGAGGCTGAGGCAGTGAAGAAAGCCTTCCTCATTCAGAACTAAATAGGGCCAGGGAGAAAGCTTACTGCTGTGGGAAGGTTCAGAAAGCTAAGAACTAGACTCATCCTGATGTCTCCAGATCAGGAGTAGTCAGCATGGATTCACAAAGGAGAAATCATATTTAACGAGCCTGGTGGCCTCTATGACTGGCTGGGTAGATGAGGGAAGAGCAGTGGATGTTGTCTACTCTGGCTTCAGCAAGGCCGTTGACTCTGTCTCTCATAACATCCTCATAGGCAAGCTGAAGAAATGCGGTTTGGATGAGCACACAGTAGAGGTGGATTGAGAACTGACTGGGTGACAGAGCTCAGAGGGTTGTGGTCAATGGTGCAGAATCGGTTGGAGGCCTGCAGTTAGTGGGGTTTCTCAGGGTCAGTATAAGGTCCAGTCCTTTTCAACCTCTTCAGTAATTACCTGGATGGAGAGACTGAGTGTACCTTAGCAAGAAGAACTGAACGAAATTTTACAAAAGCACTTGTAGGGTACTGCACCTATTGGGGGAATGACCCCAGGCATCAGTACAGGTTAGAGGCAGACCTGTTGGAAAACAACACTACCAAGAAGGGCTTGAGAGTTCTGGTCGACAACAGGTTAACCATGAGTTAAAAATGTGCATTGTAAGTTTGCAGATGACACCAAACTGGGTGGGAGTATTGATCTGCTGGAGGGTAGGATGACCATACAGAGGGATCTGGACCAGCTGGATCGTTGGACTGAGGCCAGTTGTATGAGGTTTAGAAATGCCAAGTGTGAGGTCCTGCAGCTGGGTCATGAAAACCCCAGGCAGCACTACAGGCTCAGGAAAGAGGGGCTGGAAAGCTGCCTAGCAGAGAGGTATCTGGTGTGTTGTTTGACAACGGGCTGAATATGAGCCAGCAGTGTGCCCAGGTGGCCAAAAAGGCCAACAGCATTCTGGTTTGTATCAGGAATAGTGTGGCCAGTAGGACTAGGCAAGTGATTGTTCCACTGCACTTGGCACTGGTGAGGCCACACCTTGAATACTGTGTTCAGTTTTGGGCCCCTCATCATAAGAAGAACATTGAAATACTAGAGAGAGTTCAGAAGAGGGTGATGAAGCTGGTGAGGAGCCGGGAGCACAAGTCTGATGAGAAGCAGTTGAGGGAACTTGGGCTGTTTAGCCTGAAGAAAAGGAGGCTGAAGGGGGACCTCATCACTGTCTGTAACTACCTGAAATGAGGTTGTTGCATGGATGGTGTTGGTCTCTTCTCCCAAGCAGCAAGTGACAGGACAAGAGAAATTGGCCTCGAATTGTGCCAGAGGAGGTTTGGGTTGGATATTAGGATAAAATTCTTCACAGAAAGGTTTCTCAGGCTGCCCAGGGCAGTGGTGGAGTCACCGTCTCTGGAAGTGTTTAAAAAGCATTTGGACAAGGTTCTTAGGGATATGGTTTAGTGCTAGAATTAGTTTAGGTTCTGGTTGGACTCGATCATCCTGAGGGTCTCTTCCAAGTGAAATGATTCTATGACACATTCTTGTGCGATCTCCTCTTGGTGAACCTGTCTTAGCAGGTGGATTGGACTAGATGATCTCCAGAGGTCCTTTTCAACCACAGCCATTCTAGGATTCTGTGAGTGATTTTGTGATGTACACAGAGGCAGAAAGAGGGTCAAGGGCATGGAAATTCCAGTTTGATATTAGAAATATCTCACAGTGATGCTACTCAAAGCACTGAAGGAGTTTGCCTAGAGAGAATGAGATTCCCAGTCCTTGGAGATACTGAAACCCTGGCCAGATGAAGTCCCAAGTAACATGAAATTAATTGACCCTGCTCTACATGAGCAGGTAAATTGTGTGACCAGAAGTGTCTTCCTGTGTAAATGACTGTATGATTCTAGGAACTACATATATACTTTAGTTCCTGAAAACTGACTGCTCATTTTCAGGGAAGCATCATACAAATCCAGTTCTATTCCCTCACACTATTGGATTTAATAGAGTCAAATTTCAGACCTGCTTTCACGTGAAAAGGTACTGGTAGATTTTCCATTGATTTTGAGCAGGGTATATACCAGAGACATTTCCTTAAACTAAGTGTTATTCTAGGGAAAACAGTTAAATCCCAGGTAAAAATGAAAATAGAATCTAATTAGCATAAGTCATTCTACTCAGCCAACTGACAAAAATTATATTCTTCCCAAAAGAATGTAAACAATAATTAGCTATCTAGAATCCTCATCAACTTTTGTACTTGTCATTACATAAACTTTACTTCCACTTTTATTTTAGATCATAAGTGGAGATTTTATTTAGCAGTGAATGCTTTTTAAATATAAAAAACTGCAAAAGTGATTTAATATTTACTCATAATTGCTATACTTCAATACCACACTTCAAATGCAGGTATGTATCAAAAAAATTAAAAGCTGTAGTGTTAAAAATACTCTGAGGTGGGTTATTTTTTAAAGCCATATGCCTACTTCATCATTATTTTCTCTAGTTTCTTAGAAAAGTCCTGTAGCTAAACTATGATGACAGAAGATAGTCTCCAGGTCAAAGCTGAGATTCCTAGAGAAAAGTTCATGTTATGGAACTGGTGAGCTTTGAATAAACAAAGGAATTCATTCCTATTGCTTGCAGTGATCTCCGCTTCTGTGAAGGGCAATGTATACAAAAATGCATAAAGTTCCATTGTGACTTATCATATATATCTTTGTTAGTGTACAGATACGTTGCTATAGAAGTTATGATGCTATAGACTGTATGTTCTGTCTGACCTTCTCTAGCCAAGAAATAATCTTTGACTGCAAGTATTTTGTTGGAGGATAATTAGACTTTGTAATAGAACCTTCTGCCTCTTTGGTGTTAATGGAATGGCAATGGACAGGGGCTAAAATACAATGAGTTAGTAAAAAGTGTTCAACAAGTATCTCAGCAGTTTGTGACCATGTATTGGTTTAAAGCAGTATTTGTCAAAAATATCTCATCAGGGACTCAAGCTAGGAGATGGGCTCAGACTTCAAAGTGGAACATTAAGCAATCATGTGCTAGAAAGAACAAAGTTTGCAATGTCAAAGAACTGAGATAACATTTAGCAATAATGGAGTATATTCATACTGTATGCTCATTTTTTAATATTTATACTAACAATACATTGTCTTTAACAATTTGGTTTTTGTTTTTGTTTTTGTTTTATTTTTCCATTTAAATTTGATCCACTAGGATATATTCTGACATAAATCTAAATATTCTTTATATAAATTCAACTTCTGGATATTTAACTCTCAACTTGAAATAGTTTCAGTAAGCTGATTTCTTTAATTCACTCTTTGTTCACAAAAAAGCAAACTCCCAAAATTTGTGAAAGCAGTGTAAGCTGAGGTATTGCAATTGACTGTACCACAAAACTCTCCCTTGTGCCTTGGGGTCCTTCTCCCACTGACATATCATCCTTCCTTGCCCCTCCCAAACCCTCTCTTACTGCCTTAAAATAAATACACAAATCTGATTTATTCTCTTTTCAGGCAAGGACAGGAAATAATAGTATCTAACTTCAAAACTTATATACATGATGAGAGATGGCAAAATAGTCTCAAAGGACATTAAAGGGCCTAGCAGATCACAATATTCCCACCTATAGTGAAAGTCTGGCCTCATGAACCCTCCCTCATAGAGGATAACCATAAGCCTACTGATAGGTACAGTGTTTGAAAACCAAGATGCCAAGGACTACAACTTTATCCATGGTGAGGTCACCCCAATCAAGGTTAGAAGCAGGGTCCTATGGCCCAAGAAATGGGTGGGCCCCACAGTGCCAAGGGGGCAGGTATGTGATCAGCCATGCCACGAAGGTGGAGAGAAGGAGCTTGAACTCTTCCCTGTCTCAGGGTACGAGGAGGATCTGTGTATTAGCATACATAGTCCTTCTTCATATGCTGGAATATCTAATTTAGAAATGCTGCATATATACAGAAACAGAACATATAGACAGACCCAGCACATGGACACAATGGAGTATCTGGACCACAACAATGCTTATAGAAAACCTTCCTAGGCACTGATCTTGCAGCATGTTTGAGACAAATTTTTGCTTGTCATTTCTCATGATGTTTTTTACAGGATGGCAGAGTGGCTGAGTACTGACAGGCTCATCTGGAGACCATCTAGTCCAGCCGCTTGCTCAGAGCAGAGTGGGACAGATCGTGTTGCTCCAGATCACATTGAGTCCAGTTTTGAA
The DNA here is from genome assembly GCF_036013475.1 of Columba livia. Taxonomy (NCBI): domain Eukaryota; kingdom Metazoa; phylum Chordata; class Aves; order Columbiformes; family Columbidae; genus Columba; species Columba livia. The sequence continues at coordinate 50,876,840 of NC_088642.1, read as the reverse complement.
TACCTCCAGGGGAGGAGACACCAGAAACTCCCTGGGCAACCTGTGTTAACGATCAGTAACTCTCACAGTAAAAATATCTTCTCTACTTTCTTATACAGTCCTCAAAATAATATTTTTGGTGGTGGTGATTGGTTGTTTTTATACTTTGAGGAAGACTGTTTGACCTTGGCAATACAAAGAATGAAGCTCTAGTAAGTTTATTGTCAATTGATCTGGATATATGAAGTCATTAACAAAGTTCAAAGCACATGTATGATGGTACAAACCCAAGAAAATCCAAAGCTTCATTTTGAAACCAAAAGGACACACAGAGTTCGGCTACTTATTTGCCTAAAAAATGAGAAAAAATTAGGAAGGATCTGTCACTAAAAATAGTGAAATGCAACACGGCTACAGCATAAGCTGACTGTAATAAAAACAATGGAGACATACTATCCAGCAAGATGGACCCTGGATCTGACTCATTATTATAGATCTTCTGATAAATATGTTAGAGATCTCACATTTTTCATAAAGTTAGTTTATCCTGAAAATGAAGATAAGCACCTGTTTGGCTTTTCAGAAGTACTTAGATAAAAGTACTTAATAGTTTGGAAAAGTCCTACTTGGAATCTTCTCTATTTGAAAAACTGACCTTCATGACATGAAAAATCAGAGTAATCTCAGTCAACCACAAGTCAAGAGTCCATTTGGGATGTGTTTTGTGATTATGCTGGTGGACCAGCTTCCAGCTTCCAGTGTCCTGGAATGTCTGGGAACTTATGGGGATGGTAAACATCTGGGCTACAGCAAGTCATGGTTTCTGCAGGAAGGAAATGCAGATATTCTCCAGTCCTAATGCAAAAAAGCAAAAGCCCAGGACTGCCTGAGAGTACATCATTCAGTTATGTCAGATAAATCCTACAAATAAAGAGAGAGAATTTAGAGAAGAATTCGATTACAAGTGTCAAAGTGCAAAACTGAAAAGAGAAAATAGCACAAACTTTGTCTTAGTTTGTCTATTCTGTTTTTTTATGAAAGTCTTCTTGTAATCTCACTGTTCAAGTTCTCAGATCATGTGAGCAACCAGATCCTGATTTAACATCTACGTTGACCAACTGTAGTTATACCAGTGTGGCATCAGTATACAGTCATGAAAACAGATAAGGTACAACTCTTTATTTCTCTTTGTTTACTCTGGATTTGACGTTAAACTTCCTCCCTGAAGCTGAAATAAAGCCAGTTAGTATTTTAAGCAGGTGCTGATACTCACATACATAAAACTTACACAGACAAAATATTTTTTCCCCTTAAGGAGTGTAAGATCATAGTGCTATTATTTGTTTTTTTCCTCTGCATAGAGCAGCCTACCAGCAATTATTTTATGGTTCTCCAAGTCATTATCTGAACAGGAGATGAAAGCAGAAGTGTCTTGTTGATATACTACTGTAAAAAATGAGTTAAGATGTTAGTGTTCTGCAACCTTTCTTTCTTTGAGATGTACTACTTTACTACTTGTCATAAGTTATGCCAAGAATTTTTTCGTAAATCAAGAGCACTGAAGCAAATTTTAAAAGAAAATCAACAGCAGAATAGACAGAACTTTTTACATTGTTTCAGCTGGATGTTTTTTACAAACTTGTCTCAGGTTGCTCCTTACTCTTGCAATATTTTTTTAATTATACACAAAAAGTCAAATTAAGTACTTTGTAGAACTTTAACTAGGTTCTGAAACCCTCAGTCCACCCACCTCCAAATACATAATTCTAAATACATACACGCACACATATTTTTAAAGAACCTGACCTATTACTCCCCTACTTACAAAATCATAGAATCAAAGAGTTGTTTGACTTGCAGGGACTTAAAGAATGTGTAGTTCCAACCCCTTACAATGGGAGGCCATCTTCCACTAGACCAGGTTTCTGAATGTCCCATCCAACCTAGCCCACTTCCAGAGATGGGGCAGGACAGGTTGAAATAATGCATGCATCAGCTTTGTCTTGGTTTGGGTTTTTTAATTAATACCTGTCCAAATTACTTGTTGTCACAAGATTAGTCTTTCAGAAAACAGCAACCACTTATAATTAGGAGTATAATAGTTGCTAAAACATACAAAAGACCCCAGCAAAAACAAACAAGCCACATTAAAAACCCACCCAAACAACAACAGCAAAACAATACAAAAAAAAACACCAACTCGCAAAACTATAGTAACTTTACACTTCAGTTTGTTTAGTGAGAAAAGTACAAACTGAGATTATTTTGATCCTTCTCAGCTGAGTTGTCTCCCCATATTTTTCCTCTTCTGTGTTTTCTTTGCCTTTGGTGTCTTCAAATAACCTCTAAATTGTTCCAATTCATTACAATTATAGAAGTATTTGACCTCGTGTTCTCTGCTGTTTTGTTCTTCAGTTATTTCAGATAAGTGAGGTTTGTAAAATAAGATAACATTTCTAAAAATGCACTTAAATCTTTCCTGAGTGTTTGTAAAGACAGGTACATTTTTCATCTAGGAGTGGGTGGGAAGAATTGAACAGGTTGCTCTGAAATAAAGGTGAATAACAACTCAAAGAAAATTTTTCTGTGCATTCAAACTATGGTAAGATTTATTACAATTAAACTATTAATGTATAAGGATATTAAAAATACATGCAAAATTAAGATTATATTTGGATGTGCAGTCTACTTGGGACAAATCTAAAGACCTTTTGGTGAGAGCCTTGAATTAAAAATTGGTTTAAAATACAAAGGCAAAATGATGTTATAATGAGCTGTCATGCTGGTTAAGTGGAGCTGCACACCCTGGAAAACAGGATATCTTCAGTACTGCAATTGTGCAATCAAGTCGGGAGAGTGCCTGAAAGTAAGCCTGATCAACAGCTGATTAATAGACTAATGAGGAGGACAACCATACTCATGAATAACCTGAGAGTTTTGCATACACTTACATTGTTATACAATATGTAGATTAATGAAATACATGTATGAATGGATTTAATGTTGCTGTAAACACGTGACTTCGGGTGCATGCTTAGTAAACAGGTAAATTAAATTGGTTGATTAAGACATGCATGGTAAAAGATAAAAACAAACAGAAAACTAATAATATGTAAAATGGACTTTTTGGGGGGCTTAGGCTAGTGCATACTGGAAGCATGTTTTATGACATGAGCACCTCTCATGTGACACACTGCCTGACTAAAGGGATCTGTGTTTAGGCTGTTTAGGCTTATCAGAACTGAGTTATTTTTCTCTAGAAAAGGTAAGGTTAGAAACATGCAACCCAACTGGATCTGTACTGGCAACCCCATTCTGTGCTGAAATTGTAGCCTGATGTTGCTGTGGCACTAAAAGGGACATGACTGCCAGTGGCAAAAACAGACCATACTTAGAGCATTTTTTATCATTGTATCTTACTTGTTGTATTATGTGTTCATTCTGTTCTTTCAAGACCTGCTTTGTCACTAGGGTGGAAACTTAGGGAGAAATGTCAACTGTCTATGCTTTCTCATGAGAACTTTAATTTTAGGGATAAAACAGGCAACTGCAGAAAAAGAATACAAGGTAAACAAAAAGTTTCTGAATAAATATTAATACAGTAAAGAATCAAAGATGTAGTAATTAATTTATTTAAAGGACTAGAAAATATTACCTTGAGTTTGTCAGTCCTTTACCTTATTACACATAAAGGCCTTCTCTGCTCAGCAGAAACCCCACATTGCAGAAGGAAATAAATGTTATTCCCTGATCACAAAATCACAGAATTACAGAAAGTTAGGGATTGGAAGGGACCTTGAAAGATCATCTAGTCCAATCCCCCCTGCCAGAGCAGGAACACCCAGATGAGGTTACACAAGAATGTGTCCAGGCAGGTTTTGAATGTCTCCAGAGAAGCACACTCCACAAACTCCCTGGGCAGCCTGTTCCAGTGCTCTGGCACCCTCTCTGAGATGAAGTTTCTTCTCATATTTAAGTGGAACCTCCTGTGTTCCAGTTTGTACCCATTGCCCCTTGTCCTATCATTGGTTGTCAAATAATGCTTTGACCCAAGTTTTGCATTGATTAGAGTGTCCCAGGGATTGCTCTAACCCATGCCAGCTGATTATGGTTCCTAAGGAGCCAGCTGTTACCTGTAGGTAGCTGGAGTAAAACACACACATTTCTTTCCATTTGATAAACAAGAAACTGCAAACTGTGGTGAGATATCCAGCTACTGCTCTTCTCTGGCTTTTTGCCTGTTCAAGAGGCAGTTGCTCTTTTCATTCCCTTTTTCAAAACATACAAGCATATACACACACATATATGCACCATAATTATATAAAACAAATGGAAAAGTTCCGTAGATTGATTGCCCATTGTTCTTCATGCACTTAATAGTGGTAACCAACACCAAAACTTGAAACCTAGTGGCTTTGAACCAGCACCAAATTACAATTTCAAATAGAAGAAAACACTCTTTAGGAATCTGACAGACAATTCAAGAAAGATGAATTATTTTTGCAAGTGACCTTATATGCAGAAAGTAATTATTAAAATCCTCTGTATTTGTATAGTATAGCCAGTCAAATTATCTGACAGGCTGGAAAACTTCTGTCATATTATTTTGTATAAAATCTTCCAGAGCACTGAAATTTATTTCAAAATAACTTGGCAGGTATGAATAATGGATTACAGTGGGCAAAATCTGATTTCCCATATCAACATGATAAAGTCAGGCCTTTCTTCACCAGCTATAATAGGAAATTTTCAGTTTCAAAACTTGTTTTCAAAATAATAAACGTGACTGAACTAATAGTGCAAATATGTCTTATTTGAGAGCTAGAACACTTATTTACATATATATTCTATTATAGTTTCAGAACTGCAGTTTGTTGTAAAATCATTTTAAAAACCCAGATTGGTCCTCCAAACTCAATATAATAAACCAAAACCAAATAATTTGCCCCAAAACCTTTGATTGCAATAGTGAGTAGTATCAACCAAAACCCCAGATCAGAGCTACCACACTTGAACCTTCTTATATATCATGTGTATTTTTTAATGTATTTATTGTTTTGGGAATATGAGGCTCTACGTGAAAGTAATTCTCATACTAAAGCAATGACTCAAAGATATGAAGAGCTGCTTAACAACCAGTCAGGTAAGGCAGTCCACTCTATCTAATAAATATATGCATAACTAAGAAAAGGAAAGAATCATCATAACAAAACAAAACAAAACAAAACAAAAATTAAACCATTATGTTCTTGGGAAGATGAGAACCAGATTAAAAGCACAAAAGAGTGAAGGACTAATTCAGCCTGGATTCATATGAAGATACACAAGGTCAGGTAAGCTCTAGGATGGAAGTTTCTGCCAGGACAAGGAATGACAGGTTCCTTCAGCAGGTTCCTAATGTTTGCTATGGAAAATTATTCCATTATCAGAGCAGAACAGAAATCTCTTCTGAAATTTCCTAAATACGTTCTCTTTAGTAAATTTAACAAATAACTTCACAGTAAATAAGTTTCTTTAATAAATATTAAGGAATATCTAAACGGTAAAAACAACTTAAAGACCCAGACCAACCAATACTAACAAAATTCTGTTTTTATTCAAATAGCCTTCAATGATAGCTTGGCCCTAACATAAAACTATTAAGTCGATAAAAACATTACTCAAAAATTACTCAATTTTTTTTTTTTCTTCTGAATTCATTTAAATGCCCAACTAAAATAAACTAGTAAAAAACATACTGTATAATTACTGCTAATAAGATAGTTCTTCCTTCTCCCAGTGAGAAACTGAGATTTCTAGCCTTCCAGTTTAATTATAAGGACAGGACTAAGGATGTTTTTTCCATCACTTTTTGGAGTTAAAAGAGAACCATTGAATATTATACTATCCTGCACATGCTCCATAACGAAGACTGTACATGCCTGAGGATTATCTGGAAATAAAGAGATGAACATACATTAATTTAACCCTCAAATAACAAATAGTGGCATGATTCATTAAAAGAAAATAGAATTCTCCTAGGTAGATGGAGTCTGTATGGCAACCTACATACTAGCATATAGTTTATTTTCTTTTTCTATTAGATATCTCACTACTTAACTTATATGTCCTGAGACCATTATGACAATGTTCCTCTGCTTTTAGATAATAGGCTTTCTCGCTCTTTTGCATTGTTAAAAAACAATGGACAGCTGGACAGGCTGGTGACATTGAAGACAGTGTTACAGCATCCCTGAGAGGCCATGCTTATGCATGTGATAGGGATGACCATTTGGACATGACTGGTACCTCCAAACCAGACACTTCAGAGACAAGAACAGAAAATGCAGCTCTCTCAGATTTTCAAGGTGGTTCTCTGGAAAAGTACTTCTGCTTCAACTTTCATTTCAGAATCATGGAAAATGATGCCCAGTTCTTCTGCCAGGAGATGACAATTTTTTTCCAGTGTTGCTGACAAGCTCTGAGGTGGCTCTACAGCAACTTTGGTCCTTTTACAGGAGACATGACAGGCTGTCACCCATCTTCTGGCATGCTGGACCCAACAACATTTCAGACTTCTGGAGATGGCTCATTTTCAAACTTTAAAAGTGAATAAGTTTATTGAAAAAATGTATGTTTCCATTATCATTAACGATCTGGAGGGAATGAGCAGATATCACATGCATTCAGCATAATCATTTGATCAGAAACATTACAAGTTGCCAGATCTTGCAGTAATAAACACTGAAAAACTAGTATGCATAATCCAGAATAGTAACAAAGAACATACTTATTTCAAAACTATGGTTGCCAGTGATATTTTTGAGTGGGAAGTAAGATAGCGATATGCATAATTACCATTAAATAATCTCTCATTAATTCAAACTTTTATTTCACAAAACTGCTGCGGTTAGAGAAATAATTAACATTAGTTACTTTAGACAGTAGGGGTTTTAAATTTATTTTTAATTTTTTCAAAACATTTTATGGTATAATGCAATAAGATACTAAGTGAAAAGAGACATCTGTCTCTCCCTCATCCCATCCAACCCTTGCTTCTTTTCTACACTTTGTTTTATCAGTTTTTCAATAGGTTATTTCTTTTCATCATAAAAAATATATGTACGTATTTACTTAAAATGTTTGCTGGGAGCTGTATTTTTTTAAGCATGAAAAAATAATAGTTTTTCTTCTACAACTGGAGAGGCTCGGTGCACTGATACACAAATATATTACATTATAAATGCAGGTGTGGTAAAATTATTCGTTAAGAAAATAACACATGTTAAACCTTGTGATAACTTTCTTTTATAGGACTGAAATAGAAAATGATATGCTAATTTTCTTTCTGAGTTATTTCATTATGTTCCATGCAGAAGAGAAAATTTCTCTTTTCAAACCTGCACAGAGATCTTGATTCTTATATTATATTCATTTTGCTTCAGTAGCACAGAAGGTCTTGATTCATATGTTATACTCATTTTGTTTCAATTGAAATCTTGATTCAACTTCATGAGAAAATTGAAATTCAATACTCATTTCCTTACAACCTTGCCCACCCATTGATAGAAACCGTATTTGAAAGTTAAAGGGTTTGTCACCTGACCCAAAGCTTCCTTCTGTGTAAGAAAGACATCATATTGAAAACCACAGAGTTATCTTGACTCATTTTCTAAGACTTGCTTCCTTATTAATAACAGAGTATTTCTTAGCTAGAGCTCAGTGTATTGGACAAGATATTATAGTCCTCTCTGTTTGTGCGTAGTATTTTTTGCACACAACTGGGCCAGTTACAAAAAGCAAAAATTATTTCACCCTGTAAGATATTAGCTATCACAAGTATTAGGTAATAAAAGCCTCTAAATATGTGACCATGTGCTGATGGGCATAACAGCCAGAGCTGCTTTCCTTAGGTTCACATGTCAGTGGGATTCATTGCCTGCCTTCATAAAGGTCTTTGCCAAGAGAATGGCAGTACTAGAAGAAGTAAGGTTCATGGCAATGACTGTCAAACAAAGATTTAAGCCCTCATTTTTACTCACCACTAATTTTTTGGGCAACCCAAAGAGTTTCATTTTGTTCAGTGAGCTGGAAGAGCTCCTTCTGGCACATGAACGTCCTTCCCAGTCTCAGTCTGTTCCCCAGCCACACGAACACCTCTGCGTGACAGGGTTGCCAAAACATCAACATAACTTTAAACTCTCCAAAACCTTGGCCTTTATCTTTTTATTTGACTAAATAAATTTGCTTTTGTTTACCTTGACTGAAAATGCAAGTGTTGGATGTAAAACAGAGAAGCCTGGGAAGGAGGAGAGAGGGCTTCTGGGACATGTCCCACCAGCACGTGGGGCTTACTGTAACAGGAGATCATAGGGATTGTGAATAAGGGCATTGAAAAAGGATTTGTCATTCACATGTAAATCGAGAATATAAATAAATGCTTTAGATAGAATAAAAATATAAATCTTCATACCTCAGGGCATGAGCCAGTCATTGCCACTTGTGTCACATGAAACTGCCTCTGCAAGAAAATCTGCCAACAGCAAGGTCGGCAGTTTGCTGTGCCTTTCTTCGGAGGATCAGTCACTGTCAGGCTCACGCCACCATGCCAGACACAGCACTGACCTAATTCAGAGACGTAATTTTTTCATTTTGATGTTCCCTCTATTTAGACATAATAAGGTCTCTGATCCTGTTTGCTAAAATTGCTCTCTTGTTAAATTTAAGTAAGTGTTCATTACACTGTGTTACAGTATCACTCTAATGTTGCCTAAATCTGCTTGTACCCAAATTTATATTTAGGCACCTAGAGATGCTCAACTGATTACACATTCTGTTGAGACACAACCTTTGTACCGTTTTTTACTGCATGACAGTGTTTTACTTGCAGAAATTACACGACAGCACTTCCAGCACAGAGTGGGAGCTGCACTAGTTCCAGAATCCCTGGCAGCGGGCACCTCTGCCTTTAGGAATGGGCAGAGAGGTACCTCACAGCCACCTCACCACACATCCAAGAAGAACATGGGCTTTGGTAAAACATGGTGTAAGATTCTTACTAAGGATCCAGAAATTAGTATGAAATAAATTCTCAGCTGCTGTAGATTGATATGCATCTAGCTGTACATCTTAAAAACAGCCGGGGATCATCTTTCACTCCTCTCTAACCCTTCTGAGTTTATATTGTATGTAAACTGAACTGTTGTCTTTTTTCTTGAAGGAAATTTAATTCTTATTATACAGACACTAAGGTCTATAAACTTTTATTATTTTCTGTTTGTGTTGCAATAAAACATCCAATCTTTTAGTCAGGGATTGGAGTTCTGTTGTGCTGTGCACTCTGCATACAAGTGCACACAGGCACACACAAGCACACATAAAGTTTCTGTGTACATATATAACAAAAATTATTAAATAATTTACTTTTCAAATTGGAACCAAAAAAAGCATTTGATAAGCTGAATACTCATTCATGATATACTTGCAAAAAATCTCAGCCATTTCTAGAAAAACACATCCAGACAACCAGGTGCATACAAATATGTTCCTGTCAAACCTTACACTGTGGTCTGGATTATATAGACCTATTTTCTATTTAGCTAGCAAAAGCAGACTTTGAAAACTACTTCATGCAGAATCTCTTTGACACTGGAAGAGCTCATAAAATAAAATAAAATAAAATAAAATAACTCATATTTCCTTCTAGTATCTGTCACATTTTTAGTATCTATTAGTAGTGTTTAAGTCCTTGAATAAATATTTAAACTTTTTTTTTTCTTTCAAAAAGTACTAGATGAAGGTGAAAGTACTCTGCTTTATAATCATAAAAGTTAAATATTTATTGGGTTAATATTTAAATTTTTCCACCCCATGAAGAACAATCTGGAAGCATCCTATTTTAATCAGCTATTGCAACCAACTAGAGCATTAAACTATTTTATAATTCAAATATCCTCTTAAGAGATGACACTGATATTCTCATATTCGATGTTTAGGCTAACAGACTGCACACAAAACTCTTAAAAATGCAGTTGTTTTAACCTTTATCAGCTATGAAATTAACTACTGTTTTTATCTGTCCCGCAAAACGGCATTATTTGAAAATTCGTGTTAAGTAGAAATGGACAAAAGCAAACCCTAGCTGGGTAAAACAATTGAAACAATGGAAGGAAATAATAAAATGTTTGCCTCAAGTAATATATAGAATGAACTAGCTGTCCATAAACAATATTAATATTTCATATATCAGTGGTGCTCAGATGCTTACAGAGTAAAAGTTCTTGTTTTGCCTAGGCATTAAAAACCTCAAAAAACCTCAACAAGGAAGAGTTTTCATGTGAATTGCAAGAGGTTGACTTTAATATTTGACAGCCATATTAGTATGTAAGTCAGAGGTGTCATTCAGTTATCCAAACATTAAAGCTACTTGACATGCTCTAGAGCAATCAGCCTGGTCATCATATGACATTCTAGAAGGGTGAGGGTCTCTCTTGGGCCATCTTTTATCATGCATGTACCTTAGACCTTGCTGGGTTGGCAGCTGCATTCCACCCATGGTTTGATGTGGTAATCTCCTGATGGCTTAAACATTTTAATTTTTGAGACTTTTTTTTGTATTCTTCTACTACCATCATGTGCTTTCATAGTTTACAGGTCATTAAATAAGTACTAGGAAACAAGTAAAAAGAATATGGTGTGAACTGTGGGGTTGTCATATGCAGGGACAGGAGTTGGACTTGATGATCCTTGTGAGTCCCTTCCAACTCAGGATATTCTATGATTCTATTATTCTAATATACAGTTACACAAATAAATCTTGTCCATTGTGATCAATCAAGTTGAACAGGGCTGATGTAGTTCGTCTGTATTTTATATCATGGCCAGAGTTTCCTTATAAAAAGATGTGATAGGTGTCATAAAGTACTTTAACATCCCAGGGACTAAGCTCCTTCAACTGTTTTTCCACTAAACCTCTTCTGCCTTTGAGGATTTCAAAGATGAACCTGTGATACATTTAAATCAAGAGCTGATGAATTTGTTGCTTAGATATCTCTTTAAAAAATTTGTGGAGATATTAAAAACAGAAGAAGTTGCAATATTATTGGGTGTGGAAGCTGTTAACAGAACTAACTGTCCAGGGCCAGAGGAACACATTCAGACTGTGTTTTAAATCATGGATAAATTACTGTAACTATTAGGATGGAGAGAAGTCACGCACTGACAACACTGTAATTTTACTTTAAAGATCAGAAGTTTCTTTGAAACTACAGTGAACTGTGAGTTAAATATATGTCAGTTTTTCTGTTGAGGAGGCTTTAGTTAATTATACATCAGTGTCAAATTCTGGTAAAGACATAAGGCTTTCTAGGGCCTAGGCACTGCAGTGTTCTGTTAAATAGATGTTGAACTATAGGCTGATATAAGTTTATGGAATAAATTTTCAAATGGCTAAGTAAGAAGTGATGCTGATATTCTCTGGGTGGTCATTTCAGCCAATAAACTCCAAGGCCATGTGAGAATCAGAGGACATGTCACTCTCTGTCAGCTTGCTATTTGTTTTCTGTTCCCATAAAGGAGACTACATATTACAGTACCTGCATAGTGCTAGGCAATCTAGGCAAATAGTATAGAAAGTAGACTTGCCTCCTTGGTCTACACTGACCTCATGTATATTCACATGTGGGAGGAGAATTAAAAAAAAAAAAAGATGTTGAGCATGAGATCATTCTCTTTGCTTTTTTATCCTATATGTGTGTCAACTATTGAAAGATTGTTGTTTTTTGTTTTGTTTTGGTTTGGTTTGGTTTTGTATTTTTTGTTTTGTTTTTAATAATTTTCGGCAATAAAATTGTTACTGAAGTTCTGATCTTAATTTTGAAGAATATACATGAGAGTTCAAATCTTCCAAGCTACATCTATTTCCTACTGCCTGCAGAACTCATTGACATCTGCTTATGCACAGTTTATACAGACATATTTTAAGACGCATCTGACTTACAGTTTTTCATAACAGAGTCTTCAGGGCTTTTTTTGTTCTTTTGTAGGCTTTTTTTTTGTCTGTTTGTTTTTCTGCTATTATACTTGAGAAAGGAACTTCAGGACATCATGTCAAATTGGAAAAAAAATGCTTGGGGAAGTCAAGCTAGTTCCAGGAGTGGTAATCTAGGAATTCTAATTAGTGGTTTATGAAAGCCTCTGCTTCTGTTGATGTGAAAAACAAATCAGGCATAAATTCACCAAATTTCAGAGACCTAGGTTGCAATATAGCTGATGAGAGGGAACATGATCCTGGTGCACCTTTCCTTCCTGCCTGATCTTGGCCCTCATCTCTATGTTGAAAGAAGTGTCAACAGTCACAGTACATCAGTCAAGGAAGCAACAACCACATTTCTCTGTTCTGTGACTAGGCTGCTGTCCTGACCCCAGTGGTAGTGCTGATGACCAGAGTTTTTCCATGCCCAACACTATTGGATCCTGTTTTCTTCTGGATTGTCATTTTCTGTTTGCTACTACCTCAAGATCAGTTCCTTTGCTTATGGGCAGACTAGCAAATCAATGATTAAATGAATGACTGAAATGTCACTGAAAAGAGATATTAGTGAGAGAACTCCTCATTATCTGTGTTTTTTAAGATTCCAGAGATGAATTTTGAATTTTCTAGGAACACACTATATAATCCAGATCCAAAAGCAGATATGAATAGGTGAGACCTCTACATTCATGTTCAATTAGGCTTTAAAAATAAGAAAAGGGACATTTGCAAAACTTAAATGTCCAGAACTGGCATAGGTCTAGAAAAAAATCGTATGTAGTATGCTATCACTATATATGTATTTAGGTCTGTGCTTAAGGCTAGGAAGCTCCTCAAAAGCTTTGCCTCTCACTTATTTTCTGGATGGTAGATAGTAATAATGGCTTGCCAGATGTTTATTTGTAATTTAAGATAACTCCTAAGTAAATCACAAGATTACTTTTTTAATTTTAAGTACAGACATGTCATTTCAATCAATGCAACAGTTTCATATCATTGTACGTGAAATTCTTAACAAGAAACAGTTTAGCATTTGAATACGGTATACTGCAGCCCATTGCACAAGTTACTTGTTTGAAGAGCTGTCAGAGTAATGGATACAGGTGTAGATTATTAGAACAAGATGTCAGAGGTATAAAGTAGGAGCAAACTGATAAAGACTATATCTGCAAAAGCTGATGAAATATGGAATTAACCTAGTAGAAAAATAGATTAGGAGAAACTGTATAATGTTTTCAGGAATGTTCTCTTTTTTTTTTTTTTTTTGCATACCTGTAGGGACAAAGTTTTGTATTGTAAATTAAAACAACAATTATATTCAGCATTGCATTCAGCATTGTGTTTGCAACTTACTGAAAGTGAAATATGAACCTAGACAGACATGAAGAGTGAATGCTTTTTAAACAATTATTTAATTAACCTGAAACATTCACCTCTTTTATAACCAGGTATCTTAGCTGGGCCTAATCCTTTTTCATCTATTACAAAGTCAATGTAAGTTTTATCAAATGTTAGGCTAGTATTCTTTTAAACAATCTGAGTAGTTCTGCAAATGTCTAAGACCATAGTGTATATTTTTTAAGGGAAATCAAATGCTAGCTCTTTCCACAAAATAAATGAAAAGGATTCAAACACATTTCCATTTTTTTGAAGCATTTTGTAGCAGCTACTGAATAATCTGTCTATGATTTAAGCAAATAGTTTAGTCAATCCCAGGAGAAAAGGCCTTAAAGTTTGGATGTAATTTACACAGAGAGCTGCAGAAACCTATTTGACTCTGCATATTTTCCTGCAATGTGAAATATGACTTTTTCTTTTGATAAAGGCAATAAAAATAATTCCTTGGTGCTTTAAGCAAAATAATATTATCTAATACACTACTGTAATATATTACACTGTAATATACTATATTTGCAGTATACTATATGGTATTATATATCATACTATCTACTCTATGAAATATAGCAGATAATACAATATTTTACTACTAATACATAGTATCATGCTGCATACTGAATATTACTGCCAAATATTTGAGGAAGGTTACAGAAGAAGGAATGACAAACTCCAGTAATGCTGATTGTACCAGCTGGCCTGTATTACTTTCTGTTGCTCAAAGTTGATTTTGCCCTGTGTATCTCAGTTTATCTACAAACTAATTTATTGAACTAACCTTGGCCACAGATAGTTTCTTCTTCGTGTGCCCTAGAAAATATCTCACCTCAGGAAATGGAACAGGAAACATTTGCAAATGGGAGGAATTTGTTGCCAAGGTGCAATTCATTCTTATTCATATTATTTACCTCCTCAGACTCACATTTTCTTCTCCATTTTGTCTTTCTATCTCCTTTCTTCCTGAGTGCACCATAAAGATGGTTTTATAAAGGGACAACAAATAATAAACAAAATATATTATTTCCAGGTCACATTTAAATCATTAAATACTCACTGGCTAGGAGAAAAATTGGTTGACCTTTGGCTACTAGTTCTCACTTAGTGTTTCACAGTACCTCCTCTTCCAAGTTAGAAAGAAATAACAGAATGTGTCCTCTACAGACAAATGTGTTTTATGTATTTTCAGATTCTCAACTGCAAAATAAATAGCAGGAAGTTCAAATGTATTTTCTAGGGTGACTTTGAGCCCTTGTTTAAAATGAATTCTGGATTTCTTTATTCCTTTTTTTGCACCAAAGGCTGAGATGAGCCTGATAATGTGTCTGGAGTATAGAGCCAAGGAACAGGAACATTGCTGCTGGCAAGTGCCATTTGTTTACTATTAAGGTTAGCTGAGAAAGAGATTTTCAATATTAGTATCTCTCCTTAAGGTATAAAGTATGATAATCTTTTTTTTTCCTTCTGATCTATGACAGTACAGTAGGGTATATTTTTTTTTTCTTACTGCCTGAGAATTTGTAAACTACACATCATGCAACCAGAGATAAGCTAGTATATGCTTAATTTTGACTAAAACACTCACATACTTGCAACTCACCACTGTGTTCATAATGTGAGTTTTGACTAAACATTAACGTATAGTATCTGTACCCCTGACATCATTTATTAATATTGTGGTTTGCTTTGCTTTTTGTCATTGTTGTTGTTGTTTGTTTGGGGTTTTTTGTTTGTTTTGTTTGTTGTTGTTGCTTTGTTTTGTTTGGTTTGTTTTTCTCTAGTAACTAGAAGTTCTAGAAACAGGGATGCATTACTGACTTGCAAACATATCTTCTTAGATGCTTGCGTTCTCTACCTGATCTCTGTCACAGGTTTTATTCTTAAGCCCATTAACGTCAGTCTGGTGTGGGATTATTTATTTATAGCATCACATGATGAATACATTCTTGCTTGGCTAGACCAAAATCCCAGCCTTGTCTCCAAAATTCATATCAGCAATTAAGTCTGCAATTCCTGCTTTATTTTTTAAATGTTATCCTTCAAGACAATGAAGGATGAGCTTTCAAATTTGACCAGATTTTGCAAGCAGACCAAGAGGATATTGGAAGAAGAGGAAATTTTGAGAGACAGCTATACTACATGTAAGATTAAAAGAAAAATGTCCACTAGGAAGCAAAAGTATTTGAACATAGCTTTATTTTTAGATTACTTTTCCTTTTTGCAGGCAGCCTGGTGAACTCTGTTCTTACTTCCAAGGTCTGCTGTGGGGCAGTGAACAACACTTCTGATAACAGGAAAAAGGTTCTGACTGCAAGCAAGCAAAGCCATCAGCTGAACTGCTACCTTGATCATCTCCCTCTTGCCTTGTACCATGCAATGCTACTTTGGCTTTTACTCTTGTATATTTGAAAAGTGGGAAACAGTACTGAGAAAAAAAAAAGATTGGTGCTGTTTTTTAGGAGAATATTGGCAGCACATACTGCACTGCTAACAACAGAATTTCTACAATCTATGCTGCCACAGTTTTACCATGTCTGTTTTCTAGCTCTTACTACAATAAGACATTATTAAATGAAAAGTGAATATTATAGTCATGTCACAGTAATATTTTTGTTTATATATTTACATGTTTGTGCACTACAAAGGCATTTGATGGTAGTACTTCACAAAACGAGCAGATTCTTTTTTTTACACATGGGCTTTTTCTAGCCTAACCTCACAACGTGTTTTCCACACTTTCATTCTGTATAAGAAATTGTGAATCTTAATGGTATTAAGAAACTTGAAATTCCATTAGAAGTCACACTGAGAGCTGCAGGGAAAGAAAGCATTTTTCAAAATAAAGTTCTCTTTCTAGCCGGTTGTGAGGCAAGCATGGATTTTTTTTTATTATTATTTTTTATTTATTTTTTTTTTTTAGTGATAGAAAGTTACAAAATCATCACGCCTGCTCCAACTACAAAATGCTTTTAAGTGAAGAAACAGAAAATATTTTGCCTTTGATGTAAGGAATATGAGGCAAAAGAAAAGCACAGCAGGGGCAAGAAAACAAGACACCATAGGGCTCGAATCATTTTACATAATGTATGTATTTATAATATATGTAAAATTTATATGACTGTGTTTTGCTGAGATGTTGAAAAAATGTTAACAATTGAATCCTAAAGACAGACAATGTTATGTCCTTTGCAGGCTTTTCTGAAAGTTGTGATTTTTTCACCTTCTTCAGATAGACCTGTATTTTCATTCCACTCTCTGTTAGTACTGCTGGTTCTTTCAAAATCTCATACTGACTTTTCTTTAAAGATCCTCAAAATCAATTATTTGTCTGTCTCTGTTCTGGACTGAATCAGTTCTGATACAGGAACTAAGAAATATGCTTTTGTAATTTCTGCTGGTTCGTCCACTATCCTGTGCATGTTCCTGAATGTCTGCTAAAAACCCTTTCACTTTTTAAAGCCACAGCTGTAATGGGGGAAACAGTGATACCCAGTTCCAGTAAGCCCGATGAAGAATGCAGCACCCTTTGAACCACCTGTTTTTCTTTCTTATCCATCATACCAGTCATCTGCTACCACAATAATCCATTTTCTTCGAATGGGTACAGGCACTGAGAAAGGCTGCAGATCCTGGAAAATAAGTTCTTCCAGCCTTCATCCTCCTCCTCAGTGCTATATCTGTAGTGTCACTAAAACTGCTTCAGTAATTTGATTCTAAGGAATGATTTTAGCTGGTGAATGCATAAATTCTGACAACTTCATGTTCATGCGTAAAGAAGATTCTCTCACATGTTACAAAAATCTTAAAATGCAATACAGATACATAAGACAATACAATTGTTCAGATCTTAAATAGAAATACTTGTCAATTTATTAAATATGTGTTACTTTTATCAGCATTGTACCAGTATAAAGACCTCTTCTACTTCCACTGTTCTTCCTGATACATTCATCACCCCACAAGGAATCTGTTTAGTCTCCCTTCTCTTGCCCTGAATGTCCAGATGGCTGGAATAACTTTTCAAATAAAGAGACTGAATGATAATTCTTGAGCACTGGCATCCTGAGTTGGCTGCCCTGTCTTGCTTTGTTTAGGGTGACACTGATTAAGACTTTAGTTAACCTTCACCAGTGCGTTTCGTTGGGAAGCACTTCCAAAGAGCAACGCCAGCTGGTCTCAGAACATGCCCACAGGCAAGGTCAAGTCCCCAGGGAAACAACTAGTTGCAAACTACATCAGGAAAAGAAAACTATTATTATAGAATGGAGGAGAGCTAAAGGAACAGTGTCGTATTGAAAAATGTAAACTTCTTACCCATAAATAAATTATCCAGAATATTTTTATTAACAGATCCCCTTTCATGTAACATACAAACTCACATGCACTTCAGGGATTATTATTTTAACATTTTTCTTTTAAATAATGACTTTTAGAAATATGTGTTTAAAACAACATTCGCAGAGAAAAACAACGTCTATGGTTTACATTAAAAAATCAAGAACAAGCAATGCTATTGTGCAAGCAACAAAAGCTTTGCCGTTGACACCTTCTTGATGGTTTTAGTCGCTCATTCACACAGAAGGCCAGGCATAAAAACTTTTTATCCTGCAATTGTTATTCCTGTGCATTTTTGGGAACAAATCCTGAATTACAAAGAAAACACTGCAGTAAGTTCCCACAGTACATATATAAATTAGCACTTGTCACCCTCAATGTCGAATGTCATAGCCTGATGAGAGTGCATTTCAGCTTGCTTGTTCTATGTGAAGTTTTCTCATTATTATCCCCAGTTCTCATAAATATCTTTCAATGTTTCTTGAATCTACGGAGTCATCAAAGAATGCAAGTCACTACCAACCTTCTGAGAAAGTGAGAAGTAGAGACAAATACACATGGATAGCATAAAACATTTTTTTTTTTTAAATATTCTTTTCTACTATTTAAAGAACTATGTCTAAGGACAGTCTTTTAATTTTGTAACTCAAAAACTTTTTGCAGTATTTTTGACCAGGTAAAAAAAACAAAGACCAGAATTTTTTATTTTCACTTCAGTTGAAAATCTTGCATTAGAGGAGATGCAATTTGATTGCAACTTTTATGTATTGGAATAGAGGAGGTGATGCCCTTATGTCCTGTTTTTGGCTGGATAGAGTTAATTTTCTTCCAAGTAGTTCATGTAGTGCTGTTTTTTGGATTTAATATGAGAATAATGTTCATTGTTCCTAAATAGTCATGGACTTTTCAGCTTCTCATATTGGCCTGGCAACAAGAAGGTGGGGAATACACAAAAGTTTGGGAGGAGACACAACCAGGACAGCTGACTCCAATTGACCCAAGGCATATTGTGCACCATATGGCATTGTGCTCAGTATATAAAGCTAGGAGAAGAAGAGGAAAGTGTGTGGGTATGGGCAGGGGCCTGTTTGGATTGATGGTGTTTGTCTTCCCAAGTAACCATTGCATGTGATGAAGCCTTGCTTTCCTGGAAATGGCTGAACACCTCCTTACAGGTTGGAAGCAGTGAATAAATTCCTTGTTTTGCTTAGCTTGCACACATGGCTTTTGCTTTACCTATTAAATTTTCTTTACCTCAATACCCGAGTTTTCTCACTTTTGCCCTTCCAGTTGTCTTCCCCATTCCACTGTGAGTGAAGTGAGTAAGTGGCTGTGTGGTACCTAGTTGTTGTCTTGGGTTAAACCACAACACTATAGGAGACAACTTAAGTGAAACATGTTCTGTGTGGAGGCAAATTGAGCTGGTGGTTAAAGAAAAAAAAATGGAGCAATGAGGTCAGATTCCAGCCCTGCTAGTTTTTCCCATATTTTGCTCAATTTATTTACTCTGCCTGTGACTGCCATTTAGTAGACAGGCTGTTTTAGACAGTATTAATCTCATACTGTATGTCTGCATATATGTGCATTTTTCCACTCCTGCAACAGGTTTGTTGTCTAAGTTGGAATTTCTTGGCACCACTAAGATAAAAATAATAATGTAGATGGTTTGAATTTTCTGTCAGACTATAGGCAATAAAACAAACAAACAACAAAAATCCGGAAATAATGATGTATTGAATAAGGAATACATGGTCTAGGGAAATGCACTGTTAAAATTATTAAACCATCAGATCTACGAATCTTCTTAGCTCTGTATGTATATCAACTGTACTGCAAGCTATTTACATACATTTACATTTACCAAATAGTTTGTGCTTCTGTTGTAGCAGTTTCTTAGACAAATGATTGTTAAGAATAAAAATTAAAGAAAACCAAAACCAAAATAGAACCTTGAAACTCGTTAGAGTATTAAATATTTTAAAGTCTTTTGTTCATTGACCTTATGTGACCAAGTATATCCTAAAGAGATGTAGATATTTGACAATCTGTTATTGCATATTGCTCTGATGATTTTCAACAGGCCTTTCTCTTAGCTTTTAAGCCACTTTTCCTTTTATTTCAGCTTATATTATATTGTATTATGTAGAAACAATGCCATAAAATTTAATATATGAAATATATTCATAAGCTGACTCAGTCAAGAATTTACAGCAAGATCACAATATTTACAAATTATAGCGAAAAAACCCCCAATGTTATATGCTTTTTTTGGTTATTGTCATAGATCTATTTTAATAGCTACTGGTGAAGGAGAGCCTAATATCTTGAAAAAAGGTAGGATATAAATAATATAAAGAAAAAAGGTAGTAGACATTTGACTAGCACTGTTCCCCACATCTCGTGAGGCAAGATCACTTTTAATACAGAGAAGCTCCTACTTTAAAGAAAATAAAAACTTAGAGATCTGATCACAGTCAAAGTAAAAGGCAGAACGTTACTTCACTCTACCGTTCAGTCTCACACAGAGGTATGGCAAATCTAGTATAAAACAATAGCCAAAAAAAAAAATTTGAAATCTAATGATTACTGAATCTCTTTTGATTACTTTTGTTGACATATTATCTTTTTATATAGCCTAGTTAAATATTCACATAAGTTATGATTACTCCAAAATAGACTAAATTTTGTCTTTTTGAATAAGCATTAAATTAGTACTAGATAGCACCTCAAACAGCAATAAGTTAAAATATGGGCAGGTACATCTCAAGATATCTGAATAAATTTGTCTAATGATGTGTATATTATTAAAGGTGTGATTTTTAAATATCTAGTCAATTTACTTGTTCACTTTGTGGATACAAACTTCATCCATGGAGATGAATAAGCCCAAGCACCAGTATATGCTGGGGGTGATCTGGCTGGAAAGCAGCTTTGTATGACCTGGGGGTCCTGGTGGACATCAAGTTGAATGTGTGTCAGCAATGTGCCCTGGCTGCAGGAAAGGCCAGTGGTATTCTGGCTGCATTAGGCAAAGCATTGCTAGCAAGATGAGAGAAGTGATCCTTCCCCTTCTCCTCAGCACTAGAGATGCCAGATAAAGGGCGAGAAAGGTGATTAAGGGACTGAGATATCTTCCATGAGGAAAGACTGAGAAAGGTGGGACTATTCAGCCTGCAGAAGACTCAGGGAGAGATCTTATCCATGTACATAAATGCCTGAAGGAAAGGTGTACAGAAGGCTCTTTCCAGTGATGCCCCATGACAGAGTAAGAGTCAATGGGCACAAACTGATACATCCTATATTTCTCTTAAACATCAGGAGATGCTTTTTAACTGTGATGGCAATGGAGCACTGACAGAGGTTGCCCAAAGAGATTGTAGAGTCTATATGAATTGAGACATTAAAAAGCTGCCTGGACATAGTCCTGGGTAACCAACTTTAGGTGGCCCTGCTTGAGCAGGGATTTTGGACCAGATGACCTCTAGAAGTGCCCTTCAATCTCAGCCATTCTCTGATTCTGTGAACTGAATGTTTAGGAATTTTGTTCATAATTCTGAAGTCTTGCTTACCCTGTCTAAGGGAAGAAAACTGAGTTCTGGGACCACATTCTTAAAGCTTTAAGAGGTATTATTTTCTTGCCTCATGTTACTGTCTCTAGAGTAGAGCCAGGTACCGCATGACATTTGTCTCCTGAAACAAGAACAAACAGTTTTGAGTGAGATGTCCAGTTCTCAGTAGGAGGTAAGTAGCTAGCATGCTGTAAGGCTGTTGACCTACCCTAATGAATAGAGAGCATCTCACACAGATTTCTTGAATATTATCACCCCAGGCTGGAAATCTGAGGGTGGTAGGAGAACTATAACTTCCCACCAAATGTACTGTACTTACTGTGTTGTATGCTCAGGAGGGGCTATATTGCATCTTTGCTCTGCCTGTACTCGTTGTCAATTACAAGGGTAGAGCTGTGCTTAGCTATGTAGCTCCTATTTTTTTAATTTTCTCTAGAAATGCCTTCAAAAACTGTACTAAAGGTTATATTGCTGTTCTTCCCTCCACTAACAGAAGGAGAAACCACCAGCTCCTGCTCCTCCTTTACATCTTACCTCTCAGCTCCACAGGCAGACCTGGTCACTGTCAGACATAGCCTTCATTGCAGCCTCCTTGCTGACAGCCTGTTAGGCTGTGTGTCTTCTTTCTGGGGCCTGAGCAGAACTTGTCAGCCTTGAATTTCTTATTCTTTTAATTGAGCATGTAATAAGAGTCTCCAGGCTAAATGCATCCATATATGACTACTGTATCTGGCCTTGCAGAATTGTGTCCTGTAGAAGCAGTGATATGCATGCTTCCTCCCAGCTTCCATCTCGGATTAGTGCTGCAGAGAAGTGCTATGTGACCAGTGATGTTTGGTAAGCTAGAACGGATCATGCGATGCTTGGGAGACCTGTGCGCCAAAGACAGGTGAAAGGATTTTTTTTTCCCCAGGAATCCAGGCCAGGGGCACTGAAATGCACACAGTTTGGTGGGACACAGTTCAGCACGATAGCAAAACGAGAGCTGTGTTGGCTGATAGTGCAGGGGATTACTCACAGACCTAATCTATGGGGAGTTTACCAATGGTACAACAGCCACCTAATGAAAAAGCAATCTCTATTGCAGGAACCTTGGCGAGCCACCACTAGTTACATGATTATGAGCATAAAGCTGGTGCCAAAAAATAAGGATATTCCTAGAAGAAGTGAAAAAGGCTATAATGAGCAATAAGGTATGATTACTGCATACATATCTAGTTTATAAGGATATTAAAGTATATTACAGAAAACTAAGGTGAATCTGATAACGAAAAAACGACCATTAATCACCAGCAAGTGCCACAGTGGGCAAGCAGATATTGTAAAAGCACAACATTGTTATCATAATATGCATTATTTGTCTCATTTAAAAACATTTCATTTTTCATATGTAGCACTTAACCATTCTAGAAAACTGAATAACAAGCATTTACTAATACTTTCCTAATTAGATTCTGACTAAATAGGCTTACTTGTATTTGTGAAACAAGACTGTCAGGAAAACTCTGGACACTCGAAGATCTTGCCATTTCAAAGAAACGTTAATTATTACTGTTATTTTGAAGAGGGAAGGTACATACTAGAGATTTCATGCTATGTTTAATTTACAGATTGAAATACTTTATTCAGGCAAACAGACAGCTAGATATCAGCTTGAAACTAAAATTTCTGTTAGCTCGTTTATACAAAAGAAATAATTGAAAATATATGGGCTTAATAACATGATCCCAAATAAACACTTCATATGAACTGAAAAATAGCTGTACAGAATTATCATAAAAACAAATTTTATAACAAATTTTTGTGAAAACAATTTTCTTAACAAAGAAAATTCCTGTTCTAGAGTCTTCTCCTTTTTCTGTGAATTTTGCTTTTTTTTTTTCCACTATGTGTTCTGGGAATTAATAATAAATCCATCATGGTTTGTTCTGTAAAAATAAGTGAACTTTACCAAACTGTAATGTAAAGCAATATATGACATATTTTTAAAATCTTTTCCACATTTAACTGCTACTTTCTAGTAGAATTTTATCTGTAAGACACCTGAAACAGCACTTTTATTTTTATGACATGAATTAATAAAAATTTACTTTGACTGAGACATGCACATATTATGAACTCGAACATCAAAGAGAAAAAATAATAGCAACACAACACTAACAATTCAAATGTGAGTTACCAGTTTACAGATCATGACACTAAACAGTCCATTTAAATATTAATTTCATGGGGAGTTCTTGCTGTGCAAGAATAAGGCCCTGTATGTTTTGCAGGAAAAACACAGTAGCTGCTAAAGGACTTCCTGACTTTATCTGTAAATATCAAATCATTTTGTAGGTAATTTTTTTTTTTTATTCCTGTGGTGGGGGGACCATGACTGAGTGGTCATTCTTCTTGAGTTCTTGTAAACCTCTCTTTCTAGTGTGACTTAATGTAGTGGAAAAAGATCTTATACCATATAAGGAGTGTTTGCTAATATTTTCAATTAGAAAAGAGAACCACTATGTCTTGGAGCAGCAACTACTGAAATCTCTGAATGTTTTATTACCAAGAGTGAATTAAATATTAACATCCTGTAGTGCCCTTTTAAAATACTTTTTTCAAAACCAGTATGTGATTAAGCTAAAAGTAACAACCCCCTCTTCATTTACCTATGGGAGCCACGCAACAAAACAAACAAAACTCAAACCAAACCAAACCAAACAAACAAAACCAAAACACACAAACACAAAACTGAAACCAATCCAACAAAGCAGCAAAACAAAATACAAGCCAGTATATATTTTCTTTTAGATTTGCTACTTTGCATGGAACATGAATGTTAATAAATACACAATGTTATTTTAACTAGATAAGGAATATTTATATGTGAAATAGATTTAAATATATTAGAACCCAGTAATACTTTAATCCTATCATCTAAAATATAAAATATAATAAGCCTAACAGTTACTGTTGGTTAGAAGAATAACTCTGTGGTAACTAAAAATAGCAGCAAAAAGGATTAATCAACCAGCTGAAGATACTAAGAAGGAACCAGGAATTATACTTAAAATGCATACCTGTGATGTTCACTTTGAGCCAATCAATTGGCAGGAGATGTTTTGTAAGAATGTAGATGTGTTGTTATAAGCCATGTTTTGTGTTTACTTCTATGACACCTATCTTGTTTACTTCAACTATTACCCATCTAGTTAGATTAAAATGTTCTGGGCTCTAATTTGCTGATAAATGAAGACATGCAGTCAAATCTATACTACACCAAATAGTCCAAGGTCTGTCTTCCTATCTATTCAAGTGTCACTCTATGCATAAAATAACAGGAAAATGCTATTATTTCTGATAAAAAGAAGAAGGACCATCTCCCGAAATAAATGTATCAAAGTAAATACAAATACTTAGTGTTACTTATGATAACATTATTTGCTAAATAAAAGATAGAATCTCCTTTCTTTTATGATGCTGTCCATTTATATAAAGGCTTCCATCTTCAAACGGATTCATAAATATTAATAAAGCAAGGTGGTCAAAACTTCAGTATTTTCTCCTTGTTGTACGACTGGAGTGCAAAGCTTAATGTCTTTTTTTTCAAGGTCATACTTTTAAGGGTGGGATAGATAATCTTGAGCTCCTCAGACCTCAATACATACACTTCCAGTTTTGGAGAAGTGTGCTGAAAGTTTGTTTATTACTTAAGTAATTTATAAACAGGTGTCTGTCGCTGAATTTATATTATGCAGTGTGGGATGTTTTAGCAAGCTTTACTTTTTTATTCCAAAAGATTTTATGATGGCTGTTTTCACTTAAATTAACATTGGCATTATAAACTGCTTGCAAGGCACTTCTGCTTTTCAAAACAAAAAATCATCAGCCCACAGATTCCAAAAAGATTACACTTGAAATAATAATTTCCTGCAAATATCAAAAAAAGCTAGAAGACCCAAAGGCCATATTGTATTAAAAAGTATAACATACAAAGGTTACCAAGTCCTACTTGGTATATGTCAGTTTGTTGAATAATATATGTATTATTCCAATAGTTCTTTTTATGCTGTTATCACTAAGTTCTTGATGAGAAATAGATGCTGGTGAAATTTGATGTAACTCATTGACAATTGTTCTTCAATTTTCTTGGACTTCAGAAGGATTTTGTGTAGCTGTTTCTCTTCTGCAGATTTAGGAGTCTTTCACTGATGCCCACTGCCTCAGCTAATCTGAAGACATGAGTCCTGATGCTTCCTAAAAGCCAGTTCACTAGCTCGCAGAAGTACACTTCAAGTGTACAAAAAGAAATTAAAAGAAGGAACTAACTACACGACTGTCTCTGTGTCAGAAATGCTATAAACTTACTCTTCCCATTGGCAGACTGGTGTCTACCTCTTACTGTTCTGAAAGAAACTGATAGCTCTAATATTTGTTGTTGTTGTTCCTTGAAAAATCTTGTGAAATCTTCAATATTTTGTGAAATGGTTTGGATATTTTCCCAACATTAAGGATAGTGATGTTTCTGAACTCTGAACTGGTTTTCAGTATTTGACATAATACAAAGAAAATGGTAAAGCCTGAAGAATCTTAGCTCTGACTACACAGCTCATTGGCATATGTGTGTAGGTATGTGCACATTTACTCACTTGCTTATGGAGACTTTTACTGTGTATTTACTACATTATTTAATAAAGACTTTAAGTATGATTTATTTAGTGCTTTTTACAGAAAATGTTGGCAAGATCAGAATTTCATCATAAATGGAAATTAGAAATTCGTATGAAATTCAATTAGATTTTATGTCATTGTTTGAAGGAAAGTTATGCATCTCCTTACAATGCAGTAGTGAAGTTTGATTCAATTCTTAACAATGGTAAGATCAAAGATTAAAGGATTTGGGCAACATATCCAACCGTGCCAATTCTTGTCAAAAATTATTTTTCAGACAACCTTTCAAGAATGAGGATGAGCATGGCTTCTTAGCAAAGCACAGTCTATAAACACCTTTGAGTTTTTTATTCTGTTTCTTATAGTTGCATCTTTAGCACTTTCTTTACAGAAATCCATTAAATCCTTTCCATGACCACCAAAAAGTCCCAAGAGAAGGTTCTAAAAAGAGTAAATGTAAAGGGAAGATCCCTTCTTTTCCTTAATTTTTTAAGCATGTTCTTGTTCATTAAAAAGCACTGAAACTATTTCAGTACCTTCATACCTGTACCTTTTGATTCAGCTCTAATTTCTGTAGGATTTTTCATTTGTATTCCTTCTTGATAGCGTACAATCTCATTCAATGATCAGAAAAACTGGGGATTCATTATACTTTTGGCTGCAGAATTAGGAGCTTGATTTGACAAAATCATGCAGTATTTCTTAGTGTTCACTCCAGAGAATGTGCACTGCACCCCAGACACTAGGGCACACGCTTTTTCAGCAACAAGTTTTCTGACTCAGCAAATATTTTCCTGTTACAACGAGCATTCTTCCCCTGTGACATCACATGACTTATACAACTATAACTCTGCCTTGAGTATAAACTGTTACAACTACTTCTCAAGGTAATTAATTTTATTTCAAAAGGATATTTTCTTATCAATCAGTCCTCTACTAACCTGAAATAGTTACACCTTCTGATTTTATCTCACCCTGGTGCTTCAGGATTCCTGGCACCTATGTCTAAATCTGTGTACTCTAATCTACACAGCTGATTCTTCCAAGAAGTTCCATCTGTTTTGTCATTTACACACTTTTTCCCTTGTACATCATTGTCACGGTGCTGTAAAATTATTTTGACTGTTAGTACATTTCATGTCAAGTTGTGTACTTTGCTTATTACATATTTTTCATCTACACAACAGTGGATGTATTGGAAAATGTTTTCCCAAAACCTAACTAAATAATATTTATGTGCTAAATGATAAGTACATAAATAACTATAAGCCTTTTGCAGCTAGCACCCACACAAAGTTTTAAAAATGAAGCAGCATACATGCCACTATTTATTTTAGAATGTACTTAAGAAAAAATATATTTGCCAAGGAAAATGTGTCAATGCATAGTAAATTTGTTACATTAGCACTCAGTAATACCTATAAATAACCACACTCGCCAAGATATTATGTGC
The DNA here is from genome assembly GCF_036013475.1 of Columba livia. Taxonomy (NCBI): domain Eukaryota; kingdom Metazoa; phylum Chordata; class Aves; order Columbiformes; family Columbidae; genus Columba; species Columba livia. Next base: position 50,849,449 of record NC_088642.1, on the reverse strand, counting down.
ACTTCTACATATTTTTACTGTTTTAAAAAATCAGTATATTGTTTTCCATTTAAAACCTTTTAATACAATTTTTTAAAAATATTTTTTCTCACTTTATTTTATAAAGTGTTTATTAGTAGAGAGGTGAAAGGTCATACATTGGAATAATCAAAAAAGGGACTGCATAATGTTGCTTGATGTCTCAGCGCACTTTGGTGCCCCAGTTATTTTGTACCCATGGAAATGCAGCAAGTAATAGAAAATGCTACTTCACTCACTATGAACGTGTATATGTAGGATTTAGGTGATGAATGTATGATCAGTCTTCCTACAGATGAAAATGGGCATTTGCACCTTCAGAGAGATGTAATTATTGTGTGCTACAACTCTGCAAATAGTGTTTTGTATTCAACAAAACCCTTTTTTTTTCTTTTTTTTTTTTTCTCCTTTAGAATCCTTCACATAATAAAAATTCTTTGAAAGAAATAATGTGCCAGTCACAAAGGCATTTATACCCTCATCCCTCTTTTTTAATTAGTCTTTGAAATAAGGGTTTTACCTAGCCTTTTTCATCCTGTTGCTTTTAAAAATTCTAAGGAACAGGGAAAGAAAATAATTATTCTTTTGGAAGAACATGAAGTAAGGGAGGAGACCTTTCTCTCCATCAAGACACGCATAAAATTAACAAGGAAATAGAAATTAAAGGAAATCATTGAATAGTTAAGCTTGTATACTTCCCATTTTTCCTGGTGTGGGTACCCTTTTGGTTTTATTTGGTTAGTATATGGATAACTCTCACACGAATAGTCTGCATTTCATCATTCAATCAAAATATCCACCGTGGTGATCTCATGTATTATAATAAATACCATCATACAAGTTTTGTCCCACATGGTTATTACATTCCACGTTGATAAAAATTGAGCTGACTGGGACTTGTAACTGCTGATAGATTTGTTGATTTAGGTGACACAAAAAGGTGGACACTGACATATCTATCACAGGAAGGGAAAGCATCTTGAGATTCAAAGGGTTTCAATTACAGAGAAGTCCATGGGAGGACTCCTCTTGAATCCAATGCAATTTAGGTCAGACCCTTGAAAGGGAGGAGTCAGAATTTTCACTTTAAAGTAATAGCTAGACTGAGAGGTTCCAAAGTAACAAACATAACAATTCAAAGTTTTCTCATGACCCATGCATTTCTCATGACTCCATTCACAACACAGGATATTGTCATCCATATCACTTATCAAGAACAGTCCAGTATCATTCCCTTACCTTGTTTTGTCCTTTCTAAAGGTAACCTATTGTTGTAAACAAAACTGTATTGGCAAATACACAAACATATACACAACATGCATACCTTGGATCCTCAGCCTGATTAATCTACCAGATGCAGGCAGTGCATCTTAATCTGAACAATTTATGACTGCAGACCTCCAAGATGTCCAAAAAAAAAAAAAAGTTCCTAAAAAAGTTCCTAAATATGAAGGAAAGCTCTACAGGGAGAAGCAGGAAAAGAACTGCAGAATTCTGCACACAGAAATGAAACATTGTTGGAAGAAAATAAGATTTAAAAGACAATATCTGCTGGACATTTATATTTACAACTACCATTTTTACCAATAAACTTATATATTAAATGTTTTAGCACACCATGTTAGGTTTCCATGTCTTTATAATGTTCTTGGGCATCTATGATAAACATTTTCTGAACTTCACAGTCAAGGATCTAGCTTTGGTTGTCCCCACTGAAAGGTAAGAAAAGCGATGTCTGTCACCATTGCTTTGGATGGGAGCAGATATAAGTGTAATTTTGAAAGCTGTTTTAATTTGAAACTCAAGTCTACAAAGGCACAGAATTCTGGATACTTTTCTCAGATCCAAACTCTACGCACATAGTTTTCTGTCTGTGTGGCGTCAAGTTACCTAAATATTGGTATCTGGTACCGTATTCTATGTGATAGGCCCTTCTACATAATTCTCAAATGTCTCTTCCAAAAGACATATACCTTCTGTAGAAGTTGTGACATTCCCATCAGGTGACATGGGTATTTTAGATACCTTATGGTGTGTATAATCTTCTCTTTGGACAACTTAAACTTACCCTTTTTATCTGAGAATTTGTTTATACATCATAATCAAGTTCTTATTTGTTCTGTCAGGATGGTAAACACCTGTTTAATTTTGAGTGGTGTAATCAGACCTTGTCTTATAGAGGTATAGTAGGCACTACTAAGGATGAAGAACAGAAGTATTCAAGTAGCAGCCACTGTACTAGGCTCTAAATTCCCTACTTCTATTCTCATAATAATAATAATAAATAATTTCTACAGTTTAGAACAACTTTTTCTCGAGGCCTGGAGCAGATGAGAGGTACAATGTTTTCAGAGAATATGTTCCATGCTGTGCACAGAGCATTACTACTTGACAGAAGTATTACTAATTTCCAGAGAAAATAACCTTGATCATCTTTTGCTGTTCTCACTCATGATAAAGTAACTATTTAAAATATATTACTTGATCTTCCCAAGCAAACATCTTATCTTTTCTTATGCAAATTTTATTTAAAATGCCTAGAACGTGCACAAGTCCTTTAGTGCCATCATTTGACCGTAAGCAAAAACCTATTGCAGAAGAGATTTTATAGCATTTCAACACATTGTACACCCTTCAGTTTTAAGTCCTGCTGGGCTTGCCAAAAAGAAGAGATAGTGATGACAGTGGTCACATCCTCAGGGTAAAGGAGTATGGTTTGTTTTGGACACCAGACTCCATGGCTCACAAGCAGATGTTGACACCAACCAACATCAGTTCAAAAGGCATTTTCAATTTGAGAAAGTAAGAGAGATCACAATAATGCAACACAGTGGAATTTCTTTAGTAACACAAAGTATGAGAATCCACCTTTCACCTTGAACAAAATTCCAGAATAAAATAAATAAATAAATAAAAGTATAGGAATAACTTCATAACAATTTTCCCATTCAAAAATCATATTCAGTATGTACGTTAAACTTCAGTTGTAGAAGGTCACATCAGAACAGCCAGAAACTACCAACAATGAAATTGGTTACAATATCTAATTCACTGTTACATTAATGTATTTACGGTATAATAGCTAAAGAATGCATGTAATTTAAAGAGGCCCCCAATAGCAATCCCCAATAGCAATCACTGAGACTGAACATATGCAGTATAATGTCTCAAATCTGCTGCATTTACTGTAGAGTGCAAGAGCTTTTTCTGTGCATTGAGAGGCCTTGGTTTAGCAAGAAAGTCAGAATGTCATATTATTATAATAAATTAAATCATGAATGCCAATCAGAAGAAATATTCCTTTTGATTTTCATTGGCTGTGTTTTGCATGCTGAGCTCACTTTTCAGTGCAGATTCAGCACTGTCTTCATTTTCAGATCCTTTTGCCTCATTTTTTGAGTATATTACTTTCTTTTTATAAATGCGTATAGCTATGGCAGTGATGCAAAGTAGGATGAATATCACAACTGCTATCACACCTAGGAGAAGAAAAGAGAAAAATGTCAAGAGAAAGCACAGACAAATAATAACTCATGGGCCAGCGAGCAGGACAAAGAAGGAATGACTCTATTGCATAATGGACAGGATTGCAGGGAAGCCAGAAATAAGAAACTGCAGGTGCTTTCAAACCAGAAACAACACTGTAGTATAAGCTTCATGGTGATTGCTTTGAAATTTTGCACACTGATTTACACACACACCCCCCCAAAAAAAAAAAAAATCCACAGAACACTACAAATTTTGAAACTTTTGAGTGGAAGGCCCTTAAGGTATTGTATCCTTCACCATCAAATGCTAGCTCTCTGCCAGGGTGGGAACAAAAGCTGCTGCAGAGCTGAGGATTTGGTCTTCAGAGTTGCCTGCCAGAAAATGAGACAGCAAAGGGCACTATTACGACTTTCTCATTTTACCCAACACCTATCAGTATTGGAAAAAGTAGTCTCCGACCCCTCAGTTACTCAAGTCACTCAGGACCCTTCCCCATGCCACATGTCATCAGGAGGGAAGGGGACATGTGTCCCATTATCAGCTTACACCAGCCAATCAGCTCTCCTATTACTGCTCCAGGTCTGGGGAAGGAATCTGAAAAGCAGAGGTAGAGCATAACAGGGCGGGGACAAAGGTACCAATCTGGAATTCTAAACTAGGTCCTCTATTAGCTCTGTCTGTGTACAGCAGAAAGTCCAAGCTTCAGACCCTTTGAAGCAAAGATAATTTTTCAGAATTAATCCCATTTATATCCAGTACTCCACACAAATTAGTTCAGAACACAGATGACTGATTCTGACTAAACAATGTAGTTAATGAGGAAAGTTTATAAAAGAAAGTGTAGAACAGTTCATCATAGGGGTTCTAGTGGCAATTGGCCAGGGTTTCTCACCACCTGTTATCAGGTCAAAAGTTTATTATGCCTCATAGAAGAAAATCCATCTCTGTTTGACTGCCTTTGGAACATCATAATGAGATGAAGAGGTTTTCACAACCTCCACTAGCTAAGGCTCACATTTCTGTAACTGCATAACTGCAATGAATGGGCCCACTTCATGCTCAGAGTTAAATGATACAACAGGTTTCACTCCTTCTCTTTTGGTTTCTGGAACTTATTCTGACATCCTGGACTGCTTTTGCTTTGCATGGCTACATGACCTCAGGTTGATAAGTAAAAAAGGTCCCTGCCTACACAGATGGTAGTGAGCAAGCTTCTTTTTCCAACAGCTTTAATGGCCCCATCTGGTAGTGTGCAATCATCAGTACAGCTACCTGCATTATTGTGGTCTAGCTGATCAGTTATAGAGCAAAGGGGCAGCAGCATAAGCTTTATACAGAGTATTAATCAGGTACCATATGTGCCACATATCTAACATATGAGACACTAAATGGAATGAGCACTTAGTTTTAAAGGCAGCTATCTAAGATTTATTGAACTGTGACCAGGCAATGATGCTCATAGAACAGCAGATTAGGAATAGCAAGGAAAGAGATACTTCCCACAGAGACAAGCATAACCTTACAGACTTCCAACCCATCTCGTCTCTTCCTCATTCATCCTCTCATGATGGTGTCTGGCCCTCAAGTTCATGAATCAGAGGTTGGGCAGGAGAGGAATTTGAGGAGAAATGAAACAGAAGGGAAGTTGAAAGTGCCTGTTGAAGAGGCAGAAAGCAAGACTAGGCTGCAGGGACAAAAAATGCACAAAACAGTCTGGGAAACAGTTACAATGCAGTGGTTCAACTGTACTAGATGAAGGAAGAATCTGCTGTATAACTTGGCTGCTATTGCAAGAAAAATGAAAATATGTAGTCCTTTAGCACTGTAAATTTTTTTAAAAAACAGACCATCTTAAATTCGGAACTTGACATTCTTCTCATTCTCTAATATGAGCAGTCATCCTTAATAACAGGTATGTAAACTTTTTTTTGTGTGATGTGTCCTTCTCTGGAACAGAATCCATAATGTGATAAAAATCTGTTTCTTAAAATCTGTTTCTTAAATAAGAAGTTAAATAAAGTTAAATAAAGAAGTTAAATAAAAACAGGTATTCTTTCTTTCACGCTACATGCCCCTTTTAAGGGCTCATCTATAAACTTGCCTTGTCTGAAGCAGCTGAATTGGCACAATTCTCAGTTTTACTCATTTAAGGGTACTTACTTTAAACTATTTCTAAGTGTTGTGTAACTTGCTTTATTTTGACTTTTAAACAACCATAGTTAAGCAATAGAAAAATTTTAAGTGCATGTTCTCAAATGTGTTTAAAACCAATAAAATTCTGAGGTTATGATTATCTTAAAAAGACTGCAACTATTATAACTTGAAGTTAAAAAATGACTATGTTTTTAGCAATAAAAAATCCTCACCCACACTAAATGATGTAGCACATAAATTGATCTTTATGTGCAGATACTTATGTAAAATCATACTAATTTTTTAAAACAGCAACCTAATTTTTGGCAAGCTTAAAACTCAGAAAAGAACTCAGAAACTGTATTTTTAAATTCTGACCTCATTGAATTCAGGCGTAAAATTCTCAGAATTTGTATGTATAAAAATATACAGACATAAGTATTGCTTTACAAGCAAGAAGCTTCCATATTTTTATTATCTCTCATTATAGTATCTTTAGCAGTACTCTTTTAAAGGTCATTGACCATTCAGTGTGCTGTTAGCAGGCACTGATCATAGCAGGTACCATTATTCAAACGCCAGACATGGACATGACTTCAGGTTCTTATCTTCACTCCAACTTGCATGGACTTAATTTTTTTTTTTTTCTCAGTGAGGAGCCTTTGTAGCTTTATTCTTCAAAATCCCACTATATAATTTGTCTGCTGAGGTTTTTAAAACCCATAGAAAGGAAACATATTCATAATTTTAAAGATGGAGGGAATGATCTTTTCCTCTCTCTGCCCTCTTTCAGTTGAAGTAACTAACGGAAATTGAAACAGTGAGCTGTATTGCAAAATATCATCTTCATGAGTGAAAACAAGCCTCCTTTCCTCATTTCCTCCCAAGAGAATATCACCAGAAATTTTCACAGGGGAAGATTGTCGCAAAAGACAATACTATACCTTGAAAGGAAAACAAAAAACGTACTGACATAGCTATACACTTGCCCCCATACTGGTGACAGGAATTGAAGTTCTCCTGAGAGTCCTCAATCACAAATGCTCCCTATTAAGAGTCACTTGAGTAGTCTTCATTCCTGCTAAATAGGCAGAACTGGTAGGCTTCCCCACTATAACAGAGATAGATTTTGGCTTAAGTGATAGTCTGTCCAAGGGTGTATTGCTTTCCAAATGTGAAACCAGAATGAAACTTCCCTCAGTCTGCCAAAGCGGTGTTAGACCCCATTTTCTCAAGAAAAATCTGTGTTGCTCAGATCTATTAAAAAATACTTTGAACTTGACTGTGTAACAAAATGCAATTTTTTGGCACAGTCAAGGAAAAAAAAAGATTGTTCTTTTTTAATCATATCCTATTTGTCACAACATATCCAAGTACTTTTTAAAGTAACAGACACTAGCATCAGGCAATCTGGAAACCTGTTCTAAGTATCTTGTGTTTCATCAAAATGTTCCAAAATATTGGAACACAGGTAGCATAAATTTATGCAAAAAAATATTAGTGCTATTTAATGTATTTCAAAACAATGCTTGATTTTTGTCTTTCTACCACTTCTAATAAAATGAAGTATTTTTTTCCTAGTTTCCTTATACATACAAAACTAAACTGACTTCACTTCAGCACTGAAAGCTTCAACAGTTTTAAGAAAAAAATGGTTCCCGTGGAGTTGTTACAGTCCCTATTACCTCCAATAATTGCAGAGTCACTTCGGATTGCATTAGCTAAGGGCTCTCCCTCATCTATTGGTCCAGAGTGATCTGCAGCAGAAAAAATAAAGTGACAGAAAAATAAAAGAGTTTTCATAAAATTCTCACATGGTTACAGCTCATGTACAGCATGTTACAGTGGCAGTAGTGTGGGTCTGTATGAATGCAAAGAAGAACAGTGATGTAAACGATAATTGGCAGAGAAAAAGAGGAAAATGTGAACATTCAGAGAAAAAGACAATAATTTTTAAAACTACTCCTGAGATGTTAAACCATATAGAAATAAAAGAAAACAAAGCAGAACAGAACAAAAAAAAACCCAAACAACAAAACAAAACAAAACAAAACAAAAACAAACAAAAAACCCACAAACAAATTTAACAAGCCCACCAAAACAAAATAGTTGTGATTCAGGTCATGAGTACTCTATTTAGGTTTTGCTTCAGAGATCAGAAGAAGTGATAACCATATGCTACCTGCAAATGAATGCGTTGTTTCACTTGATGTTGAGTCAGCTCCACTTAAAGTACCACAGTTGGATTCAGTGAAGCGTCCCTTTACAATGACGGGGGCTGAGCTGCTGTGGTGCAGTGCAGCCTTCAAAGGAGCAATGTGGTTGAACTGCACTGAAGAGAGACATCCAATAAACCCCTGAGAGTTTGCCTTCATAGTCTCCTCATCTACATCACTGTTTTCTGTTAATCAAAAGGAACAGAGCACAATTAATCATAGTGCAAATGTACAAAATAAAGTGACAGAAGAATAAATGAATAATTAACCTGTGTTCCTCTGAGTATATTTGAGTTACAGCAACATATGTAGATTCACTGAATCCCTTTCTCGTCTGGCTTTAATGAAAAGACAGTCAGATACATTCAATCCTTTATTTTTTTTAACAGACGACAGTTGCTAGTCTACTGAGGGAAATGCTTTTTACTCACTATAACAAGTTCCAAAGCAAAAAAATTCAAATGTAACTGAAATACTTAAATTCAAATATAGTATTTTTTCATTCTGAAAAAAAGTTAAGGCTGAAGCATGCACTCATGAAAAATACATCTTTAATTAGATTTCTTCTCATAAATATATATATTGTTTGTTTATATTCTTTCCACAGATTCATATATCTAGTCTATCATACCACCATCAAGTCTGTCAAAACAAAAACTTTCTGAAGACCTCACTAATGAACTAGTCTGGAGATGGAAAACAGTTTATTTACTCTGACAGTTCTAATTTAAACAAAAACGTAGGAACTACTAATTATTCAAACAGGACTCTTAGAGGAAGCGAGTTTTCAATTTTGTGCAAATAAAGTGGGAATTTCATTTCATTCATTTCCATCTCCAACTTATTCTAGAATGAACTTGTGATCTTTAGAATGGCTACCACAACAATTTTGAATACTTATGTACAATGCACTCTTAAATACAATTAGTTTAACAGTGAAAATAAGGTTAATGTGTTTTGGTAGAATGTTTCAAAATAGAACAGCACCATTTTTCTCAACTACTCTCTGCCTATTGCAGTGATGATGTATTATTAGGCAGATGGATGACAGCCAAAAGTCTGTGCACCTGCACTGATGAGCTGCATAAAATGTTAGATGTTTAACTGCCTCTGTTCTCTCTGTAGCATACAATGCTTCTGATGGTTGTCTCATTGCACTGAAGGACCTGCTAGATCTGAAAGTATTAAGAAAAAGACTAACCTGAGGTGGCAAGGAAGAAAAATGTCTGAAATCCCTTGTGATAAAAATATGTATTTCTAAGTAAGTTCAAAAACTTCGAGTGAAGTATTTCCTATTATTTTCTAGTTTTCTATACAAACCATTTGGTAAACATTGCATGCGTATGATAGAAAAGGAAATCATATATATTAAAACCCTTAGAGTTCACTTGACTCGTTAGAAAATACTACTGGGATAAAGTATTTTTTTTTATTAGATCAAGCAATCTTGCTAGTAAAACTGATAAGGTTTAGGGAAGAGAAACCCTTCTATGCTTTAACGCTTAAGTCAAATTTAAATGACTGAACGTATCACACACAGATATACAAAGAAGTTGTTTATCAGCAACTGTATTTTATAGTAAACTACAGTTATGTATCCTTAAGCATTTTTCTAGCAATTCATTTGCTAAGTGTACATATATTTTTTTTCAGCAAAGACAAAACTACTTCACTTAAAATGCCTTCTTTGAAAATAACTCTAAAAACAAAACACAAACTCAGTAACTCTCTTGACTGAATTCTGCCTCAACTGCTTTTTCTCTGTAAGGCAACACTGGAAGTCAGAAGACATACAGCTCGTAGCAGCAAATATTAAGATAAGAACTATCCAGTCAAAAGACTAGATTTCACATTTCTGCTTTTATGGTGTTGAAGATTTCTGATTTTTTTGTATTCCTGTACAATCTTAACTTGTCTTAAAAATACACAAGTCCGTGATATGTTGGGTGAGCAATGGGCTCACAGGTCAGGCAGAAAGGGTTAGAGTAAACAGGGTTGCATCAGGCTGTGGCCAGTTACCAGTGTGTTTTCCAAGGCTCAATTTTAGGGCTAGTGCTCTTTAATGTTTTTATAAATGATCTGGATGCAAAAGTCAAATGCATATTAAGTAAGTTTGCTGATGATAGTAAATGAGGAGGAACTGTAGACTACCTCAAGAGAGGTCTGGATAGACTAGAGAGCTGGGCAATCACCATCTGTATGAAGTTTAACAAGAACAATTGCCAGATTTTCCACCTGAGATAAGTAATCCCAGTTATACATACAAATTGGGGGGTGAGAGCCTGGAGAGTAGCCCCGTGGGAAGAAAGCTAGTAATTTGTGCTGATGGCAAGTTGCATATGAGTCAACCAAAATCTCCAACTGTGTCCTGAGGTGCATCAAGCACAGCATTGCCAGCTGGTCGAGGGAGGTGTTTGTCCCACTCTGCACTGCACTGGTGCAGCCTCACCTCATGTACTGTGTGCAGTTCTGTACTCCTGAACATAAGAAGGACATCAGACCATTACAGTGTTTCCAGAGGAGGGCAACCAAGATGGTGAAAGGTCTCAAGGGCAAGGCTTATGAGAAGTGGCTGAGGTCATTTGGTTTGTTCAGCTTAGAGACCAGAAGGCTGAGAGGTAACCTCATCACAGTCTACAACTTCCTCAAAGTGGACAGTGAAGGAGGAGGTGGGAGCTGCATAAAAGATCATATTTTACACTAATAAATTTCTATTAAAGGCTTTTCTTAACCAGCTTTAAAAGATTAAAATCATAGTATCATAATTCAGTCATAAAATAGTTTGAGTTGGAAGGGACCTTCAAAGTTCATCTAGTCCAACACCCCTGCAAAGAGCAGGGACATCTTCAACTAGATCAGGTTGCTCAGAGCCCCGTCAGCTCAGAGCCTGGCTTTGAATGTCTTCAGGGATGGGGCATCTATCACTGCTCTGGGCAACCTGTTCCAGCGTTTCACCACCCTCATTATAAAAAATGTCTTCCTTATGTCTACCCTGAATCTACCTTCCTTTAGTTTAAAACCATTACCCCTTGTCTTATCATAACAGGACCTGCTAAAAGGTCTGCCCCCATCTTCCTTATACACCCCTTTGAAGTATTGAAAGGCCAGAATAAGGTGTCCCTGGAGCCTTCTCCTGCCCAGGCTGAACACTGTCACTCTTTCCTCATGGGAGAGGCGTTCCGTTTGCTCATCTCGGTGGGCCCTACTATGGGCCTTCTCTAAAAGGTCCGTGTTTTTCCTGTACTGAGGACTCCAGAGCTGGACACAGTACTCCAAGTGGGGTCTCACCAGAGTGGAGTAGAGGGGCAGAATCATCTCCCTCAACCTGCTGGGCACGATTCTTCTGATGCAGCCCACGATGCGATTGGCCTTCTAGGCTGCAAGCACACATCGCTGGATCATGTCCAATTTTTCATTCACCAGTATCCCCAAGCGCTTCTCCACAGGGCTGCAATCAATCCCTTCATCCCTCAGTCTGTATTGATACCAGGGTTTGCCCGATCCATGGGCAAGAACTTGCACCTGGCCTTGTTGAACCTCATGAGTTTCACATGGGCCTACTTCTTGAGCTTGTCCAGGTCCCTCTGGATGGCATCTCATCCCTCAGGTGTGTCAACTGTACCACTCAGATTGGTGTCATCCACAAACTTGCAAAAGGGCAAAGCAAGACAAGGCAAGGCAAAAAAGGCAAGGCAAGACAGGGCAAGGCAAAAGGGTAAGGCAATGCAGAAGGGCAAGGCAACGCAAAAGGGCAAGGCAAAGCAAGGCTAAAGGCTAAGGCTAAGCAAGGCCAGGAAAAGGGGGAAGGCAAGGGAAAAAAAAAGGAAAAAAAGCAAAGCAAGGAAAGGCAAAGCAACAGGGCAAGACAAGAGAGGTCAAGCAAATAGGGGAAGGCAAGGCAAGGCAAGGCAAAACAGAATAACAAGGCAAGGCAAAAGGGCAAGGCAAGGCAACACAAGGCAAGGTAAGGGAAAAGGCACTCAATCCCACTGTCTGTGCCACCGATGAAGATATTAAACAATACTGGTCCCAGTACAGACCTCTGAGGGACACCACTTGTCACCAGTGTCCATCCAGACATTGTGCCATTGACTACTACTCTCAGGGTGTGACCATCTAGTCAGTTCCTTATCCACTGAACAGACCACTCATCCAATCCATATCTCTCGAGTTTAGAGAGAAGGATGTTATGGGAGACCACACCAAAGCCTTTACAGAAGTCCAGATAGATAGTCCATCATAGAAGGCCATTAGATTGGCCAGGAAATTAAAATTTTACTGTGTTATTACTATATTAATTCTTACATTCATATAGTAGAAAAAGCTGCATAAAGAGAAATGGACCTTGTTTAAACAACTGTTCTTTAGTATGTGCTTCACTGCAGTGCTTTTTTTGAGAGTACTCAGACATTATTGTTTTAAAGGGCTGATTTTCAAATTAACAATTTGAATTATCATTATATTTTTACATATCAGTGGAACACAGTGAGAGTTTTGCAATTCCATGATTCTTTTATTAATACAACTATAATTACTTAAGAAAACTATGCAATTTTTAATAATCCTCAGAAATATTCCCATAAAGATAAAACTAAATTGTTTACTCTTATAATTTCAGAGACAAATAACCCAATAGAAGAAGACAATTTAGCTAGAAATAGAAAAAAGTAATTTGAATACACAGAAATATAGTTTCAAATGTGGGTGCAACATATTTTACTCTTTTAACTTAGGCCTTCTTAAGAGTCTAGTGAAAATTTTATTTTATTTATTACTGAAATAACCAATTTCTACGTTGTTGAAGATGGCCATATTTGGTGTGATATCTTTGTTCAAATGAATTAGCTTAAAATCACACATTCTCTTAAGTTGGTGAAAGCCTATCTTTACTTCAGTTGCCATGGAAAGATTAACAACTCTAACTGAAGAAAAAATCACCCACAGCTCCCCACTCCCATGCTGGGGAAAGCTCTGAAGCTTTAGCCTCAAGAAATATGGCTTTCCTTAGCAGAAGTAATTACTTCCTCAGTGGGTTGCTGTAAAAAGAGAGGTTTCTACAGCCTTCTCACAGTATGGTGTGTTTTGAGAGAAAGTTAACTTAGAAGGAAAACAAAAACCTAAGGAGCCCTTTGGCTTGTATCCTGTGAACTCTGTCGCTGAGTGTGCAGCTTCTCTTCCGTCACAATTTAACCTTCACATATTTTCTGAGTCCCAACACAGCCTAGCTCTCTATTTCATCACAGTGTTGCATAACATAAATTCAGAATTCTTTAAATTGGAAGGCTTAGGTCCTGGGAAGTGAGGAAGAACACAGATTTTTTTTTGTTTGTTTGTTTTTTTTTTAATTTTTTTACTAGCTCAGCAACTCTCAGGTTTGCTTCCAACAAAAAGAACTAAGTTATGTACAACTCCAGAAGAGTTCAAAGAATTACTTAGCCAGCTGAAGATAGTTCTTAGAAAATCCATAGCTTTCTGGCCTGCCTTAAAACTTGTGGGTCTTTCCCCAAGAATGTTTCAAAGTACATATTTCATATTCTGTTACCCCTTCTTCTGTTTAGATTGCTTCAGTGCAGCAGCAAACAGTCATTATTGTTTTCCACTGCCTTCACAAAGTCTCCCTCCATCTCTAAACGTGACTTCACAAGAATCGGAACCCAAAGCAGTCAGATTTACAAAATAAACAGCAACTGTTCAATAGTGTCTCCCCTTTGAAAGCAAGAGATATATAACATATGTTTCCTTCAAGACAGATCCTGTAAATTGAGCCAAATTGGGCAGTGTGCCCCCACAGGTCACTGCAACTCTGTGCTTCACACTATTGTGAAGATGCAAAGCCATCACATAACTGAAGAAACTTCTACCTCTTCACTTCTGTAACAGTGTGGTTTCTTTGGAAGAGACGACATTGGTCCTGATCAAAAGAGACTATTTCCCTAAAAATGTACATTTCATTACATTGCATCAAATAGATTTTTAAGTAAATTGATGCAAGCTTTGATACGGAATTTCATAACAGAGAAAACTAAACCTTTAGTTCTGTACTGCTCATTGGAGTATTGCACTTACATGAATGTGACTGCAATAGGCTACTACACTTCAAAACATTATAAATTCCCAATTCAACTTTATTATCGATTTGCAGGGTTTTGAAATATTTCAAACAATTTTCTTCTAGTAGTTTATATTTCAACTAATATTGCTTTAGAATTAGGCTTAAACAATCATTCTCCTTTTCATTCTCTGTGCAATTCTACACACCAGCTTTCTTCCGGACTGTGAGTTCTATAAAGGAAATCTATATTTCAAAGATAATGCACATCTCTGTTTAGAGGTCCTTAGTTATTTTTCCAGTAAGAAAACAGGTCAGCTACACTGTGAGTTTTCCAAACAATCACAAGTTAGGATTTCTTTTTAAACACTGTAAATATGATCTTTAATGTTAATTATTTGATACATTTTAAGCTACATAACATTTGGTTACCATAATTATAAAAACAATTTTCACTTTATGCATGTTATTATATATTCAAAATTATTTTTCAACCTGTTCTAGGTAACACCCTCAGAATTGAAAGCTACAGACATCTAATTGATGGATAAGGAATTAACTGGATGGTCTCATCCAAATAGTTGCATGCAACAGCTCAATGTCTAAATTGAGATCAGGAACAAGTGGTGTCCCTCAGGGGTCCAGAATGGGATTAGTACTGTTCAGTATCTTTAGTAATGGCATAGGCAGGAGAATGGAGTGCATCCTCAACAAGTCTGTGGGTGACACTAAACTAAGTGGTGCAGTTGATTCACTAAAGGGAAGGGATGCCATCCAGAGGGACCTTGGCAGGCTTGAGGAGTGTGTCAATAAGAAGCTCATCAAGTTCAGCAATGCCAAGTGCAAGGTACTGTACATGGGTTGGTGCGATCCCCAATATCAATACACTGAGGAATGAATGGATTGATATCTGGATCCTGGGCTAAACAAAAAGAAGCATGGTGAGGAAGCTGAGGGAGGTGATTCTTCCCCTCTATTTGACTCCTGTGAGACCCCACCTGGCCTACTGCATCCAACCCTGTTGTTCCCAGCACAAGACAGATATCAACCTGTTAAAGAAGGTCTAGAGGAGGGCCATAAACATAGTCAGAGGGCTGGAACATCTTTCCTATAAAGAAAGGCTTAGAAAGTTGGGGTTGTTCATCCTGGAGAAGAGAAGGCTCCAGGAAGACCTTATTTCAGCCTTGCAATATGTAAAGATAGCTTATAAGAAAGATGAAGAGATATTTTTTACAAGCCTCTGTATGACTGGACAAGGGGTAAGAATTTTAAATTGAAAGAGGTTAGACGTAGATTCAACATAAGGATTTTTTTTTTTTTTTTTTTTGGTGAGTCACTGGAGCAGGTTTCTTTAAAAAGCTGTGGATGCCTCATCGTTGGAAGTGTTCAAAGTCAGATCATAGGAGGCTTTCAGCAATATGATCTAGTGAAAGATGTCGATGTCCCTGCCCATGGCACAGGCGTTGGAACTAGGTGATATTTTAAGGTCCCTTCCAACTGAAACCATTCTGTGCTTCTATGTTCTTACACATCAGCCTATTAAATTAATTGCATTTGAAATATCACATTCAAAAATCTCTCAATTCATACCCTTGCATATCTAATTTTCTAAACAATGATAGGTCAGAAATTGTATTAATTATACTTCTCTTTTGTGACATTGAAATAAAGATTTCATGAAGTCCTTTTTTCTAGCCAAGATTATATATAGGAGAGGGTATATTTGGAACTGGGTTTTGTACATATTCATATGTGCAAGCATGCACACATATGTGTGATAGAAAGAGTTAAACTCTAATTTTTACTCAGAAAAAAGCAGAAAATTAATTTCATACACATTTTGTTTTGGATTTACATTGCTTGAATGTAGACAGAGGTCAGACTTAAACTGGTAGAGACTTACTGCCTCCCACCCAGTGGCATAATGGAATATTTCAGATAATGTTTTGCTTGACAGTGGAAGATTCTTTATGAATACATAACATAAAATTGTTTTTTGATGTAGCAGTGTTTTTTGCCCTCGTAGCCAGGATAGTTTTTCTGGGTCTGTTACAATGACAGAAACATTGATTTACCAAACCTGTTATTTCCAAAGGTACTATACAAAGAGTGGTAGATATATGGATTCTGGACTGGCACCTCAGGTACATAGTACCAAAATTTCTCTAAACTAAACCACATACAACTGAACATAAAGAAAACACTTCTTTGAATTTCTGGTTTAGGGTAGCCACCATATAAATATGAAAATAGTTCCTATAACCTTGGAAGAGTGAGATTACAAAAATATTTTCTATCCTAAATTGAGATGAAAACTAAATTTCTTCTGCCACGTATCACAGTTTTTAAAATTTATTTCTAAAAAAAGCCTTTGTTAATGCTTTAGCATACTTGAAGAGACTTTTAAAGAATGAGAAACAACCACTCCCTTGCATGCCATTTACTGGCATTTACAAACACCAAAGAGTTAGAGGGGGAAGCAGTTAATTTCCCAAATCTTGTTTTAGAAAATGGTTTATAATTTCCATTAAAATTTGCTTGTATTAAAAATAATTAAAGAATTAAAAATAATTGTTTTCAGTAATGGTGATTATCTTTGTTCCATATGAAATTATAAATATTTAAGTTTTATAAAAGATATCACTTGTACTTGGACAATCTTATTTATTCTACACTTAGCTCAAGACCACTGTTGGAAGAGTGAAAGTGATCAGTATAACTACAAAATGGTGAAAACTCATTATAGCCTTAGTCACAAACTATATCACAAACTACACCAGCTCTGTTCTCATATTGTTGTAACAGAAAGTGCTACTAGAGGAAGAACATGAAATGGACCTTGATTTCATATGGGAATGTAACAACACCAACTTGAAATTACTGTAAAAGAAAGAGAAACATCCTTTAACTTTTCACAAGCACTGCATCTTCCTCTATCATTGAGTTTTCTCAATAAGACAAACACAAAAATAATCAGATCTTGTGAATTTTACTTAAGGCTATATTTTTTTAACAAAATTAATGATATAGTATTCTAGGTAGGTAAATTCCATTGAGATCATTGGTACAGAGAAACAGACAGATTTTGATGAATCATCACTAGACAAAATATTTTGTGATAGCTTAACCTGTTTTCAAAAAAGTAACTACAACGAAGTTTTCTTGATGTCACTTTGTCCCTAACTGCTTACATCAAAATCTAGTTACAGAAAGTTTTTCGAATATGGTACACAATTAATAGTGTTATATGATATTTCTGTATTATTTCATAGTGATTTTCATTCTGAGAGTAAAAAAAAAAAAAAAAAAGGCTGTTTCATAATGCTTGATTGCAAAATGAGAGTAAGAAGTGTGAAATTATTTTTAATGGAACCTGGTTGATCATTTTTCAGGAAGTACTTAACATAATTGCATTTGTATTTTAAAAATACTGAAGTTTCTACCTTGATTTTGAATCAGTGTCCAATTAAATCCAAGACAACAAATGTCTTTCAATGAGATTAGGGTTATTATTTTTTATGTGCCATGATAACATTTTGATTTATGATTTAGAAAACCCTGTTGTGTTCCACTTACCTAAAATCTTGCCAAGTGTGAGAGACTTGATTGCGTTGAATTCTGTGCCTGAAGACAGAACAAACTTCATTCGTTCGTTCTGGTTAACCTGCAGAATGGTGCAATGAAGAACAAAGTAGAGTAATGGGAGAGATGTTAGTCAAAGCTTGTAAAAAAAAAGAAGATAATACCAAGGTTAAAAATAAAAGGAGCTGAGGAAGGCATTTGTTAATTACATCATAGAAACTAATTGAGAAATAGATGATCAGCTTCCTCAGATCACTGATGATAGCTGTGACACTGAAGTATCCCACTTAATGAGCCTTTCTATAACTTATTGGTTTGGTTTACTCATTCTTTTCCATCTATAAGACCAATAAAAATTCTAAACTTTCAAAAACATGAAAAAGTCTCTATTAATTAAAAAAGGCGCTCAACGTTTAGTTCACAAAGATCAAATATTATGTAAATGTCCTGCCTCCCAGGGTACCTCTAGAACTACTTGTCTTCAAGCCTTGTGCCTATACCTAATTAAGCACACTCAGCTTTAGCCTCAAAATATTAACTTATCACAGACAGATTTTTTTTAATTTTAATCTAAAAAATTAAGAGTTATTTATATGTTTGTATCTACTATTAGCAGAAGTAGTATTGCTGGTTTATCATCAATTTTTCAAAAAAAAAATAACAATATTTTCCTTAATAGTCATATTCTTTTGATGTAAAAAGGAACAAAGAAAATTAGACAAATAGACTTAATTTATTATCCAGATGGTAATATATTTGTACTGTAGCTTCATATGCAATTTGAAATTAAAAACAAAAGGCAGGACCAACTCAGATGACATCAGTCATATACATTTCAAAAATTGTGACACCAAAGTGATTGCTTAATATAGAGTTTCACTGTGTATTATAAGTCTGATAGCAGTTACTTTATTTACTTGAAATATTAAAACACAGTTTTATTTTTTATTTGGGGTAATCACCTTGTAACAATTTTCTTCATTTTGCTTTGGATCTTCTATTTTTATGATAATCGCCTTTTTTTTTGTTGTTGTTGTTGTTTTTTTTTTGTTGTTGTTTTTTTGTTTTTGTCTTAATTACCTCTACAAAGAGTATTTCCTCCTCTCTGTTAATCTTCACATGTTGCAGTTGTCCATCAGCCATGTTTTTGATATTGATGCTGAAGATGTCAGGATCTTGATGGCTATCTAGCTTATACCTGATTTGTAAAGTTCCTGCAGGGAGAAATAGAGCGAAAGGTATAGTACACTACATACACAATGGGCAGTGTAAATCATATACGACACCTCCTGCTTCACAGGTGCATTTGAAGAACAAAACATATATATGATTTATTTAAGTAATTGACTACAAGAAATTGACGTGAGAAATGAAAGAAGGCAACAGGATAAGTAGTATCAATGTTAGAAGTAGGATGCAGTGGCAGATATAGCCATAAACTGTCACAAATCTGAATAATTAGTTAAAATTTGTGATTAAATTTTAGTAAGTACCTTTATAATTAATCTGAGAAAGATTTGATCTGGTAGCTCATAACGATGTGACTTCTCAAATAAAACCAGTACCTTACAAGTACTGTTCTTGATTACTGTTTACACTGTCCACTCCCAGCATACTGTCTATACACATATCACCACGCAGAGACCCATTCACAGCAGAACATAAAGCTAGCCTGCTTTCCTTGTAAGAGATTCTCTCCCAGCTATAGATGGACTACAGCTTTCTACTCATCCTTTGGAAAGGAACACTCAGACCAGACCCAGGACAGCCATGAGTAAAATGTGTTTCACCTTACATGATGGGAAGTATGCTAGAGTTATTCTAGACCCAAATCTGTATCTGCGAAAGCACAGAAACTTCTCTGAGCTTAGAAACACTGTGACTGCAAAGAGTCTTTGGTTTTTTTTAAAATGAACAAACGAACAAACAAAAAAAAAACCCAACAATTATCTATTCAGAGAAGAAAGAATGAAAAAGAAAGATCCAACTAACGTTTAATGTTCAGCTTAAATGGAAAAATCAATTACAGTATAAGTATTTTCATAGGTATATAAGTAGCTTATGAAATTAGTTGAAAGAAATGACATCTGATTAATTTGGAAAATGTATAATGTACTTTCAAGTGTAGTTTATTTCATTATTTATCATGAGGATGGCAATTAATATGCTGCTTAAGTAGTAGACAGATCAGATGCATTTTGAGTTTCCTTTCAATGTTTTATAAAATTAATTCAAAACATTTTACTACATTTCTAAAAGACTTCCAGAAATAGTTTTGCCAACATGATTAAACAAAACAAAACAAAACAACACAAAACAAAACAAAACAAAACAATAACAATAACAATAACAATAACAAAAACCAACCAACCCCCACAAAAAACCAAACCAGTCATAAAAGGTGAAGTTACAGTAGGAGAAATGTTTTTCATGTGGAGAGCATTCCTTGGTGCAGCTGAAAAATAAATATATACCATTTAAAGCAACAGTCAGACAATGTTCAGGCCTGGGAATCAGAGTGAATCTGAGCTGGCAGCTATGATCTATCCCAGCACTCACCGTTTCTGGTAAGAATGACTGAGAGGTACTCCTTGTAGAAGGAGCTGACGTAAAGCAGTAAGCTTGGTGTCCGTGTTGTTCGGAAGGCAAATGTAATTGCTTCCCTGTTCAGTGTCATGTCAGCATAGAAGGAAGAAGCATGTGAACTAGAATTTTTAGCTACCGCGTAGTATTCTTGAAAATTGTAAGTCACGGAAGTGCCAGTCCCAAAATAGGCAGAGATCTCTGAAACAAAAAGCAATTCAGTTTTTAAATATCACGCAAAACAAGACTAAAGCTCCAGAGAACAGAAAAAATATATTCTTAACTGTTGTGATAAAGCTGAAAAAGAAATTTAAGTGGAACTAGTATTTAGACCTACAGAGAAAAATAAGACCCAGTCTGGGCTAGAGAAAAATCCCAGTTAGTCTTGTGTCTCAAATATCTGTTGCACGAAGGAGTGTTTCTTTTATCTAATTTCAAACATGCTTTTTGCTTTCTTTCTGTTTACCCTTCTTCTCAAGCCCAACATATCCTTTCTTGTATGTGTACTGCTCCTACACAAGAAAGGGTGCAGCAGCTTCGTTAAGCTTGGTTAAGCTTGGCCACACCTGAAACATGTATGTGGGAAAAGAGACTGGTCAGGTGAGAGAAAGAAAAGAAGACTACAAATGGGGTTATTGTCTTCTTATAGATGAATTGCTTATAAAAGGCCTCTGTATTTCTGATATATGTCACAGCCATTTTGTGTTAAAAGTAACTGTCTTAGACTGTCCTATTTTCACAGACAATCTCCACATTTCATGAAAAAAACTAGAAATTTCTGTAATCTGGCTCAGTATCTTTGACAGAAGGTGACTGAAGGTTATTACTATAGGTCATCTCACAATTTCAGCAACAAGTGCCACTCTGCCCTGCAGATAAATAAACGTGGAGTGTGACCATTAGTCTCTTCTGTTGGCATAGGAGGAGGAAAGTATCATACCTTACTCAGTGGCATTAGCTCGACAATGATAGATATGATGGACTTCACACAAGTCCTTGTAGAGGCAGCGATGACTGGCTGGATGTGCTCACTAATTTAGAGGAACATGGAGTGTCTGCATTTAAGCCACTGAGTACTTTGCAGGATGTATTTAGTACATGGAGGAAATAAAGCAAATAATTTTTAGTAGATCAGAATTACCAAAAGTTCTAGATAAACTTCTATTGTTAAAATTCAAACTTGGCAGCTTGTGATCATCTACTGGTATGACACCATCACCAAAGAACTCCTTTAAAATGGCTGAAAACATGGGCTCAGTCCTGTCTGATAATCTCACTTTCTTCTTACATTAAAAAGAAGCTTAAAGTTCGTATGCTTCTTGGTTTGTTTTCTAAATTTAGTCTTAATTTTGCTATTAAGACTTGAAAGAAAAAAAAATACAAAAGTTTATTCAAAAATATTTGGTTCCTAGCTTTAGTAGAATGCAAAATAAATAAAAATCAAAATAATTGTGCGATTTTAAAGAAAAGAAGCTGATACTCTCAGATAATGTGGTTTCTGCTTTTAATACTATAAGTTGAACATACCTCTGGAAGACAGTGTTTAACAAAACTCACAGTTACTGAACAAATTTGGCTGAATATTTCATTATGTTAAGTAAAGCACAAGTATTTTGCAAGCATTTAAACATATCTTTAAAGACTTCTAAAGATCTTGATCTGGACTGTATTGTCCTGTTTTCAATAATTGATAAAGCTAAAAGACATTCTTACCTTTCTTACAGAATGGTCCAGCATAGGCAGAGAAAGTGCAGTCACAGGAGAATCCACTGTATTTCTCTCTACATTTTCCATCATTGTGACATAGGTTACCATAGCTGCTACAATGTCCAGGACAGCCTGGTTCAACTCCTGGAGTCATCTTTGCTCTCTCTTCCAGGTCAAGGGCCATTCCATTCAACTGTAATGAACGGATACATCCCAAAAATCCTTTCTGCCTGGATGCTGTCCCACCTGAAATAAATCCATGTGAGCATTTAAAAATTTAAAAGAATTGAAGTGTAAAAACATATTTTTTACAGCCTCTGAACAGTCTTCTATGAATTTCCAAGATACAAGCTTATGCACTTGAAAATATTTATTAATAGCTTTAAAAGCATATCTGATTTCTTTTTTTTGTCAAGTAATTAGAGCGACCACTTGAACCTTTAATGGGAACCAAGGATTTTGCACAGTAAGATATCAAGCAATGATGCATATTTCTGTTAATTCAGAAAGCAGTAACACACAGAAATTAAGTGCTTGTTTTGTTTTATTTTGTTTGTGGGTTGTTTGTTTTTTTTTTTTTTTTTAATTTTTAATTTATATAGAGAGGACGGGAGAGAAGAGGGAGAGGGAAAGGGAGAGGGAGAGGGAGAGGCAGAGGGAGAGGGAGAGGGAGAGGGAGAGGGAGAGGGAGAGGGAGAGGGAGAGGGAGAGGAGATAGAGTGTTTTAATCTGAGGAGATCACAGTCCTAGTATGTTATTAACTGAATGATGGATAACTATGACAGGTACTCTGTATATGAATTGAACTCCGCAGAGTGCCTCTGCTGGTGTCGTTCTTAGGCCACTGTATGTCTAATTTTTCTCTAAATCCTTTCACTGGCTTGAGTAGACAAGCCTGAGTCTGTATGAGTGGGCTGTCACTGGAAGCCGTCAAACAGTAAGTTTCATTATTCCCTCCACTGAAGAAAATTATATTTAACTCTAGAGATTAAAATATCTAATAAATAATTGGGAGTTATAAATAGTTGCATTATGCTAAGGACTGGTTTAATTCTAACCCCAAAAACCTAGAGACTGTATAGACTCACATGACATTATTGCAGTTGCAGAAACAGATTACTTAAAACAAACAAACAAACAAACAAACAAACAAACAAAAAAACAAAAACAAACAAACAAAAAAAACCAACTTGCTGCAGTTATAACAAACTCTTACAAATTATATCCAGGAAATGTTTAACACAAGTGATTCGAATTAATTACTATCATTTATCATGTAGCACTTTGAAAACACTGTTTTGACTGAATAAACAAATGTCATTTTTATTAGTCCCGCTCCAAATTTTTTCAAAATAATTGTACAAACTCATAAAGGATTTCAAGGTACACAGTACTGTAGTGAAAGGTATTTCCTTTTACTCCCAAGACCTTCAAGAACTTTCATAGAGGAAAAAAACCCACAATATCAGAAGAAAAACAACAGATTCACTCTTCTAACACAATAATTTACCTGAACATTGTCTGAAGGAAACAAGCTAGACAGCTTGCTTGTAGATCAATCAAAACAGGTTTAAAATTGTCAGTTCCATACAGGAGATGGATGTGTATAAATTTAGTAGAATTTGTCATATTATGTGACAAAATATCACTCTGTTCAACGAATGGTCAATTACTTCATAAAAAATTGCCAGAAAGTGAAACTGTCAATATAGGTTAGTACAGTAGTACATTGTTTGGGAGAAATGTTAGAAGAACCAGAGATCAATTAATAGTCAAAATCATTAGAAAACTGATTACACTTGATATTATCATAAACTGTAGAATTAGACAGTGTTTTAGTCTTGTTTCACAGATTAGTTCAAACTGATCTAATTTCGACTGCTCACATAATAGCACTTATATGTTAAGTTAGAAGACAGCAATGTAATTTATTGTGGTAGAGTAATCAGAAATCTTCTAGTCCTTAATAGTTATAGTCCACTAGTGTAAATACAAATTAATTTTAAGACTTGTCCTAACTCCACTATAGCTAATACCTAGGATATCTTCTTTGTTATAGAATCCTCTTCTGTGATTTAATCAAAATATAAAACTCTTCAATGCTTGGTTTAGGTTCCACCTTCTACCCTTGATGCCTTTAGAAGCACAGGTCAGAATTCCAATCCCAGAATACAAGGGTTTCCTCCCATTTAACTTTTTCATAAGGATTCACCGTTTCTGTGGCTACAGTTTCAGAACACTACTCCTCATAACTGTTATCCTCCTTCACGCACAACAACTAAAACATATATTCATTTCATATAGTGTGTCTCACAGCAAATCTGTATAAAGTTCTGCATAAAATTAGGGCAAACTTTACTTGCTGTTATACTATATACCATACACATTCACCAGAAACTAATAAATTAATAATAGGACAATATTACAGGAAGACCACTGTCGTGTAAATATCATAGTTCTACACAGGTCTATGTAACAGCTAATTTTTTTTTTTTTTTTTCTTATTCCATTTCTACTTTCCCAGTGTTTTACTGGAATACATTAGTGTTGTATTTGCAAAAGTATAAAGGCAGAAATATCCCATTAAATCTTTTTCCATTTAAGCTTTCACAACTTAAACAGAACCAACCAGAGATCTGGATTTTTCATTGTTGTGTGAAAGCAAACAATTTTCTTGTTTCCAATGCTAAGTAAACAGTCTGGTTATTTCATTAAATGTGTCAGCAAAAAGCAGAGGAGGAGATCACAGATTCATAGATTCACAAAATTGTTTGGATTGGAAGGGCCCTTTAAAGATTATCTAGTCCAGCTGCCATAGCCAGGGATATCTTTCATTAGACCAGGTTGCACAAAGCCCTCTCCAACCTGACCTTTAACACCTCCGATCTTGGACCATTCACACGTTTTCTGCACAATCTGAGAAACTGTGGATGAAGAGAGACAATGAAATTTTCCTGAAGTTAAAAAAAGTAACACATCTTCCCTTAGCAGATGACATGCTCTTAAAAAAAATCATGCATATGGAGATCCTTTTGTTGTTCTTCAAACAAGCCTCAAAAGAAGAAAACTTTGATTGAAAACTTGTTCAATAATATCTATAGGCTAAGGCATCGAATTTGTAATCTCAAAGTAGAACTACATCTCCATGGATTTTTCACAAAGGCTCTCACCTCATGCAAACTGTTTTCAGAAGATCTAGTTACCATGTAATCTTTTTTTTTTTCCTTTTTAATTTTTTTTCCCTTTTCATGTTTTTGTGATGAAAACTAGGAAAGATTTTGTTAAATGAGTGCATACCTACAAAAAGCTGGCTGTTGAGCTGCAAGCGAATATGCCCATCAGGTGGAGCACTGTGAGACCTTTGAGGAAGCTGATCTACTTGTAAGGATGCCTCTTTGATATTTCGTTCAGCCTTCACATAATGCCACTGGTTGTCATTTAAGGAAGTGAGTGATTGCACTGTTACTTCACTAGGTCCATTTCCAACATCGAATGAAAAAATCACTTTGGACGGAGCTAGAAAGACGACAGTAATAAAGGACATTCAAATTATTTCATAGTTATTTGGGTGACAAAATCATTAAGTGGCACAACAAGGTACTTCAAAGTCTAGTCTACTAGTTCATGGAATAAGACTGATTATTTTAGGAGAAAAGTTTACTTCATTGGGCTATCCCCCAAGTTCATTCTTTTCACTCACTGACAGTGGGAGCAGTCATTTGCCAACAGCATGACAAACTCTTTAGAAAACCCTAGAAATCACAGTAGTCAAGAAACAAAGAAAAGTGTTGGCTTTGTTATTTTTCAGTTTGGATTGAAAACTTATCCCGCTTACATGCTAATTGGTTACTATTGTTAACCATACTTAATTATTCACCACTATAAGCCAATCGACATCTTCTATGGTCTATTCACACATCTCCACAAAGATCAGAGGACAAATGTTGATGTAGTTTATAAGACTATGTGTACAGTAAATTAAATCAGATCATTAGTTAAGCAACTTTCACATTAAATGGTTTTATAGTTTGCTTAGAAAATCATAACTGAATCTTTGTAGGTCAAATTAATAAGATGAGGAATATGCCAGAAATTTAAGATCTGAAAATTATTAATGTTCTTTCTGAAACTGTTTCTTCCACTTATTTAAGGATGATCATGTATGAAAATAAGTAATCCCTAAAGTACGGATTAGTAGCATTTTGAATTATCAAGGATTTGATTAAAGGACTAGAGTTCTGAGAAAATTCCATGAATCCAAGATAAAGGTTCCCATTCATGTCATTGAAATCTGAGGGAAAAGCAAAACGAACAGAAGTAGTCAAGGGAAATAAATCAACTTGAAACAACATTTTCAAAATGTGAATTTACTGATTAAATATATATATATATATTTATTTGCTTTTCAGTTTTTGAAGATATACTGGACTTTTTATCACATACAGATCCACTTTGGCCAACCTTTAGCCTGAGTAATGCCACATGCTTCAATCCCTTATGCCCTGAATCTGATTGCTATAAAGTATTTTTCTATGACAGTTGAACCTGCGAGAGAAAAGTAAAACGATAAAAACACAAAGCATTTGTCTTTCCAAATAAAATAAGGTATTGTGTGCAATTTTTAAATAGAACATTCTCTGTAATAAATTACCTCTTCTGCTTAAAATTCAACAGTGTTTTATGAAATAATAGTAAATAACTGATGTTTAAAACTAGTTCCTCAGTAAAATGAATGTTAGGCTAAATTTGTTTCATTTGAACAAAGTTGAGAGCTCAGCACACACAGTAAGAGAACAAAAGCAACAGAAACTCCATGTGATTGGGTAAGAGAATTTCTGCTGAATGTTACCTTCTGTAGGGAGGCCTTTGTAATCCTCTGGATACTGTTGGAGTGAAGCCTGAAAACACAAATTCTTTTTTGAACTCACTGAATGTGCCTATTAAACAGCATATCAGAATGAGAGATCTGATAATTAATGTTACTGTTTAGATTTTAAAGGCAAGAAAACACGTACTAAAGATTTTGAAATAACCACTGAAATAACGAATTGTGTTAGTACCATTAAAAAACTGATACAATCTTGAAAAAAAGGAAACCAAGCCTAGAAGTTCCAGAAATGAAGGTCTAGGTAACAAGGATCACTCTATAGTCATCCGTTGGAGTGCCTGGAGATTGACCAGAATATGTCAGAAAAAGTAAAAAAAAAAAAAAAATAAATCACTAAATGTTCTATAATATTTTAAATAATTCTGCTAACGTCAATGACACTGCAAATTTGGAAGAAATTTGGCAATTACAAACACAGTGGCCAATCCACCTGTAGGAGGTATGCCACAGGACACAGAGAGATGCTGAATGAGTTCTAAAATTTGTCCTCTTGCAACAAAAGACAGAGGAAAAGTACACCCAGGAGATCTCTTCTGGTGCAAAAATAATTCATGGGTCCTATCCACCTTGGTATTACTAAAAAAAAATTCCAGACATTGCAGGGACTTTTGTGGCCCTAATGCATTCAAACATAGTCATAGCACAGCTATAGATTGGCAAAGTGGAGCGGAAGATGCAACTGATGGCAATCATGGAAAACGGTCAGTGGCTGCAGTGGTTAAAATGACTAACAGAAAGCACAGTCATTGAGAACCATCCAGGGTATTGGGGCTGAGCATCACATGCAGAAGCAGAAAGTGACTATCAAGTAGTATGCTACAGAAAATGAACGCCAAACACTTTCCATATAGGAAGCAACTGAATTTCACTTATCGTGGACAATAAGATGTGAATTTGGGCAGACAAAGGCCAACAGCAGTGGTATATTGGACTCTTCAGAACTATTTCCAAAGCAACTACAGAAGACCATCCAAATCGACACACTATAGTGTTCCAATCCTACCATAAATTTTGATTTAACTCTGTGCTTCTAAATAGGAAACAATCCTCCAGTGAGCACTCAGATCATATAAAATAGTTACTCAGACTTTCAGCTAGAGGATGTAACCTGGAGTCATAGAAGTATTTAATAGAATGTACTTCTCAGAGCTGAATCATCATTGTTGATTTCAATAACTGCTTCTGCAGAAGATTACAGGAACTCAGGCAAAAATTCGAAGACGTAAGGATTTTATAATTTTGTGGAAAAAATAAAAGATCAAGTATCTTCTTTAAGACAATTTACTTCTTTTGTGTTTTAAAATAAGTTAGGGTGCATACCTCTATTTTTGCAATAACTTTCTAGAATATAATACACAGATGCACTATAGTATTTACAGTCTCTCAAAACAAAACAAACAGCACTAAATCTCACATTTCCTGTCAAGATTCTCGATCTGACACATGTGCTTTGGCATAGTTAGACTTAACGTTCTAAAAATCATTATTTCATTAAAAAACGAAATAGATATAAAGCTTGAGAGCAATCAATAAAATGTTAAGAAAAATCATTGAGTTTGCCGGTATGGAATGCCAAATATTAATGACATAATGAGTTTTAAACCATTTTGAACACATCCTCATCTTAAACAATGACACCTGACATTTTCATTATTGTTATTTATTACACAAATCAAACAAAGAAACTGATTTATGTGGAAATATTAACAGAATACGAAGTGTATGTTGGTGATTTACATTCATATCTATTATAAGGAATATATGATGATGAAATCTCAGTGATTCTATAAAATATGAAATGCTCGAGGTGTTTTTTTTTTTTTTTTCAAAAGAGGTACTTGTGATGGCAATGCATATTGGTTTTTTTCTGACCAATATTACCTCCAGTGCAAACAAACAGTCTCCATTACAAACAATCCCACATATGACACTCGACAAAGAGTAGGTCTCCCTATTGAATGAATTAGGAAGTTTCTGGAAGTGAAGAAATATCTCTACATGCTACAAGATAATGGATAAACTTTTTTTTTTTTTTTTTATGCTAAAAATACAGACTAATTCAGCCTTTCACTTTCTTTCATGCCTCACTAACCACAAGTCATACAAAAACCGTAAGTATACAGTAGCTTTGTATCTTGTGAATAAATGTGACAAGTGATATGTATTTGCCTGTAAAATATTCTGAGAAAAGGGTTATGGTGTTGTGCCAATTGTCTAAATAAATTTAGTTTGCAGAAGCATTCTTTTAAAGTTTCCATGATTTAACTGTTTATGTTGAAAATGGAAAATCATGTATCACCCAAGAATATCACCATTGCTTCAGAGACTATCCAGTGAAGTGCTGACACAGTATGCTTTCTGTATTGTGTGGCAGTGAGATTATAATATGCTTTCAGCTGTTCACAGAACTTTAACAGAAGGTAGTGCATATTCTTGATAAACATGGCAAAAACACTGTTGAAAACAGCATATCTTTCAAATACAGCACTACTGTTTGAGATAACACAAACAAAATTGATTAAGCATTACTCAGTATTTTATAATTAAACTCCCTACAGTAGAACACAGTAGGTGTTTTCCTGCTTGTTTCAACAACCTAAGACATTAGTGTTGGCCAAAAAACTAAGCAGGCCGAACATTTAACTTCTTAAGCAGAATAAATTCTATATTAATATTTTGTAATATGTCATATATATATATATTTATTTTTACTCTTGTCTGGAAGATAATTGAGTGTGATAACACAATGGATTCGCAAAAAAAATTAGGAACTGCCTAATCTCAAGCAAAAATAGATCTAAAAAGCTCTCAGAGGTACCTGTCAAGTATAAGACTTTTCAGCTGATGTGACATTTGAAATGGACCCAAAAGTTTTTTGAAACAATACCTCATAATTTTAAATATTTTCCCTTTTAATAAAGAACAACTTAACACTAAAACATTCAGTCAATTAAGATAAAGCTTTCATTCTACATTAATCATCTTACCGAACTTAGTGAGATATTTAATTTTCTCTCATGCAACAAAAATGTATTCATGTGAAAAAGTCTAAAGACTTGGGTATGTACACAGAAAATTAAAAACAAACAAACAAACAAGGAAAACCGACAAACCAGAAAAATAATTATGAGAATGTGTGACTAAGCTAGGATATTGTGCCACAAAAGCTCTGAGTCACACGTTGTGATTAAGTGAATCTTTCAACAGTCACATGTTATACCTGGCCTTAAAATTTGGAAGGAGACAATTTGGTAATAGGGATGCAGTGATCAAGGAAAGGAGGAACAGTCTGAACAGTTAGAGACTGGTTGCTGTGTATTTATATTGAGAGCCCTCTGGGACAGAAATTATCTTTGAATATGTGTTGTCTCAGTGCTAGGATTTTTGAGGGAATGATAAAGGTCCAATAGCAGTCATAACAGTAATAAAACCAGGGAATAGTTTTAAAATATCCTCCCTTTAAGTTAATTGTAAATTAATCCAACTGAAAGTTAATAATAATACAACAACAATAATAATAATAACAACCACAATCATTCATGTTACTTACAGTATAATTCTATCCTTATGAAGTCTTGAATTCCAAGGTTTTCTAAAAACACTCCTGAGGAAGCAGTAGTTTTAAAGAAAAATGAGACATCTGCACTGAGTTCTCCGTGGAAGGTGGGGAAATGCAGGTAGGATGTCTCTGTGTTGAAAGATGCTGAATTCCAAAATGTTCCTGGTTGTCAAAATGAAAGATTAAGTGATAGATACAATGTGACCTAATATTGACAGTGTAAATTCTATAAACCATTATTAGAAGGAAGTGCCCAGGTCTAGATGGGATTGCAAAGTTCAGAGAGTCTAACTTCCACAGAAGTTTCCTGCTTAGTCCACAAAATGAAAAGTGGGGGTTCTTGGAGGCACAGAAAAGTGATTAATCAAGAGTAATTTAGGTCCTTGGTACAAATAAACAAAGACCAATTAATGGGAAATAAATGCCTTTCCTCTTAGCTAGACAGTCTATTTAGGGCCTGATGTATCCTTTTATGAAGCCAACAAACATAGCAGCTTTGAATTAAGCACTATACCTACATTAGCTTGTACAAACTATAACTGTAAGTGTTGGTTGCTATATTTCTCACATAACAGTCTTGCTATTGTTGTAGAACAGTGAATTTTTTACCAGATGTAGGATACAGCTCCTAGTAGTTACTGTGGAAGGAATTAAAAAAAAAATAAATAATAAATCATCTTTTATGAAGGTATCTTTTCCTGTCATTGATTGCAGTTTAGAAATGTATATGCATTCTTACTTGCATGATAAATCTAATGTAAGTCATTGTTATGCAAAAAAGTTTACACGATCAAATATAAATATTTTGCTGGTTAGATTTTTCTTTAAGCTATAATTTAATAATAATTAGCTATTTTTTGTTCTTTATTATTAAAATCCTCATGTAAAATCTCTCATAATAAACTCTTCTAATAAGAACATAATCTGCATTTATGGTGTTCAACTAGAAGTACCTCGTTATCATTGCTGAATACTTAGAGTTGTATCTATATTTGTTTACTAAGCTATATTGCTTTCTAAATCAAATGAGGCATTCAATACCTTCTTACCTAATTGAACAAGGCTGTTGCACATTCTACTGACAATGCTGTGATCTGGGTCTAAATACTACACAGAACTTTGGTTTTTGCTCCAAGCATTCTCTGTTTTTAAGGGTGGGGAAGGGGAGGGAAGGGAGGGAGGAAGGGAGGAAGAGGGGAAGAAAGGGAGGAAGAGGGGAAGAGGGGAAGGAAGGGAGGAAGATAGGAAGGGAGGAAGGGAGGAAGGGAGGAAGGGAGGAAGGGAGGAAGAAAGAGGGGAAGGAAAGGAGGAAGGGAGGAAGGAAGGGAGGAAGATAGGAAGGGAGGGAGGAAGGAAGGAAGGGAGGGAGGAAGGAAGGAAGGGAGGGAGGAAGGAAGGGAGGAAGGAAGGGAGGAAAGAAGGGAGGAAGGAAGGGAGGAAGGAAGGAAGGAAGGAAGGGAGGAATGAGGGAAGGAAAGAAGGAAGGAAAGAATTTCTC
The DNA here is from genome assembly GCF_036013475.1 of Columba livia. Taxonomy (NCBI): domain Eukaryota; kingdom Metazoa; phylum Chordata; class Aves; order Columbiformes; family Columbidae; genus Columba; species Columba livia. The sequence continues at coordinate 50,817,727 of NC_088642.1, read as the reverse complement.
TCTTATCTGAAAAACTGAACTCTATGATAGAGTGTACACAAACACCTGGTCCACAGCCTAATGAAGTAAAGTCAAAGTCCATTCACTCATTCCTCCTTACTTTTTAGCAGAGTTTTAATCATGGTTCGGATCTCACACTTAGAAAAGCAGCACAGCAGAATATTCCTGTGTATTCTGGCAATTGCTTGTCTCAACATTCAGCACTTGGGAGTACTGCCAGCCATCACAAGTTAGAGCAGCCATCAGGACAACTTTAATGTGGTAGGGCAGAGCTGTGAACAGATGGCCTAGGTTGGGAGAGGAAAGCATAGTTTTTGCACCTTGCTCTCCTCTGCTGACTGTTGGGTTCCAAGGACTTATCATCCTGTGCAAACTGCTGTCAGCCAAAGGCAGCGGCCTTACATTTTGGGATCAATTTTAAGCCCATGCTGCTCAGCTATTTCAGGTCATGGTTCCCACAGAGCAAACTTAACCACAGTTATGATTCAAGTATATAACAGCTGTTTAGAAAACAATGGGCTGGCTGTTACCAGTAATTCAAACACAATAGGAAGTTTAATACTAGTAATTTATACAAAATCGGTAAAACACTGTGAGCAATTAGAAGACAATAGCAGTAGTAACAGTCCAGTAGAGTAATGATACAATTAGCTTCAATGAAGCATTTGAATGAACTTCGTAAATCAGAATGGAGTCTTTGAGAGAGGGTAGGGACAGGAAGTTTTATTAATCCTCTCTTCATTTCCTGTCTTATCTAGCTGCTCTTTTTCTCAGCTCTGGAAATTGTGTGATTTATGAATGTTAAGCTACTGTACCAATAAAGCAGGTTAAATATAGATCTAGCTAAAGTATACTATGAAGTATCTTATGCTGTCATAAATCAGGGTGGGAAAATAATTTCTTTACTTCACAGTATCTGGCTCACAATTTCCTACTTAGTTTCTGGAACTGGCAAACACTATGTGCTTAGAAAATCAATAATATTTAGCATTTTATCTGAGTAGTAACACTGCTGACTTCCTATAGTTAAAACAAACAAACAAACAAACAAAAAACAGACAAACAAAACATCCTGTTTGCTATAAACAAAACAGTGGCATATATATATTGCAAAAATTACTTAAGTTTTTGGCATATATCAACTACTCTTACCAACTTGTAAAGTGAAATAGGGACAAATGAGTACAAGACAAATAAATGAGCTATTTTAATGTTCCAAAGATAGCAAAAGTGACTCTCAAATGTGCAACAGGAAATCGTAACTCTTCAAGTTTTTAATCAAAATTGAAATTTGTTTGTTATTTATATAAATTCTTCTTGACATCTCTAAGTGTTGCATCATTCATTCTAAAAGTGGAAACTCCAGCAGGGGCAGTGGGTGCTGAGGCAGAGAAAATAAAGATTCTTATGTTGTTGAACAACGATTTCTGTACTTTTTTTTTACTAGTTTTCACTCTCCCTCCCAAAAAAAACCCAATTCTCTAATTGACATGTCATAAAATACTACTCATCTGTTACAGAATGACATAGCTAAGGTACACTGTTAGCCTGTAGGTTCTAGTTGTGTTGTCAAAGCAGATATAGTCTTTGTGAAGATGACATGTAATGCATCTTTCATGTTTCCCATATTGTCCCTTAGAGGGATTTTGTGAAAGACTCGATAGATACAAAGAGAGCTTCCAGAACAGAAAGGTCATGTCTGTGAGAGCCAGCCTCTGGTCTCTGGTACCTGGGCATGATCTTGGAATTTAACTGGAACATCACTATGATCAGATTATAACCACATAGCAGTAGTTGTGGAGAAGGTTAATACTGTGGAAAGCATGCTCATTGTAAATTGCATATTCCATTAGCATGTCTGATCTGTACCACTGGGTTATCTGATCTTAGCTAAACTACCAGTAGGCAATCAGGATTTTGCTTTTTGTCTTGGGTCTGCTTCTTCTCATCTGGTGTCTTAAACTGATCTTTAAATTGTATGATCATCTATAATTTGCATCCTAATTGTTTTGTTTGTTTATTCTGTTTGGGTTGGGTTTTTGGTTTTTGGGTTTGGTACTTTTGTTTTGGTGTGTGTGTATTGGGGGGTGGGTGGGTGGTGGGGTGGTGGTGCTTCACTTTATCACTGTGCAAAACCAATCAGGAAAATTATCACTACCTATTACATGTTCTAGTCATATTTACCCTTTTCCATATTTGCCCCATATTTCTGTCAGTTTTGCTACATGCAAAAATTTCCCTTCATGCAGCACAGCAGAGAGGAGACCAAAATTACTGAGAAGTGTAAAAATTGCTTCTTCCAAAGCTGTCCTCCTAATGTTATGAAGTCTGACCAGCTGGCAACTGTTTACCTCTGAGAATTTGTGGAGTTCAGGTGCCCCATCTGTATCACTTCTTCCAGCTCTGCTACACTGCAGCTTATTATAAATTTCATAGATTAAAATACCAGAAGGGAAAACTGTGACCATCTAGTGCAACCTCTGACATGCCACAGGCTGTATAAATTCCCTGAACATTTTTTTGTTTGAAAAAGAGCATTTATTCTAGGAAAAATATTCAATAAATTCAATTAAAAATTGCCCATTTATGGAAAATGCACATTCTTATCGTCAATATATATAATTATGTATATGCATACACTCAGCTCATTGACCTAGCTTCAAATCCTGGCCACTGGATCTTTTTCTGGTTTTCTCTCCTGCCTACAAGAACCTTATTTGAAAGTTCTACATGAAACTGCATTTAATGTGAGCCTATCACATGAGATTTTACCTGAGTTAAACAAAGAGGTTAAGCTTAAGAGGCTTTCACTAAAAAATGCGTCTCTTAACTTCCTTAATGCAATTCTTCAACCTTACATCATTTTTATATAGTTTAAAACTTTGTGATCATGCACAAAGCAGTAAAGTGGATCAAAATAATGTTTGTTAAACTGACGTTTGGACAAAAATAAATTGATATTGTTAAGCTAGACAGGAGGAAGAAGTGAACACTCAATTTACAGATACTTTTGTTGTTAATAGTCAAAAACATGACCTGATTTCTCAGCCTACTGCAGGTAGGAGAAACAGTTTTCTTTGGCTTAGATGTTACTGATGATCTCACAAAAGAGTTTAGGCTTCATCAGTTCTGTCTAGTGTGAAATTTAATGAGCAGAACTCAGAAACCATTACAACTCATGGCTTTTTAAATTTTCTTGAAAATTGAACTTTAAAGAAAATGTTCATTATAGAAAAATCTGCTGATACGTAAAGATTATTGCAAAAAATTCTAGTAATATCATTTAATATAAACTTATATAATCTATTATATATGATATATCCTATATTATATATTTTTATACTTAGAAATACATAGAATAACATTGATAATAGTGTAATATATGATATATGACATAAAATACATGATACAGGATATGTAACATATTATATAATACTTCATATTTATGTATTTTTGTGTATATTACAATATAATTAATATTTTACTCAGCACCTTGCACTTTTTTCTATGTCAAAATTCTATGATTTTACATTAATTTTTCACTCAGAAATTCTGTATTGTTTTCTCAAATTTCAGTTTCTCCCTGCCTAAAAGCACACAATCTTTAACTATCTTTGTATGTAAATGCTGAGAAATATTGCATTATTACTGCTATTATTAAACTAACAAAATTAATGCTCCTTTTGAAGTTTTTTGCTATATTATTACCATTAACAGTTATATTATGAAAGGTCTTTTCACTGAGATTATTTCAGTCCCAAATTGCTTCTTTCTGAAGTGAAAATCTATAATGTAGTCTGATGTTACAGAAATATTTCTCTGGCATTCAGACTAACCTCTTGTGCTTGTCCTCATGATATTTTAGAGCTGTCTATTGCAGCTTGTCTAGAAATACTGTGATCATTTAGCATCACTGTGAAATTTTGCAGAAATTCAATCAGTCAGACAAAGCAAACATCAAATAAAAGCAGAGAGGTCAATGGGTGTCAGAACTGTCTGTAAGTTTTAATGATTCACCCGGGGAAGCTAGTTGGATTCCATGTTTCAAGATTTGTGATAATTGGGGTCAGGTTATGTAATTAATAGTAGCTGGGAACTTGGTAAGTAGTGAAATTGAAATTTTTCCTACTTATAAGTACTACAGGACCTCTAAATACTTCTGTTTCATTGTTGTCATTGTCTTTGGTTTCATTGTCCGTGGACACACTGGATGCCTGCCACATCATAGGCTGTATAAGCATGGCAAATCAATTGAGAGAGACGGTTATCCCTCTCTACTCAAACTTGTAAGACAACATCTACATATTGCTTCTAATTCTAGTCCCTCCAGTACACTAAATAAATAGGAGTGAGTATGACGGGAGGCCACCCAGATGTTTGGGTCTGAAGCACTTTTCCTGCTCTTCAGGTTGAGAGACCATAGCTAGTTCAGCCTGGATGAGAGATGGCTTTGTGGATGACCTGACAGCAGCTCCTGAAACCTAAGAGAAAATCACAAGAAAGCAGAGCCAAGTTCTCTGCGTTGTTGTAAGGCATATTAAAGACAATGGGTGTAAGTTGAAAAAACAGTTTCAGGCTTGATCTAGGTAAAAATAAATTCTCAATGAGGACAGCCAAGCAGCAGAGCAGGATGCCTAGAGAAGGAGTGCAGGCTCCATCGTTGGAGTCTTTAAGCCCCAATTTGAGAAAGCCCTGAGAAAAACTGGTCTGAGCTCAATGTTGATCCTGCTGTAAAGAGGAGACCTTTTTAGGTCCTTTTCGCTTCGAATTATATCATAATCCTATATCATAACCCCATGATTTAACAGTTCTTTGACAGATAGAATAAATGATCAGCTCACAATCAGACATCAGACAAGTGTAAAGGAAGCACCCAACAGTTTTTCCATGTCTTATAAATTTTCATAAGAAAATTAGGATGCACTGCTGCACCACACATCTGTTAACAAATCTTCCATGCATAATTACACTGACAAGTCACAGGAATGAAAGTAGAGATGACATAAAAATAAATTCATGCTAATTTATAGGGTTTTTTATCTATGCAGTCTCCTGAGTAAACCTAAGAGCATAGATCAGTACTTCTTCGAAAAACAAAAGCAACATCAGATGATGAAGAATAAGATGATGAAGAAGAAAATCACATAAAAAATAAAAATAATAATATGTAACTATTTTAAACAATAGTGAAGTTCATGAAAACGCATGGGGTAGCATCTGACGTAAAGAAATCAAGCTTATTAAATATTTGAATCCCTTACACAACTGTACACAAAAACCTACCCATTCAGTTCTTGAGTATAGATTAAATATTTAGGAGGATCTATAACATTGCTTCTCCTGTCTTTTGATTACAACATTCTATGGCAGCGGCAATAGAATTTTGTGCAATAGCTTACTGTTGAACATAAACCAGATCTGTTTTCTTTGCTAATGAAGATGGAAATTAATGAAATCAGAAATGTCATCACAAATCTTCAATAAGGTATCAGTCTTGCTCTAGTTGTCTCATTACTTTTAAATTATTTCTTCACACATGATAGTTTTCTGCTTACTACATACATATTCAATATGTACAAGCTTTATATTTTGAATTACTCTATAATTTTCCAAATTTTAAATACTTGTGTGAAGTTGAAATTTTGCTAATACATATTGCATATACTGCATTAATCTTCCATAGTATAGATTTCCAAGTTGCACACTCAGAGCAGTTAATACGCATAACATTTGGTGATAAAGACATGCATATGGTATGTTTCTCCTGAGATATGGTAACCACAGAATCACAGAATGTTAGGGATTGGAAGGGACCTCAAAAGATTATCTAGTCCAATCCCCCTGCCAGAGCAGGAACACCTAGATGAGACTACATAAGAATGTGTCCAGGCAGGTTTTGAATGTCTGCAGAGTAGGAGACTCCGCAATCCCCCTTGGCAGCCTGTTCCAGTGTTCTGTTACCCTTACTGAGAAGAAGTTTCTTCCCAAATTTAAGTGGAATCTCTTGTGTTCCAGTTTGAACCCATTGCCCCTTGTCCTACCATTGGTTGTCACTGAGAAGAGCCTGGCTCTGTCCTCGTGACACTCACTCTTTACATATTTATGAACATTGATAAGGTGACCCCTCAGTCTCCTCTTCTCCAAACTAAAGAGACCCAGCTCCCTCAGCCTTTCTTCGTGAGGGAGGTGCTCCACTCCCTTCATCATCTCCATGGCTCTGTACTGGACACCTCAAGCAATTCCCTGTCCTTGTTGAACTGAGGGGCCTGGAACTGGACACAATATTCCAGATGCATCCTCACCAAGGCAGAGTAGAGAGGGAGGAGAACTTCTCTTGACCTACTAAAGAGACCCCTTCTAATACATCCATTTTAATGCCATTGGCCTTCTTGGCCACAAGCGCCCAGTGCTGGCTCAATGTCATCCTGCTGTCCACCAGGACCCATAGGTCCCTTTCCCCTATGTTGCTCTCTAATATGAATAACCCCAATTTATACTGGAACCTGGGGTTGTTCTTACACAGATTCAATACTCTACACTTGGCCTTGTTATATTTCATTAAATTTTTCCCCACCCAGTTACCCAGCCTGTCCAGGTCTCGCTGGATGGCAGCACAGCCTTCTGCCATGTCAGCCACTCATCCCAGCTTGGTGTCATCAGCAAACTTGCTGATAGTACACTCTATTCCCTCATCCAAATCACTGATGACTATACTGAATAATACTGGCCCCAGTACTGACCCTTGAGGCATTCCAGTAGGTACTAGATACTAGTTACAGGCTTCCAACTAGACTCTACCCCATTGACCATGACTCTCTGGCTTCTTTCCTTCAGCCAGTTCGCAGTCCACCTCACTACCCAATCGTCCAAACCGCACTCCCTCAGTTTAGCTGTAAGGATGCTGTGGGAGACTGTGTCAAATGCTTTACTGAAGTAAAGGTAGACCATATCCACTGCTCTGCCACTATCTATCCACCTCATTATGTCCTTATAAAAGGCTATGAGGTTGGTCAAACACGAGTTCCCCTTGGTGAAGCCATGTTGACTGCCCTTAATGACCTTCTTATCTTTGATATGCCTTGAGATGGCACCAAGGATAAGTTGTTCCATCACCTTCCCAGGGATGGAGGTGAGACTAACCGGTCTATAGTTACCCATGTCCTCCTTCTTGCCCTTTTTGAAGACTGGAGTGACATTTGTTTTCCTCCAGTCCTCAGGCACCTCTCCCGTTTCCCAAGACTTGGCAAAGATGATGGAGAGTGGTCTAACAATGACCTCAGCCAGCTCCCTCAGCACCCATGGGTGCATCCCATCTGGACCCATGGATTTATGGATGTCCAGATTGCCTAATTGCTCCCTGACCCAGTCCTCATCAACTGAGGCAAATTCCTCCATTGTCCTGACTTCCTCTGGGGCCTCAGCAGTATGGGGCTCCTCAGGACAGCTTCTGGCAGAGCAGACAGAGACAAAGAAGGCATTCAGTAACTGTGCCTGCTCTGTATCTTCTGTCGCGAGGTCACCCACCTCATTCATCAGTGGGCCTACATTGCCTCTGGTGTTAGTTTTATCTGCCATGTATTTAAAAAAGCTCTTTCTGTTGTCCTTGTTCCCTCTCGCCAGGTTTAATTCTAAGGAGGCCTTAGCTTTCCTAGTTGCCTCTCTACACCCTCTGAGATCAGCCTTATATTCTTCTCAAGTGACCAGACCCTCCTTCCATGATCTATAAACTCTCCTCTTCCACTTGAGCTTACCCAGCAGCTCTCTGTTTAACCACACAGGTCTTCTGGCTCCCTTCCTTGACTTCCTATGTGTCGGGATGCTGTGATCTTGAGCCTGGTAGAAACAGTCCCTGAACTCTAACCAACTATCTTGGGTCCCTTAACTTCAAGCAGCCTTGCCCATGGGATTTCCCCTAGCAATTGTTTGAAATACCAGGTATGAATTCACCTTCATGTAACTCTATTACATGAAGTTAATTCAAATTCCATAAAAATACTGAATTTTGTACTCAAAATATCTGTTTGAAAACTATAATATTTCTGTACAGTGCATCATCAAAAGTATATCTTTACCATCCTACCCTGGTTTGCACTGGACCATAACACTTTGTCTTTTTCCTTTCTAATTACTCAATTAACTGGATGAAATTTTTACATAACTGTATCTTAGGCTGTTTAGGAAAAAAAAAAAAAAAAAACCCAACTAAAATTCAGTGCAGTCAAAACCCAATTTTGCTTAGCAAAACTCTGCAGTTATTACTTACTGTCACCACGGCAAAGCAAAGGCCCCAGTTTGTAAGCTGCTTCAGAATTTGGTCTGTCAGTATCTGTGATCACAATTTCAGTTACTGGTAAATGCTCCTTGTAGGAGAGGAATCCAGTATCATTAGTCCTGAAAAGGTAAAATGAAAGCCACAGCTCTCTTAAATGTTTCTGATAAACATTTCATTACCATCGATACACTGCTGGATAAAAGGAAATAACTAAATTCTGAAAAAAAAAAGTGCTTTATAACTCTATGGGTAATATAAGCAACTGTGAATACAAACATATGCTTTGGTATTGATATCGTGATAATTTGACAGATGTGAAGCAATTTCACCAGAAGCAGGCAGTTTTATGGTTGTGCTTGTCTAAATAAGCAAGTGAAAATTCTTTTTTTACATAAATGGCTGCCTAAGCTAAAACCTTTGCCATTGTGAGTAAATCTATATTGCTGATAAAATAGCATATCTATTCTGGTCTGTCTCTTCATTATTCAATATTAAAAGGCTTATTATAACTTTCAAATAAGTCTAGCTTTCTTTTTCCTTTTTCACCTTGACAAAAGTTAAAACAATCAAATAGAAAAATATGAAGTCATGCTGAGTGTACAAGAAAAGCAGTATATGCCACAAATATGTAAACTGCACAAAAGGAAATATGCAACCTTGAACTCAAATAATGCACCCAATACTTTTAAAATCAGACCAAATTCCTTGTTTAAAATCTCCATTAACTTAGTGTCAGAAATGAATTTCTAAATTTCATAAACACCAGTTTTGGCCCTAAAATTGCTTCCTCTGAAGCCATGAAAAAAATCATTCACTCAGAACCATTCTGGAAAATTTAGTCTATCCATTCAATTCATTTGTAGTTGAATCTTCTCTTAACCGGGCAAATCAAATAGCTTAGAGACAACAGTGCAAACTCAGAGAGGGGAGCTAATACAGAATTTACACTGTTTAGACATTAAAGGCAAGACACACAGCCAGCAAGCAAGCCATATTTCTCTGAGAACGTGGTTGGGTTTAGTGGCCCACTCTCTCAGTACAACATGGGTTGGAACTAAGACAACAGGAATATATTCCATCCTTGTCCTGAGTGAAATGAGTGATATTTTTTCTCTCCTCCCCATTCTCTTTACTAGCACAACCATCTTTCTTTTGCGTGCAATTTCTGTTTACCTGTCTTGGAGCACAGTGCACACATGTACATTTGTTTCAGGGAAACTTTTCTTAAATAAGAAATGTAAAGCTTTTTAAGCTTTTTTTAAAATGTTTTGTTTTGTTTTGTTTTTTTGATGAGGTGAGATATTGCAGGTTTCTAACTTAGAACTAAAAAAAAAGGGTGGTGAGGCACTGGAATAAGCTCCCCAGGGAAGAAGCCATGGCCCCAAGCCTGATAGTATTTAAAAAGAGACTGGTCAATGCCCTCAGACACATGGTGTGAACTGTGGGGTTGTCCTATGCAGGGCCGGGAGCTGGACTCAATAATCCTTGTGGCTCTCTTCCAACTCAGGACATTGACTCTCAAACTCTTGAAACACTGGAAGTGTTTACTTCATTAAAACTATGCTGCAAATAAAGGGAAAGTGAAGAGAAACTAACTTATATCTTCTGCACGGATGATTTACATTTTTGTAGACTTTTAGAAACAGGTTTTAAAAAGAAGGGTCTTTTTTATTCTAGATTTTTAGAGACAAAGATTTTGATGAGTCAAACAAGGAGTTTTAGAGCTAAATCTATGTCTCATCTACGAAGTTTAATAGATTTCACTGTGACCATAGAATAGCAAAACCTTATTTTCAAAACCACATTGTATGTAAATATGGTTTTCTGTACTCAGAAAACATCTCAAACAAGCACAATATCTCCCTACTTTTTCCACCCTGTGAACAGTATTGACTTAACTGATTCAAACTGGTAACCTCTAGGGAACTGACTGTAACGTGAAGTACAACTACCAAAGTAAGTGTAAACACAGCCTTCATAACACTGGAGTTACTGGGATGTCTCCACTTAAAATATGTTGGAAGTGAATACATACAGAAATATAAAACAAGAGTAATATATGCATCAACATATGCAATTTACTCAAAGTGGTGACAGGGAAGACATGCATGTCATCCTCTATATACTTTACTTACAAGTATCCTACCATTATAAATTAAACTATGTACGTGAGCATGGATTAACTGAATGACAAAATTGAGCAAGAATGTATTACATATGCTAGTAACTACTCAAAATTCTATCTCAAAATGAATTTGTCTTTTTGCTGTTGAGAAAGAAAATTTATTTATATCGTTGTGCTGCACAAAAATGAGGAAATTCCTAGAGTCCTGTGTATTTGATCTCTTTGCTGGCATGAGCACAGCCAATATCACTCTGTGAGTTTTACTGCAGATGGAAATTATTTTCCTACAGAAGCTTTTGAAGCTTGTGTAGAATTGTGTGTTGACGAAGTCTTTGTTGTATTTTCATTTCTGTATGGTGAGAGAATAAGCATTTCCAACCAAATTCACTAGTCATTCCACTGAAGGGAATGACTGAAGTGGAATGACATTCCACTGAAGCTTGAGGAGAAAATAATGTATTGCTTCATTTTGTCCACATGAAGATGTTCCTAAGTACTTCTCTTACATTTTTCTATTTTCAAAAAACAGATGTGTATACATTTATTAATATGCACAAATTAACCTACTCACTGAATCAGATTTATATAAGTTAAATACATTTTAAAAGTTTAAAAGCTTAGAAGTTTATTCAACAGAAAAGCCATCATTTGAAAAAAGTCCTGTCTGCTTTGTAAAGTCTTATACTGCACTGGAGCTGTTGCTGAGAAAGTTATATCTGATCCTGTTAAGTGAAAAGTGAAGTTCAGATTTGACATTGTAACAGGGACTCATATCTTACATTACTTATTTGAATGGGATGATAAATAACACCAGAGAATTTCAGGTACAAGTGGAAGATCTATGTTTTAGAAAATCTTCTATCGCCTTAGAATAGGATTCCGTGTCAGTGCTTTGTTTCACTGAGAGAAAGGTTGATCAGTTCTAATTATCTCGCTTTTAAATGACAAAAGAAAAAGGGGATAAAAAGTCTAAACTTAAAAGTGAAGTTAAAAATTATGCTAAAAAACATGTGGCTCTTTCCTAGAACCTTTACATTTAGATTGTTATTTTCAGTATTTTAAAACTAATATCTGAAATTGTACTAAAGACCAGAGCTAATGTCTTGATATATAACATGCAATACACTACAAAACTATAAAGCATCTATATAAAATTAAACCCTCTCCAGAATGGAGATTGGAAGAATTAGCAATAATACTTAATGTATATAGTTAGAATTTTGTGAGCAAATGTGTTCTGTATTAAAGAAACAAGTGACACTATGGTGTTCTAAATGTGCTAAGGCCTGTATATTTTCTTTATTTACTTTCCAGGAAAAAATATTTTGAATAAGCAACAGTAAAAAGTCACCATTCATCTCTGTCTGCATCACAGTTGCAGTAATGCTGGGAATCAATGCAGGTCCCCTCTAATCCACAAGCACATTTTTGTACAGCAGGCAAGGAACCTCCCCAGTAAGTCTGTGTTTCATTGGTTCTTCCAATCCACCAGCTCAGTGGCATCCCATCTAAAAGGCAGGTTAGAGAAAATCAGTGCCCAGTTTTCTGTCTTACTTTTCCCCCTTTTTCTCATCCAAAGAAGTTTTCAAAAGTTTAAGCAGAGAAAAATCACTTCTCAAAACAAAAACCTTTAAACAACAATTAAAACAAAACAAAAACCACCTGCCTTTACTTGAAAATTATTCATTTTAATACTTCTGAATCAAGTATTAAATGATTGTCAGAAGTTTTTGCTTACATTAGTGGAAAAGGGAACTCACAGACCCTAGCTCAGCCAGCCATGATATTAGATTCATTTATCTTAAGCAGTCCATTTATGTAATTCATTTTAAAATGGTCCATGAAAAACAAAATACCATCACCCTAAAAATCAAGGTAGTTTATATTCCCAAGGAAAGATCAATTTGAAATCATGTAACTAGCAGCAACAGAAGGAGAAGAGTTACAGAAAAGCTATGCAGAAATGGTCTCATCCTGCTACCAAGAGTATTACAGAGTACTAATGCCCAGGTGACAAATATGAAGCAGCTGAATAGTGGTGTTAATCAGAAATGTCCAAAGACAGCTGCTAGGTCATGGACAGCAGATTCAGAATTTATATAATCAGAGTCAGAAAAAGTCATATTCACAATGTTCCCATGAGTAAGTTGATGTATCTAGTGAGCAGAAGAGAGGTTTCACAGGACTATTACATCTCTGTCTGATGCATCCAGTCAGCATTGTTTGTAGCAAAATGATTAAAATGGATGTTTTCTTAATGTTACAGTACTGCAGATCAAGCTTAAATATATTATCAAGAAAGCACAGCAACAGAAAATATATAGAACAGATAAAAGCTAAAAGATATGAAGCATAAAGATAAAGCATCTCAAATGAGACAGAAAAAGGATCCTAGGTGCAATACATGAAAGTCAAGGCATGAGAAGAAATAAAGTACTGCTAAATTATGGAGTTTCTTATAGATGTACTTCTTTTTGCTGTTGTTGGAGTTCTAAGTTTTCAGAAGCAGGCCCACACAAAGAAGGTAGAATTTATCCCTGTCTCAACTTCACTTACAACTGCCACTGCTTATTAAACCTCACTGTTAGATAAGACCTCTGTTACACTGACAGTCTCTCAGATAGTAAACATATTGACTGCATTCATTACCACACAACTGTCAGCCCAGCAGGCCAAAAAACAGTGTGAGCAGTTTCTGGAAAAGTCAAACTTGCATAATGGCATCAATGTCCAATATCAGTGTTTGTGTTTGCAAGCCATCACAGGAGGAAGAAAACCTAAAGACAGTTTATAAATAATTTATCAGACAACACTTTAAAAAACTTCCAACAACTAAGACTGTAAAAAGATGAATATTTCTGCTGTTTTGACAGCATGCCTTAGCTTTGTATTTTAGTCCTGAATTAATATTCCCAGTCTTTCACTAGGGAAATTGGGGTATGTTTAAAAGCTGGTCTCAGTTATTTGTTCATACAGCAGTGTCCTGGTTTTGTTAAAAACAAGACCAGTACTCTTTTAGTGATTTTTCTTTCAGCTAAGTTCTTCTAGGTGGCTGCACTTTTCTGAGGTTTTCCACGCATATTTTTTCCTCAGATGCTCTACTTGGTTCTGATAAGAAGACCAATGGAATGCTGAAGAAGCTCATGTTTAGATTTGTTACTATGGTAGCCAAGAAAGACTGATAAGTTTTTCCATATTCCGTTGTGAGAGGGGCATGTTTAAGGAGAGGTGGATGGAACAGGTGACTTAAATTGACCAATTAAGTATTCCATCCCATAATCGTCATACCCCCTAGATAAGACGGTGGTCAGAAGGGTCAAGCTTTTTGACCATGACTGGCATCTAGAGAAGACTTCGTTTGTCTGCCTGTGATCTATAGGCCTCAGGCCCTGAATCCCTGCAACCGGTCTCTGGGTTGCTGTGAAGTCCTGCCCATGACTTCTGGGGGCCTGAGCTGCAGCTGCTAGAGCCACCAGCTCTGCACACCCAGCTCCTGCTGCTGGAGTGACGCCAACTCCACATTGAGCACTCAAGATTCATTTTGTATATTTTGTATATATTCTCTATTTATTAGTAGCATTAGTAAACCCCTTTAAAACCTTCCAACTTGAAGTCTAAGTTTCTTTTCCTTCTTTCTTCCCTATCATCATTCCACTCTGAAGGGAAGGGGTGGCAGGAGGTAAGAGGGTAACAGGGAGCATCTGCCATGGTTTATTGCTGCCTTGTCTTAAACCCTGACAGGTGAGGAGTATTTACTGAAATGTTGCAAGTTCATAGTGATTAGCCCAGATAGTAACCCCTACTTTGGCAGAAAATGTTCCCTAAGTGAAATAAAGCTATTAATTAAAATGGCTAGGGGTTTCTTCATAATGATCACATAAATCTATTAACAGGTGACTTCTTTCATGACATTGTTTGGAAATGCTATCCAGGCCAATCAAATGTAAAGTACTCTTAAAATACGGTCACTTAAGAATTACTATGTGGGTGCACGTTCCAAAAACTATTCTGAGTAGCCATCATCAAATTTAATACTTGTCAGGCAGAGCTAGCGAAGATTACAGAGAGCAGATATAGGAGGGATTAAATTGCACAGACAATTTATTAATATACCTATCTGCATTTCAAATTCTGATATTTCATTGTGCTCCTAATGAATTAAACAGAACAAACTTGTTTCAGCAAAATGTTATTTGAATTTTGTTTCAATATCACGTATGCTTCAGTTATGAGCTGTTTGTGTTTGATATCTTTTTGTTTGTTTGTTTTGTAGTTTTGGCTGTAAAAATCATTCAAAGAGACATGTGTAAATATAATCAACCAAATACTTAAATGTGATCTTAAATAGAAAAAGCTGGTGAAGACTATCTTCAGATGCTGAACAGATTAAATAAAAACTAAGTTGGCCTGCCCAAAATTTCAAACTAGATAATTTTATTTTTTTAAACTTCCCTCAAATTTTTGTATTCCAAACAGAATTCTTATTTAGCTCTCTGAAGTCTTCTAAATAGGCTGATCATCCAGTAAAATTTAAATACAATTGACACTTATAATTGCAACATCCTTACAAAAATTTGTAATGAACCTCTGAAGTTTATAGTGCTGTGTCACACCGGGACACCAAAAAAAAAACCAAACTGAAAAAAACCCCATCCTGCTTGCCTAGATCTTTCCCTCTCTTCTTCTTTGGCATGCACTTTTTTGTGGTTTCTAGCTTGATCACTCTGCTGAAACTGATGATTTGAGAAGGTGGGATTTATTGGTTTTGTGGTTTTTTGTTGGTTTGCTTGGGGTTTTTTTCACTTAGTCTGTGTGACAGTTAACAGCCTAAAGATATGAAATAGCTAGAGAGCATAATCTTGAAACCCTCTGATGGGTCTAAACCAAGCTTTTAAACACCTAACTGTAACTTTAATTTGGAATCCATAGGTAAAAGGGAGCTTCAGTAGGACATCTTAAGCAGTAGGTTCATCTTTTATGCTGCATGGATGCTTTTGAGCAAGTATTTTGTTAAGAGTGAATTCTAGTCTAAGAAGTCTAGCAATGTCCGTAACATAATTAAGGAGAAAGAATATGAAAAGAAAGAGTTTAGAGACAGAATCAAATAGTATTGCACTCAGAGTCCTGCTCTCTACTTTGTAGAAAAAAATGTAAAGAAATCAGTTTGGGCAATTTCAAGAGTTTCTGGTAGGCAAGTCAAACAATTCAAATTAGTTTTTCAAAAGACAGTAAAAAATGTGATTTTTTTATTTCCACAGGAGTACTTAGAAAGGATTTTCATTATGAATTCTGTTAACAGCACCTCTGTGTCTGTGAAAGTTAAGTCTTAGGTAGACTACATAACTTCACTTTTCTTTAAGTATGTGAGAGGATCTCCATTAATTTTTCTCTTTAAACAATTATGCTTTTGTCAGTAAACCACATTTTAACGTTTTGTTTGTTTGTTTTTCTATGAGTGCTTGTATTGGACAGTGGAAATTTAATGGTATCAATGCTTCTGGTCAAACACTGACAATATGCACATTAAGTGTTCAAAAACATTCAGTGATAAACTTCTAATACCTATGCAATAGTTTGTGTTCTTTTAAGGAGGTATTTCCTCAGTCCTTCCTTCATTAAAATGTAAAATTCCCTGAAATAATATATATTTCTGAAATAATATATGGTAGGCCAAAAAGAGTTCTGTTAATAACAATCTCTGTTAATTTAAAAGAATTAAGAGAAAAATTAATCTTGAGAGCACTTAATTCTGTGAATGAAGACCATTACAAAACAACATTTGTGATATTCTGGTTCACATCTCTTGGCAACTTACAGGACTCTGAGTACTAGAAATTGGAAGCAGTTCAAACTCCACAGTAGCAAAATGCCATAACATTGATAGAAATAAATACCATTAGCAGCCAATAAAAAAAAAAAAGCACTGTGCAACATAATAAGATTTTTCTGTTTTACTTACCTGGCTTTTCTAAAAGTCTTGACTTTTTGCAGTGGTAAGCAAGCTCCTGTTCACAGTGCTCTGCATGGTTAATTGCATCCTGAAGCTGGTCTAGGCTGGCAGAGTACTTGAAAAACACAGTGTGGGGGTTCTCTCGATTAGCACTTTTGACTCTGGTTAGGTTGGTGTTGTTGTGCTGTATAATCGTCCATGTTGTATCTTTCAAAAGATGTGAAAAATAATAAAGAATGAGAAACAGTAGTTGCATAAGTTGTTAATTGAACAAGAATGTATGATTAAATCAACCTAAGTGACTTCTTTGATCCCAAAAAGTGCTTTTGGGCATACGAGAGAGAGACATAAATCACTGAGCAACAATGAAAACAATTAATGATTGTTTCTATTTATAAGTACATTATCATACCATAGCTGTAACAGCTATTCAGCTTGTTATGATTATTGAATAAGGAAAGTTTAAGTGATGACACCCAAATAATTATTTCTGAAATAATATATGGTTTACTGGGTAAATTGCCGTGAAAGAATAGAAAGAAATAATGCTTACTATTCTTACTTTTCCCAGGCTTAAGTTGTTTATAAAATGACACTACACTACATATATCACTATAATTGGAATTAATTTATGATGTAAGAGATATTGGCCTACACCCTTCTTCTATGATATAAAGAAGCAAAAGTAGCTCTCAAATATTGTACTTACTATAAACTCAGATTACAGGAAGGTGAGTTATTCTAGCCATCTAAAATCAAATAGTACTCATTATTAGAAATATTATTCAAAACATGTATTTAGTCAAGGACTAAGAACTGCAGCTTGCAATGTTCAAAAGAAAGTTTCTTCCAAACACCTGACATAAAGTTAATTTATAGCAGTCGCCGTGGTATGCCCACGTGATTCAGCCTGTAACATGATGAAATACTAGTTCAGAACTGAGAGCTACATTTCCCTAAAAAGCACACACTAGTCTTAAGTTGACTTTTAGCTTGGATACTGCTGGGTAAGGAACGTACATACTTCATTGCATTGTGTAAACTGGCCTTATGATTTGTGTTAAGTGGGGGCATGCAAAATACTGACAAAATATTTAATGCAGAAGCACATGAACTCTGTCTGCAGGATTTTTTTTTCCCATGAATCACTAATAAATATTAAGTCTTCCAACAATGATTTGTAGAAAAATGTGTTCCAAGGTAATGCTCTTCTAATAAAAGAGCAGAAGAGACTTGCATATAAATATAAATATAAATATAAATATAAATATAAATATAAATATAAATATAAATATAATTCAAATGGATGAATACTAAACAATATATTACATCTTTGTAAAAGGCATGTGCTATGAGGTGTAGTCTGCTGTGAAACAGACTTTCCCCAACTTGGAGACATGTTGCTTACACTAAACAACAAAGCAGTTCAATATACTTCCAGTTATATTGATACTTCAGAAACACCCTTTAATAAATAGTCTAACTTCCTGCAGCAATTATGGGAAGTGACTTTCATTCTAAAAGCTTAGTACAATGGAAAACCACACAGTTCAAGAACTAAAACTGATGCTGCAATACTTAAATGAATACATTACTTTAAAAGCTACTAGAAGCCATAGGCTATGTACTATATATTTACTTTCAGACTACAAAAAATTATTTTCCTGTGCACCCAGACACAAGAAACATGACACTGATTGGTACGATAGCACAGAAATGTATTTGTCACTCTGTCTTATAGTTTGTATACACAAAAATGCAACATCAAACACTCTGCTTAGTAGCACAGGGATTACTCCCTCCATGTTCTTCAAAATATAAATTGCCTTAAATATAGGTGTGTAATTAAGGCCCATGTATCCTGCTGTTTTCTACTGTTGCCAAGGCCCTTCACCTACGAATAGGGAACCACTGAGTTTATTCTGTTTCGACTTCCACTTGCAAAGCCTATAATACTCTGACCCCTACAACTAAAATCCACTTCAAAGCAGGAGTGAGCAGGCTTCCAGGTAAAGCCTGTCTGGGTCAGTCAGATTAAGTTTAGATTCATGTTCTTTGTATTGTTGTAACTTAATAGTCAATCTGAGTAGATATGAGACATATTATTTTTTCCTAATTTGTGGTATTTATGATAATATTTCTGATGTTCTGATAGTAGTATTTCTTATATTTAACAAAGTTGTATTTTATTTCCCTAGCTTCCTACAGGCCACACACAGATGACACTATATTTATAGAGAGGAAAGTACTACTTGTCACTTAAAGACAAATATTTATCAGAAAACCTAAAGGAAATAAGAAGGTGAGACTCTTATTAAAAAAAAAATATATATATATTAAGATATGTCTATTTATGCAACTTTGGTTACGAGTTTTTTGGTCAAAATATAGTATTTTATTAAGTACACGTTCAAGGTGCCAAAAAGCAGATGGCTGGAAATATAACAAACAGAGTACTTTTTGTACATGCACATACACACAGACACAAATATATCTGAACTTTATTGTGAACATAAAAATTAAGATAAACAAGCCAGCCATCAGATCCATTATCACACTCCCAAACTAAAAAAAAAAAAAAAAGCCAGTTTGGTCGTCTTAACTGGCAATGTGCACTGAAGGTTTTTCATTCTGAAGCTGACCTCTAAGAATAAAACCAGGGAGAGGCACCTCCCTCCCAGCTGCCTGAAAATAAAGCCCCATGACTGTCAAAAACAAGGCAGCTCTGTAAGAAATGTGTGCATCTGCCTTCTCTGCCTCTGTTGGGAAAAGGGAATACTAGTCACGATGAAACTGGGAACAAAACAAATATAGAAGATTCACCCTGTCAGGCTGCATCTTGAGATGAAGAGCTGATCTATGAGGTTTGCTTCATGTAGTAAATAAGGACTGACTGAGGAAAATGGCAACAGCTGTCCATGAACATACAAGGATAAATCAGAATCTACACCTTGGAGGGTTATACCCACTTTAAAAAATTGTCATTTTTCTGCTATGATTCTTTGGTCTCTTTTAGTCTCGTAGGACACAAGGATATTTCTTTTTAAGGGCCTGTGCTAGTCCAAAGTGGGCCATTGTGAGTGTGTTGAAAAGCAGACTAACATCGAACTCCAATATTTGAAACTTCTAAGTGATATAAATGGTCAGATTCAGAGACGTGGTTAAGAGGAGGAGCTGTGAGAGTCCTACTCATTGTATTTCCATTCTCCAAAAGATCTACTTGCATTTTGAAAAGTGAAGCTTAATGTCTATATTTCTCATAAGAAAGGCCAGTTGTGATTTACAATTTTTTCAGAAGGCTATGGAGAAAAATCAGTAATTCATAAAACATAAACTTATTTTCTCATTTCCTTAAATGTCCTCAAGAGGCTGGAACTTCAATGAAAACAAAGCCGCTCCCCAAAAAAGAACTATTATGACGTTGTCTCCATATGGAACACATGTCCCTTTTATGCAAAGTACAACAGGAACGCAGTGTTAGCTTCACAGCCTGAATCCTCTTGTTATTCTAATTTTTCTCCCTAATTCTTTGCCCAGTATTCTGAGCTAAGGAGTCACCTTCATTTTGTTGTGCATGTGTACATTAACTTTATAAGCTATGGAGACTTATTTCTCAATAACTCATGTTTCAATATAATAAGCATACGTGTAGACCCAGTTGTGAGTTAAGGAAGTTTATCAACTCACCTGTCATATTACAGTATACAAGAAATGGTCCCAAGGGGCCACTTCCATCTGAATCAATGTTGTAAAAACCTGAAGTGTTCCCTCTGTGCTTATAGGCTTCACATGATTGCTCATAGATGGCTGTAAAAGAACACATTCCATCACAAATGTTATGGTATAATTTTATATTTTATTCAGAGAATGAAAAAAAAAAAAAAGTTCTGTGGAACCTGTCAACAGGGGAAAGAAGTTCTGTGCATTCACTGCTAAAGAATATGGAAGAAATTACGGAATCAAAATTATACTTTCATTTGAATTTTTAAAGAACATTTCATTTTACTTATTGGGCAGATGATGGGGGCATTTTTAAGCATTTTCTTCCATATTTCCAGCTGGAAACTTCAGGGACTATACGGTGAAATGTGGGTGAGTAAATGCTTGTAAAATTGCTGAGAAATGTGAATGCCAAGGGTATTATTTGGATCCTGGCAATCAGATTTTGAGAAAACAAATACTAACTCCCTCAAACAAATCAGATTGTTGTTGTTGTTATTATTACATACAATAGAAGGTAGGCAGTATTTCTAGTGGCTTTGCTTGTGTCTTGGCATTTTTTGTCTTTCACACTTCTTATTTTCTTCCCTTTTTAAATAGAAGGGCAAATGATATGCTAGAGAATACAGTTAAATAACTAAATAAGGAAAATGACGGTTCCTCAGTCCCATGTCATGTATACTTTATATCAGTCAAGGCCTCGAGCAAGACTGTGATCACTACTTTCATGATCAAAAACATGATGAAAGGGACTTATCAATCTGCCTCTATACTTAAGCAGACAGGAACCACTGATTGTAATGCTGCAGCTAGACCACGTTAGCCTAACTTCTTTAACCATTATATTGTTATTGAGCAGTCATACTGTTCTGGTTTTTCTTTTCCAAATTAGACTGTGTGCTCTGCCAGCTATTGTCAAATCTTGAAAACATTCTGCCAAAAAGAAAGAGGCATTAAACACAGGAAAAAAACAAAACAAAACAAAAAAAAAAATAAAAATAATAATAATAAAAAAAAACAAACAAAAAATAAAACAATAAATTACTAGTACAGTAATCTAAAAGAGGTTCTGTTTAAGTAAAAAAAAGAAATAGTTTTTGGAAGATTGTGATCTCCACATTTTTTTGTCTGATGTTTACTGACATTATATAGCATAACGTATCAAAAAAAAAAATAAACAATTCATTCAGATTGCTTACTCTATGAAATATTCAGAAAACACAATCTGTATAATTTTCAAATGGAATTTTGTGGTTCCTTACAGAAATAATCTTAGTTAAATTTAAATAAGACAAAAGAGATTAAATTATTCATTAACTCTTTCATAAGCATGGTAGTTTGTATATTAATATTTTGAGATCAGTAACTTATTTCTAGGTTTATAAGAAAAATAATATTTCTTTTAGAATTTAAGAGGCATGTTTCTTTCTTTTGAAATTGCACAGAAGTATGATAATATGGCCAAAAAATATCCACATTTCTTGATTTAAAAGAATGGTTAAAATCACAAAAATAAACTACTAAGGGTCTTCTATTTTCTATTCAAAATTACAGCGTTTTATTAATCATAAAAAAAAACAAACAAAACACCACACCCATCCTGGAAGGTTTTTATATATATTTTTGACAATGAATACAAATTCAATAGCGCTTTTCATATTACATTATATCTCACAGACTCCTAATCATTAGGAAATCATGGCTTCCATCTGTCATCATAGATATGATCAGCTGATTCAACATACAGTTTTTCAAATTATAATGAATGAAATTACCCTCATCTTAACTTCGGGCTTGTCATAGGGAGGTCTGCTGCCTCCCTGGAGATGGGGTTACAGACATCAAAAGGAAACTTCCTGCCTTGATTAGGCCCTCAGAGCGTTATCCCCTAATAATTTTTTCAGGTAAGTGGTGGTGAAACTGAAGAAGGAAAACTTAAGGCAATCAAGAAAGACTTCAGGGCCTTCAGATGACTGGTCAAGGGTTCAAGAGCACAAGCAGTGTTCTGCTCCACCCCCACTGTTGCAGGGTATCACAAGGAAAGATGCAGGAAGACCCACCAGATGAATACCTACCTGTGGGACTGGTGTCACCAGCAGAATTTTGCTTTTTTTGATCATGGGTCGGCTTGCATGGCACCTGGCATGCTAGTAACAAATATGACACACTTGTCTGAAAAGGAGAAAAGGATCCTGGGTGGCAGGAGTTGGCAGGGCTCATTGAGAGGGCTTTAAACTAAATTTGTAAGGGGAATGGGAGGAAATCAGGTGTGGTAGAGGCAAAACTAAGTGCAGCATGACAGCATTTAAGGCAAGGGGTGCTAGTGAGGCCCTTTGGTGTGACATCCCAGTGGAGATAGGGGTTGGAGAGCCATGCTGTAGAAGAAACACAAGAGTTTTTGATGTGTTAGAACCATGGAAGCTCTTGAGAAAGGCCACAAAGGAATTAGGGTTTCTCACCAGCAAAAGCTGGCAAAATCAATGGCCCAGTTGAAGTGCATCTATAGGAATGTGCACAGCATGGGCAACAAACAGGAGGAACTGGAAGCCATTGTGAGGCAGAAAAACTACAATGTGGTTGCCATCACAGAAACAGGATGGGGTA
Source organism: Columba livia (assembly GCF_036013475.1). Lineage (NCBI taxonomy): Eukaryota > Metazoa > Chordata > Aves > Columbiformes > Columbidae > Columba > Columba livia. The sequence goes on along the minus strand of NC_088642.1, from coordinate 50,795,056 downwards.
ACTGTCACAACTGGAGTGCTGCATTAGATGGCTATAAACTCTTCTGAAGGGATAGTCAAGGAAGGAGATAAGGAGGGGTAACCCTGTATGCGAGTGAGTGTTCTGATTGTGTGGAGCATGATGAGGGTGATGGTAAGATTGAGAGTCTATGGGTGACAACAAAGCAGAAGGGCAACAAGGTGGACATCCTGGTGGAAATCTGTTACAGACCACCCAACCAGGCTGAAGAGGCAGATGGAATTTTTTGCAGGCAGCTGGGAGAAGTGTCTTGATTGCTAGCCCTTGGTTCTTGTGGGGTACTACAACCTATCAGATATCTTCTGTAAATACAACACAGCAGAGAGGAAGCAGTCTAGGAGGCTCCTGGAGTGTGTGGAAGACAACTTCCTGAAACAGCTGGTCAGTGAGCCTAGTAGGGAAGCTCCCACTGAACCCATTGTTTGTAAACAGAGAAGGATCAGTGGGTAATGTGTCAGTTGGAGTTTGCCTTGGGCATAGTGATCGTAAAAAGATTGAGTTTTCTATTATTGGAGAAATAAGGAGGGTGGTCACCGTAACTGCTACTTTGGACTTCCAAAGGGCAGACTTTGATCTGTTTAGGAGGCTGGTTGGCAGAGTCCCTTGGGAGGCAGTCATGAAGGACAAAGGAGTCCAGACAGGCTATTTGCTCTTCAGGAAGGAAATCTTAGAGATACAGGAGCAGGCTGTTCCCGTGTGCTGAAAGATGAGCCAGCAGAGAAGGATGCCAGCCTGCTTGAATAGAGAGCTTCGGCTGGAACCCAGGAATAAAAGGAGAATTTATAACCTTTGGAAGAAGGGGCAGTCTACTCAAGAGGATTACAAGGATGCCATGAGGTTATGCAGGGAGAAAGTTAGAAGGGCCAAAGCTTAACTGGAGCTGAGCCTGCCCACTGCTCTAAGAGGGAACAAAAAATGCTTTTATAAATACATCAGCAACAAAACAAGGAGAATTTCCACCCTCTGGTGGATGCAGGGTGAAACACAATGACAGAAGATGAGTGAAAGATGGAGGTACTAAATGCCTTCTTTGCCTCAGTCTTCAATTGTAAGACCAGTTGTACTCCAGGTACACACTCCACTGAGCTGGAAAACAGGGACAGGGAGGAGAATGAAGCCCAAATAATCCAAGGTGAAATGGTTAGTAATCTGCTACACCACTTACACACCCAGAAGTCTATGGGGCCAGATGGGATACATCCAAGGGTGTTGAGGGAGCTGGCAGATGTGATCACTAAGCCACTTTCTATTATCTGTCAGCAATCCTGGCTAACCGGGGAGGTCCCTGTTGACTGGAAACTGTCAAATACAAAAAGAAGGGCCAGAAGGAGGATACAGGAGAGCTCGGTGCTGGGGAAAGTCATGGACCAGATAATCCTGAGTGCTATCACATGGCACATAGAGGACAACCAAGTGATGAGGCCCAGTCAGCATGGGTTTATGAAAGTCATGTCCTGCTTGACCAACCTGTTCTCCTTCTGTGACAAGCTGACTTGCTTAGTAGATGAGGGGAAGGCTGTGTATGTTGTGTACTTAGACTTCAGTAAAGCCTTTGACACTATATCCCACAGCATTCTCCTGGAGACACTGGCAGATTGTGGCCTGGATGGGTGTAATATTTGATGGATAAAGAACTGTCTGGATGGACAGGCCCAATGATTTGTGGTGAACAGAAACAAAACCAGTTGGTTGCTAGCCATGAGTGGCGTTCCCCAGGGTTCAGTACTGGGGTCAGTTCTGTTTAATATCTTTGTCAACCATCTGGATGAGGGGATTGAGTGCATCCTTAGTAAGTTTGCAGATGACAAAAAATTGGGTGGGAATGTTGATCTGCTTGAGGATAGGAAGGCTCTAGAGAGGGATCTAGCCTGGCTGGATTTTTGGGCTGAAGGCAACTGTATGAGGTTTAACAAGGTTGCACATGAGTTGCAACAATTAAATGCATTGCTTTGGGCTCAAGGAAGAGTGGCTGGAAAGACGCCTGGTGGAAAAGGATCTGGGGGTGCTGATAGACAGATGGTTGAAGAGGAGGCAGCAGTGTGCCCAAGTAGCCAAAAAGACCCACAGCATCCTGGTATACATCAAGAATGGTGTGGACTGGGGAAGTGATTGTCCAGCTGTACTTAATGCTGAAGAGGCTTCACGTTGAACGCTGTGCTCAGTTTTGGGTTCCTCACTATACAAAAGACATTGAGGTGCTAAAGAGAGTTCAGAGAAGGGCAACAAAGCTGGTGAAGGGTCTAGAGAACTAGTTTTACAAGGAGTGGCTGAGGGAACTGGGACTGTTTAGCCTGCAGAAAAAGAGGCTGAGGGGAGATTTTATCACTGTCTACAACTACCTGAAAGGAGGTTGTAGCATGGATGCTGTTTGTCTCTTGTCCCAAGTAGCAAGTGATAGGACAAGAGGAAATGGCCTCAAGTTGCACCAGGGAAGATTCAGATTGGATACTATGAAAAAGTTCTTCACAGAGAAGGTTGTCAGGCACTGGAACAGGTTGCCCATGGAAGTGATGGAGTCACCATCCCTGGAGCTGTCTAAAAGGTGTATGGATAAGGTTGTTAGGGGCATGGTGCTAGAGTTAGGTTAGGTTATGGTTGGACTCAATGATCCTGAGGGTGTCTTCCAACCGAACTGATTCTATGAATCTACTGTTCTATATTATACACTGTGGTATATAGTATAGACTGTATTATTATCATCTTTACTTTGTAACAAGAATTTTCTTAAAATTATTGTTTATACCAGTGTGTTATTTACAATTAAGGCATTACAGGAAAAGTCATCACTGTTTTTGACTCTTATAAAAGCAAGATTTAATAGGCGTTCTTCTAAAATAAGTGATTTCTCAAAAAATCCCATGTGTGTAGACTTAAGTTCTTTTAATAAAATCTATCATTGACAACCAGGATTGTGTAGATTTTGTAATGAAAATTTGCAAGGACAGAATTTTTTATCAGATCATTAGAATAGTCTTTGGAATTAAAAAAAAAAACAAAAAAAATTTGTAAAGTTTCAGAAGAATTTCTAGTGATTAGAAGCATACAATGAAGACCAGAATAATGATTTATTCTGCTTCCAGAATATGCGTAAACTAATACAAAAGTAGAGCATCTCCTTAGTAATTAGTTAAGTTACTTTCAACTAGGGTTTGTTGGTTTGTTTGTTTGTTTATTTTTTTCTTTTTTTTTCTTTTTCCTAATCTCCCTGATTCAGTAAACTGCATAAACACATGTTTAGGGCTTAGTACTGTGCACATGACCTTTCACATGCATGCAGTTCCCTTGTCTTAGAAAAAAATAAGTTATTAATTCTTGTAATGAATTAAGGTTAATTAAACACATTTCTAAATTTTTTGCTGATTGAGAAAGTCCAATTATATGGATGGAGGAGGATATTACTGACTATCTCATGTAACTTATGAAAAATGTGAAACAGAAATAGATATACATTTGCACTTTCAATGAGTTTTTACTGCTATATATTTTGAATTTTCAAGGCCTTTCCTTGAACCAACTCATGAATATTTACATGACAGAAAAATCTTGTAATGTGAATAACCAATACAAATGTATATTTTTGTGGTGAAAAAAATCAATCAAAAATAAAAGAATAGTCAGAAAACTGCCTAGACTTACGATAGTGGCAAGTAGCTCCCTTGTAACCTGTATTTGCACAGTTGCAGTAGAAGCTGTCCCAGGACTGTGAGCATTCACCGCCATGTTCACAATAATTAGGCAAACACCTAAAATGCAAAAGAAGGAGCATGTTCACTCTCTTTTCTGTTCATTTACATCTCACTTCACTCTCTTTTCTGTTCATTTACATGTCACTTGTACTAATCAAGGGATGAAAAATCAGAGAAAAGAAGTATAATAATATGAAGAAAGCCTTCAAGCTCACTGGGGAAATTACTAGAAAATTCAGAAAATTTCACTTAATCTTCCCCAATAGTCCTATTGCTTATAATCAATATATTAATTATGCATTAAGCCTAAAAGAATAAAAATGAAGTGTAAAATGTCTAATTCTTACCATTCAACTGTCTGCATTCAGTACAGATTGATAAATGAAAGATTTACATGCTGATAGTTCACTGGCAAGTTTTGCAAATGATAGGATTTCTTCAACAACATGTGTCACAATACAGCAAAGCAGCATCACAACAGATTTATTTTTGTTTTTCTAAAAAAATAGAAAAATAAAACCAAACCGAACCAAACAACAACAACAAAACATACAAAAAAGAAAACAAAACCAAACTAACATACACACACCAAAACCACTATCACATAACAAATAAAACTGCCCATAGTACCTGAGAGGTATTTCTTATTCTAAAATCATAGTTACTTTCTATTCTAGAAAGAGTAAAATATTTAGTATGTCAGTTTGTCAGTTTCATGAAAGAAGTAACTATCAGAAAAAAACAGTTTTGAATCTGGTATTATAAGTAGAAACCTGAATTTGCCTGTAACTGCTTAATGGTTAAGACTGAAGCAGTTTACCTAAGTATAAAATATTGCATGAGGTGAAAAGAAGAAGAAAACAAAACAAAACAAACAAACAAACAAAACCCCACAAACAAACAAAACCACACACCTGAAAATATATTGAAAAAGCGTGTCACATTTTAACCAATTATTTACCAGCTCTTCACCTTAGAAATTAGTTAACATTCTAATTGCAGTGATTGCACATGTATGTATGCATGTGTCTGTGACAGATGCATACATACATAAAACAAAAAAAGGCTTTATTTGTCATATTAGCCACAGGAAAAAGAAAAGACGGCCACTAATATTCATGTGGTCTTAAAATACTTTTTTTCATTGAAGAAATCATATGAGTGTTTAAATTAATATAGTAGAAAGTCCAGCAGTTCATACATCTGCCCTATGAATAATTCAGGGTTTTGTACATTCACTCCTCCTGACTCTCAAAGCATTTTACCTTCCTTTCATATTTACAAACAAAGATAAGCACAGGTTTTCAGAGAAGGGAGGGAGGCGGGGGGGGGGGGGAAAGAAAAAGTGGCAGGTAAAGTATAGGTAAAGTAAGTAAAGTGATATAGCTCATGTATTTTCAAAGAAATAAGTGACATTTTTCCAGTGAAACAGCTAATCTTATTTCTGTTATCTCACAGAATGTATTTCTAAGACAAGTCTGTAGATGATGTATGTGTCACTGAGTTTTAGTTTGGAACACAAAAATGAAGTTTAGGCACTAGGTTTATGATTACTTTGATATAAAATACTTTGTTTGAAGGAATTCTATAAATGTGCATAGTAATAACTCTTAGGATAAATGCTTAATTTTGTTTTCTAGGGGTATCATCCGTTGTTATATATCTCTTCTAACACAGCTGCCATTTGGGACTTTCACTGTATCCTCTTACAGCTGCTCTGCTTGCATATATTTTAGTCAAATTTTTTCTTGTCTTATTTCATTCTGTTAAATACATAATTATCCCTAAATTGCAAGTGATTTACCTGGTCTTTGTTTGTATTGGCTCCCTGTCCATATTAATAATCTTCCAAACAGTATTCATAAGATGAAAATCTTAGATTAAATTGATGACACTTGAACCAAATTTAATAGAAGTTAAAACAATTCAGAATGTAATTTAAATCTTTTAACATTGAACCTTACATCTTCCTCCTGTTTCAGAATATATAACAGCAAGTAGCCACTAACTACATCAAAGTGAAGCTATAATTACATTATATGCTATGACCCTACCTAAAGCAAGACATAGAACATTGCTTTCTCTGAGGAAACAAATCTTAGAATGAAAAAATATTTCTAATATTATTAAAAATGTTTCCAATACTTCACCTGTAAAAGGCAATTTTTGGATTCATCACCATTTTCTGCTTAAACCAGAAAAAAAAAAGCAGCTGATTAAGCATTTACCATAAATTACTTGATAATATACTCTAAAGTCTGTGATATCTGAAAATAATATATGATTTAAAATCAAGGCAACAAGCTAATAATAATCATAAGCTAATATTCAAAAGAGAACATTGAGCCAGAATGTGAATATACTTTTGCTATAGAAGGAAAAATAAGAACCTCTCGTACCAATCATCTGCTAAATATGTGTTTTGTGCACTTATGACGATTCCAAACTTATAATGCACTTATGATTCCAAACAATGGATAGAAGATATTTTGAAAATAATAGCTAACTCCTGCAAATCTTAACTATTTTTATTTTTTTCAGTCTTGAATTAAAAAAAAAAAGAGGGGGGGGAGAGAGAGAAAAATATTTTAAATCTATGCAAGTGTTAGTGTCTTTTTTTTAACATATAAAAATATTTATTCTATTTTATTGTAAAACAAACTGCTGCCAGGACACCAAAGGCAATAATTCCTGGTAGGCAATTGTATGTTTCTGTGTAGGGCTTGATGTATTTATGGCAGATTCATCTGGTACTGTCTTCTCAGAGACTAAATGTGCTAACTTTGTAAGACATTTAGAATGACAGCGTGTCCTTTAAAGTTACGTTTTGAATGGTTTATGTATAATTAGTAGTTATTGATATTAATAGCTATATGTTGATAAAGGAGCTGAGAGAAAAGATATTAAGGAGAAATGTATGATGAGAATTATTTGCATACCCAAAAGGCGTATGAGGAATGGAATAATATAAAGATATTATACAATGAAAAGGCTAAAAGGAGTGCGTGGGAAGAGCAATGACTGGAAAAAGTAATAATAATTTAAGCATAGGAGGAGGAATTTGAAATTTTATGGAACTGAGAAAATAGTAAATAATAAAATGTTAGGGATTTTTTTTTTTGTTCAAATAGAAGAACAGGTTAATAAATTATGTCTCAATGAATGAAAGAATGATTAACCACCATCTGTCAAACAGGATTGCAAATCTGATAAAGCATACTCTATATATGTTAAATGTGTGTATATATATATAGATGAGATAAACAAGGAACTCAGTAAACTTATTTTCTGATTTTTACTGTTGCATATAAACTCTGATCACTATGCAATTTTAATTTGTGTTCATGTACTTTAAATGTGCAAAACTAGCACTTTTAGTGGTTCACTGTTTTTACTACAAAAGCCGTCAATAACTCCAGAATTTCAGTCATGCTTCATTATTTGTAACTGGAGTTGCAAAGACTCCCATAAAAACTATAGAACAAACCAATGGTTTGTTTGTCCTCACCTGTGGGAAGGATCCCTGCCATCAGGAGCACAGTGTCAAAAATGCTGATTACTTTAGCTTAGGGCAAGCAAAGACATGTAGAAATAGTGGTAGAAAGAAAATACTTCTCTCAAATGGTGTGTTGCACAAGATGATACAAACTATATACTAGGAGCTGTTTAATACATGTAAATGATTCTAATGTTGGCAAAAAGAGTGTATCTTATCATCTGGGATTTATGGTGAGATGTAGAATTAATTTGATAAAGAGAAACATGAAGTTTATTCCGGATGAAGGGCTGCAGATATCAAATAGAATGAAACTGTGTGAGGAAACTAGAAAGAAACAGTCCCTGGAGCAAGCTAGCACAAGACCAGGAGGGCCTTTTAATAAGTCTGTTTTGAAATAAAAGATAATGTCTATAATGAAATTGATGAAAATGGGTGGATTAAATTTCTATTTTGAAAGTTAGGAAGGGATATGGTAAGCATGCCGAGAACAGAAAACTAAACCTGGCAGAGCTAGTGCAAGGTGCAATTCTCAAGAAATAAGAAGACACAAATTAACATCAGCAAATTTAAGAGAAAACAAACCCAACCAAACAAAAACCTTGCATAATGACTTTTTTTTTTTTTTAAATTTGGTATCACTGATCACATGAAACTACACATAATTTTGATTAACTGTGAGAGCAACAAAAACAAACAAACAAGCAAAAAAATATACACCAAAAAACAAGCCAAAACAACAACAAAAAATAGTTAAAAAACTTTGAGGAAGACTGGCTGGGAAGTTTAAGTGGCTTACAAAAGTCCATACTGAAAATCAATAAACAAACAAACCAAACCAAACCCAGAGATGGCAGTGAAGTTAATGTAAAATAAGGATGGTAACTATCTTCACATGCTACATAAATTCAGCAAGATAAAAATATGAGAAAGGACTATCTAAAAATCTAACGTCTTTGGTGCAGTGCTTAAAAGCAACAACAACAAAAAAAGGGTAGCCTGCAGTTCCGAATAAAGTAAGTGAAAATTTTTATGACATTTCAAATACTGTAAACAATTATGAATTCCTATATACTGAGATTCAGAGGTACTTTCTAAATATTTACACACTCAAAATTCTTTTTAAAACCCACATGTACATGTTTATTTATAATGGCCATTCAAAAGCTTAACAGTATTGGAATAGCTACATGTAAAATTGTGCCATCTTTCTTTAAAAATTTTGGTAAATTGTCTCTGCATTCATAGAGGAAGAGATGGCTTCCAAATGATAGCTCTGAGGTGGGGGTTTTGAGAGGTTCTCAGTTAGACTGTACATTGAAAAATTACTGGTAAATCACAGGCAGTAATTGGCATCAATTATATTATGAACAAATTTGATGATGCTTTCTACTCATAATGTTAATTAGATCTCCTTTAATATGTTGGACTAAAGAATATGAGGATTCCCACATTACATTCTTTGGACCTGATTCTGTTCCTGGTTCTGCCTGTATACTACAAGCAAAAAATCACGAGCAGTGTGGTGGAAATGGAGTAAATTCAACTCCAGAACTCAAAAAAACAGAAGTGTTTGAGAAGCTAGGAGGAAGCGTCATGAGGTCTCTAAGGAAGGAGATGGTGAAAGAGGTTTGAAAAGTGAGAAAATTAGTCAATAGGAGTAGAGTGGGAGAAAGCTAAAAAGAAACATAAACATATGCTGCATCCCAAATACAAATCCCTAACAAGTTCTATGGTAGAGTTTTGGCTGAGACCAGACTCTGTTTAGTCATATGTCTACCATGGTTACTGCCTGCTGCAATGTCAGGATTAACTTAGTAGGGGCTAAATTAGCATGAAATGATATCATATTCAACTGTGTTTGTTCTTAAAATATGATAGATATAGAAAGGATAACATTTTAGGCAGATTTCTAACCTCCTTTTAGAGGTTTCTCTACAGTAAGGATTACTACTTTGTCTCTGATTTACAAGTCATTGTGACTTTCTTAAAAATAATAAACTGAATAGATGTACACTGTGTTCTATCTATGAATAGAAAGCAGGTCACAGAAATATGTCTGTGTGACTGAAGCTGAAATTGGTTATGGTCTTGAAGCAGATCTATGCCTGCACTACAAAAGGACATTTTTTTTTCAGATAAAAAGGCAACTCTTGAGGATTAGAAACTTAGGGGTGGCAGAGAAGTGTTTACAAGCCCATCTTCCAGCTGCCTGTTGTGTCATTTCAAGACATTCTTTCAGCTTGGTACAGGGCAATCACTTCTGGAATAAAGCAGATTTTTCACAGATACCTGTGTTTATGTTCTCCTGAATCTACAGCCGAAAACTTGTCCTTCCATTGCCTGTTTGTGTGTCTGGTCCCTGTATTCTCAGAAGCCTCTGCTATTCTGGAACATTACTTTTGGCTCATCCTCGACATTCTCCACACTGAACTCCAGAAATACCTTTCCGTCAAGCATTTTCATCTATTTCAGGAAAGGTCTTTCTGCCCAGCAGAGAGAGCCACTTAAACTAGTCCCTCTCTTTTAGATAGATCCTAATACTATCTATTGGAATTTATGAGATTAGTTCTGACCAGAACCTAAAAAAGACTGCTCACTCACTGTAATTAATATTGTCAGTTGTGTTTCTGGACAGGTAGACTATAGAAAGCAGCAATAACTTGTAAAGAACATAGCATTCCAAAGGATGAATGGAAACAAATGCTTTACTTGGAAAGAAAGCAAGATATTTAAAATTTGTTACAAACATCAATAATTTTAACCACAGTTACTCTAGTCTTATTTGCAGTGCATATAAATCTAATTGCTGTGCTATGTATGCTGCATTTATTCTAAATTTTAGAATTCTAACAAAAGAAACAGCATGCTACTTTTTAAGCATCCTGTTGTTTGTCGTCAAGTCAGTATTAGAAAAAAACCCAAAAACATTCATATAAATAAATAAATTAGTAAATATTGTTTTCTTACCTGTCTATAATGCCACATAAATCTATCTGAAGGTCACTGAAATTGCCAAAAACATTTTGCTGAACTGAGATCATATCCACTGCTTTGTTACCAACGGAAATGAGTCGCATGCATCCTTGAAAGCCACCAAATGAGGTGTTACATTCAGAAATGTTTCCATTGCTAGGGCAGCCTGAAAGAAGCATAAAACCCGGAGCTGAAAAACAAATTATCAAAAAAAATTATATATTCCAAAAGTCAACTGAACTTTGATAATCTCCAGGTATTGTAAACTTTGTGGATGGAAGACTTGAGCCAGAAGCTCTTTTGATTAGGCATGCTGGTGCAACTGTAAATAAATACTTCTGTGCAGTCTTACTGTTTTTAAAGTGTATGCAAAAGCATTGTTTGAAATTTGGGTAACAGAAACCCAAGCACCAGTTCCAAAGCAATGATTGGAATCAAGATGCAAATAGATTGACCGACTGACCTTAGTCACAAGATGTTAGGTTACAACTGAAGGCAGACATGATTTGGACAAGTTTTAAGTCACAACTAAAGTCAAATAACACAAAAATTAGTTACTAAGCACAGCGGTTTTAGTTTATCAAGCTGTCCATAAGATTTCAGAAAGTACTGAAGACAGTTTCTTGATGCCTATAATTAATGACTCAACTGGGAGAAATGCTCTGTTGCACCTGCTACCTGTACGCAAAGAAGAAATGGTTGAAAATGTGAAAGTCAAGAACAGTCTTAGTTACAGCAAACGTGAGGCGGTGGAGGTAATGATCCACAAGGAAGAGAGCAAGAAAAAAAAAGCAGAATTACAATCCCAGACTTCAGAAGAGCCAATGCTGGTCTGTTCATTACTTGTTTTGAGAGCAAAAGGTCTGGATATTTTTCAACAAAATACTCTTTGGAGCAAAAGAAAAGCCCATATTGATATCAAAATGGTTAAGCAAGTGTGGCAGAAGGCCTGTAAACATAAACACTGAGCTCCTGAGTAAGTGCAAACACAAAAAGAAAGTACACAGAAGTTGGAAGCAAGGACATGCAAAAACATTATCCACATGTCTAGGAAAGCAGTTAGGAAATCCAGGACATCAGGTAGAGTTAAAACTATCACAGAATAAGAAGCTTTACAAAAAGGTTTCTACATGTGCCAACAGTAGCAAAAGGAAGGGCAAGGACATTATGGTTACACTACTCCATGGAGCAGGGAAAGTAGTGACAAGGGTCTTGGAAACAACTGATTGGTACAAGGCCTTTTACCTTCCATCTTCAGTGGTAAACCAAAACCTTAGGTTTCCCATGTCCTAGCAGAGCACGAAGAAGGGAAACAGGACCCACCAAAAAAAAAAAATTTCCAAGGGGCACCCAAGTGTGACGCAGGAGGTGGCCAAAGTCAACAATTGCCATGGTAATTGTGAAGATATTATAATTTTAATTCTCAAAAAGGCTTGGTAACTTGGTGAGCTTCTTGATGACTGGAAAAGGTGGATGTTAAACCCATCTTGAGAAAAGGCAAGAAGGAGGACACATAAAACTTGAGGCCAGTCAGCCTTACCACAGTGGCCAGTTCATGGAGCAAATCCTCCTAGAAGACATTTCTAAACATGTGAAGGACAAGAAGATAACTGGGTAACTTCAGCTTCAAAGCTGAATCATGCCTGACCAAGCTCTTTGTTTTCCCTGCTGAGGTGATGGTCACTGAGTACAAAGAGAGAACAGCGGGCATTGGATACCTTGACTTTAGCAAAGCCTCTGACATTTTTCTATATAGTACCTAACACCAGATTGATAAGATGTGTCTGGGATATGCAAACAATTAATGATGCAAAGTCCAGGTGACGGTCAGTGAACAGTAGGTCCTTCAGAGAGGAATACTGAGAACTACATTGTTTAATGTCTTCGTTAGTGACCTGGATGATGGCAGGGAGTGCACTTTCAGCAAACCTGTGATTGATACCAAATTGAAGGCAGGGTTCAAATGTTGCAGAGTAGGGCTACAACTAGAAGGACCTGGGCAGGCTGGAGAAATAAACTGGAATAAAAGCAATGAAGTTCAGTAAGAACAAATTTAAGGTCTTTAATTGGAGATGGAACAAGTCCATGTAACGATGAATGGATAACTGCCTAGATACATAGATAAAAGCCTGAGGTCTTGTTGGCCAATAGGTGGACCATGAGCCAGGAATGTGCCCTTGTAGCACAGAGGCATTCTGGGCTGTATGGTCAAGAGTACATTTACCAGATGTGGGGAAGGTGTCCTTCCCTCTACATAGCACTTGTGAGACTATATTTGGAGTACTGTATTTCTGGACTCCCCAGTAGAGGAAAGATATCAACATCCTGGAGTGAGTCCAGAGGAGGCCTCCAAGATGGTCAGGGAGCTGGATGCACAGGGTGTATGAAGAGACACTGAGAGAGATGGACCATTCAGTCTTGAGAAGATAAGGCCATCTGATAAGATGATACAGAGAAAACGGAGCCAGATTTTTTGTCCAGAATTGCGCACTGATGGGAGAAGAGGCAAAGGACAGAAGTGAAAACCAGTAAATTCTGGTCAGACATTAGCAACAAGTGTTTTTACCGTGAGGGTGGTCAATATGAAAACAGTTTGGCAAAAAAGAGTTATGAGATTTCTATCCTTGGAGCTGTTCAAAGTCTGAGTGGTCACAGCCCTGTACCTCCTGATCTAATCAGGCTAATTTATAACAGAGGGTTGTGCTAGATAACATCTGGATGTCCTACCCAACCTGTGAATTACATTCTGTAAGTATTTACTACTGTGGTTTATATATTGTGTTGTTGATCTTGAAATGCTTTGTTCACTGATTGACAATAAAATATTGTTTATAAATAAATAATTTGTTTTGATCCTGATTTGATTTAAACCACATCCGTTGAGCTATTTTTCCCATTGGCAGCTGAACACTGCATGACAAAATACACCTAAATGCTTTTTTCTTTGGCTTTCTACCAAAGGTTGATACTGCTTCTGAAATTATACAGAATGGCTATTCTTTGATCTTAGCTAAACAATACTGCATTGTGGTTCACAACATTTTAAGACCTTCTTGTTGCATGATGTTAGGAAGCAGTGACTTTTAAGACACTCTCTAGTCCATAGAGCTATTGTGTACTTTCTGAAGTCCTGAAAAGACAGTGCAGAGGTTTATTATACAGGAAAACAATATGGCAGTGGACACTAGTAAATCTATTCAAATGAGTGAATAACAACATAAATAGTATAGGTATGTTTTTAAGAAGTGCATGATAGAAAATGAACTAAAACTGAAATGAAGGAAGTAAATTTGCAGTGTGTTTTACTCTGGTGAAGAACCAAACTATTCAAAACTGTTACTACCTTTTTAAAGGAAAACGTTTATTATCTACTTGGTATATTGCTTTAAGAACAGCGAATCCACAAGCTTACAAAAGTTCAAATAGGAGCGCGGTAACTTTTCAGCACTACACACAATTAGACAAACCAATTACAGGTCTAACAACAATCTTTACAGCATTCTACAACAAAAATGATAAAACAAATTCAATAATTTCTGGTGAAAACATCTGACACTCATTTGTGAATTAGGTACTTTTAGTGAAGTTCTCACTTAATTAAAAACAAAACAAAACAAAAAACGGAGACAGAGGAAAATGTTTTTATCTTTTACACTTAGCTAGTCTACGAAATTGTTTCTTGGATTTTTTTCTGGTGTCTGCCTTTTAGAAGCTGCCTTCTAGTTCTATTAGAGAAAAGGAAACTTCATTAATGTTAATGAAATTTGGATTCCTCATAATTGTGGACTGAATATTAAAGATAGGAAGAAGTCCTTTAATAATGAAATTTACCCTATGTACTTACTGCAATATTAAATAATCTTTTTTTGACCTTACAGTTCCAATGAGTTATTAATCCAAGAACTGAGGTAGCATATCCTTGATGACAGCATGACCAGAAATTGTGCTGACATAATGCTAAAGTACTTTCACGTTTATTACACATTTTCCCAGCTAAGCATACACATTTCTTGCATACTTTGTATTCATTAAAATAAATAAACTAACTACTGTGTCCCCAGGACCTGTCTCCTGGAAGGCTGATATTCATGCCCTAACCACCAGAATATAGAAACATGGTAAATATTCATACAAACTTAAAAAGAAAGTGAAAATACATTGTCTGCATTTTTATAGTGGTATATGACATAAATTTTTAATAAAAAATTTTCTAAATTCAGAAACCTGCTACTAGTTTTCTTCAAGTCTGTACAACATGCACAAGCTGCTGATTTGAGCTACAGAACTGAAACCAGGGAAGTTGAGGGATGGACATGCAGTTGGTACTTTAAATGTTCTCGGCATTAATTTGCCCCCTCGACTCCCCAAAAGAAAAATAGAAATGTCCTTGTACAACTAACTGAATATGCTGCTTTTAATAATTGCTTACATGCTTCCTGGTCTGTTCACCTGTGCCATCAACCCTGCAATGGTACAAATCACCTGATCAGAGATATATGAACTTGAGCAACATGGGTGCCTGGGGGCAGGGGGAGGACGGGGCGTGGAATTGAGGGGAAAGGGCCAGGGAGGAAATTAAAAAAATCTGGCTAGCCAAGGCCACTATTCTGTATTATCTATATCATCAAACAGGTCAAGCGGTATTTTTAGCAGAGAAGGCTAGATGTCAGATGTGAAAAGTCACATGGATGTTTATGTAGCAGTTCCTATATTTAGGGTCTGCTTGTGAACATGATACCAGAAAATGTTATATTGGAAAGACACCAAGGATTTAGAGTGATAATTTATTCTACTCAACACTATAAAATTTTAAGGAAACGCAAGCTCAAAAACATCATAGCAGTGCCTGAAAAACAGTTCTTTTGAGAGATATCCAAGCTAGGCAAAGAAGATTTAAGGCAGGCCAAATAATTACAATCTTCTGATTAGATGTGTCAGGAAAACTTGATGTTTAACTATGGGATGTTGCCAGCAGAAATAAACAACATATTTCACCTCCAAAGTAGAAAGCATCTCCTGAATAAATTTGCAGAGGTATGGAAGCATGAGCAGATGAGGTCACATCATTGTCCACTATTACACTGATACGGTTCCTTTTGGCAGAGAAGGACACAGAATGCCACTGGCCATTGTTTAATCCAGCACCTGGAAGGAAAATAAAAAGCAAAATGAAGTATAATAATCCATTATTTGTGATACTACCTGAATGTTATAGACTTAAAAAGAGGAGAGACTGGTAAAGCAATCATATCCCACATAAAAACTCCAAGTGATAATAACAAAGAAAAAAAAAGTCACGAATGTCTTTTGTAAAAACAGAACCTTTGTCATTTCCTTTGCTTCATATTCGATAAAGAAAAAAAATAAAAATTTCAGTGAATAAGCCTTACTTTGTAATACTCCTAATTATCAGTAACATATCAATTTAATGTAGTGACTGTTAAAAGTATACTCCTAATCTGAGGAGGTTCTCATTAAAGTATCATTGTAATGGCTGTAAGTTTTTTACATGTAATACACATTTTTACTGCAGTATTACAAAGGATTTCTTCATCTTTTAAAATCAAAGGTGGTCATTATATTACGATCCAATAAAAGAAGCAAAATCCTGTAGGTGATAAAAGCTTCAGCAACCTTCATGTCTGTGTCACAAGATCATTTTTATTTCAGTTGTCTCTTCTACTGGAAATGTATGGGAAATTTTTCTGAGAGTTTAGCCTCTAGCACCAATTTGTAAGGTGCCACAAAGCAATAAACTTAAATCCCTGATATTGGAAAGCAGTTATATAAATATTATTACATAAATTTTATGCAGGGCAGTATGTAAGTATATTACTATCTTTAAGAAGTGCTTGCAGTCAATCATGTTCTTGAGTGTTCTTCAGAACAGAGATACTTCTTTTGGTGAAGAACACAGAATACCACCTTCGAATTACATAAAATCTTTTCACAACTGCAGAGTGTGTACGATTTTTGATCTGTGATTTCCCTCTTGAAATTTCATCTATTAATATATTTCTTTCTAGAATGTGTTGTGTATTCTAGAGAAATACTTCACCAATTAAGTGATTAGTTCAAACTAAAGGAAAAGAAATAAAAATAGAAAGATGAAAAGGTTCAAATAACTAAATTACAACATAACTAGTATCCATATAATTTTAACTACCAGAGTCTAAACACAAGATCTTCATATGGTCATATTATTGCTGCCTTGCAATACGATGGGCATAGATGAAACAAAATAAAATGAACTTACTACACTTAATGAGTACAATTATTCATCTCTCCTACTTTTTAAATACTATTTTATAGCAAGAACTTAATGACTACATCAAAAGTTTACTGATTTCAAATAAAAAACAAGGCATTACAATCAAAGAAAACGTTCTTAAGTCTTTTATACCACTGTCAACCTTAGTGGACTATATATACTCCATGAAAGAGGTGGTAGGTATGTTAAAACAAAGAATAGAAATAATGCAATTTTTATATCACAGAAAATCGAGTCTGAGAAAGATATTTTTTCCTCAGTTCCCAGTAACACAGTTAGTTTTCTTCTATGAATTATTGCAGAATTATCCTTCAATAAGAAACTATATTATTAAATATATATAATTTAAGCTCCACTTCTCGCACTGTGTTTTTAAGATTTTTAAAAAATGAATTATTTCCCTACTTACTTATTTCCCTCTTTCTAGCTTCCATCCCTGTCTAGAAAATCTCCAGCTTCTTTCAACTCATCTCTAAGATTAAGCAGAGTTTCTTTATTTTAATGTTTACTTCAAATGAAAGATGTTTTCCACAATCACACCTCTGCAACATGCTATATTTTCCTGTAGGACTCAGAATTGTTTGGGTTGGAAAGTACCTTAAAAGACCATCTAGTCCAATATCCCTGCCATGTGCAGGGACTTCTTTTACTAGACCAGGTTGCTCGAAACCTGAAACAACTTGAACATTTCCAGGGGTGGGACATCTAAATCTGACCTCACTTTAAAACACTTACTCCTTGTTCTTTCACTAAAATCCCTGGGGAAAAAATCTCAGACCATCTTTTTTGTAAGCCTCCTTTTGCATATTGAAAGGCCACACTAAATTCTCCCTAAAGCCTTCTCTTCTCCAGGCTGAACAACCCCAACTCTCTCAGCCTTTCATCATAGGAGAGAAGTTCCATCCAGCACTCTGATCTTTTTCATGGCTCTCCTCTGGACTCACTCTAAGAGGTCCATATTTTTCTTGTGTTGGGAACCGCAGAGCTGGATGCAGTACTCCAGAAGGCGTCTCAGCAGAACAGAGTAGAGGGAAAGAATCACCTCCCTTGACCTACTGGCCAAGCTCTTTTTTATGGAACCCAGAACACGATTTGCTTTATGGACTGCAAGCACACATTGCCAGCTTATATCTATTTTTTCAGCCCTCAGTATCCCCAAGTCCTTCTTGGCAGGACTACTCTCACTCCATTCAAACTGCAGTCTGTATTGATATTGGTGATTGCCCTGACCCAGGTGCAGGACCTTGCACTTGGCTTTGTTGAACTTCATGAGGTTCACATGGGCTCATTCCTCAAGCCTGCCAAGTTCCCTCTGGATGACATCCATTTTCTCTAGTGAATCCACTGTGCCACTCAGCTTGGTGTCACCACCAAACTTACTGAGGATGTACTTAATCCCATCATCTATGTCATTACTGAAGATATTAAATCTAACAATAAACTCTGTAGTTTCATTTCAATTGTTCAAGGATAATTGCTTTTAATTCTTAATTTTGTATCCTGCTTCAGTAACTTCTCCTTCTGGTGAGAAAACCATATTCCAAATATTGCAATATTCATCTGTCAAGGTAGGTAATAGAATGTCCTAACATAAACAAGATTAAGTGATTGACAGAAGTAGAAAAATTTTTTGCTTGCTGGAAAATCACTTACATGAATGTTGAACTTTTTGGTTTGTTTATTGTAGTTCATACTGACCTGCTAAATGATTTTGGGATGGATATTTTATCTCATCTTCATGCAAGATGGTATATTAGACATACTAAATGATGTTCATCTAGCTCAGTTAAGACTTCCCAAAAGTCCCTTTCATTCAGTCTGGGGACTGAGGAATGTCATTGTGGGAGCAAAAAACACTCCTGAGAAAATACCTCAGTGTAGGTATTGAATTGATGACCTTGATTAAATTAACATTTTCTTATGTGAAGCCATGGAGTGCTGCAACACATAAACTGTGGAGGCCAACGAACTGCTAATATTTCCATTCCATCTGAAAATTATATTGTCTGGTAAACTACCAGGAGTGTTAAAAATGCTTTACCAAAATCAAGTGAGAAAAAACTACCAATTAGGCTTTAGTGCATAATAAGGTAGCTATTGAATAAGGTATCCATTTATTCTCATTAGTAGCACTTCCATCATTTTAATATCCGAGTACTAAAAAAAAAGGGCTGTGGGAGGTCCTGCAGAACAATGACATCCAACCTTAGGAACACATATATAAAAAGGCAACGCATATAGCTCATTAGGAGGTCAGTAAGAAACTAACAAAAAATAGTTTCGAGAAAGTAATTTATAGATTAGCCTGAAGTATAATGATCAAATGTAATGATTATTAACATCACTTAATTAAAAAATTCATAGAAATTAAAAACTGCATGAAAATTAAAATCTGTGTTGAAATACAAGGTTATATGAAGAGACTGAGTAATAAGATTTCAAGCATTTATACATATTGTAATTCAATTTGGTTCTCAATGTTCTAAACAAATTAACTTAGTGTTAATTTCATTTTTTTTAGTCTATGTTATTTCTTTGTGAAGATTTGATGACCAGCTTGCAAAAGAGGAAAGACATTCAGCAATCATCGTGTAAGAAAAGGGTACTGCTTATCATAACTTAATCAGACATAAATTAACTTGCCATTCTCCTCATTTTTTTATGGTTGAAGAAATCTTTTAAAAACACATAATAATGAATTAAGAACTGTGCACAAAGAAATATGCTCTGAATTAATTATCAAATGTCATGTGTACGTGTGTGTGTAAGTCAGGTCTTAAGTCCTTGCCTGTAGGCAAATAAACCTGTCTAGCCATCCATAATTTCATTTCTCCATCTCCAAAAGAAGACTTGAGTTTCTTCAGTGAGTGTAACAATAAACGTTTCGTAAACTCAAGAGTAATTTCCCCATATGGTTTTGTTATGATAAACTCTTTCTCAGAAGAGGATATTTTTGCAGCAGTTTCTGTCTTCACAAAGACAAGCACAATTCCTCCTGTTAGACTTTACAAAGAGTAAGCTTAACATAGTATGAGAACATTACATTTTGTTTCAGCAGAGAGTGTCAAGATTTCTTTTAGGGTGTTTCAGCTAATGTTATGTATTGTGTTGCAACTCTGAATAAATTGGTCTCTGTGAAAGTCTACAGTAAATGTTAAAGGTGCCACCACCTTCAGCTGCTCTGATAAAATGATGCTACATGACAATAGTTACTTTAACATACAGCATTTAATTGAACTGCAATTGAAATAGCTCCTAAAAAGCCAAATTCATCATTGTTAACTACATGCCATTGACATTCTTATTAAGGAATTGACATTTTCAAATGGTAAGCCTAGGGATACTTTTTGTAACTAAAAAGTTACTCTTTGTGCATCAGTTATTTTAGATTATACCAAATACCAGGGCTGATCCTATTAACACCCACAGAAACAGCATCAAAACATTTATGTAAGTTTCAGCATTATCTATGGACATTACTGGCTTACAGTCCTTTACTGAACAAATCAACAGTTTAAAATCTTACTTTTGATTATTATCAACCTGTAAAAACTTAATGAGCTCTAGATTCATGTTTAATTTTTTATTTTTTTCTATTTTTTTCCCCTGTTCCCCCCCAGAAAATTTTCATTTTGTATCAGGAATTGAAGTAAGCAATCAATCAAAAAGAAACAGGGGCACAGCACTAAAACTAAGGAGGCCTCACCTCCAAATCCTTTTTCTTTGCTCTGGTTGGCTCTGCTTTGCTCTCTTTTTCTGTCTTATACTAACAAGCAGATGATTTGTGAGTATTTTGGATAAATGATTTCTTTTTGTGTGTTTGTACTAATCATAATATTTTGCAAAAACCTCTCCATATTTCACGTAAATTTTTAACTCTCTGAGGTTGGAGAGAGATTTGAGGGCTTCAGTTTTGACAGAACCACAGACTAGCTGGGATTGGATGTGACCTCTGGAGATCATCTAGTCCAACCCACCTGCCAAAGCAGGTTCACCTACAGCAGGTATCACAGGAATGCATCCAAGTAAGTTTTTAATCTCTCCGGAGAAGGAGACTCCACAACATCTCTGGGCAGCCTGTTCCAGTGCCCTGTCACACTCAAAGTAAAGAAGGTTCTTCTCATGATTTGATGGAACCTCCTATGCTTCAGTCTGTGCCTGTTACCCCTCACCCTATCTTGAGCACCACTGAGAACAGGCCAGTCCCATCCTCTTGACACCCATCCTTATTAATAAGTATAAAGATCCACTCTCAGCTTCCTCTTCTCAGGCTGAAGAGAACCAGCTCTCATTTCTTGTAAAAACAAAAGAGGCTTCAGAGCCCTAATCATATTTGCAGCCCTCTGCTGGACACCTTTCAGTAATTCCTTGTCTGTCTTGAACTGGGGAGCCCAGTACTGGATGCAGTACTCCAGATGCAGCCTCACCAGGGCAGAGTAGAGAGGAAGGAGAACCTCTCTTGACCTACTAACCACACCCCTTCTAATACACCCCAAGATGCCATTGGCCTTCTTGGCCACAAGGGCACATTGCTGGCTCATGGTCAGCCTGCTGTCCAGCAAGACTCCCAAGTCCTTCTTTGCAATGCTGCTTTACAGCAGGCCTGCCCCTAACCTGTACTGATGCCTGAGGTTATTCCTTTTTAGGTGTAGTATTCTATACTTACCTCTGTTGAATTTCATCAGGTTCTTCTCTGCCGCATTCTCCAGCCTGTCCAGACCTCACTGAATGACAGTATAACCCTTTGGTGTATCAAACCTTCCTCCCAGTTTCGTATCATCAGCAAACCTGCTGATGGTACAGTCTCTTCATTCAGGTCACTGATTAATGTGTTAAACAAGACTGGACTGCTGGGGAACACCACAAGCTAAAGGCCTCCAACTAGACTGTGCACTGCCAATCACAACACTCCAAGCTCTACCATCCAGCTAGTTCTCAATCCATCTCACTGTTCCATCATGCAACCCACACTTCCTGAGCTTACCTAAGAGTATCAAAAGCCTTGCTGAAGTCAAGGTAGACAACATCTACTACATTCCCCTCATCTACCCAGCCAGTCATATCATCACAGAAGGCTATTAGATTGGTCAAATATTATTTCCCCTTGGTGAATCCTGATAACCTTTCCTCAACATGACTGGAGATGACAACCAGTATGAGCTGTTCCATCACCTTCTCAGGAATGGAGGTGAGACTGATGGATCCGTAGTTACTCGAGTCATCCTTCTTGCCCTATTTGAAGACTGAAATGACATTGGTTTTCTTCTGACTAGGCACCTCAGGCACCTCTCCTGTTCTCCATAACCTTTCACAGATGACGGAGAGCAGCTTAGCAATAACATCTGCCAGCTATCTCAGCACTCATGGGTGCCTCCCATTGGGGCCCATGAATTTGTGGGTGTTCAGTATGTCTAAATGATCTCTAACCTGACTGTGGCAGAATGCACCCCCCCCTCTCTCCCCCTCCCTCCTTCAGTATGGAAGGAGTGGGCACATCTCCCTCTTTCTCTGCTACTTGAGGCTAACAGCTTCTTTTGTTTGGCCCCAGAGCACCCTGGCCAGGGCCATTAGGAGAAGGGAGTGCCAAGGCACACTGAGCTGCGCCCAGCGTGGGGGATGTTTGGAGGCTTCAGGGGCACCCACAGACAGTGTGGGGGGTGCAGAGAAGCTTCTAGAGTGCCTACAGTCAGATCTGATCAGGTAAAAACGGGATTCTCGTTGAGACTCTGCCCATTGTCGCGGGTCTCTCGGAGCATGAGCAAGATGCTGCCGTCGAGAGCCCCCCTCCCCGGGATGGGGACTCCACTTGCCTCGCCGCCACAGATGTGAGTAAAACTTCTCACAGGATTGCAAGTATATTTATACTTTTCGTGCACATATGCACGTATAACTTTCCGCGCTCCATATGAGCGTGTGTAAAATTAATCCTCGCACAATCGCGAGTGTATTTTCCTTCCGTGCACACTTGCATGCGTAACTTTCCATGCCCAATACGAGCACGTGTATAAATTATTTACTCGCACAATCGCAAGTGTATTTTCCTCTCGTGCTTCCACATAAACACGTGCAGGAATCTGTGCACACTTGCACGTGTAAGTAAATTAACTCTCACAGGATTGCGAGTGTATTATAAATTTACCCTCAAGGAATCGCGAGTGTATGCTTCCCATACTCACTACGAGTGCGTGTATCTCTTTAAAAATAGTCCTGCACTGTGTTTAGGCAAGTGTGTATTTCTCCGGGACTCAGGGACGGCTCCAGCATTGTTTTGGGTGAAGCCACGTGCATTCACACTGTGGACCGCCTGTTGTATTAGTTGCTGCCTCTCAATAATTTTCCTCAACTGATATCCGAACCTGTATTTAAGTCACTTTTGGAGTGCTAAAACCCTGTTTCTCACCGGTTCAATAACAGTTGTTTTTGGACCTTGTTGTCCCTTAAATTAACCTATGGGTTGCCTCCGTGACACTGACCTTCCTCAACCAAGGGAAAGTCTTTCTTTTTCCAGACTTTCCTTCTTGCCTTCAGGGTCTGGGATTCCTGAGGGTTGGTCTTAGCAGTGAAGACTGAATCAAAGAAGGCATATAGTAACTCAATTTTCTCCGCAACTTACGTCACCAGGGCACTCACCTCATTCAGCAGAAGAACAGCATTTTCCCTGATCTTCCTTTTGCTGTTGATGTACTTAAATAAGCTCTTTTCCATGGTATCCCTTGCCAGATTTAATTCCAAGTGGACCTCAGACTTTGTCATCTCGTCCCTGCATACTCTAACAGTGATTTTATATTCCTCCCAAGTGGCCTGTCCCTTTACCCACTTTATGTAAACATCCTTCTTCCATTTGAGTTTTGACAGAAGCTCCTTACTCATCCATGCTGGCCTCCTAGTCCCTTTAATTGGTCTCTTGCTCATAGGGATGATGCATTGGTTTTGAGCTCAGAGGAAGTGATGTTTGAATATTAGCCAGCTCTCTTGGATGCTCCTGCTTTCTAGAGCCCTAACCCACAGGATTCCTCAAACTAGGACCTTGAAGAGACCAAAACCAGACTTCCTGAAGTCCACAACTGTAATCCTACTTGTTGGTTTTCCTCCTCCACACACAATCCTGAACTCCATCATCTCATGGTCACTGCAGCAGAGGCCCCCAACCTTCACATCCCCTATCAGTCCTTCTTGGTCTGTTATGAGAAGGTCCAGTATCTTCTCTCTCCTCATTGGCTCCTTGACCACCTGGGTCAAAAATATATTATCAACACTCTGTAGTAACCTCCTGGACCATGTGTACCTAGCTGTGTTGTCTTCCCAGCAGATGTCAGGGTAATTGAAATCCTCCATATGAACCAGGGCCTGTGATCTTGAGGCTACTTTCAATTATCTGTAGAAGGCCTCATAAACTTTCTCTTCTTGATCAGGTAGTCTGTAGTAAACACCCACGCCTTTCCCTTAATTGTTACCCATAAGGACTCGACTCATTCTTTATTTCCCCCTAGGCAGAGCTTGATACATTCCAATTGCTCTCTCAAATAAAGTGCATCTCCTCCACCTCACTTTACTGGCCTGTCTTCCCTAAAATGTACATAGCCATTCACGACAGCATTCCAGACATGCAAGCTGTCTCACCAAGTCTCTGTGTCTGCAATGAGATCATGGCCCTATGACCACACGCTCTTTATTCCCATGCAGCATACATCTGTGTATAGGCCCTTCAGAGAAGTAATCGAGCACACAAATATCCCCTGAGGGGTGCAGAAAGAACCACTATAACCATACATACCCTTGAGGTGGTTTGCCTTCCAGTTCTCATCTTGGTTAGACAGCTAAGGGTTATTTGTTCCTGCTCTGGTTGTCCTAGGTTATTCAGTAGTCAGATGTGATTCCATGAGCATTGTCATTTCAGACCCTGCCCCCAAAGCGCTTCAGTGTAAACCTCACCTCATATCTATGATAAGTATTTTATTCTTAATTTTTTATTGCAGTAACTGCTTAATTTGCTTACTGTATTTTTTATTGCTCAAAACAAACTAGCATTAAACAACATCATTAAGCCCTCTGTATTCTGGTTTGAAAACTCCCCTGAAAGATTCCTATCACTCCAACGAATATACTCTATATAAGATTAAATTATTAATGCATTCAAATCTTTAAATTGTTTCTAAGTACCAATGCAAAATGAAGTTTTCTTACATGTTACATTACTAGAACCAGCTTGGCTTCTTTTTCACCAATAATAGTTGTGCTTTATGAGTATGAAATACATTATTATGTCCACTTATTGAATGAACTGATTCTTTGAATATCATTGTGTTTTATGCATCCATATTAGCCACTGTTTCTATGACATATTCCTCTGGCTAGCGGTCTCTGGTTGTCTTCCTTGTCCATATAGAAAACGCTCCAATCCTAGACTCATTTCCTAGTCTTCATATATTCTTTGAAATCCCATTTATCTACCAAATATCTGTCATCCTGTTTGTCCTGCCTGAAGACTCTTTCTGAAACAACCATTCTATTCACCTACAAGAAAGAGGAAAAGTTCAGTTTGTTTATATAAAGCATGAGAAACTTTGAGGGGGTTTTGATGTATGGAGTGTCAGCATTGTATACTAGTGATGAAGCACTGCCGGGTGAAGGTATTGAAATTATCAGACAAGGATGTTACTGCTTCTCACATTGTTTTTTAAAGTTGTGAAAGATGTAGATGGTGTGAGCTCTGTCTTGCTTTCATATTTCATGAAAGGAGCAGATTCCTGGCTGGCTCAGCACTAATGTCACAAATCAAGAACTAATGGCACTAAGATAACTGAGGGTCCTCTTTATCAAGGAGTCCTTTTACTCCCAGACTGAGTGGAAGTGAAATTTGGGAGCTGTTTCTCAGGATTCCAGTTGTATACTCTCTAATATGACTGTATCTTACTATATTTGCCTCATCCTCCTGTCCTCATATATATATATTTTACCAACAAGGAAATTACTTCAAAGAAAACTAGAGAGCATGCTTTCTGGAAATCTCAGCTTAACCCTGAGGGCTTTCTAGCAGTGCACACTACCAAAAGTAGATGATCCAGTGTCAATTTTTTTGTCCTCATTATATATGTATATAAATGTAAACTCAGAATTGCCCCAGCTTCGCGGAACACAACCTGTCCTCTGTCCAGTTCTAATGGACAGCTCTGTAATTGAGACCTCTAAAAATAACATAGTATTTATAACAGTATTTATAGAGTGCACTATCAGCAAATTTGCTCTTGACACCAAACTGGGAGGAGTCACTGACATGCCAGAAGGCTGTGCTGCCATCCAGTGAGACCTGGACAGGCTGGAGAGTTGGGTGGCAAAAAAATTAATGTCTTGCATCTGGGTAGGTACAACCCCAGATTCCAGTATCAGTTGGGGAATGATCTGTTAGAGAGCAGTGTAGGGGAAAGGGACCTGGGGTTCCTGGTGGAAAACAGGGTGATCATGAGCCAGCACTGTGCCCTTGTGGCCAGGAAAGCCAATGGCATCCTGGGGTGTATTAGAAGGGGTATGGTTAGTAGGTCAAGAGAGGTTCTCCTCCCTCTCTACTCTTCCCTGGACAGACTGCATTTGGCATACTGTGTCCGATTCTGGGCTCCGCAGTTCAACAAGAACAGGGAACTGCTGGAGAGAGTCCAGCACAGAGCCACATAGATGATTAAGAGAGAGGAACATCTCTCTTATGAGGAAAGGCTGAGGGAGCTGGGTCTCTTTAGGTTGGAGAAGAGGAGACTAAGGGGTGACCTCATTAATGTTTATAAATATGTAAAGGGTGAGTGTCATGAGAATGGAGCCAGGCTCTTCTCGGTGACAACCAATGATAGGGAGAGGGGCAATGGATACAAACTGGAACACAGGAGGTTCCACTTAAAAATAAGAAGAAACTTCTTCCCAGTGAGGGTGACAGAACACTGGAAAAGGCTGTCCAGGGAGGTTGTAAAGTCTCCTTCTCTGGAGACATTCAAAACATGCTTGTACACATTCCTGTGTAATCTCATCTAAGCGTTCCTGCTCCGGTGGGGGGATTGGACTAGTTGATCTTTTGAGGTCACTTTCAACCCCTAACATTCTGTAATTCTGTGATAACTTTATGGGAAAATTAGTTACTTGGTGCCTTGCAAAGGCTCTGACAAATGGCGAAAAACATCTTAATGGTTTAGCTTGACAGAACAAGAAATTACCTTGTTTACATTTCACAACTGAAGAAGTTGTTTAGATGTATAAAATTTCCCAAATTATACACATGAGATACTGTGTGTATATAAAGCTAAGGAGTCAGCTTTGTAGCCTGTATTATTGCAAGTCACTTCTACTAAATCATAGTGGGAAATAGTTAAAGAAACAAACAAACAAACAAACAAACAAAACCACAAATGTTTGAGATAAAAATTCACATAAACAAAGCATAGTTGCATGCATACTAGTCATAGAACTAAACCAAGAATGCAATCACTAATTTAAATGACTTTACATTACCAAATTTTTATAGACAAGAATCCTTGTGGTTTTTTTTCCCCTCATTTCTGTTACCTGCAACGATGTCACTCAGTGCTTTTCCTGCTTTATGAAGACTGATTTTAACTTTTCCATCGCTCAGATATAAGAAGAATCCACCTGAAGCCCCATGTAGTTTGCTATATAAGAGAAGTCCCTCCTTGTTCCAGGTGCGAAACTGGAAACTGATGAATATGTCATCTTCCCCTGATTTGCCTGGCAGTATCAGGTAACTACTGGAGTTCAAAAAAGTAACAGGAACAACCTGTGACTCTAAACATGAGAAGGACAGGTTTCCCTAGAAAGAAATGAAACAAATACAACATTAGGAAGTTTTGGAGAAAAACGGTGATGAGAATTTTTGTGTGGAAACTACAGTTTCAAAACATTGTGCATAGATCCCAATATTTGAACATGTTAGTCTAAAAATCAAGTAGGAACATCATCAGTTTGAGAAATGATTGCCTAATGGAACAGAACAAACATATCTGCCTGAGAAAAGAGTGGCAAGGACTTTCCAGAAAATTAGGTAAGATCCTAACTTATATGTACGATTCAGGAGTTAGACAGACCTGCTTTATTTCTGTTCTGGCTCAGCCTCAGGAACTGATAGGGAGTTGACAAATTTCTGAATGTCAGATAAAATGCCACAGAATGCAAGGTTTGGTACAAATACTCACATAGGTCTAAAAGGCTGTATGCAGAGAAAAATGTTGAGCTTGGATACTGATTGTTTAAGCCAGTGCTAAATTTGAGAAAGTAGCATTTTGCCAGACCAAGATGCAGTCTTTCCAGATGAACGCATCTGGAAATGTGCAGTGACCCCAATATTTGTTTTTTTTCAAATAGTCAGAGAAAATTCCACACGCAAACTCTTACTACTTACAAATGTGAAACATACTCTTCACAAATAGGAAGAAATGAGGTTTTCAAGGAGGTCCATATACACCAGATCATGAGTTGTATTTAGGCATCTAGCCTTTTTTTTTTTTTGCTTAACTGCTTCTGAAGTAACTGGTTCTTAGGTACTTAGATAAACTTGTCGATTAGTTTGTTGACAAACTGTGAGCTTAACCTGCATCTGTGGTTGTACTGGGTGATATAGATGAGAAGAATGGAATACGAATAACACATATTTTGCATCTCTGTCAGAGTTAGTTAATAGTTTATGACTACTGATAGTGATACAATATGCACTTTGAACTAATGACTTGCCGACACAATTTGAACTAATGAATAATTTGTTCTGTACAGATGATTACTAAAAGATCAATGTCTTTAGAATTTAAAATGCATTTAACTTATGTTAAACACAAAGGACTATTAAACCTTTGAGCACACATAAATCTTTGACCTTATAGTAAAAAGCTTAAAAAAAAAAAAATAATTAAAAAAAATACTCACTAGCCCCTGGCAAGGCAAGATGTTAAAGTTTATCAGTTTCCATTTTCTTCAAGAAAAATATATAAATAGATAAAAGCTCTGTGTTATGACCTCAGCTGTAGAGAAATGAATAGTCAACTGAACTGACCCATAGCGAAAAGGAAGCCATCTGGTTAATGAATCTTGTAAGATGCTAAAAGCTTACCATCTGCAGCTTCCTCCTCCACATTATCTGGACCCCTAACTGATACTGTATCAGACCAGGAAAGTCACTATTTAACAAGGATTTTATAGTGACATAGATACTTTCTGGCACGTTTACATAGTAAAACTTCTCCTGAACAGTTTTGAAAGTAGCACAACAGTTTAAATCACTTGAGATTAAGATGATGAAGTTTCCCATGACAATAATTTCAACATTCCCTTTTCACTAGTCCACACATTGCCTCCTAAAACTGCCCCCTCATCAATATCCATCATCATCATCATGGACAGGATATTATACAGAAGTATCAGTTCAGTTCATTCTGGAATACTTCAATCAAGCTTCACTAGATAAAGATGTCTGTCATCCATTTTTTTCTGGGTCAGAGGACCAAATTTGCTAGTTCATAGTCTGAACCAAAATCCAAATAAAAGATTTGGATCTTCAAAGTATGTCTTATTTTGTTAATTATTTTGAACTGATTGTTTGCATTATGACTCTGCATTTCATGCTGCTAAATATATAAATATTGCAAACAGAGATGGGTCTTGTACTACTGGAGAGAAAAAACCAAAAACAAACAAAAACAAAAAACTACAAACAAACAAAAAAGCACAAACAACAACAACAACAAATAAAAACAAACAAACAAAAGCAAAACACCAAACCAAAACAAACCAAAAGGCTTAGTAAACTTTATAGACAACCTCTGCAACACAGAAAGCTGGTTCATTATCAGAACCATTTCTGTAAATGGTAGGGATTTATCTAATAAAACTGTTGGCCACATCACTATAAATGGATTAAACCCACCAGCATAAACTACAGCTCTTCAGACAAAGGGCAGTATAGATTTACAAACAGAACTTACATATCAAAATTATAATGCTCTGGAGAAAACAGAGTGGATCACTGCCCTCAGCAACAGAAGGCTTTTAAAATTTACTGCTGATTTTCTTTCTAGTCAGGTACAGAAGTCAAAGCCAGAGCTTCAGTGAATTTAGATACATCTTATTTCACTCACTGTTTTTTGTACGCACACAACAGTGAGATACCACACAACAGTGAGAGATCTAACATATCTGTATATCAGATAAAGAATCGAGGAATAAAATTCATCCTCCATTCATTACTGAATAATTCTGTACAGCAGCAAATATAAAATATCACAATTAGGTGATTCCTTGTTTTTTCTTTCATTAAACAACATAGATTTTACTGGAACTGTGTGTTAACAGATTGCATTTGAAAGCAGCTGTGGTCTTTTTCTTTTCTCTATTTTACTTATTTTTTTTCCTCTCTTAACTATGAATCTCTTACCACAAAGTAGATCTGAGATTTATGCTTCCTGGCCAGGTCAATAATGTTCACTCCATTATAATAAATATTTTCAAAACACCCATGAAAGTTCTTGCGTGACAATGTCCCTGATTTTCCAGGCACTGGGATCCCTCCAAAGCTGAGCTTAGAAAGAGAAGAGAAATCAATGGTACTATTAAATAATTTTCTAAGGAAAGAAGTTGTCAATAGCTTAAGAGCAGATGTCAAAGACATAATGAATCTGCTATTTCTTGGTTTTTTCCTTGAATCACATCTATGTATTAAAAGAACAGGCTGATAAAAATGAGCCTATATCAAGTCGTATGTGTGCACTAAAATATTCTGAAATGTTGGCTTTATTCTTCTTCTGAGGGTGCCTATTAGCAGTTGCTTAGTACAGAGTCTTTTTAGTTTTCACAATCCATTACAATTGCAAAAGCAAGGAGAAGGAGGAGAAGGACCAGTACATGCATACCACACTAGACAGTGCAGAAAGGGAGAATTCACTAACAACTTCTTCAGGAAATTTGAGCCTGACTTCTTCACTATATGCATAACCACCATAACCATATCATAACCACCATAATAGAGAACAAAAGTGCATCTAATTAAATTATTTTAGGGTAGATTCAAATAAATGAAAGGAGATCCTTTTTCTCTCTCAAAATGCTTAGCCTGTGCAATTCTTTGATGTGTTGCTGTAGGCTCACCTGGGTTCAGAAAGACATTAGAATATTTAATAAAAATTAAAATCTATTGAGAGGTATTAAATTTAAGAATATCATTCTGTCTTAATAAGTCCTTGAGGCAGAAACTGATAGAAAGCAGCAGATTATTTTAGGAAAGCATTGCTACAGGGTGACCTGAGTTATACTCTAGCCTGTGCTTCCACTCTTAGGCACCATGAGAAACAAGATGACAGTTTAAGTGAACTTTTGAACTCACTCATTCCAAAGTTAATCTCTCTGACATTGTAGAGAAGGTCAGTTTATAATATTTATCTCTTAAACTGAAATGTCACTTAATATTTAAAACAATTTTATGAGAAAAAAAATCATGTTTCATTACTTTATTAAATTGGTAACTTTTTATCATCAGAATTTCAATTCTAAATGCAGTGGTTCACAAGTTTTTGGAAATTTTAGTCTTTTTTTTCCAGCTTTTGCTTTCCTTTCTACATTGTATTGATAAGGTGTACTTCAAACTACAGGATGGGAGAGAAAAAATCAATTTGCAATACTGGTTGATTTAGTAAAATAAATTTATTTGCTGATCAGTTAAAACTAATATTTGTTGTTCTGTTTTTCTCTCTCGCCTTCTTTTTTTTTAAAAAAAAAAGTTATTCTGATCCCCCAAGCCTTGGTGTTGTAGCTTAGATTCAGAAATTTTAAATTGAATCATTAGTTTAATCTTGTGAGCATTATTTTTGAAATGGAATAATGCAGACACAGAACAGCATGAAATCTTACTCTAAAATGCTTAAAATCTCAAATGGGTAGAACAATGGGTTCAAGATACTCTGCTCTGTCACTTATTGTCTCATCCAGCTAACAGGACAGGGGTAAATGTAAAGCAGCTAGTCATCATATTACAATGGTGAAATAGTGGTATTTTTAACCATAGGTGGGAAACTGTCAGAACAAATTACATCTATTCCTTTTTATGAGTCTACAATTCATGTGAGAAAGATTTTTTCACAGTACATTTACCAGATTTAACAGGAATTTAAGTCCTAATCTAAACATCTCTAGAATGGTTTTATGCTGATTTATCATAATTTTCAGCAAGCCATAAAATAATAGCTTGGAGTTGGGGCTCATTCCTTATGTTTACATACTGTTTATCACATTTACTGCACTACTGAAACAAAGATGTTAAAATAATGAATTCTGAGATGAAAAAAATGGTATTTTGAAAATTTTGAGTTGTGAGTCTAGAGGAACATTAGTAATCTCAGAACATCTCTTCCTCTGATTCATTCCTTTCGGAGACAGAAAATCCCTGAAGTCTTTAGCACTTCAAACTTCCTTAAGTTCTGTGTCCTTTGCTTGTTTCACTGCATTTACATAACAAAGTTAATAAATGTAATAAAGGAAAGGTAATTTTCACACCTTATAATCAAGGTCCAAATAATTGAATTCTCCTTTTGCATGAAAATGATGAGTGTGTTTATCCACTGTAAAGTTTACTTGATTGTTAAAGTGCTCAATGAGAACTGAATGCCAGTGTTGATCATCCAAAAGGCTGCCCAGTGTAATATTAATTTGGGCATTAGAAGGATGAGTTTTAGTATCACCTTGAAAGAAGAAAAATAAAAAACTATTAATTCCATGGGAAAATATAATTATCCAAATATAAACTGCTAGTTTATCATACGGCATACAATAAGATCCACTTAACAAATTAAAAAAAAAAAAAAAAAAAGTTTTAGTCTCTAATAATACCTCATAACTATATTAGACTTTATGAGACTGTAGCTGTTACCTAAATTAATGAGAAGGGACAACTTCCCTTTAATTAATTCCAGGGTGATGTGGTCTCCATTTTGTCCTTCTCTGTGGAGGAGAATTCCATCACTTTGCATTGTCTTAAACTTCAGAGAAATCACATCTTTCTGTGCACTCATGAGTTTTTGATTAAATGTGTAAGTTAGATAACTTTTCCCATCAAAGCCAACCACCTCGGACCCTAGAAGTAAAGAAATGAAAGATAATGTATAATGCTATGTCTACAAGAAACAGTTGCATGTTACTTCAATATGATATTAAGTCCCACCGCTAACATCTCTAGATTCACCTGTGCCAAATAAAATATAGCTTATTACTGCTATTCATATTCTTCTCCAAATACTAAGACTGTCCTGTTTTAATTATGATGTTATCATTAGAAAATAAGGCAAGGTGAGCAGAAGAGATCCAGCTTCTATTCCATTCTAGTGCTAATCTCACATGCTGAAAGGTTTTTCTTGCCTTTGAGCCATTAAGTACTTTGACCATTTCTGTTCTTGCTATATTCTTAGGGTAAGAATCTCTATTAATTCATCTGCAATTAATTATAATTAACAATATAAAGAAGTGAAAAATTATATCTGTTACATTTACCTGTTTTTCAGGGCCTTCATGCAGAGAGTAGATTTAAGCCACAATTAAAATCAATATGGATATACATACACTAGTTCAAAATAATACCATGCCATATTATTCTAGGAAATAAAAACCTGCCAACTGTGAGTAGAGCCTTGTTCTTTCTCTCTCTTTTTTTTTTTTTTCTTTTTTTCTGGCATCATAAGTATATTACTAGTTTAACTAAGCTGCATTACAGTTTTTATACTGGAATACAAGACTTTGACCATCAGTTTTCCAGTATGGGCATCACAGAATCACAGAATCGTTGAGGCAGCCATGCACATCTGCAGATCATCCTGTCCAGCTTCCTCAGTCAAGATAGAGTCAGGTCCAGCAGGTTTCTCAGGTCTGTGTCCAATCACATTTTGAGTATTTCCAGGGGTAAAGGCTGCATGTCTCTGAGCAACTCATGCTAGTTTTCAGCCATCCTCACAGGAAATGAATTTCAGTTCATGCCCATTGCCTCTTGTACTGTCACTGTGCACCACTGAAAAGATTCTGGCTCTGTCTTCTTTACACCCTTCCATCAGGTATTAATACATGTTAGTAAGATTCCCTGTGACCCCCACTCCCTACCCTCTCAGCCTTTCCTGATATGGCAGACACTCTAGTCCCATAATCATATTTGTGGCCTTTTTTTTATATTTACTCCAGTATGTCCATGTCTTTCTTGTAGTAGGGATCCCAGAACTGGACTGAGAAATTCAGATGTGTCTCATTATCATGGATGAGTAGAAAGAAAGGATAACCTTTCTCAGCCTGCTGGCAATACACTTCCCAAAAACAGCCCAGTATGCTGTTATCCTTCTGTGTTGCAACTGCATGTTGTCAGTTTATGGTCAATCTGTTGTCTACAGGAACCCTCATGTCTTTTTCTTCAAAGTCACAATCATTCCACTTCCCTTCCCGTTTGTACTAGTAAATCCTTGGTGGGATTATTCCTCCACATATGCAAGACTTATACTTCCCTTTGTTAGAACAGCATGACATTCATGTCAGCTCATTTCTCCAGCGTGTCTGGGTCCCTCTAAATGACATCAAAACTGTCTGCTGAGTCAGTCAGTCCTCTAAATTTTTATTGTCTGTAGACTAGCTTAACATATACTCTGCCTTGTCATCCAGGTCATTAATGAAGATGTTAAACAGCATTGAAACCAGTATCAAACCATGGGTTGCACCACAAGAGAATATGCTCAGCTTGACTTTGTGCAACCGGCCACAACTCCTTCAGACAGGCAGTTCAGGTTTTTTCAGTCCACTTCATTATACACTTAAACAGCCCGTGCTTACAGGTTTACTACGAGGATATTATTCAAGATGAATAACACCAAACACTCCCTTTCACTCACCAAGCCTTTTATATCACTGTAGAAATCTATTACTTTGGTCAGGCATGTTTTCCCCTTCATAAAACCACGTTGACTACTGCAAATAATCTTCTCATTCTTTGTGTGCTTGGAAATGTTTTTTTAGGATTATTTTCTCCTTCATCTTCACAGAGGTTGAAATGAGGCCAATTAGTTTGTAGTTCCTTCTTGCACTTGTTGATTATAAGAGTGATATTTTTTTTCCCATTCTTTAGGAATGTCTCCCATTTGCTACTAGCTTTCACAGTTGAACAAATGTGTCCTCAAAATTACCATGGCTAATCCCCTCAGCATTCTCAGGTGCATCCCAATAGGCCCATGGAATTACATGTGCCCAACTTGTTCAAATGTTATATAACCTGACCCTTCTTCACTTAGGGTGTCCCTTGTTCTAGTTTTTCTTGTGGATCTGAGATTCCTGAATGCAAATCCTACCAGCAAAGCTCAGGGAGAAGAGGGCATTGGGTATCTTGGACATAGCCATGTCTTTTGCACCTAGGTTCCCTGTGTCACTGAGGAGTGAACCTTTATTTTTCCTGGTCTCCCTTTTGCTCCTGATATACTTTTGAAAGCATTTCTTTTTGTCATTCGTGATGTTTAACAGTTTCAAATCCAGGTGGTTGGGTTTCCCTAACCACATTCCTGCATGCTCAGATAATGTTTCTGTATTCTTCTTGGGTCATCTGACTTTGCTTCTATCTCTTTCATGCTTTATTTTTATTCCTAAGCTCAGGTAGGAGCTCCTTGCTTGTCTGTGCAGTCCGTCTGCTACTTTTGCTTGATTTCCTGTTTGTTGAGACAGACTTTTCTTGCACTTGGATGAAATTATTCTTGAAAGTCAATCCATTCTAGCGGATCTCACTTGTCTTCAGGACCAACTTCCATTTCTCTCTTCCAGTCAGTTCCCTGAGTATGAAAAAGCCTCCTTTTCTGATGGCCAGGGCTATGTTTCCACTATTTGTCTTGTCCCTTCTCTCAGGATCTTGAACATCACAGTCTCATGATCGTTGCAGGCAAGGCTGCACCAGCTTTCATGTTTACCATCAGTTCTTCCTTGTCTGTAAGTATGATGGCCAATACTGTATCTTCTTTTCAGATTCTTCACCCCCTGTGTTGGGAATTTATTATCAAAGACTTCCAAAAAACTCCTGGATTGTTTATGCCCAGCTATGTTGTCCCACCAGCAGATACTGGGATGATTAAAACCCACAGTAAGGATCAAATCTTGTGAAACTAAACCTTTTTTCATCTGTCTGAAGAAGTCCTTATCCATTTCTCCCATATCAGGCATTCTTTAGCAGACATCCACCACAACAGCTTTGGTTCATCCTCTTATCCTAATCTACAGATTCTGAGCTGTCTCATCATCTGTTCCTAGACAGAGCTTTATGCACCCCTCCTGCTTGCTCATGTTAATGCTGACTATCATTCCTCATTGTCCTGGATGGTCCTTTCTAAACAGTCTCTAACCATCCGTTGCACTACTCCAGTCATGCAAGCTGTTCCACCATGTGTCTGTGGTCATGGTGAGATCAAGTCTTTCAAATGCTTGAAGACATCAGTTTCTTCTGTGTGTTCCGCACATCATATGTGTTAGCACACAAGCACTTCAAAAAGGCATCCACTTGTGGTGATTTCTCAGAAAAAAAGAAAAGGACTACCCCATCATATTGTCCTCACAGTGGCACTTCCTTATTTGTGTGATGGCACTTGAGATGGTCAAGTGTTTGAACTTCAGCCCTGGCTCATTGTTTCCATGGTCTCTCTTGTCTATGCTGCCCTGAAGTCTTTCTCATTTTGGGCCATCATTTACCTCCCACATCATTCCTAGTTTTGGGCTCTCCTCACCAGGTTTGCCAGCCTGTTGGAAAAAGATACTTTTACCTTACATGGTCAGATGGGACTCACCTCAAGAGACACCTTCATAACATGGAATCATACAATAGTTGTGGTTGGAAGAGACTTTTTAAAGATTATCTAATTACAATATCCCTGCCATGGTCAGGGGTATCTTTCACGGTACCAGATTGCTCAAAAAGTCTGTACAACTTGACCTTGAACTTTTCCAATGAGAGGTCATCCACAGCTTCTCATGGAAATGTGATGATCCTATGGTCTCTCCCAACTTAAGTGATTCTATGATTCTGTGATTCTATGTCACCATCCTCATCATCAAAAAAAAAAATAGAAATTAAAATAATAATTAAAATTAATTAATTACAATTAATTAAATTAAAATAATAATTAAAAAAAATCCTTGTGTCCATTCTAAATATAATTTCTTTCAGTTTAAAACCATTACTGTCCTGTCACTACAGTGTCTGCAAAAAAATTCTCTCTCCATCTTTATTATAAGCCCCCTTTAATTATTGAAAGGCTAGAGTAAGATCCCCCCAGAGCCTTCTCTTCTCCAGTCTGAACAATTGCAACTCTCTCAGCCTTTCTTCATAGGACAGGTGTTCCAGCCTTCTGGTAACTTTTATGGCTCTCCTCTGGACCTTCTCTAACAGGTTTATTTCTTTCCTGTGCTGAGAACCCCAGAACCAGATGCAGTACTTCAGATAATGTTTTGTGAGAGTAGAGTAGAAGAATCACCTCCCTTGACCTGCTTTATTCTGTACTATAATAGACAAAATAATAAACTCCTAAGTTTTACAGGTGAAGTAAGAGTAATACTGAGGAATTTGTAATATGGTATTATGGTTATATGCTTTCTGATTTACTCACTTACATTTGTACTTCTCATGACTGCTAAAAGATGGGTACAGTTTACAGCTCCATGACAGTACTCTGGTAAAATCTATTTTCTTTTTAAAGGAGAAGGGGAGGGGAGGGGAGGGGAGGGGAGGGGAGGGGAGGGGAGGGGAGGGGAGGGGAGGGGAGGGGAGGGGAGGGGAGGGGAGGGGAGGGGAGGGGAGGGGAGGGGAGGGGAGGGGAGGGGAGGGGAGGGGAGGGGAGGGGAGGGGAGGGGAGGGGAGGGGAGAGGAGAGGAGAGGAGAGGAGAGGAGAGGAGAGGAGAGGAGAGGAGAGGAGAGGAGAGGAGAGGAGAGGAGAGGAGAGGAGAGGAGAGGAGAGGAGAGGAGAGGAGAGGAGAGGAGAGGAGAGGAGAGGAGAGGAGAGGAGAGGAGAGGAGAGGAGAGGAGAGGAGAGGAGAGGAGAGGAGAGGAGAGGAGAGGAGAGGAGAGGAGAGGAGAGGAGAGGAGAGGAGAGGAGAGGAGAGGAGAGGAGAGGAGAGGAGAGGAGAGGAGAGGAGAGGAGAGGAGAGGAGAGGAGAGGAGAGGAGAGGAGAGGAGAGGAGAGGAGAGGAGAGGAGAGGAGAGGAGAGGAGAGGAGAGGAGAGGAGAGGAGAGGAGAGGAGAGGAGAGGAGAGGAGAGGAGAGGAGGTCAATACAAAAGACTATCTGTTAAAATCAATACAGATTGAACAGGATACACACAAAGGAACTGTTAACACTATAACAAGCTCATAGACAATTCACAGTTCATAAGTAATGAAGGAAAAGGTAATTACCCTTGAAAGATACATTTGTGAAATACAGAAGATGCAAAGGACACGTTAAAATATGAAGTTATTTTTCAAATGACTGGTTGACTTCTTGGAGGTCAACAGAAAATTATTATCTATTTACTAATTTTATTTAATTTCACTAAAAATATTTCTTCACATTGTCAGCATGGAAATGTTGACATGGAAATGACTGGCAGAAGCTGTCCTGAGGAGCCCTGTATGCCTGAGACCCCAGAGGAAGTCAGAACAATGGAGGAGTTTGCCTTAGTCGGAGAGGACTGGGTTAGGGAGCAATTAAGCAATCTGGATATCCATAAATTCATGGGTCCAGATCGGATGCACATGTGGGTGCTGAGAGAGCTGGCTGAGGTAATTGCTAGACCACTCTCCATCATCTTTGGTAAGTCTTGAGAAATAGGAAGAGGTGTCTATGGACTGAAGGAGAGCAAATGTCACTCCAGTCTTCAAAAACAGCAAGAAGGAGGACATGGGTAACTATAGACTGGTCA
This sequence comes from Columba livia, assembly GCF_036013475.1. Taxonomy (NCBI): domain Eukaryota; kingdom Metazoa; phylum Chordata; class Aves; order Columbiformes; family Columbidae; genus Columba; species Columba livia. The sequence continues at coordinate 50,756,683 of NC_088642.1, read as the reverse complement.
GCCTCACCTCCATCCATGAGAAGGTGGTGGAACAACTTACCCTTGGTGCCATCCTTGGTGCCTTGGCATATCAAGGTATATCAAGAGGGTCATTAGGGGCAGTCAATATGGCTTCACCAAGGGGAAGTCATGCTTAACCAACCTCATAACCTTTTATGAAGACATAAGGGAGTGGATAGATGATGGCAGAGTGGCAGATGTGGTCTACCTTGACTTCAGTAAAACATTTGACACAGTCTCCCACAGCATCCTTACAGCTAAACTGAGGAAGTGTGGTCTGGACAATTGGGTAGTGAGGTGGACTGGGAACTGGATGAAGAAAGAAGCCAGAGAGTCATGGTCAATGGGGCAGAGTCTAGTTGGAGGCCTGTATCTAGTGGAGTGCCCCAAGGGTCTGTACTGGGACCAGTATTATTCAACCTTGCTGATGACACAAAACTGGGAGGAGTGGCTGACACACCAAAAGGCTGTGCTGCCATCCAGCGAGACCCAGACAGGCTGGAGAGTTGGGTGGGGAAAAATTTAATGAAAAATAACAAGGGCAAGTGTAGAGTCTTGCATCTGGGCAGGAACAACCCCAGGTCCCAGTATAAGTTGCGGAATGTCCTATTAGAGAGCAGTGTAGAGGAAAGGGACCTGGTGGACAGTAGGATGACACTGAACCAGCATTGTGTCCTGGTGGCCAAGAAGGCCAACAGTATTCTGGGGTGTATTAGAAGGGGTGTGCTTAATAGGTCGAGAGAGGTTCTCCTTCCCTTTTACTGTGCCCTGGAATACTGTGTCCAGTTCTGGGCCCCTCAGTTCAACAAAGACAGGGAACTGCTGGAGAAAGTCCAATGCAGGGCAACAAAGATGATTAAGAGAGTGGAGCATCTCCCATATGAGGAAAGGCTCTTTAGTTTGGCGGAGACTGAGGGGTGACCTCGTTAATGTTTATAAATATGTAAAGGGTGAGTGTCATGAGGATGGAGCCAGGCTCTTCTCAGTGATAACAAATAGTAAGACAAGGGGTAATCGGTACAAACTGGAACACAAGAAGTTCCACTTAAATTTGAGAAGGAACATCTTCTCAGTGAGGGTGACAGAACACTGGAAGAGGCTGCCCAGCAGGGTTGTGGAGTCTCCTCTGGAGATATTCAAAACCCTCCTGGACACATTCTTGTGTAGTCTCTTCTAGGTACTCCTGCTCCGGGAGGATTGGACTGGATGACCTTTTGAGGTCCCTTCCAATCCCTAACATTCTGTGATTCTGTGTAATTCTGGGATTCTGTGAAATGGGATTCTGTGAAATGAATTCAGTTCAAATTAACTACAGTACTTGAAATTGCTAATTTATATTCCATTTTCAAAAACTCTTGTCAAGCGAATGCAGCTCTATTTTTAAATATATTTTTTTGTCTTTCTCACATGTTTATAGTGCACTTCTTGTTTGTGAAGAATTCGTTTACCAAATGTACAGTGAACAAATATGACATTCTACCTAAAAAGGAATCCTAGGTTGACTATTTTACTTAATTATGTTACTGAATTAATATGGACAGTAAAATAATTAATCAATATTAAACCTAAATATTTAATATGAAGTTTAACAGCTACATTAAAAACTTAAATAACAGAATTTGTACATTGTTATGTATCTGTCAATCCAGCTAGCTAGATATATTCTTATTAGATACTGATACCAGTAGGGTTTTTTGATTGGGAATATACTTTTCTTATTACTTATAGAGACAAGAGCATAAACAATGTTTATCACAGGTCTCCAAAATGTCTTTCACTATTCTGCAGCACTAGTTCCTAAGAAGCAAAATCTACTCTGTCCAAATTTGAAAAATAAACAAAATCAAACCTTTTCCCTACCACCACGCATGAATGAAGATTGCTAAAAGACTGCAGATGTTAATCAAAATTCTTATAACGTTTCACACACATTTTGTCTTCACCATCTGTGCATTACCACTAGAAATAAATTGAAAGAGTTATGAGAGATAAAGTTTGGGTGTCCTACAACATTATCAGGATAGAAAGAATGATCCCAAATACCCAGGGTGCCACAACATTTTCCTTTTTCATATTTACTAACTACTTTCAGCTGAACTCTAATAGTCTCTGGGCTTGAACATCAGTCTTCACAGGTTTTCTTTACTATTATAAACAAAGGAAACAAGAAAGGGTGGATTTGCTTTGTGAACGCTCTTTCTTTTTTTTTTTTTCCTTTTCTTCACAATCAAAATCTATCTTTCTCAAATTAATTCAATCTAAATCATAGGTATACTGTGAGAATACCTTACACTTCTGCAAAACTAAAAATTCTGGAAGCCTCCTCACATATCATATATTAAGAGTTCTAGAGATCATGAATAGAAGTTTTAGTTGCAATATCTTTCTTTGAAAAACAGTTTTATTTTTGTTGATCTTTAAATTAGTTCATTGCATGATTTATAAGGAAAAAAAAAAAAAAAACAAAGCAAAAAAAAAAAAGCAAAGCAAAACAAAAAACCAAACAAAATCCAAACTTAAAACAATGCAAACTGTTTGGCTTTTTTTTTTTTAGATCTCCTTAGCCCTGACCAATTTTATTAAAATATGTAAACTGCCCTCTGGCCCTTCCCAGTTTTGGAGAAAGCATACATGAGAAGATTCACAGGGTTCAGAAATTTAGGTAAATTGCATCTTAGATATTGCTTTAAGCGAAGCCTTTTGGGGAAAATAAAATTGTTCATAATCTAATATATTTAAAATAAGCTTTTTTTAAAAAAATCACATTTACATCAATCCCTTAAAAATGCGTTATCCCCGTTATGGAGAGAATGAGAAGTCCCATCTTTGAGAGATATAACTGTGCCATCAATTTTATGCATTCCAACCAGGAAGGGAATGCTCAAAAAGCCTCAACACATTTGTTGTTAGGATCTACATCTCATGACATTTTAATGAACAATGTGCATTCAGTTCCTGGTTATTTTTCTCTTACAATTTCATACACTTTTCATTTCTACATTTAAAACTATCTTTATGTCATATGAAAAAGCTGTTTTAGAGGATGGAATGAGAAAGATAGTGTTGTAATGAAGGGAGAAAAGGATAAACCAAAGAGACTTCTAATTTTCCTTTTTTTAGTGCCAGGGAATAGCTTAACCTGAACTCTGTTTTGTACAGTTTAGCTGTCACAATCCGACATTTCAGGAATAAGACACAGGAAATATCTGCAGAGATTTATCAGTCTCTTTTCCATGTGCTAAATAGGAAGAACTGAATGAGATTTCTTTTTTGGCATCACAGAGTGTTACGTAGTCATGACACAAGAAGATTTTGTCTGCAGATAAAAAAAAAAATAACTGTAGAACAGATGTAAGAACGCTGAGGAATGTAATAGAGGTAGCAGAGTGAGGAAGGAGAACTGAACATAAACAATACAGAGGATCTCTTTTAGTGTTTTAGTGTTTCAAATAACTCCTTAACTTACTACCCTTATTTGGTCTTTCTATTCCATAAGTACTAAAGGGCAAAAATGGAAGGATTTCTTCTAGATGCATAAAATGTGACAGTTCTTGGCCTAAAAAGTTTATAGCAAAAAAGCAGGTCAGTGCAAAAAAATGAACACCTATGACCAACATTATGCAACCTCACTGAGACTGTAATTAAAGGGGAAATGTTAGTTCTGAGGATAATGGTCTAAGTTATTCAGAGCAGGTATTTGACTGGAAAATAACAGAGCAACAACTTGAAAGTAGTGACAACAGTTGTCCTGTAGGTATTACTTTACTAAGATAGTAAAGACTTATTTTGGATGTAGCAGACATGCAATTTTCCAGTATCATTTTATGGAATACTGAAATCAGCCTTATATATATGCTTGCAGTTTTAGTTTTAGCTCTGTAATTTACAACTGATAAGACTGAAGGAAGAAATTACTTCATTTGCACTTGAATACAGAACACAGTCCGCATACTTGGTTGGAAATGGAGAGTTGTTTACTCTTACAATATAAGACCCAGTGAGCTCTCTCTGAAGGGATGAATGAAAAATGGGAAATCTGGAAGGTGTGAATTAAAGTTAAAATAGATATCACTCGCATTTCTATTTTTTTTTAATTTTGTGGTCCCACCTGAAAAAGTACATAGTAATTCAGAAACAGCCAGGCATAATTACTGTAACAATAACTACATGTCCTGCATGTTTCTGATAAACAGAGGAAAAGACTAGAGAGAAATAGTTCATCTTTCAAATTATTAAATGTATTTTACAACTATAAGACTATAATCACATGGTTTGTCTTCAACAACAATCACTGAATTGAACTCCTAAAACCATATGGTAATTCTAGATGTTCAAAAGAAAAAAATTATAAACAGTCTGCAATTCATTTGGAATGAAAGCATTCACAAATAGGAAAAACTCCAAGCATTTCAAGAACTCACAACACCATCAATATTAAGAAAATTTTAACCAGCTTAAAATTTTTCTATATTTTTAACACAATCACATTCTTTATGTACTGTATTACTGTGGATAATGGAAGAAGTAAATATTCCTTTTAAATTCAGCCTAATCTTAGAATGATTTGTTGCCATACTTCACCTATAGGATTGACCCTGTACCAATAAACTAAAATACAGAAAAATACATAATCTTCCTCAAAAGTTGTTACTAACAACACATATGTTTTCAGTGTTTAACTACTTATTATTTTTAACCTTTTTATCCTTTAGACTTGTAGATTTTTCCATTGGCAACATGGCAATAAGAATATAAAAAAAGACAGGCATACGATATCTCGCAAGGTGTGATAGATGAAATGACAGTAGTGAATATAGATAATTAAAATCTGTAAATTTTAAATCTGTTCAGAAGAGCTCTTCAGTGTGGAAAAGTTTGAGAACAGGGCTTTCTGTAAGGATTTCAACGTTGTCAAATGCATGAGGTATAGGACTGGAAGAAAGCAAAGGAGATTCATTTTCAGTGAAGCATGGAGGCAAGAAAGAAAGCATTCTCATCAAGTACCACAGAGATTTCAAATGGAAGACTCAGATGAGCTTTCAGCTGGGAATGATAAAGTCATCTGTTCAGCCTCCATTTCTAACTTTTAGTAGTCCTTGTACTTAAAACAGTGGAGAGTAAGTTAAATCTTGGCAATATTTCTCTGTTACAGAAGTAGTATTAGATTGTTCCAGGAATCATAAGTCACGAAACCATCCTTCAGGCAGATGTCACTGAGGAATTCTGTGTTTCTAGCTTCTCACACCTTTCTCCTGACATGAGCAGTCTGTTTTCTGGGATGGGGCAGTTTACCTAATTTCTGAGGTGACCCTATCTTCTGCAGCCAGGTTGAAATTTCCAATATCCTTATGTCATGACCTGGGATAATAACAAATGGAAGTAGAAGAGAGATATACAGACACCATGTAGAAGAGAGCAGCTGTGCAGAGCATTACTTAAGCATAGAAGTTGAGAAAAAAAATCCTACAAAAAAACCCAGACAAAAGTACTTAAAATAAGCAATTAAAAAGGTTGGAGAACAAAAAAGCAGTAAACAACTTGCTAAGAGGAACATTTTTCTAAAATGTCCAGGGATTAAGAACCGTTACAGAAAGACAACAGGAAGATTTGCATTATCCGCCAGATCAATACAACCGTAACTCTTATGTATTCTTCCAGATGTTTATGTCAGTTATTAATTGTTTGTTAATGAAAAAAAAATAGTCAAAAGTACTCCTTAAATATATAACAACTTTGAAGCATCCTTCAGTTGTGTATTTGTGGGTCTGTCTTTTTGTGGTCTTATTGGCTCAAGTTGAAGGCAGTATATATTTAAAATTATAAACATTTTCCACATTTCATCCTTCAAATAGAAAGTATACAATGTTAAGGTGCAGTTTACAAGACTATTAAAAAAAAAAGAGTTCGCAGTAAATCAATTATTAGATTATGCTCACATCATTCATTCCAACACAGAGGAAACTGGAAAACAAGGATCACATATTGTTAGATGAGGAGGAAATAGTGAAGTCTGCACATAAACTTATTGAATCAGTTTTTTATCAAGATTAAATATAAGCTTAGAAATATCTGCTTTCAAGTGTAATTTAGATAGCAAAAGACATTGATGAATAGTCATTTCATTTAGGTGACTCAGCAAAACACTTACCATACGTGCATCCATACACTTCAACGCGCATTCCAATTCTGCCATTTGGATTCCAGTCCAAAGGCACAAACCGGAGAAATCTTGCTTTAATGGAATGCTGAAGCTTATAGTATACGACACTGTCTGCATTTGTGTTTCCAGAAAAGGCCTAGAAGAAAATTAAAAAGAGATGAGCCACAACCATGCTGAATACAGAAATATATGGAGGTATTGCTGAACTTTTCATTTTACGCTCTCATCTGGAAAACAGTCAGGCACAGGAAGAGAATGCAATTGTCAGTGAATTCCACAGGAAGAACTTTTCGATCAATCTTGATTATTCTGGATCAAGTGTTAACTCATGTATGTACTCAGTACTGACATCACACTTACTGAAAAACCTCACACCTTCTAAAATTTAAGTGAATGAAGCATTTCAAAACCAAACAATCCTCTCACAAAATGTATAGAACATCCTGGATTTTCAGTGTATTGTACCATCTAATACTTTTTCATGAGAATGACATCTGTGATTTCCTCTTCCTGAAATGTCAGAGAAATTTCACTGCAAGCCTGTGTTCTAAATGTGTAGTTTGCTGAATCCAAAAGGTTCTTATACTGACAGACCATGATGTTGAAAGACTATGATTTCCAACTCAAAAATCCAGAGTATTATAAAATAATTTTAATGAAGTGTTCAGGTGAAAAAGAAAAATTTAAATTTCAACTTTTTTTTTTTTTTTTTTTTTTCCCCAGGTGAGAGAAAATAAAGTATTATCATAGATTTATTTTTGGTTTTGTGTGTTTAACTGAAGACTACTTTTCCTTTTTGTTACATAAAGAAAATATAAAGAAATATAAAGAAAGGTAAAGAAGAACATAGAATATCTAAAGACCTGTAATTATGAACCTTAGCATCATAAAGATTGGAGAATATATTCTGACTTTGTTGATTACATCTTTAAGTGATGTGTGAGTTTTTTTCTCATTGTCAGTTTGTGATATGTGAAGCAGAAATAATTTGTCCGAACATTTTAGATATAAATATCTGATAAATTAGAAATAAATGGCTCTTTGAAATATTTAGAAGAGTAGAATTAAAAAGATTACACATTTTACAGGTTCCTGGCTATATGGACAGTAACTATAAGCCACAAACATTGCAACTTTAGAAGTATGTAGAAACCAACGTCTTTAGATATGCTGTTTCTCCTTCCATAAGTTTTGAAGCAGAGGCGAGCTTCATTGCATTCACTATTTACCCTCCCATATGCGAATCTTTGCACCTCCCCTCCCCTGTACTGGTAAAATTTTAATAGGTTCTAAGCCCTGAAAATTCAGTAGGAAAAAAAAAAAAAAAAAAAAAAGAGGAAAGGAGAGGACGAGGAAAAAGAAAACATATAGTGAATAGGATCATTGCAACTAACCTATTAAGCTAGTAATACAAAATGAGAGTTAGTGACTCTAATTGTCCACACCACTTTCAGTTTCCTGCTTTATTATTTCACTGTCACAGAGGCTGAGGGTAGAAACATTCTAAAACAAACAATGGACAATAGCTATTGTTTGGGGGATGAGACCGTTCTGGACCACTTGTGCCTTCAAATCCTTATTTGCAGTCTATAGTAAATAAAGTTGCCAATGAAAGTGCCAATTATTTTGTTGACTGAAGCAGATCCCAGGACTCAGGAGTTTAAATACTGTGAGCAAACGAAGTGTTGGACTAAGATTTAATTTTTTTCTAAAATCACTTTCAGAGGACAGCTGTCTCATGTATATTAGTTCTTAAGTTTTGAGTGCAGACTATATATTGCTTGATTTTTTGCTTCAGGATATATTTAAGCTATGTGTTCTTAATTTAAAATTAGGTTTTTGACTTCAGTAACAACCTAAAAGTAATTCAAACTACTCCTTAAAGCGTTCAGAATGGTCAGTTTAGAAATCAATATTTAGAAATCAAATGGGTCTTTACTGTTTGATATTAAAAACTGTAAAGGTTAAAATACATAGTTTGGGATTTTTCACTTTTAATCCTTTTCACAAGGAAGAAAGAGAAGAGCCAATCAGACAGCTTTTCCTCCAGACTACAAATACTAAAGGCATACCCAAAGCCTACAAAAGTAGTTTGTAGGCTTTTTAGAGGAGAAACATATTTAATATGACAGATACACTACTGTCTTTACTGTAGAATTCAATTACTGTCTCATGGTCCAATCCAGCAATTGTTTAAACACAAGGTAATTATAACCATAAAACGAGCTTCCTTCTTCGCACGGCTGTCTTCTTCACACTGTTCACATCACTTCCTTCTTGTGCCAAATCACTAGAAGGAAACATGCCATTATTCTAGGTTATGCAGAGTCCTCACAGACTACACAGGCATCTGACACTGTGTCTCAGATGTCAAAGACTCAATGTTGACCCACAGTTAATATGAATGTTACACATAATAAGCATTGTTTGCATAAATATTAGTAGGGTTATAAAGCTAGCCCATCCCATGTAACTGCCTACTGAATCTTAGTTAATGCTTTTGCAGATACTATATTATACTGCTTTTTAATAACATGAAGATATATCATCTTCCTCAAAGAATGCAGTTTTTGAAACATGGGAACACTATAATTGCAGTTTAGCTTCAAATGGTAGCAGTAGTACAGATGTCTAAGTAGATAGCTCTTCACAACCTATTTTTTTGCACAAAAGAAAAGTACCCTGGGCTGTACTAAAGCCAGAAATGAAGCTTTACTCTCAAATTTGTTTTAACCCTCCTACTAAATTTCTAATCCCTTAATTTCTTTACATCATGCTGTTTTAACACTGCTTGAAAGATAGAATTATTCAGTTCATTGTGGCAGGAGAAGTGACACATGTGCTCTGGACTGTTTTAGTAGAGTTCAATCCTTTGTGTAAAAGGCCATCACTAAGCTCAGAATGATCATGAAGACAAGCTTAGACCAACATAAGGTAAAAAAGAAGTTCTTCGTTTCCCTCTCCATCATCCATCCAGAAAACAAATGTGATTTTAAACCAGGGGTAACACCAATATCATGTCCAAAGCTTCCTCAGCAAGTTAAAAAGTCTAGCATAGGTAAAGCTGTATATAAGACACATACTGTGTACACTGAGCCATAATTTAGATCACCTGGAACAGATGACACTTACTTATGAAGGCAAATAGTATATTATACTATAAATATACTGTAAAACAGACTATAGGACTAAATAATATGCACAATGTTTTTATATATCTTGTGTACCTATTGTAATAATTAGCATTATATTTATTACAAATATTACTTCATGTTAAATACAAATATTACCATGTTAAAAAGTATAGTTAGATGGAAATTCTCACTTCATATTTAGTAACAAGAAATGAAACAAGACCTCAACCTGAACAATTTTGTCAGAAGAGGAAGTTTAGCAGTGAGGTACTAGTGTACCTCAAGAAGGGTCTGAGCTTTATGGTGTGTTTTATGAATCCTACCACCACAACCAGCAAAAGCAGTTGACAAAATCAGTGTGAAGTAACTAAAAGCCGTTCTCACAAAATACTTGTATTTGTTGCATGATGTTGATCATACTTTGGAAAGACTATAGACTCAAACTGTCAAGTCAGGTCTTTCTGTTTATGGCACACACCAAAACTGCAGTTGCTATTAGTGCCAGTGGTCATCATGAATGGAATAGATATCCCAGCAGGCTACCGGTGATTTATTCACTTTATAGAATCATTAAAATGAATACTGCTTCAGGATTAACTCAATTGGAACTCTTCTGGGAACTAAGGGAGCCCAAAATAAATTATTGTCTCCCATAACTTCTAAGTTATATTCAAGTTCTTATAGTAGTTTAACTATTTATGTTTAGGTAACAAAGAAAGTGTCTATTCAATTTAACTTAGCACACAGTATAATTAACATGACGTCAGTTAGATATTCACTGCACAATAATCCAAATATTCGGACTTTTCCTTCTCATTCCATTACCACTGTGAGAAGTTCCTGTTAGTCTTTTGAAGCCAGTTCTGAAAGTCAAAAGATGTGAACTGTTTGGTTAAAATTAAAAAATTAGCATGGAAGTACTTTACTCTGAGCAGGAAACACTGTACCAGATGACAGCCTCCTCTACTTGATCTCCAGATTGGAATTGTGGTCTGGAGAAAATGGTTGCATAAATAAAATGATCAAAGTTTGTTAGGGCTTTAGTGGTTATAATTAACGATTTATGCAAAAACTGACATATCTGTTGGCTAGAAAATATTAGCAGTGGTATCTTAGTGAGGAGCTCTGTACCATAAGTTACTCACTGTATTTTTCACCAGGACTTGTCTATGAATTGTTTGAAGATATATTTGAATTGTACGCGAATAATCTTAACTTGACAAAAACTGTAGTTATACATATTCATAAATGTATTGATACATAATTACATACATTAATGACAACATGATTAATATAGAGCAGATAGAAAAAAAAAAAAAAACCAGCTTCTGCCAGTCAATGTTCATTGCTTGTAACACCTTCTGCTATTTCTATAGGAGCACAGTTGATCTGAAAATTTCTGATACATTTCCATCGTCTGCAGGTTGTGCACATCATCTGAGCAATGATATGGACAAATGAAAAATATTGATATCAGACCAACTAGAGCAATAATATTATTTCCAAGCAAAACAGTGGAGGGATCTTAAAATCACTGCCATGTTGCAACCATGACTAATTAGTGTCAGATATATTGATGTTATGCACAATATATTATGTTTGCCCTTTCATTCAGAAGTTCCCTCAGTCTATCATCTTCCTTAAATACACTGGAACTTGGGCTTGTTTGTTTTTTCGTTTGTCTGTTAGGTGTGTGTGTGGTTTTTCTTTTTCTTCTTATTTTTCTTTTTTGTTTGCAGAATTCTGATTTCACAATTAAATATTATAAAGTTGAGTGATATGATTAACAAAGTACAATTTCATTTGAACACAACGCTATGTGAAAAAACAAACAAACAATAATTTGACAAAAATCCTCTGAAAGATTTCAAAGACTACTTTATCAATAATAATATTTTTCACTTCTTGTTTTTGAAGTCCATTAAGAATGTTTTAAGGAATACCATTCAACACTAAATTTTAAATATTTCTTAGTTCATTGTGTTGTAGAATTTGCCCTTAATGTATAATTTATTCTACTCCTAGATGAAGAGTTCAGAATTGGAATCTTATGCCTTTCCATATTGAAAATACTACTCTTTTTTCTTGCAGAAAAACATTTCGCTTACCAAGAGAAATACAAATCTCTCATTTAATTATATAGTCATCTCTGAGTGCTATTAAAATTATGGATGGTTAAAAAATGGACTATTGCATGTTTTTCAGAATGTTTCAAAACACTATTTGTTTTCAAGCTGCATTACTAATAATTGCATACATTATGAACTAGAAACATGGAAAATGATTTTTTTAAATTAAATATTACATCATACATAGTTATCTTATACAGCTTGCCTTCAAGAGAAGTTGGCAAACTGTGTCTCTTCTCCTTACAGAATACCTCAAAATGAATTATTCTATGCATTCTCAAGAAGATAGAAGTTATCTTTTGAAGAAATAAAACTCTAGGTATCATACATAGATGTAAATTTCAATTTATCCAGTATCCAGAACAATCCTCTGAAACATTCCAGAACAAGGTATCAGTTCCCACCTGTAATATCTCTTACTGTTTATGGCAGCACACCAGGGGAAATTCTTTACTACATTTAAGTAGTTCATGGACCAGTATGACTGTGACCTAATCCTCTTTGCTGTCTACTGTTATTTCTTAGATTTAAAACTCAGTCTCCTTCTGTTATTGTTTATAGTACCTAGCTCATAGCCAGGTCTTGTTACATTGTCCTGCCATTTGCCTGTTCACGCTTAATATATTTGAAGTTTTTGTTTTTGTTTTGTTTTGTTTTTAATAATGACAAATTGTAACACCATAGAAGTGTTATGGATGTTTTCCAGCTTTTAAACATAAAAAAAAATGCAAAAATTTATAGCATAAAAGACAACAGGTAGTGAGAGGTGCAAGAAATACATCATACAATTAAAATGGTAAGCAAGAAAATTTATACGACCAGTGGGATTCCTCTATAACATACAGCAAGTATACTCATATTCTCTACAAATTTATAAAAATAACATATTCTTTTTTCAGTTCCCTCTTTTGAGCATTGTTTAAAATGAACTTCTTCCCAAAGATTTGCAAACTAGATCTATCCTCCACCTAAAAGTGCTAAAACACAGCTAAACACAAAAAAAAAGCCAAGTTTTTAAACTTCAAACAAAATAATGTAATCAGCAAGCTATGATATACCTTCAACAAATAACTAGATTGCATTTTATGCCATATTATTTTTCATTCTACTTCTGTACTTTCTTTGCTGATAATATCCTCCTAAAAATATCAATTGGGCACTTATGTAAGTAGCAAAACTATGTTTCACTAAAAATATTAACTATAAAGAAGACACATTATCCTGAAGCAGCCTGAATGAAAAGTGTTTGAAACAAACACTTTAGAGAACAGAAAGAAATAAAGAAACCGCAACTACTAAAATTAATGAGGCTTCAATAAATATCAAAACACTTGGAAAAAAGTAATTGTCAGTATACCCAAGTCTGAGATAGGACAATTTAGGTAAAAAAAAAGTGAAATGTTGAGCACACTGTAAAATAACAGGTCAAACATCTGCATAAAGCTGTATCTCTTACCTCCTAGACTTGAATCACTGCAATTTCTTCTTTGGCAGTGGCAATGTGGAAGCAGGATGACTATTGTCTCTGTAATTTTTATTGAAGTTTATCACAAGATTCAATAAAAGTAGAAGGTGAAATTCAGAAACCACTTTTTAGTCAAAAATATCTCTGTAGACTCTTTATGCTAGGTTTTCTCTCAGCAATCTTATTTCTTTGCTCTGTAAACCAGGTTTAGTAATGCTAACTATAAGGAACACACTAATATTATAATATTAAAATAATTTTGAACATGTTATTCCACTCTAGTAAAATGACCCAGGAATCAAATGGACAGACTGCATATTGTTGTTAGTGCCATCCTTCTTATATAAAATTCCTTAACTATGACTTTTTGACAGACTTTTTTCATGCCATCAGTTTTACTGACAGTGATGCACCAAATCTCTAAACAGAACTGAATGTCTAAATAAAATATATGAAAGAACTATGAGGTTGCTAGACAGTTTTCTAATACTTGTGGCTATAGAAGTCACTAGTTACTCTGACCAAATGCAAAATAAACACTTAGCTATTGTACACTAGTGTAGTAAAAGCATAGACTCAACTGGTGACTTTAATTCTGCTGTATTTGAAAACTGGCTCGACAGTTGGACCCAAAGGGAAAGGCCAGTGGCACAACATCTATGTAGAGCCCATGAACAAGTGGTGGACATCAGGGGTCAATATGAATCCAATCCTGTTTAACATCTTAATTAATAATCTGGATGATGAGACAGAGTAGTCCCTCTCCATGTTACCTGGCATCATCAAAACTTGAAGAGGCACCTGATACACCAGAGTGTTGTGCTTCCATCCTCAACAGTCTGGAGAAAGGAACCAACAGGAATCTCATGACATTCAGTACAGGGAAGCACAAAGTCACTAACTTAAATGTGAACCAGCATTATTGCAAAGAAGTTCATTGGTATCCTCTGCTGAATTACAAAAAGTATTGTCAACAGGTGGTGGGAGGGAATCCTCCCCATTTTTTCAGCGGTGGTGAAAACACACCTGGATCACTGTGTCCAGTTGTGGGCTTCCCAGTACAAGTGAGAACTGGCTGACATACTGGAGAGAGTCCAGGAGAAGGCCAAAAAGGTGATGAAAGGACTGGATCTACACCCATTGAATACATCCTTTGAATAGTCTCTGAATATTAAGTTAATGTTTACACATGTGAAGTATTCCCTTTTTAGTCTTCTATTTTCCATTCTCTTCCCTGTGCCCAAATGTTTGCTTTGCTTCTGTAAAAATGTTGGGCCTATCTTTCCTCTTCAGACTTTTTATTTAAATCTTGATCTTAAAGCTAAAAAATTTGGATTTTCTGGTGGTTGTCATGGGTGAAGGCAGTGTAGTTTTGCAGCACTTTTGTCATCTTTACCAGTTTCTCTTCCTGGGAAGCAGCAAACCATGAATCACAGCTCACTTGGAGACCATGCCTGGTGATCATTCATTACATGCTCAAACTGTTTTTAAAGCCTTCCATCAGCGTCAGTCAGAAACAGGATATTGGGGAAAACTCTACCAAACTCTACCAGTCTATATCTTTCCAGTATGTCTTCACATTGGCTGAGTGCTTTATTCACTGGAATATATTACCATGTTTATTTCTCTTTTGTGCCTTTCACTGTGTGAGTGGACTATTAGCATACCTTTACAGAAGAGAACAGCTAGAGAAGTAGGAGATTAAAGCAGGATGAGGCCACATTTACCAGGTAATTTTTTAAAAGTGACAACTGGCACTTGTGAATGGACCCAGGACTAGAGAGTTTTTCTCTCTTTCTGTTTTGTTGTTTGCATTTTTTTTTTTTTTCAGCAGTAGAAGTTGAATAGTCTATTTATTCAATGACATTGCAGAGGTGTGTGGGTATGGTATCCATCTAGGACTCCTGAATAGCTATTACTAGCCAGTAGAGGTCTACTACCAGTTAGCCACGCTCCTTTGGAAATGTGATTAATGTAGTGGGTCTTTTTGTGTGTGTTCAGCAAATCTGAACTAAAAAGGTACTTTGTTGTCCAAGTGTCACAGTCTAGGGACTAATGTATACATTGAAAATATCTTAATGTGAATCACCAGAGACAACTACTACTTTGATTTCTTTAATTTACCTTATTTCGTGTTTCATTCACCCATATGTAGCAATAAATTGTATGTGAAGTAACTTGTCGCCATTGGAGGGAGCCCTTGTATTAACACAACTGGACACAACTGATGTTTGCTAATCGTTCCTTTGAAAATTATCATAACTATTCTTTAATAATTCCCAATACATAATTTATGCTTTATTTATCAATACCTATGCAAATGTACCTCACAAGTATTCCCTGAAAAACTGAATGTTTTTCACAATAGTATTACAGGAATTCTAAACAATCATTATCCTTAATGGTTTTCAAAGATTAGCTAATTCTTTATCTGAAATGAATACACATATGCATTTAAAAATATGGATCTGTAGTCCATGAATCTGGATTCTTACATTAAAATTTAACTGTGATGATCTCCAAGGGTAACAACTAGTTTTTAATGAAGGTGTTATGACAATTTTTTGTTGTTTTAGTAAATCCATTTTAAACAATCTGTAAGAAATGAACACATTGAATTTTGAATCTGGGCTACAGTGTAACTGTCCTTTGTACTCTCACATTAGTTTGAATTTTAATCACTACTGTCCTGGGTAAATAAAGGTTTTTACTAATGGTATTTAATGTTGAGTGCCAAATCAAATACATTTACACACTAAGAAGTAATAAGCTCCATAAATGTTATGAAGTGTTCACAAGGAGCAGTAAACTATTAAACTGTTTATTCCACATATTTACTTGTTACAAGTTGTAAAATTTGGGGGATTTTATATTTCTCATTATATGAAATGTAAGTAGAAATCTGTGATTATGCTCCCACAGCACAGAACGTAGCACAGCGCAGACACTACCGGAAAGAAATAATACATAAAGGTAATTCAGGTAATTTACAACTAGAATAGCTATGATGCAACAGCAGTGTGTCTGTTGAAATGTCAAAACAGTACATGGAAATCATGTTTGCTCAAAGCAATATATAAAAAAAAAAAAACAAAACTGTCTTCATATAAGAATATCACATTCCTTTGCATACAATTTCACACTTCGCTCTGAAATGAAATTAAATGACCAGAAAGAAAGGAAGGAAACCTCATTAACATAGAAATGTCAGAGCAAATGCTTTGCAGCTTTTATGTCCTGAGGGTCATAGACAATAAAAGAGTTCAATAAAAAAGCTTTCTACTAAATGTATTTTTGTGGCTTTTCTTATACAAAGTCTCATGATTTCTAACTTTATATAAATGCCTGTATATGAATTCTTCTGTAAGTCACCATTATGGACTCACAGTAGTGTATAACACACCAAGTTAACATAATCAGTTTTTTATCTTGCTACAACTTCCATATTAGCCAAATATTTCACCCCTTTCACTAAAAGTTTCTGTGCCAAATTATAACCTTTGTTTTTAAATACTGCTTACCATTCTGGTAATTAAGAAAACCTTTGAAAAGAAAGCAGCTTCCATGTTGTTTGCATTACTCTGTTGAAGATACTATTAAATGAAACCCCAGAGAAACCCATTGTAGAGATTAAACTTTTCAGATAAACTATAAACAACAAGGCCTAAAGACCTTTCTGTATACTAACTCTGCATTAAATTTTAGCATAAATGTTCAGTAAATGAATATTAAGTTTGCATTCAAAAGTACTTATCAGTGACTAGGATAAATTAAACCTAATGTGTAAAATATTTACTGTTAAGAACATCTGGAGTACAAAATCAGAGGTTCAGTTTACCAGAAATGTCAGCATTCATGGTACCCACACTGAAAATGATTGGGACAACAAGATAATACCCCAAATTCAAGTTTTCTGATGACACTTTCTAACTATCCCTCACCTAGTTAGTTAAACTTCTATCTGACCTCTTTTATTCTGCAGTTACAAACCTGCATTGAAATAGATTAAGACTAGTCAACAGGCTTTTATAAAAACATCAGGCAATACAAAATCAGAGCTATACCTTACTGATACGGGTAATGAAATGATCATACAGATAAATGTTAAAATTTATCACTTGTCTAATATAACCAAATGCAAAGGATTAAACAGATGAAAACTATAACCTCCCCCAAAATCTATCTTCAATGTACAAGTTTTTTCAACAGATTTTGTATTTACAACAGGTTTACTATGTCTATGCAAGGCTTTTATTTTCATCATGTACTCTTCTATACTGTAGGCAGCAAGACTACACCACTTTGGGATGATAAACGTGGCTAAATTGATATATGAGGCGTTTGGTGTTCAGATTAAAAACTCGAGTCCTGGATTCAAATGTTATGTGAGAATTCAGTAATCCATAGTCATTCATTAGTCAAATTAAATGGACTACTAGTTTTCATGTTTTCAGATTAAAAAAAAAATAAATAAAACATGCATTTTTAGCTACCTTCATTATCTTTACAGCCTCAATGAGAAGTTGCAAATCTGTCAGGTTGAAAACGTTATTATTTTATTTTCGGAGGATTAAATAAATAAACAAACCAACATACAAAAAACAAAAGCCAATTTAAGTTAGGTATCAGGAGACTATGAAAAATTCATTCTGATTATAAATAAGGAAAGGTTACTGTATGAAATAAAACATTTAATGTTCTATCTTTCTCTGATTTACTTCCTGCCATGTTTCATCTTTTTATTTGATCTACTAAAATCAACCTAGTGAACATGACACCTAAAAACACCTGGAGTGTAAGAGACAGAGACATCATGGAACAAAGTCATGTACCACTCACAAGTGCAGAACTCACTCATGAGGATACAAAATAAAAATAAAGTTCTGTGTTCAAAATCTGAGACAAGCAGTAGAAGTCAGCACTGAAGGTGGTAACATCATGCCACAGCTTTGTAGTGATTCTATCTGTAGCCCAGATGGAAATGCAGAGCAGTAGAAAAGAGATATAGAAATTTGAATTAAACAAAGCAAGGAAAGATTTTAGAAAAAAAGCAGTCTGCACCAGTGGGATGAAATGGTATAAACTTTAGCAAAAGGTCACTTGACCTCCCAGGAACACTTTTGCTGTAACCTATTTTAGCAGAACAGACTCATTTATTCAGGGAGGTGGATGAGAAGGAAAAAGAAAGGATTTTCTAAGTTTGGGAAAAGATCTGAAAGTATCTGGAAGAGTATGGTAGTTTTGGCTGGGATAGAGTTCATTTTCTTCGTAGAAGCTTGTATGGGGATATGTTTTGGATTTGTTTTGAAAATGGTGTGACAATAGAGGAGTTTTTTAGTTACCACTGAGCAGTGTTTACACAGTGTCAAGGTCTTCTTTGCTCTTCCTATGGCCCCACCAGCAAGTAAGCTGTGGTTGTAAAGAAGTTTACAGGGGACACCTGGGGCAGCTAGCCTGAACTGACCAGAGGGTTATCCCACACCATGCAATGTCATGCTCAACAATAAATATGGGAGAAGAAGCAGGGTAGGGGCATACATTTGGAGTGATGACATTTGTCTTCCCAAGTAACCTTTATGTGTGATGGAGCCCTGCTTTATTGGAAATGGCTCTAAACAACTGCCTGCCATTGGGACTAGTGAATGAATTCCTTGGTTTGTTTTGCTTATATATGTAGATTTTCCTTTACCTATTAAACTGTCTTTATCTCAACCCACAAATTTTCTCACTTCTACTCATCTGATTCTTCCCTGCATCCCACTGTGAGGGCGTAAGCAAGTGGCAGTGCAGTGTTTAGTTGATGGGTGGGGTCAAAGCAGGACAAAGAGATATTCTCAATCCAGGCTTCAGTGAATACTTGAAAGTTTCGTACCATCAGTTCCAATTATATTTCTTTCCAGACTTACCACTAGTATCTTAATATATTTATCCTACATGATACACGTAGGATAAAACACAGAACAAAGCACAAACACAATTATTTGTTTATAAGAAACAGAAAATAAAAGAAATTTTTGCCTTCTGTTCTTTTTAAGAAAGAAAATCCACAGCATGAGAGACAACTATAATAACTAACATACTTACAGGCATGCCACTGCTCCAGTAGTCATCTGACACGTCAGAAATGGAATGCAGAGATCTCATAACTAGGATATCTGCAAAGCCTGTGGTGTAAACATCGTTGATCACTTAGGAACGTTTACTAGAGTGATGTTTTGTACCCAGGGAATGTGTCCTAAAAGCCAGAGTAGGACTTTTTAACTAGTGAATAGAATAACACCAACTTCCTAGCTATTTGTCACACGGAAATTTTGTGCCTCACACTGGATCGAGTACTAGTCTAACCAACAGATTTGGCTACCTTAAGCAGCAACATAATGACAGGCACCTTCTCTTCGAAACAAGGAATTGCTTGCTCCCAAAAAACACTGTCATCATTGACTAAATCAAGGATCAAGCTAATTATAAAAGGACACTGCTTCTGCTCAGCAAATTACATCTTGGCAATCAGAAGTGATGTCAAAATAAGTACAGGAAAGGACATGATGATTTAATAGGGAATCAATTGTATATTTTTAGATCTGTCAAAATATGGAAATCATTCTTCAGCTATCAAACTAGATTTCTAATTATCTTCACATAACAAACAGTGACTAGTATATTTCTAATACTTTTTAAAGTTAATATGTCATTTGTGTGGTATTTAAAATATAATTAAATTCCATACTTTGTAAATTATTTTTTTTCACACCATAAGATAAGAAGCAACTGAAAAAAAATTTCTAAACAATATCACATAGTTTAGTAAATATCTTTAAAATGTGTTACCCATAAACATTTGGAATATATACACATTAAATAAAAATAACAAGCAAGTAACACACAATGCAATAATGGATAGATAGGACTTCATCACAAGAATGAATTTCGTAGTTATTAAGACATTTATTCATGTAACTTAAAATAAGTTACCATTTTCATAAGACTTTTTTATATTAAGCTACATAGGTTAACTTAAAATGTGGGTTTTCTTAAGATACACATATGTGAGTATTTATTTATTCTAAAATATTATTAACTGAAACATGTAACTGAAATATCAAAATTAAAGAACTTTGAATTTTTCAGCTTCTGCTTTCAGTACCTGTGTTTACTTGGTTTGTTATTAAGTCTGTGTGAAGTTTTATAACTCATTATGTCTGTGTGAAATCTTATCCTACAGGAAATCTTGTCAGAGCAATAATCACAAGGAATACACAAGATTTCTTCAGATCACTGTTATATTTAAAAAGGGCTTATGTGATCATGCTGCTTGCCAGTCTGCGTGCTTTTTTTTCTCATTAGTTGTTAAGGAGATTTTAACTGGCACCTCTCATAGAAGAAAGTCCATTCTAGAAGTTGGAAGTCTACGTACTTATCAACTTTTAGCATGGTCAGGACTGTAAACCAGGAGTCTTACTCATCTTGCCAAATAGGTAGAAGACATGGAACGGAAATTGAGGAGAAAACAGCTCTACATCAAGCAATAGAAAAATTCTAGGACCATAATTAGGAGTAGTGATGACTGAAGCTGATAAATTAGAGTGAAGCACAAACATACCAATTTCATTATTCTGCAGTTTGCTCTTTACAGACAAAGGTTATAGAAGTTGCTTGCTGAACATTGACCATCTGTGATTATGTGCTGCATCGTTTGTTGTTGGCATGACTGGATATTTTGAAAGTGCTAAACAATAAAAAATAACTTTTATTTTAGCCTGAATTCACAAATTTGCATGTGTAATTAAAAGGAAAGAAAAAAATCTTATAGAAGGAATACAACATTATCTCCACTTGTACACTTTGCTTTCACTTCTATAACCCTTAATAGCTAGTGCCCCAAAACAATTACTCCTCGCCAGCATATTAGAGAGATAAATTAATTCTTTCTATCCAACACTTGCTCTTAAGGTCTGAGGTGACTTTAACAGCTTTTTTCTGTTAAAGATCAAGAAAGAAAATTCTGCATCTGTGCATGTACATGTGTGTAACATAACAGATGCTTAAGAGTATCATTAAAAATGGCAATAGTGTAGTTTATTATCAACATAGTTTTAACAAATGGAAGTATATAGTTGTTAGTCATTTGTAAAAAGAGAAAATATCTATTGCCTGCAAAAGATCTTGTAACTGACTCCAATATGGTCTCTCTTTACCATTTAATTTAAATTGCTGAATTCTTGTCTCTAACTTTGGGGAAACCCCATGAAATCCCTACTTAGAGCTATTCTGCAGAATGCTGAGAACATCTTTAAGCACTAACTGCAAAAAGAAAAGGTCCATAGAATCTTACTAGGCATTGTAATAATCTTCCATGAAGTTTGCATTAATAGCTAGTTCCCTTGCACAGTAGAATTTAGCTGCTGTTGCATTACAGGTCTACTACGTGTTACCTTAGAGATATAAAGAAAACTTTTAGCAAGGTTTCTGCTGTTTTAGCAGCATTTCTTCTAGGGACAAACCTTTCTATCCCCCCCAGAAAATGTGCTCTCACCTGAGGTTGTAACTGTGTGTGTGTATTTGTTGTTTGTTTGTTTATTTGTTTGTTTTGGTTGGTTGTTTTGGTTTGGTGTGGGGTTTTTTTGTTTGTTTCCCCAGGCTCTTTCTCTGACCAGAACCTCCTATAAAGTCTCCTGAGAGCCTATATTCTTAGTAAGTCACTTTCTAGACCTTACTGGATTGAGGATCATCATTCAGAGATTGTACCTGTCTTCAAATTCTACTCTGTTTAGGACTATGGTTTTACAGCATTGTTTTTGTCATCTTCACAAAACCATAAATTATCTAATCCAGCTTGTTCTGAGTTGTCTGACGGAAGTCATAACTTCTGTAATCACTCAGCCAAACTTACAAGCAGTATTATAAATCTAACGATTTATTTTATTTTTTATATTTCTATAGTTTTCTGCAACTATGGCCAATGAAACAGAAATCCAGCTCCAGCTCAGGAAATCTAAATTATCAGAAAACTCACCAGAGCTGTACAAGCAGGAAAACAAGGCTTTGAGTTGCTCATGGAGAGATTCTTACTGATTGCCTCAAGCCACATGCATATATCTTCAACTTGGATGGCAGTCAGTGTCTCAGCACTGGAGAACACTGCAGTCATGATAACCAGTTGCACTTCAGTAGACCACTTCAGCGTGGTTTTTAGGCGTGCTTCTCTTTGCACCCCTTGCAGTGTGTCCACTCTTGTGCTGACAGAGGTTTGCTCTAGACTATTACATGAGCTTTGCTCCTGTGTTGTTCATCTTCAGCCAGGCAAGCAGGCAGGAGTATATGACCTACAAGCTACATACATATCCAGACAAAAAATGTTTCCTACACAAGTAAACTGTACTTCAAATATGACCCCCTGATCTTACTATGCAAAATACAAGGGAATTTGGTAAAAAATACAGGTTATTATAAATTGAATTTCAATCTATATCACCAGAAATCTGTTAGAATTGGTGTATTCCCTCAGAAAGTCCTGAAATACAACTGTATTAGAGGCATCCCTGGCATGTTAAAAATAATTTTGCATAGATTATGAAAATCAAGTCTGAAAAATAACAATAGGGACTGTCAGCAAGTGAAAGCAAGACAAACGAAAGCTTTCTTTGAAGGTACATTGATTCTGGAGTGTAAAAATGGAAAACACCAGTAAAACCCTACTTGTTAAATCCAGAATATTTAATATTATAAGTGACCATGTTTGCGCAGCTATAGCATTGTTTCATAATTCCAAAGATTTTATCCAAACTGACTGCCTTTTTTTTTTTTTTTAACAAAACAAATATCTGACTCACATGAAGAAAAGGCTAAAACAACATTTTGAAATCATTCCTTTGAGGACCAAGTTTTCAGTTAAAATATTGAAGTATAAATTTTCATTAGAGACATTAGGGAAAAAGAAATGAACATGTTAAATGAAAGATGCGAAAAATGTGCCATAACAAACTGATAATGCAAGTTAGAACAATTGCAGTGTGCTTTAACAAAACTGAGTAAAACATGCAAGATTAACGAACTATTCCAGCTTCCTTAAATAAAATCTGTTTGTGAGGAAATTAGCTGTGAATATTTAATGCAATTAAGAATGTAACTTTCTTATTTTTTCACTCTAGTAAACTAGAATTTGTCAGTCTTAAGAAGTCCTCATTTTCATATTTTCAGAAAGATAGTTCGTGCTTTTGGAGGTTTGTTTTTTGTTTTATTTTTTCTCCTTTTAATCTCTTCTAGTCTCTTTTTTTAATGCATTTATTTATATTTCTTATTTTTAAAGTCTCTTTCTTAACTGTGTACTTTTTCATCATTTTTGAAAGGGAGAAAAAAAGTATGTAATATGAACAAAATAAAAACCTCTTATTTTATGATTGCCAAGCAAATAATATATGGCAAATGCATTTGCCTTTCGTCTTTTTTTTTTTTTTAAGGGATTTTTAAGATTTTTTTTTTTTTTTTTTTTAATAGGCTGCTTTTAGAGAGGTTTTTGAAAATATGGATGAGTAAGATAAAATCACACATGCAAATGTTCACGTTTCATATTATTCCTGGAAATTTTAAACATATTAAAACATACAAGTTAGCTCAATCTTCAGTAAAAAGGTGTATGGCTATTTTTTTTTTTTTACAGTGTCCAAAGGACATCTATTTCTCTACACCAAAGTTGTTTGTATATTAATTTGAGGTTAACTGATTTGATTGAACCATCCTTAACAAAAAACAAGAAACAAAAACATTTCTGGATTCAACTTCTCATCATTAAGAAAGTTACGAATTAACCCAAAGTACAGTTGTGGTATTGAGATTCTCTCACCTTCAACTATAAACGAGTATTTATTATTATTATTTCCTTGCAATTTTCAATATTATGAACAATATATTTACACATAGTTTTTAATATATTCATATTATATTTTTATATATACACATTTTCTTTATTGCCTTGTAATTTTCAGTCACCTGAGACCATACATCTTTTCCAGTCTTGAAGAAGCTATCATTATTAGCTCTGATTTTTCCTGCTGACATTCATGAAAGTATCTTTAAGCTTTCAGCTTCTTCTGTCACCAGAGGCAATGTAGCTCATGTTCTTAAGGCTTACGGTCACAAGTAGAACTGAAGGGGTCATGCTTGTTCTAAAGATTATAGGAAAATAATTCTGACAGTGGATTTTTTTCTTTTTTGTTTTACATCTTAGCTCTTTGTTCTAAGGAAGATAATAACTGTGCTTGATATCTGCGCCTAACAAAAGTACATCTACTCTTTTTTTCTGAAGATAATAATCTTCTGGCCTCACTAAGCACAAGTTACTACAGTTTCTTTACTGTTTCAAAATAATTTCTTTTCTATGCAAGACATTTTCTATGTAAGATTTCTCAGCTGGAATAATATTTGCCTTTTGAGTATGACATAGTGGAATGCAAATGCAATTTCAACCCTACACGACACTTTTTAGCTAAACTGTAATGCATAATCCATACGTACAACTAAATCTGTCTTCAAACAAATTATAATGCCATTATGGTAAATATTGTCTAAACAGATAAGAGCTACAGAAAATAACACAACATGATTATCTATTATTCAAATATCCAGAATGCAGTATCAAGAATGTGTTTCCCCTATGATGCAAACCCTTGGTGCAGTTAATCGAAAGAAAGAACAATTTAAATTTTCTGTATCTGGGAATATCATCAAACATTGAATATTTATTCGGTTGCAGCGATCATCCCTAATTATTGGAACTACCAAGGTTTGTTTTTTTTTTTTTTCTTTGATGGAATACACATGACGTTTTGTATAAAATACTTTTATTTTAGTGACCATACTGACTTTTTTCTTCATCACTATAAAGATACTTGCATAATAATCAGACAATTCTTTTCTGAATGCATTATATGCAAGGATCAGACAGGCATGCTACAGTGTAACATGTATCCCTCATTTAGCCTTCCAACGAAAGCTTTAAGCAGCCTGCTCAGAACTAACACCACTAAAGGGATGAGCTTTGTTGAGTCATGAACAGTGTACGTGACTCTCACTCTGCTGTAAAGACAGAGGCAAGGAATAACTGACCTCCTTTGTCTTCGTGCCACTCTGCTTACAGATTTCTGTTGCATCCACACTTGATATTCTCTTTTCCAGGACAAAGAATCCCAGGCTACTCAGTTATTTCTTTCATACCATCTGTTCCCTTTTTAATCTTTTAAATCATCATTTTCTGAATCTTCTACAGTTCTATTATACCAGTTTTGAAGTGGGTGACCAGATCTACACTGAAGAAATGGACAAAACACGTATTTATACAGTGGGGTAATGAGGTTTTCTGTCTCATTTTCTAATTTCTTAATAGCTCTAACAATCCATTTGCATCTTTATTCCTTTGCTGAGGATTGAGCTGACATTTAGAAACTGTTTCTAGTCTCAAGGTTGTCTTGTGTAGTTGTACACATGCAGTTATCTAACATAGAAGAATGGAAGGGGTAGTAGTTTTGGGGGAAGGGGTAGTAGTAGTGGGGAAGGGGTAGTAGTTTTTGTGTTTGTTTGTTTTATGTGTGTGTTTGGTTTTGTCCTGTTTTCCATGTACTTTATGTTAGTAATGAAGCTTATCAATGCTCCAGACCAAAATCTAGGCTATTACTCAATGTAGAAGTGATTTTTTTCTGCTTTATTTAATGTTTATGGTGTCCGCCCCAACCACCCAAAAAAAAAAAAAAAAAAAAAAAAAAAAAAAAAAGTAAGAAGAAATGAATACTTTTTTAATTTTTTTTTTTTTTACAATATCAGAGAAAATTAAAAATTACAAGATCACATGCAAGACACCATGGACAAATTTAGAAGGTCTGCTGGAAACTGAACAGAGCAATTTGTTAACTATTTCATGTGGTTTTAGTTATGTGTTTGATACTGCAATACATTTTTTTCTACCTGTGATAAAGATATCCTTTCAGTCAAGTTTTAGTTTTGTATGTTTGCTTTGCACAAAATAGTTATCTTTCTTTTGCAGAAAAAAGTTACACTGTTTTTTATTTGGTCTAAATAAAAAAAAAAAAGTTAATATTTTTCAGGAGCAAGAGTGCAAAACTACAGATATGTTTTTCAAGGTGAGTCTTTTGAGCTGAAGTTTTTATGTCTGTGTGAGAGACAGAAAATAGTGAACATATAAGAATATCTGTACAACTTCATCGTTTTCATTGTTGGAATCTTTTCAAATGTGGGTGTAAACTACAGAAGAATACCATCTTTGTTAATTTGTATGACATTTGAAGAGAAACCTGTGACAATTCAACATTGAAAATATAGATGAGGAATAGGAATTTATGAGAGCTCTACAGTTTGTGCAATGTTACAATCATCCTGCTTCCACTGAAATTAAATAAAAGCATGTCTTTATTTGTTTCCACATAATGTCAATATTTTTTCTTTTTCCTTTCTTTCCAAACAGTAGGAGTGTAAAGAGATGGAAAAGAGAAAGAAGAGGAGAAGAATTGGTAAAGTAAACTTCAGGAATCATTCAAAAGATCCATTTCATTGGATCATAGGCTAATTCAGCTTGGAGAGGCCACTCAGTCCAAATTCTTGCTTAAAACAAGATCATCTATTAAGTCAGACAAAGTTACTCAAGGCTTCCCCAGCACTTTGGCTTTATATTTGGTGAGAATTTTAAGTCTATGTTCAGGACTTTTAAAGATATTTAAATGGTTAAGCCATTCCTACTTGGATGCTCTGAGTATCTCGAGGGAATACCTTGAAATATGCTTACAATTTTTTACTAAGCAGCTACTGCAGAGATTCAGAATTACTTTTCAAATATAACTATTTTTCTGTGCCTGCTTAATATTTTTCATATTAGCTGTCAGAGATTTCCAGGAAAGATCTCTTTCCTTCCCTTTTCTGACTTGTACAGCAGGTTAGAAAGAAATGAGAAAACCACAGTGCATAATTAGACACTCTTCCAGCTAATGTCAGCTTATTAAGGGTTTGATTCTTCCAATATGTGAAGTATATCATTTCTTGATGAAGTCAGTTATATGAGGCACTACCTTTGGTGATAATGCCTCAGACACCACATGAAGTAGATCAGAGGTTAAAAGAGTAATTTCACGTCATATTACAGAAAATCTGTTTGAAAGCAGATGAAGTGTAGATACCATATCTGAAAAATCATATGCAGTGTCTTTTTCTAGGTTTTGTTTGTTTGTTTTTCAAAAACAGAAGTTATGCTGACTATTTGTCTGTTACAAGCTAATCAGCCTTGGGTGGTACTTCAAGGACACCATTTTGCTTGTCAGCTTCCTGGAAATAAAAATGAGTTCTTAATCCAGCTTTATTTATATTTGGATTTCCTTAATATGAATCAAGTTTTTTAAGCATCAACACAGAAGCAAGAATCATTACTCTCTTTCTGCAATTTTTGTAAATTTGTAGTGGCTGAACTGAAGACACACAGAACATCTGACACTATACTATATTTTGCTTAATTGTTTGGGTTAAACCTTCAGGACTGAGAACTCTAAAATCAGCATATAACACTAATAATGTCAGATGCCATTTTTCAATTATGTAAATGAACTGGGAAGTTAATCAAGCTAAAAAAAAAAAAAAAAAAAAGGAAACTTTACATCAAGATCCTGAAAATGTTTTTTTATTGTTCACCTAATATAAGTCTATATAAGACTAGTGCCTTATATTATATACATGTAATACAATATAATATACAATTATAACATAGTTGTGCAGGATATAAAATATTGTGTTATAATATAATGTATAATATAATGCAATGTTATTTATAACACTTTCAGTTATTACCACCTAATTTGAGAGCTTCATTATCTTGTAATTTCATGTCAGAATTTTTAAAATACTTTGTTTAAAATCCATCCATTCTGTTTTGACTGCTGAAACTCATTTATTAAGTCAATAAGTCTGCAACAAAATTATTTCAAGAATTCTTTTAACTTGTTTTTGTCAACAACCCGTCCAGGTAACTCTAGCAGTGTATTTTTCTGCAAAGTACACTTTTAAAATATTGATTTGATTTTATTATTTGATTTTATTTTTTTATTTTATTTTATTTTAGAATCCCCGAAAATCCCTTTAGTCATGATAGTAAATTAAGAAATGGTATTGATATTAAAATTAAGGTTGTTTGATGATACTTTATTTCTGAATATCCAGTTTCTGAGTAAGATAAAAGATTGTCATCCATCCCATTGCCAAATTCTAGACATAGAAAAGGGCAGTTAAATTACATACAGCTTTCCATTAAATAATTGATAGAGTAGCTTCACTACCATCAAATGGAAGACTGTCTTTTCAGTTTGGTTGTTGCTGTTTGGGTTTGTTGGTCTTGTTTGTTTGGTTTGGTTTATTTTTTGGTTTATTTATTGTTTGGCTAGATTCAATTATAGGAGACTTAAGCAGGCTATTAAGGAACACAAAAACTCATCATGGTCAAAAATATCTTAGAGGCAAATTTCTAGAATTTTACTCTCATAAACTTGACATGTAGTTAATTTTCTTATTGCATAATTTTGTCCAAAATGTTCATTTCTCTAGTTTACAGAGAAATCTGACAGTGGAAAAACAGGGGAATAAATACTGTTTATTCACCAGATGCTGCTGCAAATATAAGGAGGGTCTCTAGAGGTAATTTCAGATAAAATAGTGTTTGAGTAAAATTAAAAGATAAACCTACTGGGTTCCTTTGTGAAATTTTTGAGGATGCATTTTGTCAAAATGTTTTGACATAATGAAATGCAAACAGATTGTACAAGAAATCTGATGAATAGTAATCCCTCAATTGTATTGCTGAATTTTCTAGTATTTGTAGCATTTTTAACAGGAGAGGTAGAAGGAAGATGTTAGTGGAAAAGAGACAGATAAGAAGAGAAAGACACCTAAACTGCAAATATGATGATAAAACAGGAATGGAAGAAGTAAGAAAATAAAAAAAGATTTTAAAAAAAATATTTTAAATGTAAGCAGTAAAGAATAATTACAGTTCTTAGTAATCAAAATCTTTAATAACAAGTTCTAATGTTCAAATTAATTATTTACAAAAACATTAAAATGTACGTAACATATTTCTTTTATTAAAAATAGAGCTCTAAACTATACTTTTAAGCACTGAGTTAGTGTGAAGAATTCAATTTCCATCATTTATTTCATTATGGATCTAAGGGTTTTCAAACAATGGCAGCTATAGTTCTATCATATCTCAAAATTGATCCACTGATCAGAAACATTCAGCATCAAAGCATCACTAAATGACAGAATGTTGGGGATTGGAAGGGACCTCAAAAGATCATCTAGTCCAATCCTCCTGCCAAAGCAGGAACACCTAGATTGAGGCTACATGAGAAGGTGTCCAGTTAGGTTTTGTGTGTCTCCAGAGAAGGAGACTCTACAACCTCCCTGGGCAGCCT
Source organism: Columba livia (assembly GCF_036013475.1). Lineage (NCBI taxonomy): Eukaryota > Metazoa > Chordata > Aves > Columbiformes > Columbidae > Columba > Columba livia. The sequence continues at coordinate 50,727,338 of NC_088642.1, read as the reverse complement.
GTTCCAGTGCTCTGTTACCCTTACTGGGAAGAGGTTTCTTCTCATATTTAAGTGGAACCTCCTGTGTTCCAGTTTGTACCTATTGCCCCTTGTCTTATCACTGGTTGTCACTGAGAACAGCTTGGCTCTATCCCTGTGACACTCACCCTTTGTATATTTATAAACATTGACAAGGTCACCCTCAGTCTCTTCTTCTCCAACCTAAAGACACCCAGCTCTCTCAGCCTTTCCTCCTAAGGGAGATGCTCCACTTCCTTAATCATCTTCATGGCTCTACGCTGGACTCAGTCCAGCAGTTCCATGTCCTTGTTGAACTGAGGGGCCCAGAACTGGACACAATACTCCAGATGCAGCCGCACCAGGGCAGAGTAGAGAGGGAGGAGGACTTCTTTTGACCTACTAACCTGACCCCTTCTAATACACCCCAGGATGCCATTGGCCTTCGAGGCTGCAAGGGCACAGTGCTGGCTCATGGTCATCCTGCTGTCCACCAGCACCCCCAGGTCCCATTCCCCTACACTGCTCTCTAACAGGTCGTTCCCCAACTTATACTGGTACCTGGGGTTGCTCTTGCCCAGATTCAATACTCTACTTGCCCTTGTTATTTTTCATTACATTTTTCCCCACCCAACTCTCCAGCCTGTCCAGGTCTCGCGGGATGGCAGCACAGCCTTCTGCCATGTCAGCCACTCCTCCCAGTTTGGTGTCATCAGCAAACTTGCTGACAGTGCACTCTATTCCCACATCCAAGTTGTTGATGGATATATTGAATAGTACTGAATCCAGAACCGACCCTTGAGGGACTCCACTAGATATACAGTTTTCCAACTAAGACTCTGCCCCACTGACCACACCACTGTGGCTTCTTTCCTTCAGCCGGTTCCCAGTTCACCTCACTACCCGATCATCCAGACCATACTTCCTCAGTTTAGCAGCAAGGATGCCATGGGATACAGTGTCAAGTGCTTTACCGAAATCAAGATAGACCACATTCACTGCTTTGCCATCATCTATCCACCTGGTTATGTCTTCATAAAAGGCTATGACGTTAGTTAAGCATGACTTCCCTTTCGTGAAGCCATGTTGACTGCCCCTAATGACCCTCTTCTCCTTGGTATGACTTGAGACAATGCCAAGCATAAGTTGTTCCATCACCTTCCCAGGGATGTAGGTGAAGCTGACCAGTCTATAGTTACGCAGGTCCTCCTTCTTGTGCTTTATGAAGACTGGAGTGACATTTGCTCTCCTCCTGTCCTCAGGCACCTATGACGTTTCCCACCACTTACTAAAGATGGCAGAGACTGGCCTAGCAATGACCTCAGCCAGCTCCCTCAGCACCCACGGGTGCATCCCATCAGGACTCATGGATTTATAGATACCAAATTGCTTAATTACTCCCTAGCCCAGTCCTCAGCAACCCAGGTGGACTCCTCCATTGTCCTGACTTCCTCTGGCGCTTCAACGGTACAGGGCTCCTCAGGACAGCCTCTGGCAGTGTCAAGAGAGACAAAGAAAGCATTCAGTAACTCTGCTTTCTCTGTATCTTCTGTTACCAGGGCACCCACCCCATTCATCAGTGGGCCTCTGTTGTCTCTAGTGTTAGTTTTATCTGCCATGGATTTGAAAAAGCCCTTTCTGTTGTCCTCAATCCCTCTCGCTAGGTTTAGTTCTAAGGAGGCCTTAGCTTTCCAAGTTGCCTCCCTACATCCTCTGACAACAGCCTTATATTCTTCCCAAGTGGCCAGCCCCTGCTTCCATGATCTGTAGACTATTCTCTTCCACTTGAGCTTGCCCAGCATGTCACTGTTTAACCACGCAGGCCTCCTGGCTTGCTTCCTTGGTTTTCTGCGTGTTGGGATGTTGCGATCACGAGACTGGTAGAAGCAGTCCCTGAATGCTAACCAACTATCTCAGGTCCCTTTACCTTAAAGTATCCTTGTCCATGGGATTTCCCCTAGCAATTGTTTGAAAAGGACAAGTTCACCCTCCTGAAGTCTAGGGTTGCACCTCTGCTAGGTATTCTGTTCCTGCCACATGAGATCCCGAACTCCACCATCTCATGGTTGCTGCAGCCAAGGCAGGCCTTGACATTTACCACTTCAACCAGACCCTCCTTGTTAGTGAGAATGAGATCCAACAGCCCTCCTCTCCTAGTTGACACTTCCACCGTTTGCATCAGGAAGTTATTATCAATGCACTGGAGGAACGTCCTAGACTGTGGCTGGCTGGCTGAGTAGTCCTTTCAGCAAATATCAGGGTAGATAAAATCCCCCATGATAACCAGGGCCTGTAATTACGAGGCTACTCTCAGCTGCCTGTAGAAGACCTCATCAACTTCCTCATGATGATCTGGTGAAAGCTGGATGAAAACAAAAATAGAAATCTACAGAAGAACTTCTGTGTTCTAGTCTAGATTTTAAGTTCACCTTTTCTTTGAAGGTTGTCAACTTTAGCAGTCTTTTCACCAAGATCTCATAACTACTGTAAGAGCATATGCTTGTAATGTGCTGTGTATTCAGGAAAAGGAATAATTCATTTTTTACTAACATTGTTGCAACAGAGCACAGACTAAGTAAAGAACCTAGTGTCATTCTAGCAGAACTTATAATTCCTAGCCTAGAAAAATCATCTCCATCAGAGGACATTATAGTGCAGTTTCCAAACTGAGATGAAAGGTATTGAGGTTCAAAGCACAAGAAATACTACCAAACTGTTTTGTCATGTACAGAATGCTGTACCTTGCCATTACAAACTAGAATAAGATCAACAAAATTATTGACATAGGTCATCAGGTAGTTTTTAGCTAGTGTTATTTGGTCATTGTTGAGTTGGAATTAATTTGAACTGGTCACCTAGAAATGAAAATCTGCTTTTTCCATTTCTTATTCTCTTGAGTATCTCAATTCATACACAGGTTCAACGTCTCTATTCTGGGTCCAGTGTACCAAAGAGTGATGATTTCAATATATGGATTAATTTGGCTCCTGACAGATACAATTGCAATGAGGGCAATGACTTAAATGTTATGGAAATAATTGTAAATCTGTAAAAGGCACTTTTATAGAGTTATAGTTCATTTTTGTTGATTTACTTGAGTACTTGTTCAAGGTATTCCTCAGAGATGTGCTAGAAGCTGAGAGAGTTCCACAATAAAAGTGATATACTGTGAAACAACAGCTATTCTTCAACTGCAGTCAAGGTGGAAACTGTCTGCACTGTACTTTATATCCTGTTTTCTCTTTGTGGCCTGCCTTTGATTTTGTTTGCACATTATATCATAGAATCAGTTTGTTCCTAGAATTCTACTGGGAAATCTCTGATAGCTCTTGTTTATTTTCTCAGATTATATGCTGCAGTATACTGTGTGTCCCAGGCAAAATTACTTATGCTTTTTTTTTTTTTTTTCCTAAAACACAGATTGTGTTTGCAGTCTGGGCTGTAAATAAGGTTTCATTAGACAACGCATGTCTACGCTAAGGTTACATCTGCCAAACTTGAGCTATTTTGTCTAAAATTTTATATGCCAGACAACTGTCTCACTCTGAGCCTGGGAATGAGGAAAGATTTTCAAACAAATCTGTCCATTTCTGATGAAAAAAAATATATAGAATACGTAACTTTGCTAAGTAAAAGTGTGCTTTTTCACTTTTTGGAGGAATTACGGTATCTCTGTTCTCTGGGGCAGAAATTCCAGGAGCAGATAAGGCTTTCTTCTGTCCCTGGCTAAGGTTAATCTCACCTAACTAGAGGTACTTGACTAGAGACTATAAATTAGGCTCCTCATTTTTGTGTATTTTTTTCAGAGTTGGTGGAAAGAGCAGCCCGTTCCTCCTAAAACACAGCTTATTTTCTATGTGTACATTGAAGCCATTGTATCTAGTACTGAAAAAATAATTAACTGTTCTGGAATCCTGGACTCATATGCAGTCACAGAATTATTTCCAAGAACTGTTGCCAGAATTAAGAACTGTTGTCAGGATACTTCTTGGACGCTGTCATGGTTTAGTGCCCGCTGGCAACTAGGACCATGTGGCCACTAGCTAACTACCCTGACTCTTTGGCCCCAGTGCAGTAGGGAGGACAATCAGGAAAAAAAGAGTAAAACTCATGGGTTAGGTTAAAAGCAATTTAACAGGACAGTAAAAGGGAATAGATAAACAGTAACAATAACAACGATAAATAAATAACAAAGCAAAGGAAACACAATGCAATTGTTCATGACATGGAGCTTGATTCCTAACCTTCTTGTAAGCAGTGATTCCTTTCCCCATCCAGCTCCCCTGGTTATATACTGGGCATGACATCATCGGGTATTGAATATCCCTTTGGCTAATTTGGGTCAGCTGTCCTGGCTGTGTCCACTCTTAGCTTCCTGTGAAAATTAACTCTGTCCCAGTCCAACCCAAGACTGACACAAAACTTCACAGGGCAAAAAGTATCACATATCTAAACTGTTGTTTCAGAATCTGGAGAGTTGAGCATCAGAACAGACATTACATCCTTGTAAAGCCTCATCTCATAATTTTAAATAAAAGCTTTATTTTTCCCTGAAAAATAGCAATATTTTTTTTTTTTTCTGGAATTGCCATATACAAAGAGCTAAGGTGGTTTGTAAGAACTTCAGTTTAGTTCCTTTTGCTGTGACTCCATCATTCTGAGACAACTGATCCATCAGGGATAGCATACATCCAGTAGAAAAGAACTGTCCTTGATTCAACAGGCACTGAAACTGAGTTTCTAGTCTATATATAAGCTAATTACTATAGTGCAAAATGTCATCCTCAGTAGCCTAATTTTTCCTTTCCAGTAGAAATGTCTATGCAGTTGCAAATACACAATAGTAATTAATAAGATGCAATTACTATCTACATACTTGGACTTATTTTAATACTGTGCCTTTGGTTTATTGGTAAGGGTCGACACTGCAGTCTTTTGGAACCAGTGTTAGTTGCGAATAGCCACAAAACCATTCTGGAATATTGCAAATGTATCTTAGATGAAGTACAGAGAATTAACTCTTTTAATTAAACAGTCAGCAGGAATTGCTTTCTTAAAAGTTAATTATTTATTTGTTTGTTTATTTGAATAGAAGTACAATAATGCCAATGTTTTATGTAAGATTTTTGTATTTGACACGGTTGCAGATTAACTTCACGTACTCAGATGCTTTAACATGTCAAGAATATTTGTTCATTATTAAGACTACAGTGGAGTTCATATATCTTATAATTACTCTTCATTTTTCATTATTGACCAGTTCTTCCTCATTCTTCACTGTAGTTTGTACTGACAACTTAACTTGTATCATAGCTCTTGAGAGAGATGATTTATCTCTCTGATTTTGGTAACAAGTTTTGCTTCATAGGAGGAAATAAATCAGATTTCTATCATCTTCTCTTAGGATTGCAGAGAATCTTCTTTTCTTCCCAGACCCTAACAATATCCTTGACAATATTTTGAAAAAAATGGTGTGATGTATACTCTTCCTATAGGGCATTTAATACAGTATATTAAAACAACTACATATAAGGCACTAGTTGTACATAGTGCACAGACTAAAAGCTCTGTATGTTCAGTGGTGCTCACATGTATAGTTTAGTTTGCTTTAATCCACTTTATGGAATGTAGTTCTTATAAAAATTTGAATGTGAGAGTTATCAGAAGTTCTATAGTGGGTGCACTAGTATTTTCACTGTTGTGATTCGTTGATCACTTTTGAAAACATAACATTGTAAATACGTGGACTCACAAAACTTTTGCAGTTTTGTCATAAGAAAACGAAACCAAAACAAAACACAAACTTAGCACTTATTTAGACATTTAAAAGCCACGCTAATGTGAAAAAATTGCAGTAATTTCTTCATCAGCATTAAATCTATTTTTTCACTAGATTCCTGAAATTCTTATTTTGCAAAAGATAAATTATGACTTCTCTTTAAATAAATTATATTTCTATTCAAGTTGCCTTTTCTGATAATTTTTCCATAGATCCCTGAATTTCATCATATAACATGTTCATTTCTACCTGAAATTCATTACAACATCTTCAGTATTGCTTCTGCCTGTATGTTCGAGTACTTCAGAAAAACTATTTTTTTAACATCAGTCTTTCAATCTTTCAGCCTACAAGGTCACACATGAAGAGGCAGTTGACTCCACACACAAAGACTGTCTCTGACAAGAAAGAAAGAAGGGAAATTGTAGTAGGCGATTCCTTTCTGAGAGGGGTAGAGGGCCTAATATGCAGAGTTGACCCTCATAATAGAGAAGTATGTAGTCTACCTGGGGCCTGGATCAGGGATATCACCAGGGCACTCCCCAACCTGGTACACCAAATGGACTACTACCCCCTGCTGATCTTCCAGGCAGGTGGGGAGGAAACTGCATCTCGTAGTTTGAGGGGAATGAAGAAAGATTTTGAGGCCTTGGGATGGTTGGTAAAAGAGGCTGGGGTGCAAGTGGTTTTCTCTTCCCTCCTTCAATTTTCAGGTGACAAAGTGGGATGGAATAGAAGAATTCAGTCCGTAAATGATTGGCTACAAGACTGGTGCTATAGACAGGGCTTTGGATTCTTTGATAGTGGCTGGTTTTATAAGATACCACAGTATCACAGTATCACAGTATGTTTGGGATTGGAAGGGACCTCAAAAGATCATCTAGTCCAATGGAACAGGAACACCTAGGTGAGGTCGCACAGGAACATGTCCAGGTGGGTTTTGAATGTCTCTAGAGAAGGAGACTCCACAACCTCCCTGGGCAGCCTGTTCCAGTGCTCTGTCACCCTCACTGAGAAGAACTTTTTTCTCAAATTTAAGTGGAACCTCTTGTGTTCCAGCTTGATCCCATTACTCGTTGTCCTATCATTGTTGGCCACTGAGAAGAGCTTGGCTCTATCCTCGTGGCACTCATCCTTTATACATTTATAAACACTAATAAGGTCACCCCTCAGTCTCCTCCAAGCTAAAGAGACCCAGCTCCCTCAGCCTTTCTTCATAAGGGAGGTGTTCCACTCCCTTAATCATCTTTGTTGCCCTATGCTGGACTCTCTCCAGCAGTTCCCTGTCCTTCTTGAACTGAGGGGCCCAGAACTGGACACAATATTCTCGCCAGGGCAGAATAGAGGGGAAGGAGGACCTCTCTCAATCTACTAACCCCCTTGTAATACACCCCAGGATGCCATTGGCCTTCCTGGCCACAAGGGCACAGTGCTGGCTCATAGTCATCCTGTTGTCCACCAGGAGCCCCAGGTCCCTTTCCCCTACACTGCTCTCTAATATGTAATTTCCCAACCTATACTGGAACCTGGGGTTGTTCCTGCCCAGATGCAGGACTCTGCACTTGCCCTTGTTAAATTTCTTTGGTTGAGACAGTGATATGTAGGAAAGGTTTATCCCACAAGGGAAAAGGATGCTGGGTCAGGAATTAGCAGGGCTCATTTGAAGAGCTTTAAACTAGATTTGAAGCATGATAGGTTCATAGCTGAGCTTGCACCAGTGGGGCAGCACTCTAGAATTGATGAAGACCGAGAGGCCTCCCATCCCCTGGGGTGAAATCAGCTTGCTCAGCTCGCTCTCTGAAATGCCTGTACACCAATGCGTGCAGCATAGGGAACAAGCAGGAGGAGTAAGAAACCTGTGTTCTGTCAGGAGATTATGTTCTGGTGACAATTAAAGAGACATAGTGGGACAGTTCACGCGACTGGAATGTGGTCATGGATGGCTATGTCTTTCTCAGGAAAGACAGGCCATCCAGGCAAGGTTGTGGAGTTGCTCTTTACATGAGAAAGCAACAACAATGTACTGAGTACTGTCTGGGGTGGATAAGGAGCGAGTTGAGAGTCTGTGGGTAAGAATTAAGGGGCAGGCTGGCAGGGATGATACTGTTGTGGGTGTCTATTAAACACCACCAGATCAGGATGAGGAAGTTGATGAGGTCTTCTACAGGCAGCTGAGAGCAGTCTCACAGTCACAGGACCTGGTTGTCATGTGGAATTATTGCTACCCTGATGTTTGTTGGAAGGACTAGTCAGCCAGCCAGCCACAGTCTAGGACGTTCCTCCAGTGCATTGACAATACTTTTCTGATGCAAAGGGTGGAGGAGCCGACTAGAAGAAGTGCACTCCTGGATCTCATCCTCACAAACAAGGAGAGTCTGGCTGAAGCGGCAAAGGTTGAGGGCTGCCTTGGGTGCAGTAACCTTGTGATGGTGAAGTCCAGGATCTCATGTGGCAGGAACAGAATAGCAAGCAGAGTTGCAACCCTAGACTTCAGGAGGGTGAACTTGGCCTTTTCAAACAATTGCTAACATCTAGAACAGCTTTGATATTATGATCCCATGGAAGGTACTTTTGCTATATTTTGATCAGCTAAAATTAAATTTCAATTTGTCTCATATCAGTGTGCCTGAAATAAATACTTTTATTACCCCATGGATACTATATTTCTTCATTCTGCTTTTTAATCTCTTTTGTCCTAAGTGAGTTTCATGTTTTGGTAAAATTGATCATGGTGTATAGGACAGCAGAAGGAGTCCTATATGACATCCCACATTATCAGTTATCCAGTGGTGTTATAAGAAGTAATAGATACAGCTTAAATGCTAACCTGATCAAAAGAAGTTTAAGTGGCTCATAAAGCTCTTGAGCAGTGGAATGTTGTTTATAGCAAAACTTTCCCTATGCCCCTCTCATATATAATACCTTTTCCTTTCCATTCATGTCTTTTGATAATTAAAATGGCTTTAGTAAAAAGAGTTTTACTAGAGTTTCTTTTTTAAACAGCACTCTGCAGGATGGTGTATTTATGCAGTAATTTGGTGCTTCTGGTAATTTATTATCAGGAATTAAGTCAAATAATTTACATCACCTTCCAAGAGCATTGCAGTAATATAATGGTAATTTCTTCCCTCCCTCTGTAGAATTCTATATTATGAGGTATTAAATGTGCTAAGGAGGCAGTGGACTGATTTGTAGAAAGTGTTCAGAAGAGGAGTATTATGTCTTCAAGTGAGTGTACCTGAAATTGAACTATTTAATGGGAGACTTCTGTTTTTCTCAGTTTCTTAATGGGACAAGACAAAGCCTTTTAATTTCACCGTCCAATCTAAAATATAACTACATGAAGTAGAAACAGTTGCTTTTAATGAAACCAAATAAGTTTACACAAACAATTTGTGAATGATCATTAATTGAATCTGTTTAAAAGAGACAAGAGAATTCAGGAAGTGACTCTAGAAGATGTGCACATTCATCTGAGAATCAGAGGTCATAGCGGGGCTGATCAGGGCTGACTATGATTATGCTAAACTGTAATAAACTTAAATGATATTGAGACTATGATTGTAACCACAAAAACACCCTTGTTTCATTTCAACAGACCAGCCTTATTTTTGCTATTCATTACTTTGTGACATTGTCCACAGCAATGAAAAATAGATGCAGATAATTCAGAAGATTACTAGTTTGTTCTCAGCATGACACCAATTTGTGTGCATGAATGACTTCCCAGAGATCCATGATATCCACTCAAGCAGTTGATCCCATTGGAGTGGCAAGCAAAAGACAACTAGGTGCTGGCTGCTGCAATCCTACCTGTCCCTCTCCAACAACACTTTTCTTTTTTGGTGTATGAATGGCAAAGACAAAATGGGAAAAAATGCCTATTGATCCAAAGTCATCATTGATAAAATGTTGTTAGTTACCTCAGGATTTTCTTTTTGTAAGTAGCATGATGAAAATAGTTGAATTTATTTTAAGATTCCAGAAATGTTTAGAACTATAAATATCTGCTAATAGAATCATTGCTGATGGTACAATATACATTCTTGCAAGAATGCTAAAAAATAAATTACGATTAAATGCAAATATTTCATAGGAAAAAGATTTTGAATGCTGAAATACTGAAAATGTTCCAAGGCACAAAAGCCATTTATTTCAAAGAAATTCATCAGCTGGAAATACGTTATAGTTGTTTTAAGCACAAGATATTTTTCTTTATTATTGTTAACAGTTAGAAATTGTCTTTCTACCGGTGAGTCTGAAAAAGGTTAGATTTGTTTTTAGTGGAATGTTTCTTTGGGAAAAAAAGCAAAATCCTCTCTATTCAAGGTTACAAGTTCTTAGTTGATTTGACCTTACATCACATATAAAATATAAATAACATTATTTTTTGTAAACAGGATTTTTTTCCAAATGTTTAATATATTGAAGTTTGTTAAACTTACTGAGTTTGAATGTATTTGACATCAACCAATCTAATGTATACAAGTAGCCTGAAATACATTCTAGTTTCAGGACTACATTTATGGAGAAATAGTTTCATAGCAAACTGGTTTTGAGTTCTTCACATAAATTGATCATTTTCTTGCTTGGTGGTCTTTAGTGCAAGTGAAAGGCCAAATTATTAGCCTGGGAGTAAACAAAATTCTCAGTCTGCTAAAACTGTGGTATACACTTATTTAGGCAAAATACTGTTTTCCTGGTGCTTGTTTATGTGATTAACATATAAAAGACATTGCACACACATACATAAAAATTATCTTCTTGCTCATCAAATTTTAGCCTTTGTTTAATTGTTCTGAAACGTAATTTCTGGAATCACTCATACCTATTATGTTGTCCCATTCAAGATTTTATGTCTTTGTGTAGGACTAATAGGCTAAATTTACCAAATAAGATGCTGGAGAAATCCATGAAATTTTCAATTACTTGAGTAAATACGCTTTACCCAGAGTTTCTAAGGAACATGCAGAGGATGAGAATCCCTACTAAAACAAATAGGGATTTGTTGTTGTTTGGTTTGGTTTGTGTTTGTTTGTTTGGTTTGCTTTTTGTTTTTTTGGTGGTTTTGGTTTTGGGATTTGGTTTGTTGGTTTGTTTGTTTGTTGTCTTTTGTCTCTGCTCTCTTTGGAAGCCATAGGAAGCAAAAAGATGAGTGAAAATATCTTTTAAGTTTCAAGTTTTATTTTTACCAGAGACATATGTAGCAAAAATTATTATTCTTTTTTTTTTTTCTCATCCAAAATCCTGATGAAATTCCACTACTCTTATTATTTACATTATACCTTAACTGATGCACTACACTCATTTTCTTCTTCTTTAAAGGGTTTTGACACCAATGGAATGACTACGACATTCTAATTTCAAGGTTAGAGAATTTTAAAGGCAATAAAATGATGCATAATAAATGTTCCCACACCATGAAAATACATCCACAAAATCAAAATTTGTAACTGCATCAAATCTTGCAATTTTTATGAATACTATTTATGAGATATAGTGACGGAATATGTGTTGATGTAATGCCATATATGCTGATATATAATAATGGCAACAGAACATTGATGCAAGAACTAAAAAAGCCCTACATTTTTTAAACATAAATCACAATTCATCACAGATGCTTCACATCAAATTAAAGCCCAAAACAAGTTTTACAGCAACAAAACCAAAAATTCCAAAAGACTTCATAATATCTTGATAAATCCTTTACAAAATAGAACCTGTAAATAAGTCCACCCTGCATAAAGGATTTATAACTGTAGGCTATTAAAACTACCTTCAGGATACAAAAAACATTAACCAGAGCTAAATTCTACCCCACAGCACTGATTAACAACCTCTGCAGTCTGAAATAACATATAGTTATAAAAGCAATGGTTTTTGTCTTTTTTTTTTAGGAAGACTCTTTCATCTATGTAGCAGCTCCACGCACTCTGATGAGGTCCAAAACTTTTGATAGGATAGTTGATGGGCCTTCAGCACCTTTTGTGCCCCACTGTGCCTGTCCTCACAGGCACACCTTTATCAGCTCAGACTATCATGTCCCTCCACCCCGGGGGCACGGTGACTCTTCGGGTTCACCTTCCCCATGCCTTGGGAGCGGGAAGGGCAGGACTGACTTGGTCAGTCGATGGGGCCAAGGAGGTGCCCAGTCTTAGAGAAGCTGAGAAGCTTCTGGACCACCCTCGTAATGACCACAGCCAGATCTGATCAGGTGATTAAACAGGGTCTTTGCTGAAGCCTTCCTTTGAGTGGTCTTCTGGAAGCAAGGGGACTGTGAACAGAGCCCTCCCCTTAGATCAAGGATGCCATCTAAGGAGAATTCCCGGATTTGAGAACCCTCACCTTCTTCTTAGTGAGTTATTATTTTCTTCTGGATTTATCCTTCAGTGAGCCCCTCCCTACCCCAGGAAAGTGATTTTTACTTCTGGGTACCCTTGAGTGAAAGAGGTGCCTTCTGTTTGTGAGTGTATGCTCCTTCTTGTGTGGTTGTACAGTAATAATATCCCTAACTGGTATACTGAACTTGCAGCGTATTGAATGTTGTTGGAGTGCTGAATAACTTTGGAAAACCCTATTTCTAGTTGTCTCACTGCTAAACAGTGCTGGTTAGAATAAAGTCTGTTCAGACATTGTTACCTGCCTAAATTGAGTTCTGGGATGCCTCTGTGACACATCTTACTAAGTACAGCTTCCATCCCTCTTACTCTGTTTTCTCTATACCTGCAAGAATTATTTCTTCTATAGTTGTGATCAGCACAAAGGAATTATCATATATGTAAAAGACTAGCCATATATTGGATGTGTTCTAAAGATAAGCTTACAAGTGTCTCAGGGGTGACTTAAAGCTCTCTGCTATTCTAAACTAAGATATTAGCCTCTGAGCTGAGAAATCAATTTATATTCTAAGCCATAAAGCATCTGTGACTGTTCTAATTGTATACTAGTTAATGACAAAAAAAAATACACTCTTTCTTAACGTAAATATCATTTTGTGAGTATATTCACAAATATCTATTTTCATTAAAATTCCATTTGACTCATTTCTGAAGGTTTTGGAGGTCTGCTCAAGATATGGTCATTGTATGTTTGGCAGTTTCAGAAAATTTAGCATCAGTCATTTCATGTCACATCTCCATTGTCAGTCTGGAGTTTTAAATATGTGTAATGGCAAGTGAAGGGGAGAAAGACTGTACAAAGGAAGGTTTGGTGCAACCTCTTGACCTTGTAAATACTGATGGAAGTGTTTTCCTTGATTTCAATGGTAGAATATTATGCATACAGGCAGTAGCTTCAGAAAGCTGTATTCCTTTAGCCATTTCCCCTAGTGCAAGTTTGATTAAGGAATTCCATGAATAAAAGAAGCTCCAAGTGATTTAATTCAGATGGCATAGTCCAGAAAAAAGTAGATTCTGATAAGTTACTTAAACTAATCAGTCTATGAAATCTAACAGAATCTAACAAGATCAGTGAATCTAAGGAATGCAAAGGCAGGTTATAGAATGATGTAATAAACAAGGAGTAGTCTAAATCAACTGATAAGGTATCTATTAATTTTTATGTTTCCTAATACATAAATCCATTACTATCTCCCACGTATAGTTCCATTAGAAACTCAAATCAGGCTGTGAGAATGCTCACTACGGAACTAGCAAACCTGGTTCCACCCAAACCAGGAGGAAAGACTGTAGAAGAAGAGTATGGTTCTAAGTTCTATATAATACAAATTATATTTATATTATATTATAATTTTATCTGTCAAACTGATGTGGATGTCCAGGTTGAATGCAGCATTAAGCTACATTTGTATTTCAAAATAGTTCTGAAAACGAATATGACATAAGTGACATCTTGGATACTGGGGGAGGGTGAAAGAACAGAAAAACTGAAAGGGTTTTTTCAGTCTTGAGGTTGATTGTTGAAATTATCTTACCTGAAGAGGTTAATAATTATCTTGGACATGACTAATACCTTTGCTTTGCTCAATAGTAAATACAACATGCTTGACAGAGAGAACTGACTGGCATTCAGGAATTGCCTAAACCAAAGGTGACATCTCTGGTTTATCTGACCTAATTGTAAACTCTAGCAACTTGTTTTACTATGTACTTTGAAGTAAAAAAAAAAAAATAATTTGAAAACAAATTTGAGCAATTAAGTAATAAAACCTAGGCTAGGTACAACAACTCTTGTTTGACTGTTTTTAGATTATCCAAGTTAACTGCAAGTGAACAGTGTTTTCATTGCTGGATCAACCCAGGCTGGTCCTACTGGAGCCAGCTGAAGCCTGGAATCTTGAAAAACACCATGGGTACATGTATAACACATACTCAGTGCTACTGCTGACCCTTTCTTTTTCCTTACATCGTCAGCGAATGTTTTTAGAGCCTAGTTTGCATAAGTTTAATCTTGTCTGTGTCTTTGCTTTAAATATAATACCCTGGATCCCCAATTTATCCTAGAAGGATTCAATGCAATTTTTATTCATTTATAAACTTATAATTTACAAATATTAGTTCTGTTCTGAACATCTACCACAGCTTTATTACAATGGACATTTGGTACAGAAATCTAACATCATAAAATTATATTAATTTAGTCTCTATTTTATTATACTGAACTATTTTTCTGTTTTGTTTTTGCTGCATTGACACATATAAAGCAATTTTCAGTTTAAGTATTTAATATGAAATTTTAAGTAGCCAAAATTCTAAGTCTAAGTTAGTGTTCTTTTTTTCATTCTTACCACTACTGTAACTATTTTTTGGCAGAAAAAAACAATGTAGTAGATGTTCATCTATGAATAAATTTCTCTTTTCATTATTAAACTACCAAATGTAATAATTAATTAAATGCTGGGTGGAGTTTCACCAAAGTTGATAAGACAGTTCTATAATCCTATATCCTAACTTCATTAATACAGTTTCTGTCTATGATCGTATCAATTACTTATAGTGAGCAGAGAGAAAGGAAAGTTTCAAAACATGAGACTGAAGCCTAACAATGATAATTCTGCTTTTCATCCAATGTAGAAGTGTCTTTAGAGGAGTTATACATTACTAGAAAAAAAAAGGATGTTAAAGAATATCATATTTTCTGAAACAACAAGACATAACAACTATAGTCTATCACAAAATTTTATTCTTGGAGAAAAGTATAATGTTCTGAAGGTACTCACTTCTAGAGCTTGCTGATGTTAGAACAATAAAAATTTTTTATCATGTCAAACAAAGTTTTTCAAACTCTTCTAACAAACAAACCACAGGACCTGGAAGTAAGCAGTCTTTTCAAGTCAAGGAGTGCAAGTTCTCCAGCACAGTGGGACACTGGTCTATATGAGACTACAATTTCTTTTGTAAAGCAGGAAATACTTATCAATGTACGTGTCCTCATGCAAAATATTTATTTTTACATTCAGCTCCAGTGTACGTAGTGATCTGATTTAAAGTAACAAACCAAACATTTTGTATTATATATGATTTTTTAAAAAATTATCAATATTAATGACCTATTGTTCACAGTACAGAGTCTAATGTTCATGTATATATCTAGTACATGGTAGGAAGAAATTGCAAATATTATGAGATTACTTACAACAGTATGAACAGAAAGATATTCTATGAAGAACCTCAACAACTCAACCTCTACCAAAGTGTTTAAGTTTATGTAACATCATGTCAATCAGTTTCAGAACAACTCTTGATTTGTCATTTATTGTTAATTGATAGTTACACTCCCTTAATAATTTATTATTTATTTTGTTGAGAGTTTAAAAATGTCTATTTTTAAAATACATTTTTTTCCAGTCAAAAATATTTTATTTATAATGACACAAAATCATGTTGAAATCTGTACTTTTCTCACACATTAGGTTCTTCCACATAATGCTATCAGAAGCAGTTTTTAATCAGTGGCATGAAAGAAGAAATCTTTTCCACCTAATTACATGCATGGGGTTAACTACCATGATACAGGTTCATGTAGCACTGGATTCAATTATTATGAACTCAATGACAGTAAGCCAAACACCCCTGACACCCAAAAAAATGTGAGAGGCCTCACAGTCTGGCTCTGAATAGAACATTCAATACACAAATTTTCTGCCTGTTTCTGGTAAGGAACAGAAAGAAAGATAAAAAAAGAGGACTGTTTCACAATGAAGCTTACTTATAATAAACACCTTCTTAACACATGTTCCATACTATCCTTCCTGTCGGATACATGTGGTCCCAACCACACAGAATTTCTGGTTTACACTGGGTTCTTTCTCTAAGTAATTACCTGTTCAGTTAAAAACCACTTAGGTCTTTTTTTAAGGCTAGGACTGTAACTCTGCCTTTATTCAGACAATTTTCCTAAATGTGAATGGGCAATCAACTACGAAGACAGTAAAATGGGATAATTCTGTGGTTGATGACAAGCACAAGGTTGGATGAGAATTCTTGTAGGTGGTGTGTCACAGCTTCTTTTTTTCTAGTGTATTTTCACTGTCTCCAAAATATTACTATTGCCTATACAGAAGAAAGCGAAATAGAAAAAGAAACTTCTAGCAAAATCTACCCAGATTAAAAATATCTTTATTTTCAAGAACATAAGTACCTGAATACATTAATGTTCATGGAAGGAACCATGCATGTAGCCTCATATTTCAATATTACTGTATTGAGACTGTCAAAAGATAGAAAATTAACAAATATATGATGTGGAGAGTTTTTGGAAGAAAGAGGACATGGGCTGTGTGCTGTGAACAAGACAGAGCTTGATGTGGCTGAGGTGTAGTCCAGGACTTGCACGGATGGTTGCCTGGAGACACCAAAGACAGAATGGAAGTCGCTTAAGTAAACAGAAGCTGGTCTGTCCTCGACCCAGGCTGCAGGAGGGGCGCTGTCGTCACTGCGTCACTGAGTGTGAACAGCTCGTGGACAGTGCCCTGCAGCTAATCACCATGGGGGGGGTGGGTACGTGTGACTGCAGAGAGTGACCAATCATAGCCTGTGCTTGTTGTGTGACCACTAAGTAAAGAGTATATAAGGGTTGTTAAAATGTATATTGGGGGATATTGATATTCAATGTGTTGTTAAAAGGTTCATTAAAGGGCATTGATGTTAAACTCATATTGAGCCCGATTCTCTCTCCTTGGGATCCGCCCGTCGCACTCAAAGAGAGTTATCGTGACCAAGTTTTTCATTCTCCACAATATGAATTAAAGAAAGTAACGAATTTTCATCATCATCTTCCTGAGAATGCTGATACTTTAGTCTGTAATGTCAGCTTCTTCTAAATGACCAGGAGAAGGAGAGAGACAGATGGAGAAAGGCAGGGAGGCAGCAAAAGGGAGAGGGAGGGGCAGAGAGAACTTATTCCTTGAAAAAGCCAGGCTTAAGGAATAGTTCAGAAAATGAGCTTTGGCTTTAGAAACATGAATATAACTGTATCTTTCTTAATTTAATAGTTTACATTTTTACATTTTCAATAAGTACATAACAGGATTTCAGTCTTGAACATCCAATAGACCTGGTCAAGTCTCTTAAAAATTACTAGCTACCCATCATGTCTGCATGTAAATGGCAGACAATGGCATCTTCCGATTACTGACTGAATATTAAGGGAAAAACAGGCATAATAAGAATTTCGTTTTTCATCCTCCTGAATCAATAAATAGCATCTGCAATGGGAAAAAGTACACAACATGTCATGAAAAAGAACAAAATAAAAAAAAGTTCTACAAGTTGTAATAATGACCATAACAGTCATGTATCTTTCTTCCCACTCATTTGCTGTGATTGAACCCCATAACTCAAGCATGTTTCGTAAATAAGTGACTGTTTATGACCTTCTATTTTGAACTTGGAGCCTGTACACAATCCTTATAAGTACCTTAATGATCAGAAGAGACTCAACAGAGAAGTGAAGTGCTCTTGATTCCAAGCAGCAGATTTTCTCATTGAGGTACAGACTGTCACTGGGTTTTCATAGAAGAGCAGAATCATAGAATGGTTTGGGTTAGAAAAGACCTTAAAAATTACCTAGTTCCAACCATCCTGCCATGGGCAGGAACACCTTCCACTGGACCAGGTTGCTCAAAGCCCCATCCAACCTGGGGCATCCACCTCTTCTCTGGGCAATCTGTTTCTGTGCCTCACTACCCTCATGGTGAATTTCTTTCTTGTTTCAAATCTAAATCTACCTTCTTTCAGTTTAAAGCTATTATCCCTTGTCCTATCACAACATGTTTTTGTATAAAGTCCATTTCCAGATTTCTTGCAGGCCCCCTTTAAGTACTAGAGGGCAACTACAAGGTCTTGTTGATGCCTTTTTTTTTCTCCAGGCTGAACAAGCCCAGCTCTCAGCCTGTCTTCATAGGAGAGGTGCTCCAGCCCTCAGATAATCCTTATGGCCCTCTTCTGCACTTGCTTCAACAGGTCTATGTCTTTCTTATGTTTGGGGTCCCAAAGCTGAATGCAGTTCTCTAGGTGGGGTCTCATGAGAGTGGAGTAGAGGGGTAAAATCACCTCTCTAGACCTGCTGGCCATTGTTTCTTTTGATGCAGTCCAGGACTGGGTTGGCTTTCTGGGCTGCAAGTGCACGTTGCTGGCTCATATTGAACTTTTCATCAACCACACCTCCAAGTCCTTCTCCTCAGGGCTGCTCTCAATCCATTCTCTGTCCAGCCTGTATTTGTGCTTGGGATTGCCCTGACCCATGTGCAGCACCTTGCACTTTCTTATTGAGGTTCACATGGGCCCATCTCTCAAGTCTGTCAGCCCTCTGGGTTGCACTACTTCCCTTCAGCATGCCAACCACACCACAGAGCCTGGTGTTGTCAGCAAACTTGCTGAGTGTGCATTCAGTCTGTGGGCGTCTTTTTTGTGTTTGAGTTTGTCCAGGAGCTCCTCAAAGCTTCCTGGAATTTCTGCCTCATTTCCTCTTTGTTGGAATGCATTGCTGCTGAACTTAAAGGAGGGGATCCTTGAATATTAAGCAACTTTCTTGGACACCTCTTCACTCCAGGGCTTTATCCCATGGTACTCAACCAAGCAGATCACTGAAGAGGCTGAAGTGTGCTCTCCTGAAGTCTAGGGTAGTGAGCTTGCTGTGTGCCCTTCTCACTGACCTAAGGACCTTGAGCTTCACCATTTCAGGATCACTGCATCTAAGGCTGCTCTTGAGCTTCACATTCCCCACCAGTCCCTCCTTTTTGGTGAGAGCAAGGTCCAGCATAACACCTCTCCTCATTGTCTTCTTTATCACTTGGAGAAATAAGTTATCATCAATGAATTCCAGGAACCTCTTAGATTGCTTATGCCCTTCTGTATTGTCCCTCCAAAAAGTATCAGGGCGTTTGAAGTCCCCCATGAGGATCAGGGCTTGTGAATGTGAGGCTGTTCCTATCTGTCTATAGAGGGCCTCATCTGCTCAGTCTTCCTGGTCAGGTGAGCTGTGGCAGACCTCCACCACAGTATCAGCTATCCTTGCCCTCCCATTAATGCTGCCCAGAAGTTCTCAGTCAGATCTTCATCCATCTCCAGGTGGAGCTCTATGCATTTCAGCTGGTCATTGACACATATGGCTTCACCCTCTCCTCATCTCACCTGACTGTTCTTCCTAAAGAACCTGTATTATTTCCATTCCACCACTCTAGTCTTAGGAGCCATCGCACCATGTTATGCCAGTAAGACCATAGCTGTGCAGGCATGCACAAGTCTTTACCTCTTGTTTATTTTCCATACTCTGTGCATTTACACTTAAGGGGCACTTAATTGAGGGCACTTAAGTTGGGCCCTGAATTAAGCTGACTTACTGGCTGGGATGGCTGGCATTCCCTAGTCAGTTAAAAAAATATGTCCAAAAAAAATACAAGTAGGAAAAAATATTGCAAACAAAACAAAACAAAAAACCCAGAAACAAACAAAACAGGAACAAATTCTGAACTACCTCTAAAAGAAACATGAAAATATTTCTGTTGAAAATTATGAAAATAAGTATTCTGAGCTATGTTCATATTCTGCTAACTCTCGTTTGTTAAACTCTAGTTTGTAAAGAAAATCAAGGAAACATAGTTTGATTATGATACTTATCATGTCACATTTACTTCTACAACAGTAAAAATCTTGGCTTACACAACGTAAAAATCCTCTTTTTGAGACATATACTGAGTATTTGAGTGTGCTGGTTTTACAGAGTGAAAATAATTTATCATATCTGATCAAGGTATTCAACGTGTCTGCTGTCATTAAGAGGAAAACATTTTTTCTGTATTTTTTTTTCCTTCAGTAACAGTGCTATGGTTTTCATCTCCATGTCACATTTTAAATTCTTTTCTCCAGCAATAATTCTTGGATTTTAGTTATTACACCACTGAGTATGTTATCTGTTGCATCAGGAACATACTAAAGGAGAACAACCACAATTAATTTACACATTATTTAGCCTTTTCAAAATCTGTGTAACATGTATTTATTCACAGCTAAATACGTTGACCCTGCAGAAAATTTAGCAAGACTATAAAGCGAAAATGAACAAGCGACCTCTGAGGTGTTTCAGGGAATCTTTCATTATAAACTGTTCCTGAAAACCATTAAGTTCCTGACCTAAGCAAAGTCTTTTTTTCAGTACTTTTGAAACAATAAAATACAATAGCGTTATAAAAACTGGAATTAGAAGTTCCATATTTGTTGTCTTTAGTTTTTGTTCCTTGACAAGTTATATTCATGAAGAGTTCAGTATTTACTTGCATTTAGCCTGTACAGGTAGATGAGATTTCCCCCCCCAAAATTCCTCTGTAGAACAAATAACTTAAAACTTCTGTAATATAAACTACACAGAATATCGCATGTAAGTACTTCTTCTCCCAAAGCAATCTGATTTATTTTGTAGATATAAAAGTGAAACAACACTGTGAAATGATTTTTTTCTAACCTAGAAAGTGGTGGGCAGGGGAATTAACTACAATTTGGTACAATCTGTCATCTGCAAAGGCCTGCGTTACTTAGTTTTCTTCAAACTTTTTCTATTGTCGTAATGATTTCAAGGAGAAATATGTAAATAAAATCTCTTTTGCTATACAACAGTCTTGGATTAGCACACGATCAAACAAAAATTACCTAGATACTCAGCTGGTGTGCCTGAAACACTTTTTGATCCAGATGTTTAACTGTGCTAGTGCTGACTCAGTTTGTAGTTCCAGCTTGCAAACACATAAGCAATTATGCACACTCTGCTGACTTGAATTTATATATTGACTTCATGTGAACAATATTATTAACATCAAGACCTCCTGAGGCAGATAGGCAAGTCAGAAACAACCATGTAATACCATTTCCACCACAATAATGCTCATGAAATTATCCCTAATGCATTTAAATATTTCTTTGGAAGAGAAAAGACTTCGTCTCAGCTTACGCTGCTATACAAAAGAAGGGAAACGACTCTCAGAAGAAGGCATGCAGGTGATCAGTACGTGCAAAATTATCTCAAAAAAATAAATTACACCCAGCAGAGGAACTGGCAGAAATTTTGCAAAAAGTGCAACTATAGATCTGAATAAGACCAATAAAAAATAAGGAACAAAAAGATTGAAAGAAGAGTTCATAAATTCCTGGAAATACAGTAATTAAAAACTCAAACAACTAGATAGAAGAAAATGTAATAGCTGATTTCCTGCATTGAGAAAGAACAGATTAGCAGATGTCTAAATAAAATGTTGAAGTGTACAAACTAGATAAAAATAAGCACAGCCAAAGGTTTTATTACTATGATGAACTTTCAATCTTGACCTTATTGTACCCTTGTGTATGTAAATATGAAGTTCTCCCCATAATTACTAATGATCTTGAATAGTTTTTTGTAACTGTTGGGTGTAAATAAGCCCGTATGCCAATAAACCTAACCAAACTCCTAATGTGAAGCACGTATCACAGGCCAAAATTATCTTTCTGGTGCTATAGAGATAAGTAAAAGAAGCTGTATCAGTTCCTAAGTCCCTAAGCCATCTGATAGAATAAGAAAAATAATACTAAATTGGATGGCCTTCATATTAGACTTTATTTACTAGGAACAAAAAAAACAAACCAAACCAAACCAAAAGAGAAATACAATCAGAGAAGAAAAATGTGTCTTAAAAGACATTGCTTTTTTTTTTATTTTAGGCCACTGTAAAACCAATGTAAAACTAATTGGAATGAAATAAATACATGGAGATCTTAGCTGAAAATCTGTTGCTGGAGTCTGATCGAAATTCATTCCCCCTTTTTTTCCTGATTTTTATGAAAAATTATACATGTACATTTTTATTAACTTGTTCTGAGCAAACTTTCAGAGCTTTTTTTTCCCTCCTCTTGCCCTGCCATTTTATCTTACATAGATGTTATCTCCTTTTAGTTTGTACTTTTTGATACATTTATAGATAGTGAACAAAAGCACTTCTCATCTTTTCTTGCTAGAATCAACAAATCAAAATATTTTTGCCTTCTGTCAAGTTATAAGCTCTCCACTTCTTGGATGATATTCTTAGCTGTTCTAGTTTGCACTCTTCTGTAACATGAGTAACTAGAGTAGTATTAAACATGCCAAGAGGAGCTTTACTCATGACTCCTATCCAAGTATTTATCTTTCCATTCAAAAATTTTACCTCATACATATATAAGCTTTAGTCTCTTTTTCATAATCATGTTAGTAGTTGGTAGACATCTCCTAGGTGTGAAATGTAAGACTTGATGTTCTTTCAAGTACTCCTACTACTACTGTTGGGTGCTTTATTCTTACTGCTGCAATACTCAATGTTTTCCAGCTTTGTTTATAAGCTGCTCTGTTATTTGATGTATGGATAACAAAAATTAATTAATAACATTAAAATTGATTCATACACATCTAGATTTTTTACCACATTTTTTTTTAATAGTTTACAAACTATTAAACAAATATAGTATCAAGATTAACCCTCAAATAAACTTTGGTCTAAGCTGTACCTTCCTCCTTATTTTCTTCTCCCACAAGTTAGAGACAGAAATTTCTTAAGTCAGTTATTTGAATTAGTTCAGAATGTATTCTGCTGACTAATGAGTTGTGAAAACATAGGAAAGGTCAAATGGAAATATTTTTTATTTATCATTGCTTTGTTTTGGTAGAGCTGCCATTTGTTCTGCAGTATAGAACAGAAATGAAACAAATCAATTTTGATAACAGAATAGATAAATAGAATGTGCCTGTATGTGACAAAGAATTTGAAAATGGGAATATGGATCTGCAATCAATCTCCTGTTTATTTTTTTTTACTATCCTTTTATTATGATGGAGAAAAACACCATACTTGTACTCCCACGAATAGGAATCCACAAAAAAATAAAGTCTTCTTTAGTATTTGTTGCAGCAAATAAATATTTATGGTGTTCTCCATTGAACCACTTGTTCATTACTTGCCACATCTGAGCAACTCTAAAAAATTGGCACTGAAGGGTATTACTAGCAGCTATGCCTATTTTATTCTTGTTGAACAAGACAGAGAGTGAACAGTTACGTTTTTTCCTTGTGTCTCAGGAGTTCAGTGTCCTCTGATGGTTTAAGCCCTGAGATCTGCAGGCTGTCTACAGATTTTGTGTGCCAGAGACTTGTAGCAAAGAAGGACTAAGCCATATATAGAGAGTTGCATAAGTCTCTTAGTCCACTTGTTAATTTTTTCACATTATAATGAGCATTAAATTAACTCCAGGTGTAATTCAAAAACACAAGAAATACAGATCAACAGAACCAGGGGAAAATTAGTATTATTCTCATTCTAAATGCATTAAAAATGGAAAGGAAAATTACAATCTGGATTACTCTCATTCTACAGATATTCAAGAACTAAAATAAGATGTGTGAGGAACAGATGAAAACATTTACATAGATGGGAAAAGACAAGACTCAGGGGGATGTAATAAAAATCTATCAGTATATTCAAGATCATACTGTTATTAATGGAATAGTGGAAGTTCTTCGTGGTCTCAAAACAAATAAATAAAATTTTATGGAATTTAATGGAAGAAAAACTTAAAATCCACATATGGGAAGTAATACACATAAACCGAAAACTGATGATGGTCTTGAAATGCCCCTAAGAAACGAACAAAAAATATGTATTAGTGGCTTGAGCCCATGAGGTCTAAGGTGTCTGGAATTCCAGAAAGATAATAATAGTTCCAATTTATTGCTAGTTTGTGGAAAGCTTCTTCTTACCTGCTATGACTGAGAGTCAATAAACAAACAAACAAACAAACAAACATATGACCCTAGTTCCAACAGATTTCACAGGATCCTATATCACTTAGCTCTTTTCTTCATGCCATTTGTAGTATGATTTAACTAAGATATTCTTACATTCCAGGGTCTGAAGAATTATTTTCTTTCTATATTTACTTTGAAATGCAGATTAATAAACAGAAATTAACTAAAGTTGTTTATTTCAGTTTGTTTGTTTGTTTTATATTGTTTTGTTTTGTTTTTAATAGCACTATGACACTAATGAAAAGGCAAGTCTGGTGCAAAGTCTAACAGCTAAAGGCCAGAAATCATACAGTATGTAGAATTAGGATTTCCTGCTGGATTTAAAGATCCATGCCTGCTAAAATGGCTATATATCTTAACCTTGGATAAATAAGACAAAACAAAATTGAACACCTCATCTTCAGCAAAGATGACAAAACAATAAACCTGGGTCCTATTTATGTCCTGTTATTTACAACGGCTCACTGCTCTGCCTTTCGTAAAGTGTTAATAAATCTGATTACTCAAATGGCTTGAATGTAAAACATTTCCAAAATGAAAAAAAAGTAATTTTGCCTTCTTTTGTCGTCTACTTCAGAATTACACGTTTCAGTTCAAGTCTGATACTTCTCAAAAAAAAAAAAAAAAGTACAACATAAACCTTTTAAAGTATACATTTATTTACCAGAATTTTAATCTGACTTCCACATAGAAGCTGACTAGCAAGTTTATCCTTTGTTTTTGACACTGTTTTGAGCAAGCTTTTCAATTGAACATATTTTTAAAAATAGTATTGAAGAAATGTTCCTAATAGGAAGATAGAAAAGTTTTGGTTACATGAGTGAACAGAAACAAAATTGCTGTACAAAACTCAAGCTACAATATGGCAGCTCTTCTAGTAATTTTTAAGATTTCTTAAATATCTGTCTTCCTTTTAATATGCTTATATCACAGCTGCATACTTTCAGTTCTAAGTATTGATCATCAGTCTTGGAATAAAAATGCCCATGTGAACTGCTTGTGGATTTCTCCAAACGTATTTGAGGTTTTTCCCATTTTAATCATCATCTACAAACAAATAAGACTGACTCATATACAGACTCAAGGAAAAGGAGAAAGAGCACTTAAACAGAGAAGACAGAGCCTTTCAGTCACAAAAGATCAATGCAGAATTCTTCATGTGTTTGCACTTTTTCCTCCATAACATAGCAGGCTTTTTCAATTGTTTCTTTTTGACAACTGAGGATTTAAGACCAATACAAAGGGTTCATAAAAGACACTGCTCAACACTGTTGAAGGTAATATGCTAACTCAGATTACAGACTAAATGAGTGGCAAACAATTTATTTGGCTGAACAGTGGACAGACAACAAAGCAGTTTTTCTTATGCCAAAACTCTTAACACATATGTCTGTCCCTTGTTCCTTCTCAACATTAAAAGATATTGTTGTCTGTGAGGTAATTCCGTCAAAACAAGCACAAAAGTGATGAAGACTGGACGGATTTACATACGATTATTAGCTAGCCAGAAATTATTGTTTACCAGTAGTCTGTCTTGAAGAGTTGTACTTTCAATCACAAAATTATAACATAAAATTTCTTCTACTTTACACTGTCTGGCATCAGAAAGTTGCTAATCTTGTGAAGCCAAAGCCAAATATGGTAACTTAGCCCAAGATCAGCTTTTAACCATAAGAAAATACTGCTGCCAGTAGCTTCTCTATTGTAACATTTTTTCATAATAGTAACTGTAATTTTTCAAGATAGCTAATTTTTGTTTCAAAAGGCAAAATCTTTTGAAGTGACCAAAAAAACCTGTTAATATTGATATAAACTAGTATTGCGTTTTAGAATTAATTTTGGAAAAAAGCATATAATGATGCTTTTCACCATAAAGAATATGACGGTAGATACAGTCTTTAATAGTAAAACAAGTTGTTCTAGGGGCACCCAGCCCCGCGAGGGACAAAGAGCAAAACGAAACCCCCATAATTCAATGGGAAATTGTTAGAGACATGCTACACCGAGACAAGCACAAGTCTATGGGGCCAGAAGGGAACTACCCAGGAGTTCTGAGGGAGCTGGCAGAGGTGATCACCAAACCAATTTCCATCTATCAGCCATTCTGGCTAGCCACACAGGTCCCGGTTGACTGGAAATTAGTAAATGTGATGCCCAGCTACAAGAAGGGCCAGAAGGAGGATCCAGCGAACCACAGGCCTGTCAGTCTGACTTCAGTGCCAAGGAAGGTCATGGAACAGATCATCTTGAGTGCCATCACACTGTATATACAGCCTGGTGATCAGGTCCGGTCCTCACCACAAGAAAGATATTGAGGAGCTCAAGTGTGTCTGAAGAAGAGCAATGAAGCTGGTGAAGGGTCTAGAACACAAGTCTAACGAGACCAGCAGCTGGTTGTTTAGTCTGGAGAAAAGAAGGTTTATTAGCTGAAAGGAGGTTGTTGTAGTGAGTGGAAGCTGGTCTCTTCTCCCAAGTAACAATCCCAAGTAATAATCAATAGGACAAGAGGAAATCACCTCAAGTTGTGCCAAGAGAGGTTTAGATTACACAGAATCTCTCCTGGACCACGATATGCTTTCATTCAACTGCCACCACCTACTCTGTGTCCCAGAACACAATGGGGATTAAGGAACAGCAGGGAGGAGAAAACAGATTTTCTCTGTCTAGTTTTTCATCTGACATCTGTCATCTTCAGTACAGTTAACCTGGATTTCTCACAGGTTTTTCTCTACTATATCTTTTTTATTTTCAGGTTCCCATGCACAGCCTTTTCTCATATTCTCTTTTTTATGAAGTGGCTCTAAATTGTGCAATTTATCCTTCCAGCCTTTTCCCTCGTGTATGCTTTGTCCTCCCCTCAAATCTTATGTCAACTCTCGCACTGTCTTCCTTTGCATTTCCAGTCCTAAGATCTTTCCGATCAAGTCACAGCAAAAAATGTGTTTCAATATAACCATCCAAAGACATTGTACTTCTTCACCATGCCAGCAACTTTATTTTTCACATGCCTCTGTTGTCAACATTAAGGAAAAAAAACAAACAAACAAACAAAAACAACCAAAAACAATTAAAACCCACCCCTTCTCTGTTTCACAGATAAACTATACTATTTTCTGCCTTTTGTTTTTCGATTTCTCTAGTCTTTGTTTACTTATGTTTTAAGATATTATTGTTCTTCTGCTGTTTGAACTGTTGATCAGAAGGGACCAACAATCTTTGAAAAAAATTATAGTCCACTCATATCACACATTCCCTCATAGACTTTGCAAAAATACATTTACAACCAAGCTATGAAATCCTTGAATATAATGAAGTTATGGAACATATAAATAACAACTCTACCTCTATTATGTAAGAAAAAATACCTTGTTGCTTTGTTATCATGTTCCATGCTCTTGCCAAGGACAAGCCCAGCTTGTACTGTTCCATTTTCTATTCTTTATTTAGCTTAGTAATCTTAAAAATGTAATATGTTTTGGCAAATAGAAATTCCTGAAATACATAACAAGTCTAACACAGTAAGCATAATGCTGATGGCATACATCTAATAAAATGTTGATATCTATATGTTTTCATAGCTGAATGGAAAGGTCAGCAAGAATAAGAACACTGAGTTTTTAACATCGAGCATATAGATCTACATTTCTATGGACAATCTGACATGGCTAAAGTTTATCACCTCAAATAGAACAATATGGATAAATCAATTTGATTTTCTCAAGAGGTCAGAAGTGGGGTGATAAGAAAAACAAACAAAAAACCACCACAAAACAACAGTATTTCAGTAGGTTTCTTACCTTTGAAAACTGTGTTGAATGTAATTTATCTCTTCCAATCATGTTTTGCACATTTCAGATATTTCTTAAAAAACCTTTAATTCCATACATTTTGATTCTGTGATCATATGAGGCTTAAAGGTATGTGTTTCTAGAAGTCTATCATTCTTCAAAAAAGGCAAAATAGTAATTCACAAACATAAAGAAAAATGCTATGCTGACTCTACCTCACACCTATGACTAGAAATTAAAACTTGGTTTTTGCTGTTCCACAAAAACCATACAATTCCTTAACTAAGAACTTATCACAAAAGCCTACGACTACATAATTCAGATGCAAAATATTATGTAGTTAAGCTGTTATCACTTTTCCTAAAATATTCCTGCCAGTAACTTTAATAAATAATAAATGCTGGGATAGGAGCAAAAATCTGCACAAACAGTTAGTTAAAAAAGATTACTATTGCAAATACCATTGAGTCCCATAAGGACTTCTACAGCCTAAGCTCAGAAAAGTGAAGGCCATAGTAAGCCAGTTCTGTCCACTAAGTAAAATAAAACTTTACCTAACAAGTAAAATTAAAACTTAGCTATTTTGCATGTGAAATTCTTAGAATTACTGAAGTCTACACAAAAATATGTTCTCAAATGTTCTCAATTCCTTTTTTTTTCATAGCTGAAAATATTCAAAGATGTCAAACAGAGTTTCAGTATGTGCATGGGATTTAAATAAAATAATTGTGACCTTCACCTGAAAAAAAATGGAGGTAAATTAATAGATACAGGAAATTAATAATTTAAAAAAAGGAAATACATATCCTTAAAAGAAGTTAAATTCTATAAGTTAGAATGTTTCATAGAACTTTTCTGATATTTTAATGCACTACTGGAAATAAAGAAACCCCATGCAATTCCAGCTAATTTTCATATAGCTAACTATATAAAGAAATAGGTGAAAGGGCACTTTGAGGCACATTAAGGAAGTTCCTGTCCATGATATTTTAGTTTGGGCTAGTGACCTTCAAAAAATCAAGTGATTGAAGATGTGGGAAAGAAAAAGGTGTTCATGGAATTTTCAAAGTATAGAACTGATCTCACAGAAGTCTTTACTAGATATAATAGTGTTGCTATAATTGCTAAATAATTTCTTTAAAACACACTGAAATATATTTTTCACAGTTTAAATCTAGAAAGTTTTATACAAGGGATGAAATATGGAATAAAGTTCATTTTAGACCTGCTTAACTTTGACCTTTAAAACAAGTGGTAGCAAATGTGTGAATAGAAAATGTAGACTTAAATGCGTAAAACACTAGTCTACCAGAAAAAACCTAATAGTTTATTCAGCATAGGAATGGGTGCTGCTAAAAATTAAATACTTGTCCAGCAGAGGAATACTATTCATCTCCATTTACAAAAGCATCCTAAAATACAGCAACAAGAAACTACATGGTATTGATATGTAGATTACTAATCTTGTTTGTTCTTACATGATTCATTTTGCCAAAAAAAATGAAACAAAAAAAATATTAAGCACAAGCTTGTAAAATTTTAGCAAATTTTATGGCATCACCAAGGCACAATGACCCTAAACTATAAAGTTATGATGATCACACAGAAACTTAGTCAACCAAGAAATATGCATGGTGTAGATTTTATCGAGATACTGGTCAGGTCAATATCAGTTGAAGGTGATATTGATAAAACAAGGTATTCGTATTAAGAGTTATATGATAATTTAACTTAAAAAATCAACAGAAATTTCAAACATACTTTTGAAACTTATTCTCCTTGTATAATTAACCATTATAAACTCTGTCTTAGATGTAGAGATTCACCCTACATTTAAGCTATCCTTGCCAATTCAAAAATGTACTTTAAGAACAGATTTTACCTTTTTCCCAAAAATGTCTCCATATTCTAACAGTGTTTAGAATTTTATGCCTAGCCGTTATCTACAATTTTAACTACATAAACAAATGACAAGGCAGAGGTTATCCAGGTTTCCAGCAAATACTTAGACATGAGTTCAGAGTACAGTGTGCTATTGCGATCTGAACAGCTCATGCAGGACCATACAGCAGGGTGGTAATTTCGTGTCAGATCACACAGCACAAGAAATAAAAGGTATTTGTATTGTGTTTGCATAACAGAATAGCTACAGAAGCATAATGGCATATCTTACTCCTACAATAGCTTGGTACATGAACATGTATTTACATGTATTTACTCCAGCAAAGGACAAAACTAAACCAACCAACGATCCCTGATTTTAAAACATTAGTGATGCACAACTGTTCCTATTCAAACTGAAAACTATCATCCAACAATGTAAGAGAAAGTTATTAATCATGGTATCTCCTTTACAGAAATACAGATCCAGAGAAAGAGCAGAAGCAGATAAAGATTGGATTGAAACTGCCGAAATACTACAGAAAAAAATCAGATTGCTATAAGTTGAAATAGGAATTTGGGCACCAAGTGTACTTTGGAGCTATCAGGTTCAAGCAAGTCAGCAACACTTAGATTCCAGAATTTCTATTTCTACTTTTAAGAATCTATAACTTCAATGTTTGAAAAGTTTTCCAAAGGAATTTTAAGTATCTGAAAGGGAATTGTGAAGACAATACAAATACAACTGTGCTGTAAAGATAACATACCATCATAATGGCATGACCATCACAATACCAGGATTAAGGCTATATATACTCAAAACAAACATGAGGTTTTCTCTGAAGTCCAATGACTGAAGTTTTTACAAAAAATAGGGCTTTCTCTTTGGTTAACTTTAAATTTTGGGGATTATACTATGTGTAAACCAAATATTAGTATAATAGAAAGATGTTTCCAAGCACATCAATTTCTGAAAGCATTTTTGCTACATCTAAGAGAGTGGCTGGGGTAAACAGGAGAGAAGTTGAATGTGGGGTCTGCTACTATTTACTAGTTCAGATGTCCTTGAACAGACCAAACACATCCTATTCTGTTTATGAAGATGAAATATTTTCTTTGAAGACAGCTTGATTATCTGCTTGTTATCTGCAATGTGCACAATCTGTCTATTGTTGAAAATAAGGACAATATTTTCCTATCCATATTATAATTTTTTGCACTAATCACAAGTGATTTTCAGACAGCAATATGTGTTCAAGTACAAAATTCTCATGTGAGTATGAGAACATGATCAATATTATATCAGAGAAGCAAAGAACTAAAACTTTTTTTTTCTAGTTGTAGTACTTCCTACAGTATTTTCGACCAAATAAATGTTGTAGTGTTAATGACTTTAAGATAACCCATGAGCAGAAAAAACACATAATAACATCTACCACAGTGACTTAATTTCATGGAAAAACAGTATGCCACCATCACCATATTTAGAGATAAACAAAGGTCTAAATAAAATAAACACCTTAATGAAAAAATACTACTGATATTTATAAAACTACCTGTCTCTTCCAGGATTTGTGCATATTAGAAGTGCAAAGTCATGCTCAGGCTTTTATAGCACAAACTCACTAACTAAACATGCAGAGAAAAGCAGTAGAAATAAACTAGCTACTTGCTGTTTCTAGTATACTACACAAATACAGCAAGTTGTAGTTGCTTTTCTGTTGCTTTTTCTAAAGATGGGCTTGATGTGTCAAGTATCTCTCAGAAAAATATTTCTGATCAAGATTAGTCCCAGAGTTCAAATCTAGTGCTAAGTTAACAGTTTACAGGGGCAGCAGTCTTTAAAGTGAGAAAGTAATATCCTAACACATTAAAATTTGGTTCCCAAAACTCATGGTCATCTGGGCAATTTAATGACTGCAGTACTAACATGACCATTAAAACTAATCTGTGAATGTCTACTTCTACTAGAACATTTAATTATCTTTGTTGTTGGACCTGCATATTTTGAAAGCGTCTTGCTGTCCTTAGCTAAACATGGCTTCTTTAACTCTGTGCGTGTAACTATTTTTTTTCACCCCACACGTGTGCTGCCATTTCTTTAATGTTTATCCAAGCAATTTATCTAGATTTCACTTAGAACACTGCACTATTAGGTGATGTTTCAATCTTCCTTTTAGCCTGTATTAAATACTCTGGGACAAGTTAATCTTGATGTATGTGTTCATCCCTTCACCTACTGTAAGTTATTTTATATAGAGCATTAACCATTATGACTACTAAATTAGTCTTATTAGATTGCTGTTTAAGTGTCTAAAAATAACAGTGTGGTCAAATTTCATTTTAAACAAAATTACATGTGGATATCCAAAACCTTAAAAGATAAGTTCAGAAATGTTTATATTTTAGATAAATATAATAATGTCTTTGTCATAAATAGAAGCTTGTGCATGCAACCAGTTTCACAAAAGCTTCGCACCATAGATGGATGCATTTATTATTCCTTCCAAGATTTCTTGTAGCTCTGATTTTCTTCATACTTCATTTTTCATTTTTTCCCTTCAAGCTCCTTTTATCCCAAGTTAGAGTATTCTCCTTCAGTTTCTTCTGCCTCTTCCTACATCCCCCAGCACTTTTTTCCACTCAACTGTTTAACTTTTTGAGTTCTAACTACACAGTTGTAAGCTTCTTCCCCATGCAGTGAGCAAAACAACGTTTGAGTAATATTGCTTGACAACAGTCTTCCCATGCCTCCCTCAATTATAGACAGGTAAGATATATTTTTATGTAAATTTTCTTGATTAGAATTTTTAACAGTCTGTTCTCCATGGTGGAATTTATCTTTGCATTTGTGAGTGTGCATGTATATAGACTGAAACATTGTTTTGGTTGGGAGGAATACAAAGATGTCGGGTTTTGTGTAATTTTATAGCATTGTACGAGGTAACTAAAGAGTTATTCATGAAAATGTTATTCAATGTACTATTTCTGACAATTACAAAAGATAAGTGACTGCTGTGGAAACAAAGAGGAAGGGCAAGAAATCAGATGTTACTAGAAATATTCAGAAGATTAACCGTACTGAGATGCCTAGATTTAATTTCCCCTTGAACTGTGCAGATGTTAAAACTGATCACTCATAATCTTCTTTAAATTAAATTCTTTTAATGATTTTCATATCTCATTTGTTTTCCCTACCCACGGTTTTCTAGTTCGTGGGGTAATGTAAACATATTCACCACAATGTCATGAAATTAGTATAGAATTATTCTGGAAAATTAATTTCAAATTCAGTACCTTGAACTTTTATTCAGGGAGCCCTGAACTTAACACTTATGGTCACTTAGTTGAGGAATTTAAACATATCATTGTGATCTATGTACATATTCAAAACAGCCCAGGATATGTTCATGAATGGTAGCAATAATATAACAATAAAAATAACAGTGCATCTTCAAAAGCATTATTCTACAAATAACTTGTAAATAGTAAATTCAGTTATGTTAACCACACTCTTAACAGACAATTCTAAAGCAGAAAATGCAAACGTTCATTGAATAAATTATTAATTACGAATTATGCACCTGTTTGTATTCTCCTCCTCACACCAAGAAATGTAACATTTCAGCTGTCTGAATTCAAGTATCCAAGTCTTTTTCATCAAAACTTATCTCTGTTATCTCAGATTGAATTTTAGATTCTTGTTTGGACCCATCTTGCATGCATTAAATGGAAGATAAGAATGCCCACTTCCAGTGCTCATCTCTTACACAGAAACATGTCCTGGCCCTCCCCCAAAACACACACAACAAAAAAGATCCCTTATGTTACATTAAGCTGTAAATAAGTTAATTATGCTACACAAAATACAAAACTGTTTCCATTATATATACTGTCTAAAAAAAAAAAAAAAAAAAAGTATTTTTAAAATGTATATACATATGGAACTACAGAAGTTTATGTAATATTGTTCTTCATACTCTATGAAATGAAGTAATTTTCTATTTATCTCTATATTTATTTTACATGCAAACTTTCAAATGTGAATGTCTTTCAATTATCATCTTAAACTGGCATAACATAGCTGATTAATTTATGTGTGATTAAACTTTGAAGTCCCCTCTCTCACTTTCAGATCCTGAGAACCTTTAGTGTAATTCAACAACACCAGAAAGCTTACTTCTGACCTGCATGGATTTTGATAATCAGTAGCTTTCACTGTTCTCTTCTTGATTCCCATCTTTCTAGTCTGTGGCTCTTAGTTTTGTGAATTGTATTTGTATACTTATTGATTTGGATGCTAGTGATGCCACGACAGCTCCTATTGCTCTAATAATGAACCTTCTGGAAATAGAACATTTCCAAGTCAAGACAGTTTGATGACATTTGGCAGTTTTGGGATACACATTCAGTTTTGTTTGGTTGGGATTTTTTGTTTGTCTGGTTTTTGTTATTGTTGTTGTTGTTGGTTGGTTGTTTTGGTTTTTGTTTGCTTTTGGTTTGGTTTGTGTTTTTTCAATTATTGTTTATTTAAAACACACACTCTGCATAGGATGTGGAGGATCTTTAATATACATAATGAAGTAAAACACAGTTTGCTTGTCTTTTATGCTATTATCCTTTACAAGCAAGAATTCAAAAATTAAAAGCTGCACACATATCTTTTTAACCACTTTAAACATATTGGTGCACTTTTGAATTTTTACTTATAATTATGCAACCTGACAAACTCTTATGTTTTTCACTCTGACTATATTACAGACTGACTGAGGTCAGTTGCAGCTGAGTTGTTATATGTCCTTGCATTACATAGTTGAGTCAAGTAGTTAAAAGTGTTCTGTTGGGAGTTTTTTGGTTGAAAATGCAAGACAAGTGAATGATGAATAAATTACAATAAGTATAGGCACACCAGAATCAACTGTGTGGAAGTCATCACCATATGCTCTATTTTAATTCTTAGATAAAGAGGTTCTTTATTTTCTGTTAGAAGCAACAGAAAAAGTGACATGCCAGTCTATGTACTGAAGTCAGAACTTTTGGAATCTGTACCTAAGAAAAATGTAGTGATGGAGTACTCATTTAAATTATCTTTGCCTTGGGATACTGAAATAGTAGAAATTGGTTTGGTTCAAAGAAGGAATCAACAGAAGTCCTGTAAAGTAATAGGCAGGTTTAGCCTTTTATTTTTAGTATGAAACAGATAATGATCAAGAACAGTGACTGATTTTTCTCCAATGAGGAGCATAATAGCTTCTGACAAACACATGAATTCCTGAGACTGAGGAAGAACCACCAACTTCAATAAAACTGTGAAGCAACTCCACAGTCTTAAATCATATAATGTGACTATCACAGAATACTTATTAATCAATATTCCTTAATCGGGACTTTGCATAATGGTGAGCCATTTTACAGCATGGGAAGTTTCCGATAAACTCTTAACACTGCAAATCCTTGAAAGGTAAAGTTGGGAATACATGTAGCAATTCAGGCACAACAAATCACTCAACATTCATACATTTTTATTACATATCATCAGAATAGTAGCTGCTAAATGGAACTATTTCTATTCAAACTCACAAGATGAGTAAATTATTATAGACTTCCAGCTTTAACTTCAGCTATGGTAAATAAAATGGAAAACAGACCTCAGAATTTAAATATACATGCGAACATACACAGACATAAACATGTTTCTACATTGCAAAGATTAGCCTTTTAAAGAGATGTTGTAAAAATTGTGAGAATTTCCCCAAAATTTAGCTAATATTGTAGAAATATTTAATTCCACTGCTTTGCATAGACATTTTAGAAGAAATATTCAAAACAAATAAAACTGAAAATTGAATCATAGTTATAGAATGGATAAATCATTATTCTCTCAGGGAAAAACAAAACACAACAAAATACACTCCCACAAAAAAAATCCCAAACCCAACCAAACAAAAAACAAACAAAACACACACACACAGAAGAAAAATCAACAAACAACAATACAGCAAAGCAAGAAAACAACAAAACCTAAGGCTGAGTTTCTGTGTATTTCCCTCTCTGTATCAAAGAAGAAATAGTCAACTTTTAATTGAAGACAAATTGTATTTTTTTTCTTCTTCAAAACTCCTGCTAATGAATGGCATTGTGATGCATTTCCCCATGAGCTTTGTCACTCATGCTTTCTCTGAAATTATCAGCCATGGGAAACTTGTCATTCAAACTGTAAATTCCTCTCCTTCTTCTCCTCATTGCTCCTTTTTTTTTTTCTTTTTTAAATGATGGAGAATATAATCTGCTACTTTATTGC
This sequence comes from Columba livia, assembly GCF_036013475.1. Taxonomy (NCBI): domain Eukaryota; kingdom Metazoa; phylum Chordata; class Aves; order Columbiformes; family Columbidae; genus Columba; species Columba livia. Next base: position 50,691,328 of record NC_088642.1, on the reverse strand, counting down.
TCTCCCTTTTAAAGAAACATTTAAATAGTTAGGTTAAGGAGAGAGTAGACAGCATAAAAACATTTGTGATACAAAACTATAAAATTAGTTAAAGGTAAAGAATACATTAGTTAAAAGGATTAATATATGTAGTCCCAAATAGTTAAAACAAACTATCAGTTACAGTATGAGAGTCGTCCTAGGTAAAATACAGGTGATGATACCTAGAATTCAAATTGCTAGGAAGAAGTAATTCAGCACCAATATTAAAGGCAATATTTAAAGATGTAAAAATTTTCTTAGCTCTTCTTGAACCAAACCTTAAGTTTACCGTATATATATTATGATGCTTTACTGTATGTTGCCTGAAGTTTGAAAGGAAAAAAGTGAAAAGAATTGTCTGCTCCAGAGTGAAAATCTGGTAGCTTATCATATACACAGATTTGCAACCACTGCTCATTTTAGCAGTAAGAAGAAAAATAACTATGCAAAAGGTTGGGCTTGGGAGATTTGGCTTTACTGCATCTGACATTACACCATAAGGAATGGAAAAAAACAGAAATAGATTGAAGAACATACACATAAATACACACAACATTCCTTGTTCAAACACATTTACATTTACGATAACATTAAAGTAAATCTAAAATTGATCTGAATTAATCTCTTTCCAATATTAAACTAGTTCTTCTCAAAAATAAATATTTCTGTCTGAAAGTATGTATTTTGCCATTAATAACAAATATTGCCCTTGAGACATCTTGACAAGAACTGTACCAATTTTTATAAATATGTTTATGTTGATCCTAGGAATTTCTGCCTGAAAAATCTTACTGTAAGCATCAAGAACAATACATAAAATACTTATAGACAACTTTAGAAAAGATAGTGATAGTCATGTAACTGAGGAAATAAATAAAAATGAGTGCAAATAGATTTTTTTGTTGTACTAGTAAAAAAACTACTGAAAAACTATATACGACTATACATATAAATACTTAATCTACAATGCAAGCAGTCCTAGTGACTGTAATGGAGTTAGTTTCCCAAAAGTATCTTTAGTAATTAAAGGATTTTAAACAATAGATAAAGAACTACATGAAAGGTAAACTCCTTACAGGTATAAGACAGCAAGTAAGGCATACATTTAAATTATCAGTGAACTGTCCATGAGATCAAGGTGTATTCCATGGGTAAAGACTACAGTCACCATAATTCCTTGTAAACCAATTCCTAATATTCAGACAGTCAAAACAAATCATATTCAGCAGCCACAGAGAGGAGATTTAAATCACCTGACTTCGGAATATCTACATCAAAACACAGCACCAACAGACAATGGAGCATTTTATAGACAGGGGAGGGGTAAGACACTTGTATATCATTAATTTCAACCTAACAAAGACATCGCAGGTCAGAAGAACCAGCCTTAGAAAATGCTTCCCTTTCCAGTGAATAAAAATAAAGTTTTTATAACTACATCATTTGCATATACCTAGATAGTCCTCTTTGCATCCCAGTTGTTATAAAAATTTTACAGTGAGTGAAAAAATTCTGATCAGCTCCACTGATGACAGAAGCTTCAGAACCTTGACTTAAGATAAGCCATAAGATGACAAAGACAATTTAAAATTAACTCTTGAAAAGGAAAATAAAAAGTAGGAAACTGTGAAATTGTACAGAATATCTTTTCTACTTAAGTTTAGATGAGTGGTTACAAAGGGCGAATCTTTACATACAGTGAAGAATTCTGAAGCACTTCTATCAGCACAGGGCCCTAAAACTGGGCATCTGCTGTCTCTCTAATGCATGGTATTAGTAAAAAAAAAAAAAAAATAAAAAGGAAAAATGTTACTTCTTGTAAGCAATCTTGTAATATGGTAATGACTCAGTTAGAAAGGAAGAAATAACACTGTGTGGATCATAAAATGTGGGATGTTTTGGCTGAAATGTACTAGGACATTTCATTTAAGAACACTTAACATAAACAGATAACAGTCAGAGAAAATCTATAAAATAAATAGAGATTTAAGACTTTCATTCCAAGACTGCACCTATGCATTATTTTAGAAAACAAAAAATATATTCCCCTAGAAGCAGAAATCCTAAATAAAGATACATAAAAAATATCAATAGACTATCCTTGAATTTGATGGTTTACATCACTGCCTGCAAGCCATACCTTCAATCTGCATTGCTATCATTAAAATAACATTTTCTATTAAGATAATGGAATTGAAGCTTTACTTTTCCCCTCCTACAGATTTAAATACCTCCTTACCCGTACACCTGCATCAGCATTTAACAATATTTTGGAACTTTTGTTTTATATTTTAATGGTGGCAATATTCAAGAAATAACTATATCACTGTTTGCAATACCAATATGAGATTTCAAAAGAGCCTTCATTGAAGACATCAAGCAGCTCTACCACTCAGATTTATTTTATCAGTCTGTCTGAAGATGGGCAAAGACAATATTATTGCAGCTTATGCTCATTTAACATTTGGAGGATTGTTTTTCTTTTCTCACTCCCCACAGCCATATGGATTAGAAAATCATTTATTTCTCTCTGTTATGAAAATGTAATCTTAAACAGAAGTAATGCAGCAAATTCAAAAAGAAGGATAATTATGCAACAAGTAAGCCGCTGCATAATCTCATTATACCATGGATGGCGTTTGACAATGAGAGTGACAGGAACATTTTGAATTAAAAGTCAACAAAATTAAAATGCATAAAATGAAATACATTTTAACATAATGTTTAACTGCATCAAGAAACAACTGAAGCCTAAAGCTTAGTGAAATTTAAAAATTAATCAGCTCTTTGTATAGGCAGAATCATACAAGTAACTTGACAGGATAAAATCATAGGCAAGTGTCAATATTCCTCCTTTAGTCAAAGCTGCTATTATTGAGAACAAGGAAAGATGTAGCCCTGGTCTAGAGCTGTATCGTTCAATTTTTCTTGTGGATTTTGGACCTGTCATCTAGTACTGCATGTCCTTCACTCTCAATAAAAATCCATGTGAATAAAAGGTGATGAGCATAGCAAGGCTTATTTATATTAACTACAAAGCTAGCAGAAGATAAATGGGTTGGAACATCAGAAACTAGACTCTGAATTAGATGATCAAATTAAATACTGCTTAATACTTATTAGTTTTTTAAATAAACTGTGGTTGTATTTGTTTGTTTGTTTTTTTCCTGGTTATGATTTTTATTTCTTTGTGTTGCTTATTTTTACCATCTGATTAAATGTTCCAGAAAAAAAAAAAAAATTAAGTATTTTTTTTCCTAATTGAAAATCCAAGTTTATCCCACAGAGATCAATACTTTGGAAAAACAACTTTACTGTATCTAGCAAAACAAAAGAGATTTTGTGGTACATTTTTCGTCCTCATAATAGTTCCCCGAGACTTAATGAGATAATGTTAAGCCTAGGTTTTGGATGTTTTCTTGATTTTTACCGCTTTCCATGTTGTGAAAAGCTAAATTACTTTGTATATTTGATTATCTAAAAACTTAGAGTGGCGTTCTTTATATTCCACTGCTTTGCTTATATTTTCAACAATGTATAGCACAAGTATTTTAAGTCTTCTGCAGAAACTTAATTCTCATTATTGAAATAACATACCCAAATGCTTTCTTCTTGACGATACTGCTTCCAGTTTCGTCCACTATCACTAAACATCAGAAGGTAGCTTGTTACCCAGTCGGAGCTCCCGTAACCACCTTGAGTTGCAACAGCAGTAATCTCAGTTCTTTCACCAAGATCAATTTGAAGCCATTGATATTTACTGGACACAAGTGGAGACCAGCCACCAGCACCTTAAAAAGAATGAAAAAGGTTGAAATATGTTCCTGAAAGAAGCAAATTAACACAAAACTTGCATGTGCAAAAATCAATTAATTAATTTGAGCAATGAAGTCTAGTGAAATATGTCCTTGTTCAAGGCAGGAGTTTGAAACTAGATGATCTTTAAAGGTCCTTTCTGATACAAATAGTCCTAATCCAAGATTTAGTTGCACCAAAGCAGTGTTGATATAATTTAACAATTATTTGAAAAGTTGATACAGATTAAATGATATATGTAACCAATTATAACTATTAAATCTATGGATTTATTAACTCCTGTTTTCTGTCTCTATCTTATAAAATTAATTCTACATGTCTAATTATCCAATTAGACAGAGCTCTTAGAGTAAAAACTTAGAATGCTGATTATTTATTTTATATATATATATCAATTTCATTTTATATAGACTAGAAGATCTCCTGAGGTCCTGTTTAACCTGGATCATTTTGCATGATTCTGTTGTGTGACATCTGGTTATACAGATTTGTATATAAAGCAGTAAAGCACAGTTAGATGACAAATGTACATGTGTCTCTTAAAGCAACCAACTAATTTGTAGGCAAAACAGTAAGAAAGAGTTAGTTATACACATGCAGTTTCAGTCAGGAGATAGGCCAGTTTGCAAAGATAAAGTTTAACCTTTAATGTATAGCTATATATAAAGCTCCTACAATATTTATCTAATCAGGAAGACATATTGAATTAAGAAAGACATATCAATTCAGTTTTCTCTTGTCTTCCTTGGTTTACCTTTATTTACTCAGATCAGCCTACTGCTTTGTCTGTAAAGCTGGATGGAAAAGACCAAGGATATGTTGCAAATAAACTCAAAAGAAAAAATGTTTTGTGAAAATATTTTGCAAAATTTGCAAATATTCAGACACATTTATCACCCAATATGTTAGTAAATAGAGTGATAACAAACAATAAAAAAATCCATTTTGCAAGCATAGATTTGGACCTAATTCAGTCAAAGTCACAAAATGTAAGAGGCACCTTGAAAAGTTCTTAAAGCGTACAAACACAGAACAAGAAGCACAGATATATCTAGTTCCCACAACAATCAATAAACATTGTATTATGTGGAAATAGAAAACTGCAATCCAATCTTATGCTTGTATAGGCTTCAAGATGCATAACATTTCATAAATAAAACATCACCTATGGTTTAATTCTGTTCAGGGTCATGAGTCAAGTTCTTGACATTACCTCCCTTAGGAAAATAATAAAAGAAAAAAAGAATTGTTACTTAGGGATTTGAAACTGCCATTTAAAAATAAAATGGTGGGGTATCTTATACTTGTTCATAAGCCATGAAAAGTGAGGTTCATTCTACAGAGCCAGGTAAGTAGAAACTGCTGAGAGAAATCCATAAAGCCCCACATATGTAACAATTCCTTTGTCCACACATTCATGAACTAATTAAAATGTAACAGATTTAAATCTATGGCTGGACTTAAAGACTGTGTAGGAGTTTTTTTGTTGTTTTTTTGACTCTTTATCTAAATCAGTAATTAGAACTTCATGTAAATACTTGGAGATGTTTTGCATTAACTCACATTGAGTTTCTCTTTTTATTAATTTCTTCATAAGAGGAGACATTAGATCCAAGATATATATAGATATATACCACTTTCTACACATGAATTTTCTGTTGTTTTTATGAACCTGTTTGCCATAGAAACTGTACCTGAGTAGGGATTTGAATTTTCACTTAATCATAATTAGTCATATGATTATTTGGCAAGGTAATTTAAAACCAGTTACAGTTAATCCCACTGTGACATAAAGGCAACCATTGTATCCTACTCATACTCTTTTCCAACATATTTAGAACGTTTCAAAAAAACAAAACAGTTCTGAAGGAATATCCACATCATATAACTCAAAAAAAAACGTTTGCATATATAAGTTGACAAAATAGGCAAGAATTAGCAGTTTCTGGAAACATATTCCTTAAAAATTTGAACTGTCTCTAATAATTGTGAGTTCTGACACATAATAGACACAACTGACCACATCTAACAGAAGAAATATAGATCCGTTTCTGAAAATGAAGAACAAGAAGTTAAAAAAAGAGGATCTGCCTAAGTAAGGTATTCAATGAAAATAAGTATAAAGTAAAAATGGTGTTCTGCGGTTAAAGGAGGCAGATGTAATTACATAGACTTTCTCTTGTCAATCTGTTTTCATTGGGAGTGTGTGTTTGTGGATAAAGGTTAGTAATTTAAATTAAATTTCCCACTTGGTGTATTTTACTTCCCAAATCCACAGGTTAAATCAAATTAAATAAAAACGGATTTAGAAAAGTCTGCTGTTAACTCCTATTGTCTGACATAAAATAACTAGGTATAACAGTGAAAACACACCCACTTCCTAATACAGCCAAGGACAAGCTCATTTATGTTCACTTACATTTTCTTTTTGAAAATGGTATCACTAAGTGAAAAAGTGTTTATTTCTTTAAAATAAAAGATTAAACTTTTGTTCCATGTTTATTTTCAATTTCTTGTGCTGTAATAGTCCATTATTCTTTAAGAAGAATCTATTCTAGCAGTACTTCCAAGTACTCATCAACAACATAAACCCACAGATACATTTAGAGATAGTTACACAAGAGTTTGCAAATTTTGCTAATATATGTATGCATATATATATATATATATATATACAAAGAATTAAAAGGACATAAGATACTTTATTTTGTGCTGAAGATAAGGCCATGTGAGTGTCCTTTCCAGACTAGTCATTGGTCTCCCACCCAGAAGCTTTTGGTTTCTCTATGTCTTTTCATGATTTTGTTTTCACTGATCTTTCTAAAACAACATTAATGCTCTCCAGGCACTGCTCTGCCCAGTCTCTCATGAGACCTCCAACTATGATCTCAGGACCCCATTTTGACTCAGCCAGCCTGCCCTGCTCTCTGACATACACCTTCAATGTTTCCACTTAGTTCTGAAGTGAAAGAGCCTTACTACACAACTCTTCACCAAATGTGTTATATGATATTACACCTTACATCAACAACACGTTTCTAATAATGTATTTGTTACTGTAAAGCCAAGATTGCAAAACAGACCATACCACAAGTTTATTCTCTGAGAAGGCACCACCAAGATCTCAGTGTTTTCTCAAGCAGCCCTCTCAGAGAAATGTTCCTCATTCAATCTCTCCCCTGAAAGCAGGTACATGCATAACATGCATATTTCCAGGTAAAATACAAGGTCTAAAAGGTATTAATGCAATATAAAATGACAGTGAATTTAATACAATGTCTAAACTACTTGTAAAAATTCCTTATCCTTCTTTTAGGTAAATGCAGTCTTCATGAAGGTCTCCTCTTTCCTATTGAGAAGTTTCGCCCTTGAAATTCCCATATAGTAACTTTCCTTTGTACTACACTTGCCTTCACATAGCCTTCCCTGCTATATCTCACCTCCTCCCACCTATACTGGTAGCATTTACTCAGCGCCAACAGGTCTTAAGGAAAATATCGCATACAACACAACAGGAAGCTTTTCTCCCTGCAAGGAAAGTAATAGGGAAGTATTCGAGGCAGGGTTGCTGGGTCACTTGATTAGACAGGGCATCATGATACTCCTTACAACCCAACAGCCTTGACAGCCACAGCCATGCCATCTGGTACTGTGGAAATCAACAAACGAAAAAAATAATTCACCATTCCTGCAGCTCTTTTTGAATAATTTAGATCCTGCATTACAATGAGAGGCCAAACAGCCATAGTAAGGTTGGGCTGAAGTGCCAAAAGGCCTATTCCTTCAGAGCCAGTGAACCACATAGAAAATCATAGGATTGTGAAAACTATACAAAATGATGAATCATTGTGAATACAGAAGAATCCCAAGTGAATTTATTTGTCCCATAATCATTGTTACACACCAACGTATGGTTCATCATTTCCTGAGCAAGTAATACAACTAGTATTGATAACTGAAAACTAAAGTGCATTGCAATACTTCTGTGAAAAGTATAAATTTTAGCCAAAACAATTTTGTCATTGTCATTGAAATTTTGTCATTAAAAATACTTTGATTTTTCATCAAATAAAGCAAATTCTTGTGTTATATTTTTTGGTTTTGAGGTCTCACACAAGATCTACAAAACCTGATCAAATCAGTCTATGAAAAAATATGCTGTTTACTCAATTAAAGCAGAGGACTGAATATTTGCCAAGAGATTCATCTTTTGACACCTTCCTATTTTAACTAAGTTAAAATTAAATCACTGATTAAATCTCACATGCTCACAATTACTTTCTATAAAGGTTCCACTAGTATTTCACATGTTCTGCAGAGGAGGTCAAACAAGATTTTCCTCAAAAGTACTACTTCAGGAGCAATAAGTGACACTATCTTCTCTGTGATTGCAATGGTTGCACCTTAACTGCTCTGTTGCAGCCTCCACAGACTTATCTTTATGTCCGTACTGTTTTGTCTTTTTTGTGGCTGTGCAGAGCAGTATGGCAGCATCAGACAAGTATGAAAACCTTGTGAACACCCAGCCCAGAAGGTTAAATATAGGACTTTCCACCTACAAGCTGGACAGTCCACATCCATGGCATATGCTCTGTCTGTGGCACACATCACACAAGATCAGACTACTCGTCTTTCACCACCAAATTGTCAGTTCATACAGTAACACTTTCAGGTACAGCATGATCCTGCAGTGCTGTGGTTTCCTCAGCCTTCTTAGAATATTGTGTAACTGTGGTAAGTTTGGTGACAATTTTGAACTTTTCAGTTGAAAGGGAGGTTTGTATTATAACCAACAGGAGTCATCAAGCAGACAGTGCTGACAGCACAATTTTTAAAGTCCATCTGCAAAAATACCATTTTCACATTCTGACTGCAGAGCTTTGTTCAGAACGAAGTTATAGAACAAGTTAGAAAGCTGTAGACAAAAAATGGCTGAAAAGCCAAGTCTCTGTTATGGCAGCACTAACTGCTGCCATCTGAGGGAGATACTTCTGGCCTTACTACTGTATTTTCCGGAAGTTTTTTGCAAGGCACACCACCACATGGCATATTTCCCCTTATCGTAATACACTACATGCCATGGAAAGTAGAGAAAGATGCACAGATACACAGACTTCTAATGCCAGGGATAGCTGATTTGAGGGATTACAATAATGATGCACCCCCAGAATCCCTCTGCCAGCCCTCTACTGACCGAAACCTTGTAAAACCCTTACAGAATAGCCATGCAGCAGAAGCAGCAAGATGTCTTCTACATCCTGTGTGAAGCCACAGCCTGGCATGGATGATCATTCAGCAGCTGCAAGGTTTCCTGCAGCATTGCACCACTTGGATTCACACGATGTTTTCAGCTGCCAAGGGCTCTTCAGAGCTTTCCTGTCTGACTGATCAGAAACCAGCTGTCCTCCTGGCATCTGACTGCTACCTGCATCATCATGGAGATGAAGTGTTTGCCCAGTTCTGCAGGAAACAGTATTAGAGCGTGTTAACTCCTCAGCCAGCACTTTATAGTCTTTTTTACAGTGTGTCCTGTCCTTGCGACAAGATTAATGTAAGTACCAAATTGTGGTGGCTAGCAGAATCTTTCCTGTTGTAGCATACTCCAGACATGGTGATGCATAGAATTGAAGGTATAATAGATGTCAAAAGGATCTTGCTGAAAATGAAAAAGCTTGTCAGATGTTCATGCTGTGTGGTATGGAAGTTTCTGGGAAATCTGGGAAGGTCCTCAAGAGTGTCTAGGGTGATGCACATACTGTGTTCATTAACCAAGACTGTGTCAAAATGTATGAACACAGAAGGCTAAACTGTGATTTACAGGAAGAACATTGTCATCCTAAAATTTCTGAATTATTGACTTTACAGTCTTCACCTTAATTCTGGTGGGGTTTTTTGTTTGTTTTTGTTTGTTTGGGTTTTTTTGCCAGTGTTATTTATATAAAGCATACATTTTCTTCAGTTACTTCTCGCTGTATTTTCTAGGAGATACTGATGAAATATCTTTCCTTGTGAACTAACAGCAAATCAGAGAAGTCATTTTCACAAGGGAGACAACCTATATCTAGTTACACTATTTTTGAACTTTGTCTCAGGGGGTGTTTAACTCTCTTATTTTCCACTGTCTCTTGCTAATACTGAGATTAGTCGCATGTACTATACATTCAGACTGCAAAAGCATGCAAGTTTCATGCTTTATTTCTGTAAAAGAAATGAAGCATTACACAGTTCTGTTATATGAAGAATATACTGAGTTGAACTTGCACACACAGATAAAAAATAAAATCTTTAGATTCTATTTTAATGGGTTTTAGTCTAACTATTTGAAAAAATGTTTGTACTCATACAATGTAATTATCTTAAAATACATTAATTTACTGAACACATCTAGCAACCACATACTTTTTTCTGAAGTACTAAGTCTTTCTCTTAACTCATGAAGCTCCGTTTTTCAATCTCATTTTAGTAGCAACATGGCAGCTTGCATTGATGGTTTATGAGTTAACTGAGTGCCTGTAGTTACTGGGAGGCTGGTTTCATCCAACCTAGCAGCAATTAAATAAAATTTTAAAGCTTGATCAGTGACTTTTACATGCAAATAGATAGTTTATTTCATTTTATGTAATATTCATAAATAATCCAAATGTTAAAAGATTGGAAAATTTCCTAAACTTTTGATATTTTTAATGAATTAAAATTGTTTGATTTGTGCTAGATTTAAAATCTAAACAATCCTGCATCTTTCACATATCATTGAATCAAATTTTGCCTTGTTATAACACACAGATAGATGTTGTATCTCAAGCATTAAGCTGGTAGGCATTTGAGTCGGTGGAAACTGCAGCACTCCTTACTTCCTGATATGATAATAATTATAACAAGGACAAGAATCCATCTGTGAAGAAGTGGGGTAGACCGCGATGATGGGGCCTCCTAACAACTGAGACCCCTACTGGATGCTCAGCACGTGCACTCAGGAGTCACACATATCTTGCAATCACATGAACAGTGTAGACATGGCAATAGCTAGACCTCATCGTAGAGGTGGAGACTATAAAACCCCATGATGGATGCTTCACAAGTGGAATTTCCCCACCAGTCTCCAGGAGAAGAAGATAAAGGTCTTGCAAGACATCCATGCATCCATGGTAGTGACTATCTTGCTGGCATCACTCTCTAACTCTCTCTCTCTCCTTTTCTTAAACCAAGTTGAGTGTTATAATACATTTTTGGTGCCTTCCCAACACTTGACCCCCAACTGTGCTTTAGTTCCAGCCTCAGCAATCACCTTAATCACAGTCCTCCATATTGTGACAATTGTGAATATTCATAATTCTTGATTTCTGTTTTTAGAGTGTGTGTGGCAGTTGCACATCCCCCTAAGATCCATAGCATTCAATGGGCAGTTGATGGCTCTTTTAGCATCTTTTGTGACCCATTGTGCCTGAAGGGCGGTGGTGCTTAACTATTGATTATTGAAAACTGAATAGCAACACCACACCCCTAATGGCTGCCTTCCCAAATATATCCTCAGTGGTGACTGCAATACAAACAGCAGCCCATCCATGGATGGCCACCTTAGATGTCAAAGATACGTTTTTCATGATGCCCCTAAGGGAGGAATACAAAGCACAATTCACTTTTACCTGGAAAGGGAAAAAGTACACCTTTAATAATCTTTCTCAAGGGTACAAGCACTCTTCTACCATTTCTCACAATGCCCTTGCTGCATTCATTGACACTGTGAAGGTGCCCTTTGTCATTTGCATTTATCAATATATAGATGACATCTTAGTGTCAAACCAAACAATAAGGAACAGGTTGGGCAAGTAGCAGAGACTGTCTGGAACCTACTGGCACAGAATGGATTGGATATTCCACCTTCCAAGTTCCAAGGTCCTGGGCAGGAAGTTAAATTCCTAGGGGCTTGATGGATAGTGGGAGGCATAGCAGTGCCTGATAATGGCCTAGCTACTACAGAAAAGGGGCAGACCCCAAACAGCAAAGCAGAATTGCAACACCTATTGGGCACATTAGGGTACTGGAGAAAAGATATCCCAGGTTTTCAATGATCGCCCACATACTCTGAAAAAAAAAGGAGATGGGATTGGACATTAAAGCATACAGAGGCCCTTACTGTTCTAAGGGATTAACTTAAAACCTACCAGAAATTTGGCTCACTGCACCCACAAGACCCATTAAGGGTGGAATGAGGGTTTGCAGAACATACTTCCTATTGCAGCATATTCTAAAGGGGGCCAAAATGGCCCTTGTTGTTTTCTTCCACCACATCCAAGGAAACTGAACAATGATATTCAGAGCGGGAAAAGAAACTCTTCTCACTCATCTGAGCAGTGAAGGAGGTAGAGAGACTGTGTATGTCACAGGATGCTATTGTGCAAGGCCCTTTTCCTCTGCTAAACTCAATCTTCAAAGAGTCACCTCCCCCCCCCGAGAGAGTGGCACAGAAAGCAACAGTACAGAAGTGGTTTGCCTACTTGGAGGGAGTTATTCAGTTGTTGCCATTGAAAGAAGGTTCTGTCAAAATTTCAAAACTCCAATAACCTGTGAACACTGATCCAGTCCTGTTGAGCCTGCCTTATAAGCCCTCCCCAATTAAAGAAGCACTCGAGTTAACTCAGGACTCAGACACACAAGGAGTCTGGTTTACTGATGCATCAGCCCATTGGGTAGGAACAAAGTGGCAGTATAAGGCAGCAGCACTGGAGACTGTCACCGGAAAAACAATAACAGAGAAGGGGGAAGGTAACACTCAAGCAGAGGAGTTGTGTGCTCTTAGCAGCAGAAGAAGGAGCCTCCATGATTTACACTGATTCCTATGCAACTTATAAGGGTGCAACTGAATGGATATGCCAATGGGAATCCAACTGTTGGGAAGTGGGTCACACCATAAAGTGGAGAGCTGAAGATTGGTAGAGACTATTAGAGACAGGCAGGTCACGGCCCTTGAGTGTGGGTTGGGTAAAAGGACATGCAAAAGATGGAACCCCAGCTGCCAAATGGAACCAACAGGCTAACCATCTAGCCCAAATTAAAGTGGATAAAGGTATACCAGAGGAGTGGGCACAGTTAGCTGAATGGCTACACACTGAGCAAGGCCACTCTGGGAAAGCGGATCTATATTATGAATGCCGGTCTCAGGCACAGTCAGTGTCCATGGTAATATGTGAAACAGTCCTTACAACCTGTCCATAGTGCTGGATAAGACTTAAAGCTGATCACCCAAATCATGTGCCGGCCCAGCATATCACACAGGGCAAGGCCCTCTGGAGTACCTGGCAAGTTGACTAGGTCGGGCCATTAAAACTCTTTCATGGAAAGAAATACATTCTGGTGGGAGTAGAGGTGGTATCAGGACTATCAATGGCTACAACTGTCAGCGCTGCCACTGGAGACCAAACAGTGCGACCACTGTGTGGGTGGTTTAGTGTTTTACCCTACCCTGAGAATATTTAGAGTGATAATGGCACACATTGTTCAGCTGGTGTGGTTCAGGATTGGATTAGGGGGGAAGGTATTAAGTGGGTGTTTCATACACCATATTACCCCCAAGCCAATGGGCTAGTGGAACAGACCAATGGTTTTATTAAAAATTATGCTGACATCTCATGACACAGTTGGAACACACAGTGGGCACAAGCTGTTGTCATCGTCAATAACCATTCGGGGAGCTATGGAAGCCCCAGAATCAGGGCATTTTGCCCCAAGAAGCCACTAACAGACAGTGACTCTATAACAGACAAAGGAAAAGTCCAGCTCCCAAGAACACAAGTAGGCCAGCCTGTCATGGTGAAACTACCTTCCATTGGTATTGTGCCCATGACCTAGAGGGTCATCATGGGCAAAATCTTGAGGGTTATATGCTTGGGAGACCCTTGATGAAAACGGGAAAACCCACCACATAAGTGTCCGGTGGATAGTCCAGACTTCTAGTTCCAAAAGCCCAGTTCCAAAGGATTGAGACCCGTCTTTGTGTTCTTGTGCAGGACAAAAGGAAGATGGACAAACCTGACCACTCCTACCAAGGGACATATGGACGGCATGGAAAAAGCTCCAGTTGAGACTGGGCAGTAGTTAAAGTCAGTCTTTGGAATGAGAGTCGCGCCAGGGTGACACCAAGAGGCCATTCAGGAAGCAAGCCTGCAACTGGAAACACTAATGAACTCTATGCACGACATCACATAGGTTCCCTAAATCATCAGCAACATGAAAACATAAGGACTGTTCAAAGTCAGGCCATATTTCACTTTATCCTATTGAATGAAAAAGTTGTGTATAGGAAGCCTGTCTACATCCTGAGCTTCTGGGTACTGTTACAAGAATCACTATGAGGACAAATAACAGAGGACTCAGGGGAAACTGTTGCTTTACTGGGAACTAACTGGTGAAAACCACCATCAGTTCATTTGTTTTACATATCAAAATGACTAACCAGCCTCCTCCAATATTTGATAATAACTGGAATTGTTGTAATTTGCACTATTGTATTGTTTATTGGTAGGTCAATTTGTAATGATAATTTATAACAGGGAAGTGACACATAAGGTATGATGATCCACAGTGGGCGTTAAAACTCACCAACAGAGTGCTCCGTTTTGACTTTGGAGGCAAGAGGTGACTGTATCACCACTCCAAATAGCCTGTCAGATCGTGACTGTGGTCATGGGGTGGATTGTGTGGCAGTTGGACAGTCCCTCCCCTTCCCCGCCCCACCAGAATCCAGAACCTCCAATGGGGCAGCTGACGGCTCTTTTAGCACCTTTTGTGCCCCGCTGTGCCTGTTCCCACGTGCACACCTAGGGTGGTAACACAGTGTTGATAGTCACATCCTCCCATACCCCGGGGCAGGGTGACTTCACCTCCACCAGCTAGTGGGGCAGGAGGGGTGGGACCCTCAGTCAGTTGGCAGAGTCGTTAGCAGAGGAGGTGCCCAGAGTAGCTGCAAAGCTTCTGGACGATGCTGTAATGCCCACTGCCAGATCTGACCAGACTATAAAATGGGATTTCCCCCCGAAGGCCCCATTTTGGAGTGGTCTTCTCAGAGCAGCAGGACTGTGAACAGGAGCCCGCTCCTTAGACTGTGATGCCATCTAAGGAGACTTCCCAGGACTGACAGCACCTCACGTGCTCATTGGGGTGAGTGGTTATTTACTGGATATATCCTTGAATGAGTCCTTGACTAACCAGGAAAGCATAAGTCCTTGCCTAACCCAGGCGAGTGATTATTTCTTGGTACCCTCGAGTCAGAGGGCTCTGGTTTTATTTCATGTGAGTGTGTGCATGCATGCTGTGGATCCTTATTATTCTTATTTTGCTGTACCCCAATAATCTCCTCAACTGATATCTGAACCTGTATTGGATGTTGTCAGAGCACTAACTAATCGCATAAACCCGGTTTCTAGTCAGCTTATAGACTGTACTTTTCCTGCTAGAATAAAGGCTGTTTTGGAACTTGTTGTCTACCTAAAACTGACTTTGGGATGTCTTCATGACACAGTGTTATAACATTCATTTTCGAGTCAGTTAAGTGTCAATATACTGGGGTTTCCTCATGCCTTCCCTCCAAGTGATGCACAATGCTTTTCTCCAGAAATTATATAACTGGGTGTTCACAGTATCCCAGTATGTTTGGGATTGGAAGTGACCTCAGAAGATCATCTAGTCCAATCCCCCTGCCAGAGCAGGAATGCCTAGATGAGGTCACACAGGAACATGTCCAGGTGGGTTTTGAATGTCTCCAGGGAAGGAGACTCCACAACCCCCCTTGGCAGCCTGTTCCAGTGCTCCATCACCCTCACTGAGAAGAAGTTTCTTCTCAAATTTAAGTGGAACCTCTTGTGTTCCAGCTTGATCCCATTACCCCTTGTCCTATCATTGTTTGCCACCAAGAAGAGCCTGGCTCCATCCTCATGGCACTCACCTTTTATATACTTATAGACATTAATAAGGCCCCCCCTTAGTCTCCTCTTCTCCAAATTAAAGAGACCCAGCTCCCTCAGCCTTTCTTCATAAGGGAGATGCTCTACTCCCTTAATCATCTTTGTTGCCCTACTCTGGACTCTCTCCAGCAGTTCCCTGTCCTTCTTGAACTGAGGGGCCCAGAACTGGACACGATACTCCAGATGGGGTCTCACCAGGCCGGAGTAGAGGGGAAGGAGAACCTCTTTCGATCTACTAACCACCCCCCTTCTAATACACCTCAGGATGCCATTGGCCTTTCTGGCCACAAGGGCACAGTGCTGGCTCATGGTCATCCTGTTGTCCACCAGGACCCCTAGGTCCTTTTCCCCTAGACCGCTTTCTAATAGGTCATTACCCAGCCTATACTGGAACCTGGGGTTGTTCCTGCCCAGATGCAAGACTCTACACTTGCCCTTGTTAAATTTCATCAGGTTATTCCCCATCCAACTCTCCAGCCTGTCCAGGTCTCGCTGGATGGCAGCACAGCCTTCTGGAGTGTCAGCCACTCCTCCCAGCTTAGTGTCATCAGCAAACTTGCTGATAGTACACTCAATTCCCTCGTCTAAATCGTTAATGAATATATTGAATAATATTGGCCCCAGTACTGACCCCTGAGGCACTTCACTAGATACAGGCCTCCAACTAGATTCCGCACCATTGACTACCACTCTCTGTCTTCTCTCCTTAAACCATTTTGCAATCCACCTCACTACTCTATTGTCCAGTCCACACCTCCTCAACTTAACAACTAGGATGCTATGGAAGACTGTGTCAAACACTTTGCTGAAGTCAAGGTAGACCACATCCACCGCTCTGCCATCATCCATCCACCTTGTTACATTCTCATAAAAGGCTATGAGGTTGGTCAAGCATGACTTATCCTTGGTAAAGCCATGCTGACTGCCCCTAATAACCCTCTTATCCTTGATATGCCTTGAGATGGCACAAAGGACAAGCTGTTCCATTACTTTCCCACGGACAGAGGTGAGGCTGACCGGTCTATAATTACTCGGGTCCTCCTTCTTGCCCTTTTTGAAGACTGGAGTGACATTTGCTTTCCTCCAATCCTCAGGCACCTCTCCCGTTTCCCAAAACTTGGCAAAGATGATGAAGAGTGGTCCAGCAATGACTTCAGCCAGCTCCCTCAGCACCCGCAGGTGCATCTCATCTGGAGCCATGGATTTATAGATGTCCAGACTACTTAATTGCTCCCTAAGCCACTAAACCAACTAAAGCAAACTCCTCCATTGACCTGGCTTCATCCAGGGTCTCAGGGGTACAGGGCTCCCCAGGACAGCCTCCGGCAGAGTAGACAGAGACAAGGAAGGCATTCAGTAATTCTGCCTTCTCTGTATCTTCTGTCACCAGGGCACCTACCCCATTCATCAGTGGGCCTACATTGCCTCTGGTGTTAGTTTTATCTGCTATGTATTTGAAAAAGCTCTTTTTGCTGTCCTTTACCCCTTTCACCAGGTTTAATTTGAAGGAGGCCTTGGCTATCCTAGCTGCCTTCCTACATCCTCTAACAGCAACCTTATATTTCTCCCAAGTGGCCAGCCCCTGCTTCCATGACCTGTAAACTCTCCTCTTCTGCTTGAGCATACCCAACAGATCCCTGTTCAACCACACAGGCCTCCTGGCTCCCTTCCTTGACTTCCTGCGTGTGGGGATGCTCTGATCCTGAGCGTGAAAGAAGCAATCTCTGAATGCAATCCAGCTATCTTGGGCCCATTTAACTTCAAGCAGCCTTGCCCATGGGATTTCCCCCAGCAATTGCTTGAAAAGGCCAAAGTTAGCCCTGCTAAAGTCCAGGGTTGCAATTCTGCTTACTGCCTGGTCGGCTCCTCCACCATTTGCGTAAGAGAGTTATAGTCAATGCACTGGAGGAACCTCCTGGACTGTGGCTGGCTGGCTGAATGGTCCTTCCAGCAAACATCAGGGAAGTTAAAATCCCCCACAACAACCAGGGCCTGTGACTGTGAGGCCACTCTCAACTGCCCATAGAAGGCCTCGTCAACTTCCTCAGCCTGATCTGGTGGCCTGTAACAGACGCCCACAACAGTGTCACCCCTGCCAGCCTACCCCTTTATTCTGACCCATACACTCTCAACTCGCTCCTCATCAGCTCCTGGGCAGAATTTAGCACATTGTAGCTGCTCTCTCACATAGAGAGCAACTCCACCACCACGCCTGGCTGGCCTGTCTTTCCTGAAAAGGACATAGCCATCCATGACCACATTCCAGTCATGTGAGCTGTCCCACCATGTTTCTGTAATTGCCACTATATCATAACCTTCTGACTGAACACAGGATTCTAACTCCTCCTGCTTATTCCCCATGCTGTGCGCATTGGTGTACAGGCATTTCAGGGAGCATGCCGAGCACACTGATTTCTCCCTAGGGGTACAGGAGGCCACCTGGTCCTCATCGGTTCTAGAATGCTGCCCCACTGGGACAAGCCCAGCTTCAACCATATCCCCCTTTGAACCTAGTTTAAAGCTCTCCAAATGAGCCCAGCTAATTCCTGTCCCAGCCTCCTTTTGCCCCTGTGAGATAAGCCTTTTCCGCTTATCACTGTCTGGACTGGAGTCTTATAAATCCAGTGTTCTCCATTAGAGCAATCAGCTTACAGTTTACTCAACAACTTCTTAGTCATTTCATTTGTTAAACTACAAATGAGATTATAGTCTTGCAGTCTGTTTTGGATTTAGACACTAAATTGAAGGAGAAGGTTTGTTTTCCTTCAGATTGCCTACATTTCTAGAAGATCTTCATTCTTGTGCACTTTGCACACATTTTAAATTCTATTGCATTTTTTTCCTTGCATCTGGAGGTTAAATATCCTCTATCTTCCTCTATTCTCTCCAATATAATTACATCACAACACTGAACATGTATTATTTCCTCATCCTGGCTCCCGTCTTCTAGGATGTTCTTTTTAAGGGCAGACATTTTCATAATATCTTAGCTTCACAAGATTGTTATCATTAAGACATTGAAAATAGAAAAATTAGCAAAGGTAGCAAATATCTACAACTAGCTACAAAAGGACAAAACTAGAAATGACTGGAGGAAAAGGCCCAAAACCTCAAATCCATGACAGAAAATGCCCGAGTATTCCTATAGTGGATTTGGAGAATTATATCACTTTCAAAACTGAACCTTGCTAGCACACAGTTTATTAGGTGATGCTTAAGCTTTACAACAAATCTATAGAGAATAGAAACTGGTATGAAGATTCCCGTTTTATATGAACAGCATCTTCCTACTTGTTCATGCTGCTCTACGACTACTTATGCCTATGTTGTTATGTAAAACACAGCGCAGTTCATACTCATATGTATGTTCATACCAGCTCCTTCATATGCAGCTTATTGTACCGTTTGACCAGCATCGATATTTGTGCCACTTTCAAATTCAGTCTATTTTTTGCGTGCTTAATCATAATGAGTGCAATCAATGCACATAAGTAAAAATTCAGACTTAAACTAACACCCATCGCAAAGAATGCTTTCCTTTGATTAACAAAGTTGCCTATTTCCCATATGGATCATTTAACAGAAGCTGATTTTAATTTGAAGTCAATAAAGTTTCACCAGGGATAAATTTGGCTGCACATTTTACAGAGCATAATTTCCACATGCAACTAATCAGCTGAGGCTTCCCAGGCTTAGAAAAGTCCATTGAGGTATTTTACAGCATACAAAATCCTAAAATACTAAATTATAACATTATTTCCTTTCTTAATCTTAAAAGCAAGGCAACCTGTCTCACAAATAGAAAACTTAAAAGCTGTAGGTTTACATTTAAGTAAATAATGCAAGGGTTTTGTTCTCTGAAAGTTTATTGACCAATGACAGGCATGAGGGGTAGGAGGAATATTTGATGAACAGTGTTGACATATTGCTACCAGGCAAGAACCCCCTTGGCCCCTTAGAAAAGTCTCTGGAGTAACAGAACTGTGAAGAAGGATGAATGTCTTCTAGATTTTAGTTCTCCTGTGCTTGAATAAGGCAATCCAAGAAACAGGGCTCATGCAATTAGAATCTCCCATTTATATATCAGCAAAGTGCAAGAAAACTAATTATCAGGAAGAACCCAAATAGCTAAAGATGCCAAACAGTGTAAATCACAACTCTGTCAGCATTTCGGAAATGCTATGCAAAAGCTGTTGTAGCAATGTTGTTCTAAGTCATATCTCAGTGATGAAAGACATGAATGCAAGCATCAAAATTTCAAACTATGGATAAACTGTGGAAAGTAAAATTGAGAAGACAACGAGGAACTTTGAGCTATGAATAAAAAGATTGGACACAGAATCATCTTTGAACACAGACAGAAGGAGATAGAGAGGGACTGCTAGATCAGAAGCCAGTTAGGCAGCCAGTGTTCTATGTATAAAATTTCTGCACATTTATTAGCTGTATCATCTTTTGCTTTTGATCAAAGCAAAATTCTTTTTTTTCCCATGAGATTATTTTCAGGACTAAAAAGTCTTTCTCCTACTCACATATTACCTATATTTAAAATTATCAGATAAAATAGCCAATCCGAACACCTAAGAAGACAAAAAGACAGTAAAGCTCAGCTCTTCAAAAATGGTCATCACTGCCTGAAGAAAGGTCCATGTCTAACTGGACCCAGACAGAAAAGCCTTGTTTTCATCTCTGCAGTGTCCTCTCCTTATTTTAAGCTAGTAGAGTTTAGTAGGTGTATTGTGTTCAGCTAAATTGTAAGAACAAAGAAATACATTTTTATTTAGAGATTACTAAAATAGTGGTCTGAATAGTCAAGGAATCTAAGACTTCTAGCAGGCAACTACTTTCTGCATGAGAGAGTCATGTTACTCACTCGAGGGAGCCTAAAGTAGTTGTGACCTGCCACTTAAACAATGTATAAAAAGAACTCTATGGCTGTCCTTCAGAATAAGGTCATGGTACACTATCTTTGCATAACCAGATTCTGTAAGAAACCATTCAATGTCTCCATCACTTCCTATCTATTTTAGTAGTATTTAAATAACATTAGTTGAATCCAGGAAACTAAATTCTGGCTGAAGGTGTCTTAAGAAGAACTGGTAAAACTAAATAATACCCCCAACCTTATGCATAGCTCCTTAGCTTTTTTTCTGGTCCTCTCTTAATTTGTTACAAAATGCCAGAGATAAGGTAAATTTGACATAAGTACTGAGGTTTCAATAACAGAAACACAGAATGGCATCAAGGAATCAAAACAAGATTTCCCCTTCAAATACATCTTCTGAATGGTGCTGTCTTTTAGGAAAACAATACTTATCTCAAACAAATTCAGATCTTGTTTGGCTGTATAAACTCTGGTGGTCTTGAGTAGCATCCATTCTTTCCTAACAAATGAACTAACACTTTCTGGATGTTAGGGGAACTGTTGGCTAGGTTGGAAAAAAGATACACACTGAAAAAAAAAAAAAAAAGGAGGCAGAATTCACACTGAAAAGAATATTTCAAGATGCACTGTTTGAATAAAGACTGAAAAGTTCCACATGGATAATATTTGATTCTGAAAGCTATGAGTTACCTTTGCTGTCAAGAAATGAGTGAAGAAGTCTTGCTTCTTAAAAGCTGAAGAATGAGAGGAATTTATCTGAGTAATTTCCAGGAATAAGTATAGAAATAACAGCTATTTTTTAGTTTATCAGTGTAAGGAAGCTGTATTTTTGCAGCACGATTTCATAGGTCGCATACAGAACTTTCTCAAATCACAGCTACTAAAAACATTCAGGGTTTCCAGTCAGACAGACTCTCCTGTAAGGAAGGTGGGTGGAGAAGCTAATTCAGTGGTCTCAAAGGCAGAACAAACTTAATTCTGTAGGAAGATCTACCATGTTTAAAGATATTCTGAACCTGAGTATCAATGAAGTAAGCAGCTATAATCTTAGAAGAGAAGGAGCAATTACATCTATTTTTTCAGCTGTTAGAAAATTTAATGTGTCTTAAATTTCAGAATTGTGGCAGGTATTAATAAATGAATGCTAGATTTTAATAATCACTGGTGACAAGTAGCAGTTACTATGTCAAGAGAGGTTTCAGAGGCATTTTGGATCTATTTCATTGTGACAGAAAGGCACTAGGAAATGGTATTAATAATAGCAACATTTGGTCTAGCTTCATGGAGCCAGTTAGAAGAAAGTAACTACCTTTATTTTACCCCTCTTCTTCAGCATTAACAGTAATTCAGGTGAGTAAGTTAACCCAATTTCCTTCCATTTTCAAAAGTCTTTTAAGACACTTTTTCTCAATTGATCATTACGTAAATATAGCCAGGGAGATACATTATAAACGTGATTGCCATAGTTTATCAAAAGGAGAACTTACTGGCAATGATTCAAAGGCTTATGAAAGTCAGTATTTTTTCTTCAGATTTTTCATCACCATCACACCCCAAAGTGCTATGAACCAGCAGTCTACATTAGACAACATGTGTCATATCACAGAATCACAAAATGTAAGAGATTGGAAGAGACCTCGAAAGATCATCTAGTCCAATTTCCCTGCCGGAGCAGGAACACCTAGATGAGGTTACACGGGAAAGTGTCCAGGTGGGTTTTGAATGTCTCCAGAGAAGGAGACTCCACAATCTCCCTGGGCAGCCTGTTCCAGTGCTCTGTCATCCTCACCATGAAGAAGTTTCTTCTCACATTTAAACGGAACCTCCTGTGTTCCAGTTTATACCCATTGCCTCTTATCATTGGTTGTCACTGAGAAGAGCCTGGCTTCATCCTCATGACACTCACCCTTTACATATTTGTAGACATTAATATGCATTGGAAAGCCGAATTTCGAGCCAAAAACTTTTGTATAATTAATACTGTATTTTACTATTTGAAAGTAGACCACATTTTCATTTAGATAAGATTTTTTTTTAATAATATTATAATGAAGTTGTAATTGTGTAGGATATACTCTGAGACTAAGACACTCCTGCTATGTATTAAAAAGGGATTTTTTTCCTCCAGCATAAGGTACTAGAAAAATATCCTTCCAACAAATTTTGGCTGTGAAAGGAGTTCATGCTCTTCATACACAATGCTTCTCAGGAGAAAGTTTTTTGGAAGGGTGCCAGTTCATTGCAAGATTTACATCATTCTTGGCTATTACCATCCACTTGTATTTGATGATCATCAGCAAAATATCTACCTTACTAGAAAACAGGAATTTCACATAGCTTGCAGGTATGCCGCTTTTTGGTGCATGTTTTGACAACAATCCAAGGCTGAAACCAAACTAGGATTTAATTTGGGAGATTGTTTTGCTCTTAAGAAAATGCACTTTTAAAGTTGTACTGTCATTTTTTCTTTCTCTAGCCTTGAGTATGTCTGGGTTTAGGATGCTGTATTAGTAAATCCTCCTGTGTATGAAGCCTGGATCATTACTTTTCAAACTTAGTCTTCTATTTTTTTTTTTTTTATCATTATAATTTTTCCCTTTTTTTCTTGTATACACCTCATCATTGTCTGAGGAGGTAACTTTGTTCATAGGTAGATGACCCACGGAAAACTTCATGGAGAAAACAAAAACAAGATCTCATTGGCACTGTATTTCATTACGCTAATGAGTTTAAGTAGACTTCTCATTTAGTATTCTGTGCTGCTGTAATTTCTACTTGTGTATACCACATTCTGTTAGCAAATAAAAACCAAATGGAGTGGAAATGGAAAATATGTATTTAGTGTATCAATATTTGTTACAACAAAAGGATAGCGTAAGTAACTCCAATACACAGTTCAACACAGTTTGATAAAGTAGCACAACTTCTCTCAGGCTAATAAATTTTTACATGCTCTTTACACAGCAGCTGCTTCTAGTGAACCATCTATATTTGTTTTTCTTGTTCAGTGATCTTACCCAGCACATTACTCTGCAATTTAAAGCTAGCACTGATGACTAGGCATAGCTTTAATGGCCAAAAATTTGCATTTTTTTACATTGACAAAGATGTTTTTACACTTGAACTCCTGCAACTCATTCACTTGTAAAAATTTTAATCTGTTTCTTTCTTTCTTGTTGTTTTCCTTTCAGTCACTCAGATATTAAACAACCAGACAAAATCAAACTATTAAACCACATCAAACCTGCTTCACCTCCACTAGTGTACCATTCCAATATTTACCGATTATGGTCATGGAATTAAAAGAAAAATAATTAAAAAGAAAATAAAAGCAAGCTTAAAAGCTTTTGTATTGACCAGTTGGCCTCAGTCTATGTGACACAGGAAGACTGTGAGTATTTTAAATATACGCCACTCTAACAGTGTTTTGATGACATTTTCCAGAGTAATTAAATTAAATCTCCTAAATCAAGGTATGGTCTTCAGTGATGTGAATTACACAGAAAAATACAAACATGTATACCCAGATTATATTTCTCTGATTCAGACATTAATTTATGATTTGTGTTGCTGTGTCCTCAAACATAAATCCACCACTGGTATTTTAACAGGAAATACTGGCATTTATTAAGAGCAGACTGACACAAGTATGGACTAAAAAAAAAAAAAAAAATTAACCACACTAAAAAAAAAAAAAAAATAGAAGAATGTTTCAGATACTGTTATATTTTCTTTGTGGAACTGCATACTGCTTTGGAGAGTGTTAAATAGGGATATCAGTGAACTGAAAAAAGAATGGCAACACCTTTTAAAAAATATAAACTAAATCTTATATTCCCCTGATATTTATCACACAGTTCTAATGTAAATCTAAATATATCATCTCCAGTTATACTTAGCAGGAGTGAAATGTTTGTATACTCTGCTAGAGAATGATCAGGGCAGTATCTCTAAGCAGATGAACAGGTTTGTGTCCGCTGGTTTTATCACTGCTTTAATCTCAGTCCTTCATGATTCACTTTCTGATGGTGGTACTTCTGGAAATTTTGTTTCAGCCCTGGAGATGCTGATTCACTGATTTTGGCACAAATTTTAGTACATACAACACAGTGCATTTAGTACAGCAAAGCAAACAGATAAATTATTGACATCTTCAGTCTCTAAGCAAAAACACTCAGAGCATCTGCTATTGTCCTGCACACTGATCTGACATATACAAAGGGAAAATTATTTGATAAGTAAGAGAATAACTGCAATGTCACCCTTTTGGTGCTTAAAGTGTATTGGTGCTTACATGCAAAAGAATATACTACAGTGGACTGGCAAACATCTAGTCTGAGTCTACTTTGGCTTAGTGTAAGTCTGCTTCAAGTGATGAAGTATCTGTGTACATGTGGAGTTATGTTTGAGTACATGTACATTTGTGAGCTGTTTGACATGACAAACACATAGAAAGATTAGGTCAAACCATTGATTGCAATCTCCTCTACATAAACATTACTTCCCTAGTTTGGTGTTGGCAGTTATGACTCCCAGAATCCTGCACACTTATGAAATTAAATGTCATATGATATTTAGAAAATGCACACAATAATTAAAGCATTTGTCTGTCTACTAACATTTTTCAACAATTCCAAGGCTACATAGCAATTTATTCAATTGTAACTATAGACACACACTATGCCAGATCCTCAGCTGGGAAGTTAGTATAACTCTCCTTAAGTCACTGTATTTAGTTTTCAGTCATCTTTTCCATATTGACCTGAATGTTAAAATGCTGATATAGCAATTCAGAATGGAGTTTTCAGAGACCTATGCTTTAATCAATCTCTTTGCTCATTTGCCTTCCACATTTTAATATTCCTGTTCTTATAAAATAATTTAAAATAAACTACACTATTTATCCTTAAACCCAAGGGAATTTATGGTGTTGTGTGATATCTATGTTTTCCAGAATTCATGCATTCTGGTGTCAATACTTCACCATAGAATTTGGAAAAAAGCTCTCATCAGTAAGATGTTTGAACACTTTAAATTAGAGAAGGACAAACAGCGCTCACTCCTGATTCAGTTTTGTTGGCAAAAAGACTGAGTGTAACAGTGATCGCTAGAAAAATAGCATAGGGAAAATGCAACGGAGCTAGACTAATAGAATTTCATGATCAGCAAATATAATCACATCTGGCTTGATTGTCAGAAAAAGAAGATAGTGTCTTTGTTGGTTAAATGCTTAAATAATAGGTAGCACAAACATAAATATTAAGAAATTAAGAGGGTTTTTTTTATACTTCTATGCAACTTTGGGGACAAAATGTATTAACTGTAGTACTTAACACTGAAGAAAAAGTGCAATTCAATTCGCTTCTATTGTGTCCTTGAAACAAAGCTTCATTTTAGAGCAATTTGGATTTTTTTTTTTTCCAGAGTATTATGACATTAATCCTCATTTGTGATTTTCAAAAATATCAATATAATGTTTATGAAACTAAATCAGCCAACCTCAACAAGCAAATGGGAAATTCAGGGACTTGGTATTTTCATCAGTTTTGTGACAACTGGTGTGTAACAAATGTACAGCTAATCTGTATTATTTGGAAAGCTATGTTTAACTCTCACACTGAAAATTGTGCATTTATGCATATGCAAATCCCATCCTTTTAGAGCATCACAGCTTCTTACTTTTAATGACAGCCATTGTGGATGGCAGATCTACTGGAATCAGGCTATATAATCTGTGTTAAAATTACTAAATTATAGCAGTTGTTTTTTACACATATTTCCATAGATTTCGGAAAAGTAATATTCTTGTTAAAAGCCTTCATGAATTGAACAATGCAGATTCTGTGGACTACTATGATTCCAACTTTATTTTTTCTTCAGAAATGTTACATTATTTAAAATACTACAGAGAATATTTTTAAAGAACGTGGTCAAAATTACACCAATCCAGCACAACGGAATAATACTTTACGGTCACTTCTCGTTTATAAGAATTAATTTTGTAAGCTGACACTTCTTTAGCTTGAGTCTAATAAATAAGAAGTTAGTATGATATCAGTAATTATCCATTAAAATAATTGCATTTTTAGGAATAAACTCACTGCATTGGTAAATTATTATCTTTTGTAACATATGGGTAAATAAAATGCTAATTAGTAAAATAAAAACTCTTTTTAGGACAAAATAAAAGGCAAAACATAGATATAACCACAAATAGAATGTGACTAGACAGTATTTGTGCTTTGTTTACCTATATTTTTAAGCATTACTAATTTGAAACCACAAACTAATGTCTGACAGCTCTGTTGTTGTGGTTCTGCGGTCATATGGCACCTTACCTAACTCTATATCCTGAAATTATCACTACATGGATACTGAATAAGGAATAGGATGACTCTCTCTGCTCTTATATCTAAGAGGTTTCCTGGCTGTCTTGTTTTCTCAAATGTGTTATTAAACAGGCTACTTTGAGTTGAAATTTTGGGTCTTTGTATTTTAAAGATTTCTTGAAGTAGATTATTATGATAAACATCATATATATATGTGTGTGTGCTCAGCATATATATACACACATACGACACATATATATATACACATCATATATATACATACATATATATGAGAAAGAGAAGGTGGCAGTATCCACCAGAAAAGCAGATATATATATATACACACATCCCTTAAAGGCCTTAAATTTTAACAACATATTACTTATTTGATTTATGAGTGCCAGATGCTAATAAACATATATTACTAACTGGATTGCAAATGTACTTATGAACTCAAGAACTCATTTCTACTTACTCCTAGGCAGTCCAAAGAGCTTTAGTCAAAAAATTAAGGCCAAATTAATTCAAAACAGTCCAAACCGTAAAGCCTCAATCTCTGTCTCTCGGAGAGGTGTATTTAGAGCTTGAAACTTCTGAGACATGATGGAGATAACATATTTCCCCACATGATAACATTATGGTTTTTTGGTTTTGCAGATTTATGTCCTCATGAGAAAATTTTGTCTACTTAAGCAGGTGAATGAAGATACAGTAAGGCAAAGTTTTCTTCACAGTGAAAACAAATATGTAGAGAATTATTTGTTATTAAATAAGTGAATAACAGTGAAACTGCTAATTAATAATTAAAGGAGGATAGTTTATTAATTATTCATTAATATTAGCTTTTTTTTTTTTGTTACCAATTATGAAAAGACATATCCTTTCTTGTGTGGTCAGTCTTTTTTTTTTTTTTTTTTACTGAGATATTACAAAATCATAAGCCTAACAACAGGAAGCTCTTTTCCAATTGCTGTCATTTAAACTTTTGTCAGAACATTAGTTTTATAGCTGTGCAATAATAATGATGTTGCCCAAGTGTGGAAGCTGTCAAATAATGGAGTTTCTTTGGGAGGTTATATACTGCCTTCCAAGGGTAGCCCCCTAGTTTTATATCCTAATAAAAGACCAAAATAGAAGCTGAAGCTTCACCAAAACATACAGCAGACTTCAACAATTATGCCAACAAGTGAAAAGGAATGCAGATATAGCACATAAAATTTAGTAAGGTCAACCTGTTCTTAACAGCTGATAATCATAGTTAACTGGGATTCTCAGCAAGAAAGATCATCTCCAACAGAAATAAACTTGCTCCCCTAGTCAGACCAGAATACTATAGAAATGCAGCATGTCACATTAAAAAAGAGTGTGAAAAAAAGTCAAATTTTCCACAAGGGTGTTTGTTGGAAAGTAGTGTATTAAGCTCTTCTGTCCAATATCTTGCATCTCCTGCTTAATACAGGCTATCACAAAATAATACAAAATAATACAAAACACCAGATTGACCAAGTTCTTCCAGCTCTAAAATTTTTACATGTTTTGCATATCTAAGCATCATGGAAGGGCTTTCCTTCTGGAGGGTGAATAAGACTTTTGGAGAGCCATTAACATGTAACTACTTCACAAATAAAAGAACTGTGTTCTGTTCTCTCACACTAGTACAAAGAATATCCATGGTATCATAGCCTTATTGAGGGATAAAGGGGAGGAAATTAAACTTGACGCTTTTGTAAGCTACACTAATATAGAATTACTTTGTGTCATTCTAAAATGGCTAAACAAAATATATAAATATATGATTCTGTTACAAAAATAATATCTTCACTTAAGGGCAGAGTATTGATATTTTTAGAAGTCCAAGTATAATCTCTAGAAAATACACAAGTATTATAGTGGTTGTTTTGTTTTTTAATTCAGTATCTGGCAGTCTACACTATGAACCATCAGAAAAATTAGACATCTGGTAACTAAAATTCCACTTTTGCCTCCTATTCCTTTAGTAATTTACACTAATAAGTACATTTTGGTTTACCAAATTGGCTGATATACAAATGGGCTTGGAATGGGCCACCAATCAATCACAAACCTGTCTTCAGATGATCATATTAATGTCGCCTTTTACAGCCAGATGTCAGCTCTGAACACTGATTACCCAGCCATAACCTCCCAAGAGCTGACATATCTTTCCTCACTTATTAAGTTACGTGAAATGGAAAAGATACAGATCTGGGTTTAAAATCCATTGATCTGCAAAAAAAAATATGCAAAACCAATAAGATTATAAGAAATCTTGGTACTATGGTTTATTATTAAGGTTGACTACCACTTCCAGTTACAATTCCCTGTTTCCAAGTACTTCAAATCCCATCAGACTTACAAACAGAAATGTTTAGCTGTTTCAGGATTGTTTTTCTCTCTTTTTCCATTTCTTTTAATCTGACAAGTGCCCTTAGCAATTCTAAGATTTAGACCAGTATTTTGCTAGCTATTATGTCATGAATATGTGTCAAGACCATGCCTTTTTTTCTTCCTTTCCTTATGAGCCATTATATTTGGCTGACTTATGAGCTGCTGCAAACTAGTGTTCAAGATTTGTTATACAGTAACCCTGAAAGGTCAGCCTGCCCTGCTCCACTGAAGTAGTGGTGCTGCTGAGATTTATGGGCTAACACCAGGTACCAGATTTGAAATGAGGAAATTTATTTTGCAGCTCATTTCTGTCTAATTTATTAGGTGATGGGAAGACAGAAGATTCAGTATGGAAAGACAGGAGTTTGATCAAAGATGAGAAGTATAGATTGGGACAAAGAACTCTACTGTGGTTTGAATTAGACTTCAGATAAAGAGGTTTAATACAACTGCACAAGATTAGCCATAAATACTACATAAATACTTAATATGTGATGAATATATGAAGAAAATCCTTAAGTGAGCTGAAAATAGGGAATGCTAACGAATGACTCTCAGAGAGAATAAATTATGTTCTTAGAAAAAGCATGTTCTCTGATTGATGGGTCATATTTTTTTCATAAATATTGGTGCTGTGAGGCAAAAAAGACCAAGCATGTTGCATAAATGAAGGACAAACAGATGCTGCCAATAGGCAAGTATGACATCAGTGAAGATATTAAGATACTATCTGCTCTGCTTTTGATTTAGTGAGAAGTCAAAGGCTCATCAGTACCAAAATCTGAACAGTTGCCAGTAATATTCAATTTCTTTAGGGATTTTGGAGTGAGGACTTTTCTCTGATAACTGTTTTCATATTAAGATATTCTTTACCTGCAAGGGTTAGTTCTTACATGTGACAGTCAACCAGGTGCAGTGACTTTATGTGTGGTTTGAATATCTGGTAGTTCAACTGTGAAACTGAATCCAAGCAGTCTAGAACCTGGATTAAAGTCCAGGACATTTGTAACCATGTGAGCCAAAATGGCCTCAGCAAGTAGGAAGGGACAAAAATAATCATGCGTTTGTGTCTTCTGATCTTAGAAATTGTGTGAAGGTTAGAGAAATGAGTGGAAAAGGCAGATGAAAGGACTTGAAAGCTACTGCACATGGAATCTGGCCAGAAACTGTACTGGGAATCTTCTCTTCTGTAAAGCAAAATTAGAACATTCAGAAAATTCTTCATGTCTGTCACTATGTATGCCCTCCCAGGAGGAAGCTCCAACTGCCTCAGATCCTGGCACTAGGTCAAATAGTCCAGTAGTATTAATACTGACATTCCTGGCGTTATAGTTATATGTATCAAAAATTCCAGTTCAGTTGTAACTTTGCCAAATGCTTCCTGGTTTCTTGAGGGAAAACTGCTTAACAGGGGCTCACAAAGTTTCACTCTGGCTGAAAATACTGTCTTTGGGAATAAAGTCAAACATATACATTGGTCAAGTGCGTGAATCTGCCAATAAGCTTCTAGGATTCCTGGGAAAGATGGGCACAGACAACTTTTCTGAGTTTGTAAGAGGAAAAATATCTTGCTTATTTTTAAGAAATGAGAACAGACCCACAGTGGTTTTTGTGCTCTCTCATTTCAGCATGAAGAATCCTAGGTACGAATGTGGTCCCTTTACCATCTCTACTCAAAACGGTCTGATTAAATTACTGTGTGTTCCCATGTACACACACTAGAAAACTTCAAGGCACTATGGACATATAATTAGTTTTATATGACAAATACTCATATAGCAACAAAAATAGGAGTTTCTTTGTTGCAGTTCCAAATAGAAGATAAGGTGAGGTTTTTTCTTTTCTTTTGCTTTTTATTATCAGCAAATAATAACATGCAATTACTTTTTTTTTTTCCTTAATATTTATATCATTACCGGTTCCATGTCATAAAAAATTAAATGCTGAGAGCTTTTCCATATTTCTACAGGCTAGAAAAATAATCAAGCCTCTTAGTTCTCCAAAAGGCAAAACAATCCCTTGAGGAAACATGGCCAACAATGTAATGAGTTGTGAAATCTATGATTTTAATGGGTCATTAAATTTTTGCCTGAGGTGTTCTTTCATGACTACTCTTCTAAGCTTACCAATTTCAAGGTTGACTTTTTACTAAATGTAGACAGCTGGCTTTCTGCAGTGAATTAGTAGTTAGTCCTCTGAGTATATACAGAAACTTCTTATTAGAGACAGTGATTTCCCTACAAAATACATTTTAAAACTATTACTGTTATAACTACTAGAAGGGGAAAAAAGGTAGCTTAGAAAATTAGTCTGAAATGGTCAAATAAATAATTCTCAATTTATGGAAAGGCCCTTAGACCAAAATATGGCTGCAGTACTAGAGGGTAAGTGCAGAAAGCAGAATATTGTAGCAAACCAAGCTATTGATGTATTACTGTAAAATACAAGAAGCTTGATTCATTATTGAAAATCAATAGCAAACCCAGAATTGGTTCTGGCTTACTATGTTTTAGATTACATATGAGGCACACATAGTTGATGCTCAAAGTACTTTTAATCATCTTTCTACTGAATATGTGCATTTAGCAGAAAGGAAATGCATATGGTCATGGAAGTGTTAAACTTTGTAAACATAAGTCAGAATACTTATGTTTTAGTAATTCAGAATAGTTTACTTATAATAGCTCTACTTTGAAAAACAGCAAAGCCACAAATTTTTAAGGAAATGTGAGACTGTTTCCAGTACCAGTTTCACTCAGGAACAATTAGTTTCTAAATAGGAAGATATGTCTTTTTTAATCAAGCAGTAGTCACTTCAGAATGCAATAGTCTTTTTAGCAATGTAATGTATCCCACATTTATTATTAGGTCGGTGCAAAAGGAATTGCGGTTTTTGTATTGTTGAAATTTGCCATTTGATATTGGAATACATCCTTAAATAAATGTGGTTATGTTATACATCATTTTAATGCACTTTTGTCACTTTTTTTTTTTTTTTTTGCTACCGACTTATTACTTTATGTTAATTTTATATTTATTTTAGACTATAGAATTGATCTTAGACAAAAAGCAAATTTGACCTATTTTCTTATTTGAGTTCAAAATGGCACACAAAGCAGCAGAGACAACTCACAACATCAACAATGCATTTGGTCCAGGTAATGAATGTACAGTGCAGTGGTTAGACCAAGAAGATGCTCCAAAGCACTTCCCAAAGCCAGGTTTGCACCTAAAAAAAGGTCACGGTCTCTTTTTGGTAGTCTGGTGCCTGTCTGATCCACTACAGCTTTCTGAATCAAGGTGAAACAATTTCATGTGAGAAGTAAGAGGAAATTGATGAGGTGCATCAAAAACTGCAATGCCTGAAGTCAACAGAAAGGGCCCAAATCTTCTCCATGACAACGTGTCACACAACCAATGCTTTAAAAGCTGAATGAATTGGGCTACGAAGATTTGCCTCATCTGCTGTACTCACTGACTACCATTTCTTCAAGCGTCTCGAGAATGTTTTGCTGAGAAACACTTTCACAACCAGCAGGATGCAGAAAATGTTTTCCAAGAGTTTGTATGTCGGGGATTGGCTCAAGGAGCACAGACATGAGTCCACCAAGCAACTGTACGAGCAGAGCCCATTTTAGTTGACATAAGTAGGCCTTAGTTAGCTTGTCTATTAGGCCGTGGGAAAGGGGGGAACGGAAAAGTACTGACTAAAGCAGGGTCAGGATATTTTTGAAGAGATAAGAGTCAGAAGAATGTGGGATGCGCATAGCTAGCTAAACCCAAGTAGGTGGAGTAAGTAAATGTGCTTAGCCTATTAGATAGAGACAAGTATGCATAATTATGGTATTTGGTATAAATGCACGCCATCTCGGGCAATAAAGTTGAAGTATGCTTTATCACTCATATTGGGTCGGCCGCATTTCTTCCTCCGTCCGCTCGGGTCTGGAACTCTGATGGGACTTTTCTCTGCATTTGTAGAATCCTGAAGCACAGATTTTTCTGCTACAGGAATAAACAAGCTTATTTATTATTGGTAAAAATGTGCTAATTGTAATGATTCTTATTTTGATTAAAAAAGATGTATTTGAGCCTAGTTGTAATGATTTAAAGTTCATGGACCAAAACCGCAATTACTTTTACACCAACGTAACAAAAAGCCAAAATGGTATTCTGCATTTAATAAGGTGGTTGTTTGTGACAAGACACTGAAGACCTAGAGACGTAAAATGGTATTCTAACAAAGGACTAAACAAAACAACACTGCATATATTGATGAGAATTATTATAATTAAGAAAGTTAAAATGTCTGTTTAAGCTCTCAATACTCATTAATCAGAACATAGTTATAAGATTACTTGATTCTTTTTGATATAAAATATTGTAAAGATACATTGAAAGACATGCTAATGATGTACTGAATATCTTATGTTTTGTTTGTTTGTTTGCTTGTTTGTTTGTTTTTAAGAGCTGGAACAAAATGAGAATAAAACCCACAATTATTTTAAATAAATAGTGATATATTTTCCAGTTCTATCTCATTCCCAGACAGTCTTGATTTTGGTTTGATTTAAGGTATTTTATAATTTTTAAGTACTTGAATTTAGGATTAGTCCACACTTGAATATGATTTACTTATTGCCCTTAATTTGGTTTTGTGCTTAACTGAAAAAAATAAAGATTTTATAAATTCTCTTAAATTGCATACATCTTATTTCAGAAGTACAGGCATACAATAAACTCAGACAAAGGATTGTTCTTGCCAGATGTAAATTTATTTATCCCTCTCAACAACAGCAAAAGTAAAGATCTGATTTCATCCCTTTTTCTATATTTAGAAAACAGGTACACTTCAACATGAGGCAGTTTAATCCCATTTTCAATGTTAGAAGTTAAAATATCAAGAGCTGTTTAGCCTGCCAGACTGTTTTTGACAATTTATGCTTCAGAATCAATAAACCCTTTTGATTTCCCATCAGAACAACATTCATCTTTCCATAACTCAAGAATTTGATGTCAAAAGCAGACTTTGGCTGCCTCATTTCTAAAAATAATTAGCAGAACTTTTACACATCACAAAACACTGAAAACATTTGGATGAACTCTCTTTTATACAGCTGTTTATGTATTTTTTACTACATTATTATAATTATTCTTTAACATTTACTTTCAAAAATTGAGAATTTTCAATGGATTTTCACAATATTACTGAAATTTAACAACTCTCATCAGAAATTATGCTTAAAGCTCTTCACATCAAAAGATTCTGGATTCTGGATGTGTTAAAATTCTCACCCTTGTGTCTCTCTTCTTGCAGCTGGGAACACTAGAAGGCTTGGTTGTAGATATTTTTAAATCAATGCTTGATCAATGGCACTAATTATCTACTTAATATTATATCTGCATTTCAAAATTGTATTACCTATACTTGTAGCATACTGCCCACGCTTGCAGGATTTTCAGCACTGCATATATTTTGTTGTATTTTAGAAGCTTTAAAATAGAGACCATTTCAATTTATCATCAAAAAGTAAATGTTGGTAAAAATAAGTAAAAATACTATTTTATTATAATGCCCAATATTCTTAGCCACTATTAAGTTTTTTTTTTTTTTTTTTTTTCCAGTCTTCAGGTTAGTTTTTCAAAGACTAAACTGTACATGCAGTAAAAAACCTTCTCTGGCAGGGATTTAAACAGCCTTAACTAAGTCTTTCCTGGAGATTTAGTTAGTACTGGTTTCTCATGACCTTTATTTTTAATTGTTTTTCTTAAAAATCTTGGGTAATGGACTCAAAGTTCCATTTTGCATTTCAAATCTTAAAAAGTCTTGAAGATTCCTATTGAATTTTTAGTTTTATTGTGTTATTCTGAGAATGACTAATTAGGTTTGAAAGCAATAGATAACCTCTCTTGAGATGGATTTGTTAATGTAGCTAACAAATCATATTGTGACAAGGTTTAAAAGGTAGATGCCACTACCTAAGATGCATGTGTATTTAAATTATTAATTTTATTTCTGCCATTAATATTTACATATATATTTAAATATTTAATTATTCAAAATTTAAAAATAAAATTCCATTAATGGATATTTAATTTCTATTCATTTGTGTAGCAAAAGTGTGAGTCAAAGTTACCTTCCACCAGTTACTTCTACCTTAGATAGTACTCAGTTTAACATGAGGAGTCTGTTACTTCCCAGAAACATATAGTTCATGAGAGTCTCTTTTCAGCTCGTATGTAGTATTTTCTGAAGTGCCTTAGTATAGGATTTTCTGCATCTTTGAGATATCTAAAGATTTATATTATAATGTAATATAATTAATGTAACATAGTATTATAAAGGTTAAGACACTATTTAGTTGAATGACCTGCCTATCTGACACTGAGTGAAATAGTAACTCGGATATTCATGAGATTGCCACCATTTTGTAGGGCTTTGAGACTAACTTAGCCTAGGAATTCTGGGCTTTACAGGCAGTAGAGCTGGCATGACAGTACTGCTCCAGTAGGATCATAATACAGAAAAGCACATCTTGTATGCCAGCAAACGGAGCACTAAAAGGTAAGGAAAAATATTTTAAAGGAGATGGTGAGAGAGATTCTTTGGCATGAACTTCATGCAGTGGTGTTGCAGGAAGAATGGTTTATATTTTTATATTACTTTCCTTTAGAATTGAAAACTAGGTGTTCTTAAAAAATTGGTACTTAAGGCACTGAAATTCATTTTACACTACAACTGAAATTACTTATAAAATTTCCTACCCTTTTTTAATTTAGGAAATTGTCAAAAATCTTTGATCTTGGCCTGTCTAGCAATAAGTGAATACAGTTGAGTGCTTTTGATTTTTCAACAACAACAAAAAAATTCCAACCCCCACTCGTGCCTCAAACATGCAAGGAAAAAATTGAGGAAAACTGATGCATCAGCATTTTAAACTATTTTTCCATCTCTCAAAATATTAAAGGAGATATTATCTTAAATTATTTATTACTGAAAAGCAGTCTTGGGAGTAAAATTCTATTGTAACTCTCTAAAATTCATCACAGTGATTCAAATTTTGGATAAAATTCAAACTTTATCTAAGATTTCAAAAATGTATTCTTTAAAAATATCTAAACCAAAAATATCAATAAGGATAGATCAAGATTTGTATTTTTATTATATTGAGTTTAACAAAGGTGATAGCATATTTGAGTTGTAACATTTGATTTCTGAAATAAATTTATATTTGAACTTGCTCTCAACCCATTCAAATTTACTTCTAAGAGTATGTGAATATTCTACTTCTACAAAACTTTTTATAAAAATTGTTCTCACTTTTCTCTCTTCCCATAGCTCTATTTCAGTAGAAAAACTGTATCAAACCATTTTAATAATGAAATACTCTTATTAAAATTTCCTTCCTTCTTCTATGCATTTCACCATAATTTGAATTTGCTGTTCCACAGATGTTCCCACACACAAACTAGCTCTGGTTTAACCTTTTGTTATGCTTTGTTATGCTTGAAT
Source organism: Columba livia (assembly GCF_036013475.1). Classification (NCBI taxonomy): domain Eukaryota; kingdom Metazoa; phylum Chordata; class Aves; order Columbiformes; family Columbidae; genus Columba; species Columba livia. The sequence goes on along the minus strand of NC_088642.1, from coordinate 50,654,404 downwards.
GAATTTTGACGACAAAATTAGAATTCATTTTCTGGAAATAACTGCGTGAATATTCTTAAATCCTCATAAATGTTCATGAATGCACAATGTTCTATAAATATTTTATCCAATATACATAGTCTGCTTAGGAGTATTCTTTCTTTCTTTCTCTTTCTTTCTTTCTTTCCTTCTTTCTTTCTTTCTTCCTTCCTTCCTTCCTTTCTTTCTCTCTTTTTCTCTTTCTCTCTTTCTTTTTCTTTCTTTCTTTCTCTCTCTCTTTCTCTGTTTTTCTCTTTTTTCTTTCTTTCCTCCCTTCCTTCCTTCGTTCCTTCCCTCCTTCCTTCCTTCCTTCCTTCCTTCCTTCCTTCCTTCCTTCCTTCCTTCCTTCCTTCCTTCCTCCCTTCCTTCCTCCCTCCCTTCCTCCCTTCCTCCCTTCCTTCCTTCCTTCCTTTCTTCCTTCCTTCCTTCCTTCCTCCTTCTTTCTTTCTCTCTCTTCTTCTCTCTTTCTCTTTCTCTCTCTTCCTCTCTCTCTTTCTCTCTTTCTCTCTCTCTTTCTCTCTCTCTTTCTCTCTTTCTCTCTTTCTTTCTCTCTCTCTTTGCATTCCTTCCTGCCTGCTGGCCTCTCTTCCTCCCTCTATCCCTTCCTTCCTCCCTCCCTCCCTTCCATCTCTTTTCTTTCTTTCTCTCCTAGAGCCTTTTTGCAATCACATCACACATACTCACATAAACTCAAAACAAAGCAAAACAAAACTACCATAATTTTAACTTTAGTCATTAGCGAAATACTACTGCTTCAAAACCTGCCTTCACTGGAGCTGGTGTAAACTTGATAATTTCTTAAAACTTCTAGCTCTCCTACAAAAGCATATGGAACATTCACATGTGGCCATGTATCTTCTTTAAGGTGTTTAAAACAGGTATTTTAAACATTTTCTATAGAAAAAATGAAGCTGTACAATGGTACTAAAAACATTTTTTAAAATTAATATACTGAAAGATTGACACCAATGTTTTCACTGAATGCCCTAATTATTGCAGTAGTTAAAGAAAATAACTGATTTCTTCCTAAAATTGAATGGTACACAAGTTTCACTGATGACACAGTAGTAGGCATAATTTAGTCTCTTATGCTAAGTCACTGTGGCCACAGCTTATTTTATTTAGTTTAAAAATAAAATATTTAGGTTGCCATTTTTGCCTTTTTCCCAACACACCTATTGAAGTTGGATAAGTCATAAAAATCTAAGCCTTTATGTTATCTAGATCAACTTAGATTTGTTGTTAATTTATAAAAAGCCCCACAATTATTACCATTGGATTGGACCTCTTCATTCTAACTTCATTTTCTTATTGCATATACTAAAGCAAAATATCAGCTTTAAAGAACTTTATTTGCATGGTAATGAAATGGAGGGACTGAGATTTACCAGTTATATTTTGCTGACTAACAAACCTAGCTGCTATTAAATTTTTTAATTTGTCTACTTTTTCATTTTAATGTTTAGTATTAGATTATGTAGGTCAAACTTTTCTTACAAAACACAATTGAAAAAATACTTTTCTTGTTGTGTGAAAAATGTTCTTTGTTTCTTTGATATTTTCAATAACTACTGATAGGTAGGAATCATTTATCTAGTTTGACCTGCTTGGCATGAGTGCTCAAAAAATAGTTGAACTTGAGTGTTTCATACCAATTAAAAAAAAAAAGAGTTTACAGTACCATATTGATTAAACTACCCTTTAAATGTTCTTTGAATTTTAAAAAGTGCAGTAAGGTGTATTTGATATACAGTGGCTAGGGTAAAGGCTAATGGAAAAGACAAGCTTCATACACACACCAGAAGTAAACAGATTTGGTAGCTGTTAACACATTAAAATTTTCAGGTTTCTTCTGAAAAACCTGAAAATATAAGCTGGCAGCACAATTATAATACACATTTTTCTTCATCCTCAGGGAAAGACAAAGTTTTAAGGCAGATTTTTTGGTTACTTAAAAATTTCTGTATTTGATTTTCTTCTGTCATATTCTAATCAAGTAGTTGTGTGTGAATACTGGGCAAAGTAATCACAGACACATCCCTGTCCAACTCATTTAGCTGCCCATGTATCAGTGCTCTTCCACAGTAACATGTACTCTTGTAAGGCAACTGTATTCTTCATTTTTACCTGTAAAGTTGTGAAAGTTTGTTAATTCAAAAGAAGCCTTACATTTTGGGATATGATGCTTCACAGTCTCATTCACAACTTTTTTTGTGTAGGATTGGAATGATGAATGAGATGACTTTGTGCATGTTCAAGCAGCATGAAATACTGATCCCTCTGCAGACAAAAACTAGAAGATCCCAACCTCAACAACGACACAACCTTCTCTCTGTCTGACAAAGCGCTCTTCCAAAGATCAGAGTTGGGAGATAACATGTCAAAAAAACATTTATACTTGCAGATAGAACAAACTGTCTGTAGTGCCGAGTTTCAGCTGACTGCATTGTTGGCAAACTGTGGACAAAAGCACAGCCTTGGTGGCTAATGTGAGATATTCATACTTATAGTTCCTATGACTAGTTCTAGTAGGTATTTTGTTCCTTTCTTTGGGATACCCTATTTCTCTCTATAAAGAAATACGTTACCTATCTTTTTAAAAAAAAAATAATAAAAAAAAAAAAGTACTCCTATTTGGACCAAATGCCTACATTTAAGAAATGAAAGTCCTTAAGGTTTCTATCTTTCTGTACCACCTGGCTTTTTCAGGCTTTTTGCAGAGTGTACCAAGGATGTCCTTTGTTTTTTCTTGTTTGTTTTTCTTGTAGTTTTTTGGTTGTTTGGTTTGGTTTGGTTTGGTTTGGTTGGAGGTTTTGGCTGTTTTGTGGGGTTTTTTTGGTTGGTTGGTTGGTTGGTTTGGTTTCTTTTAGTGTCTTGTGGAAAGACACATTAAAAAAAAGCACCTCCCCTAAACATTTTTTGTATCACCTATTCACAGTGGTAGAGCTGATGCAGAAAAACAGCCTAGTTTTCCAACATCCCTTTCAGGACCCATAATTTTACCACACAGTTCAGTGGTAAAGTATATAGCTATATGAACAGTAAGAACTTTCTTCTATTTCTATATACAAACATTTAATTATTTTTGCTAGAGAACATGCTAATAGTGAATTGCTAATTCAGCTCAACTCCCACATTAGTTTCAGTCACAACTTCATAGGATACAGTACATATTTGAGAAGTATAACATTCATTCTTTCTTCTAAAAACTATATAACTCACCCAGTTAAAGGCCTTATTTTAATAAGTAAATCTATTACCATATCTCTGCATAATTACTTTGCCATGAATATTTACCAGTCACCAGTCTTCATGTCGTTTATGTATTTCATCATAAATTATTTGTATTTACTTATAATCAACAAAAGTATGGAACAGACTTGACCTCAGAGTTTCCCCTGAACTTCTGTGGATACACTTCTAAACAGTAATGATAAACGCTTTTTAGTATGAACCAGCTAGATCTTAATCTATTTAATTTGGACTGTATTGATACTGTGTTATTATTTAAAATTAGAAAGTCATACAACGTTAGACCTAAAGTCAAATTCCACATATATTAAATCCCTGTATTTAGGTCTACTAACCTCAGATATTTAAAACAGGGTTTTATAAGATCTATTTTTCTATTAAAAATATTTGACTGCTATTAGCGTGTGAGTTTTTGGGCGTTTGTTTTGTTTTGTTTTTCCTTAATTCTTGTTATTTTATCAGTTGGCAGGAGTATTCATTGGCTGTGATTCAGTATTGAACATTTCTAAGCTTCAGGAAACCAATGCACCAATAACAATTAAAAGTTTGAAGAACATTTAATAATTTTTTTCTAGAGGTTATCACTATCCTTACCTGTTATTGGACTGAAAAAAATAATGAGTTATAATGTAGTTCAACCATGTTATCCTTTTCTTTTACAAACAGAGCTGAAACATAGTCAGTTAGCTGTTTCACTAATCTCTTTCTGCTATTACCATTTTTATTATGTCTTCCTTTAAACTCTATACTGTGCTTTTTTTAAGCTGTAACTTTGTCTCCCCAAACCCTTTACCTTTTCCTATTAATTGTCTACACTTAGTAGATATAAAGTTATATGATTAAAGAACTGCTTCCCTCTTCAGTGAAACTACTCATAATCCTGATTTGCTAACTTGTACCTTTCTTTGACATTTGAAAAAGTGTAGATTTATATGTAGATTTACTGATGAATGTAAAAAATTTGATTTCTACGTAATGTGTGTAAAAACACTGTACTTTTTGCTTTCTAAATTGTGATTGATTTTCCCTAATTTTGGCATTTTAATAACCAAGTAAGTATATTATTGGACTGGGATCATAATCTGCTTGCCTAAATCAAATGTTAGAAGGCCACAATCACTCCCAAATACTATCTTTGGCTAAATGAATGAGTCAGTTTTCTTCAGAATATTATCTATACTAAAAGCAAACCATTTATAATTATCAGAGAATGTATTTTGAAATGGTAACTATGTGTTCATTGCTTTCGTAAAATCACTGACAATACAGCAATCCAAGTCATTTTCTCCTAGTAATAGATCTTTTTGACAGTCTATATAATTCAACAATTATTTCTTGAGTGACTAAACCCATCTGTTTATAACCATATATGTATAATGACTTGTTTTGTTCCACTGAAATAAAAATTTCATGTATAGGTATTGCAAATATAGTCAGGTTTTTAGTTGAAAATTCACAGGAAAGAATTAAATACAGATTCAGAACAGAAATGGTATGCATTATTCTATAATGAGTACTGAGTCTCTATTCTCACCAAAAAAATCCCCAAATATATATATATGTGTGTGTGTGTGTGTGTGTTAAGGCTAATTTATTTGAGATTAATTTATTTGAGACAGTTTTTTCATCTCACCTCATTTACACAATTCTAAAGAATTATGACTGAATGAACAAAAAAAATAGTGTGGTAATAAGTTATTAAACTAACAAAATATTTGAACGTGAAAGATAAGTAAGACATTCAAATCTGTACTCTGCTGTGTACTGTGAACTTGAGTTACACAGAGTGAGAAAGCAGAGACCTAGCAATCTTCTAATTAGTCAGCCTGCTGCTTTTTATCTACATGATATGGACATATACCAGACATAAATTTATGAGAATTTATGTGTGCATACACGGCAAAGCAATGTGAATGAAATGATAAATCTAAAAAAATGCATACTAACATGTCACAACTCCATAGCACATGAAAACAGCCAAATGGAAGAAAGTTTTTAAATGTACATTTTTTGGCAAGATCAATGTACTGTTTGATGAGAAATCATGTTAGTTAAGATTCTAAGAGCACATATTACTTCAAATTAAGGCAAGTCATTCCAAAATACCTACTTCTGTTTATTATCATAATTCAAAACAGAAGTTGATTCTTATCAAGTTTGCACACTAGTATAATGAAATAGATTGGGATATTCCTTCTTCACTGTAGAGTTTCTGACTATCGGTACCTAGCAAATGTTCCAGTAAATCATGGATATCCAAGAATGGAAATTATTTTGGCAATGCAATGTATTCTAAGATTTAATTTACATACTTACATAATTTAAATTGCATACAATTATATACATTGATATAAATTATAATAATTAAATATATGAGTGGAGCTGGCTGTATCTGAATAGCTCTAAATAACCAGCACAGTTCACACTATCTGTATTAACACTGAATTATTAAGATTAGATGTTAACCTAAGACAGTATTTTAGTGAGATATCCCAGGACTGCACTTTTGAATCAGTTTCTTTTTTACTTCTTCATGGGTAACAATCAAAAAGAAGTTGGTGTCCATAGAAACTCTTTCCAGAAACCAGCATAGCAGCTCCAGCCACTGCATGCTCATGTTGTCACACAGCTTACCAATAGGTGGGACATTGAACATAACTTCCTAGAACTTAAACTACACTGTGGATCATGGGTTTGGTTTACAAACACCAGACAAAGTTGAATTGAAACAGTAGCATATGCTCTTGGATATCTACACTGACTTCTTCTCAACCCACAGCTTAGCTGTTTGCAAAGCCATAGTTTAAAAACAGATAATTGTTTTAGGTGTATCAACAAGTGGGATTTTGTTTACCAGTAACATCATATTGCCACATTTTAATAAAAATCCTTCCTAAATATACTTATTCCTCCTCAGCATTAGCATGGTGATGTTGAGAGCAAGAACCTTGCTGGAATATTCGAGAAAAAAAGAAGAAAACTTTCTGTTAAGTGTGTTAGTGACAGGAACGACTGATCTGGATATTTGCCTAATGAGCCTGATAGCTGAGATTTCTCTGTATTTCAAAATTAATTTTTATCTTTTTAATGTTCAATGGACTTACATGTATTTTTTAACATGACATTTGAACATAATTACTTATTACAAATAGGCCACAAACACAACACAAAATCTAATATGATATGTTTTGAGAGTTTAAATTCTTTTTGACAGATTGTATATAGTATAACAGATACTGTCAAAAAGCTTCACAGTAGACTGTTATCATTAGGAACAGAAAACACAAGTTTACACTAATTAAAAGAAATTCATTATTTCTCATTCTTTCAGTATCCATGACACAAAGTATAATATTTGAGTTACCACTAAACTTCAGCTAAAATGGGTAATCTCCGCATCAGAAAAGATAATAATAATAATGTTATCAAAGTTTAGCTGCATTTAACAAAGGAAGTGTCCCATAATTGACCAAAAAGAATGAGGATATATATTTAATTACTACATCAAAGAAAATTAGAAATGATAGAGAACTTTCAGAAGATTTATGTAGCGGTATAATATAAATAATAACCTAACAGACAAGTTTGCTTCATTTCAGTAAAAATTTGGACCATATGCCAGTTATGCAGTTTGCCACAGTGTCAGTGAATAAGTATAATAAAATATTAGGCTCAATGAATAAATAAAATTGCAATAACCGAGACTTTAAATTGCCAGGGAAAAAATAAAACTGTTTCTCAAAAATATTTCCTTAACACTTGGTCCTGTGTTTCCAAATGGAACCTGCGTTTGTCCTCTATTTGTCCTCTAAGAGAAAGTATGTTATTTATGTTATTATTATCTTGTTAAGAAACAAAGCAAATTTAAATTTTGTTTTAGGAGTACGCACAAATATATCTCCAAAGCTGTCTGCATTTTATGCTGGAAAATCACATGAAGATTCTGGTTTCAGTCAGTATGACTCCTCTGCATTTAAACCAGTAAAATGTTCACAAGTGTCTGAATATATAATTTTTACCACACAAAAAATTAGTGTACATGGCAAACTTGATTCTGTGAGACTGCTTTACCTGTCCAGTCTCCTTAAAACAAATGTAACTCTCTTTATCTCAAATAATCCAGAATATGTTAACTATGTATCCTTTAAATGTTGTGCACAGGTACAAAAATGGTTAAAAAAAACGTAAAAATAAATAACATTAATTGACCAATAAAATGCACTCACCCTCTCTCCGATTAAGCCTTGCAAATCCAGGGCTGTGACTACTAGACAGCTCTGATGAACTGCTGAATGATGACTGAGGCAAAGCGGACACCAACTGATCATCACAGTTATCTGCCAGTGAAAAATAACACATTCATGTTAATACAATAAACACCATTTACTGGAACTGTAACCAAAGAGACCGCTAGAAAAATACATGAATCTGCCTTTCTACTTTATATCTGAGAGCAGTTCATCTCTAAATATTTCCTCTAGCTTTATTACATGTAAAAGTATCAGTACTGAAGCAGCAATTTTTTTTTTCTTTATCCAATGTTTCATGAGGCTACAAGGGTATAATTTGTTATGTTCTTCAAATGACTGTGCTTGCCCACTTCTTATGTAACTTCTGAGATCATGCTGATAGATGGCTCACAGCTCACTGTCATTTGCATTAATAGCAAATGACACCTTCTAGTCCTGGTTGTAGCTTCATGTTACTAACCTTGGCACATGCTCTTTATTTTCTTTAGACCTGATGACAGGACAGCTCTGTGAAACCACATTTAATATGCAATCACATTAAAGACAGATATTTATTAAAAACAAAATATAAACAAACAAAACAAAACAACAACTACTATAAAACAAACTAAAAAAAACCCACAACCAAACCAGCACACCTTTCAAACACTGTTTGATAAAAACACAGCAAAAAATCATTATCACAGAGTTATTACTATACAAGCCCTAACATCATACAGAATGAAACTTGAGTGTTTCAGAAAAAAAGAGACTTAACTGCAGTTCACAATCAATGGTGCATAACTAAGCAAATGCTAATCAATAATTTGGATGTTAAATGCCTCTCCAGCTCAATTACTATACTGGGCATGTGTTCATTCTCCATTTAAATTTGAAAAATATAAATTGAGAATCAATATCTGTTCTAGCTTTAGCTGAAAAAAGACTGACTTTAGAAAAACTACAAGCAAGTCTTTCCAAAGTTACACGGTGCTGGTATCTGTTGTTTAGAAAATGAGGGGAAATCATGTAAACTATTAGTCTTCATAAAATGGTTCTTTTTAGGATAAACACATTGACTGGATGTAAATGATAAGTGGTGAGTCACAGGTAACTTATCTTCTACGCTTCTCTTTTTCTACCAGATTTCCACTATCAAAATCATAACTATTAATTAATACAAAATCTTTTCCTGACTCAGTGATAATTAAGTGTTTCTGCTGAATAACATTTCTAATTAGCAGCAAGACGCCTCCAAGGGATTTTTTTATCACCTTCAATTCTTTTTTTTTTTTTTAAAGATAGTTCATTTGTTTCTTTAAGCAAAACTCTTCCTAAAGAGAAGGCCTCATACTAACCATGACTGCTACAGGTAGAAGTTCTCTAAAATCTCATAAATAATACCCAGGCACTACAAACAAGAGGATATATTTTGCATTCATTATAAGCTCATGTGAACCATACTCCAACAAGTTCAGAGTACCTAATTTATATGAAAGGGAAAAATAAAATTATAATTTACTTTCCTAAGTTTTTTTCCACTCTAGGCTTCTATAATACAAATTACAAAATTTTATAACTACCTTTTATTGTCTAACAGCAAGCTCATTTTTCAATTCATTATACACAGATTAGATTTACAATAATGAAAGAGGATGGGACAAATTGACTACTTGTAAGAAGAGAAGAAGAAAAAAAAAGTGAAGGGAAATAAGAGTGTATCTTATGAGTAAATGCATTTCACTGGTAAGTCCTAGAAAAGGATCTCATTAGTTAAAGCTTTCTTTACAGCACAGAAAATAAAGAGAATGTAATAGTCATAAACTACACCAGAAAGAGTATGATGCTGCTGTGTTTCACACAGAGAGCTACTTACCCTGCTCATGCAAGACACTTCAAGTGCCACTGATTCTTTTTCTGCTGTCAAAGACTATGTTGTTAGCCTAGGTACCAATAAGAGAACTAAGAGGCGAGAAGGGAGAGGAATTTTCCCCCGTATCTGTGTATGTGATCTAGAGTCACAGAATCACATAACGGTTTTGGTTGGAAACAACCTTTAAGGGTCATCTAGTCCAACCCTCCTGCAAAAAAGCAGGGACATCTTCAGCTAGATGAGGCTGCTCAGAGGCCCAGCTAGCCTGATCTTGAATGTTTGCAGGGACAGAGCATCCACCACCTCTCTGCAAAACCTGTTCCAGTATTTCACCACCCTCAATGTAAAACATTTCTTCCTCATGTCTAGTCTAAATCTACCTTCTTTTAGTTTAATACTATTAGACCTTGTGCTATTGCAGCAGGGTCTACTAAAAATATATCCCCATCTTTTTTTGTAAGCCCCCTTTAAGTACTGAAAGTCCACAAAAAGGTCTCCCCAGAACCTTCTTTTCTCCAGGCTGAAAAACCACAACTCTCTCAGCTTTTCTTCACAGGAGAGGTGTTCCATTCTTCATTTTTGTGGCCGTCCCCTGGACGCTCTCCAACAGGTCTATGTCTTTCCTGTACTGAGGAGTCCAGAACTTGATGCAACAGAACTTCTCATCTCTTTCATATTACTCACATTTTCAACTTTACTCTTCTGGTGAAGGGTCGTATGTGTTAATAAATCAATCACCAGCAATACAACCATGTGATTAATACTTAAAAGCGCTAGTAGATGAAAAACAGATGCAATATTTTTACAACATCCTTTAGATCTGTCTAAGTCTTCACCACTTCTTAATTCAGAAGGAAAAACAAAGCAAACCCAAAATTTCCACTGGATGGATGACATAGCTGTCTTTGTATTATTCATTTCTGCTGACTATACTTTTTACATTTTTTCCTCCTAATGTACAAGATAGAAAGGAACCAAGGGTAATGCATTTTTCTGCTTAAATGGTCTAATATATATATTTCTGTGACACTCATATATTGCTTTAGAATATTCCCAGGAGAACTCATTGAGCACCTATATAGTATTTATCTTATAATAATTTATTTTAGTCTCAATTTATAATAGAAAGGTACATAAACAGTTGAATATGTAAAAGGTATTTTCAAAAATCCACCACTGCAGGCCTTTTTTTTTTTTTTTTTTTTTTACCCTTACACATTAATGATTAAAGAGAAGTGAGTGATATATCACAGATATACTCCGAATAATATTTTACAACAGCTGCTGTGTTTTATTTCAGGAAAATAACTTCATATCAACTTAATTTTACTGCTTAGTACATGTTTCTTAAAATACGTTCTTGTTGCAGCTTACAATGTGCAATGTAACTCAGCATTTAGTAAGAATTCCAGAATTAAATCCAAAACACTTTGTAGAAATTGACAGGAGCCAGATGGTCAGTATAGACTTGTTTCTCGTATTTAATAAAAGCAAATGAAAACATAATCTGTACAGCATGACAATTCTACATGGTTTCACCTAAAGTGGAAGACATGTAAATACTGAATCCAGTGGTTTCCCACATGAAACTGTGGATGTCTCTTTGACACCCTTTCTTGGTACAGATGTCACTGCCGAAGATGCTTTACAGCTTTCCAGGTATACTCCACATAGCCCCTCCAGGCTAAATGAATACTTAAGTAGTCCATTCTTACATAACTGTTTAAACAAATAATTTTAGTTATAAGCTATGCATCATGTAGCTTATATTATTTTTGTTTTTCCTTTTTAAAAAATAGCTAAGAATACCAGAATATGTATTTAATTGTGTGATGCTGCTATAAAGACCTTTTGGTGACTCAAATCAAACTCAGACCTATAGACTAATTGTACAGCAACTGTACAACAAGGAGAGTGTGGAACACCTGTGAAACCCTAGGGCTGGCTAACACAGTACAGTGACATAAGCTATAAGAGTAGCTATTTAAAAGCAATGTCTGAAATTAGCCATATTCAATAGGACAGAAAGACATTGCTGTGGGAATAAGAGGTGAAAAGCTGAAGTGCAACTGGTAAAAAAAAAAAAAAAAAGAAAACCAAAACAAAACAAAACCCAAAACCACAAGAATGTGCACGTGGGAGGAAGGATATATAAACAAAAATATGTTACCTGTTTCATCACCAAATGAAAAAAGTTATTCAAGTTAGATAAGGCACCCCTTTCTATATACCATAATTCAAGTGCAGATTTAATCAAATATATAAAGCACCTGAGGTATTTTATAGGAAGAAAACTGTAAGTGTTGCATGTAAAAAGTATGCCTATCATTCCCTTCCAACTTCAAATACTATCTCATTATGCAAATTCAGAGTAAACCAAGAAATTATTCATACAGTGGTACCATAATTTACATAGATCATGCCATATGATCTAAAACAGATGGAGTTCAAATTGGATATCATGTAGTAAAACAGTTTGCACAGTGGTGTTTATAACACTATAGTTGATCAAATGAATGTTGTGTCTTCGATCAAAGCAGCAACTTGCTAAAATAAAAATAGTAATAAAAATAGAATGGTGGGACAAACTGAGGTTTATTTCTTCAGGATACATAAGTATATATTTTCATTTCCATGCAGCGATGAAAAAACAATGTCATTTACAGGCAGAAATATATTTTAATTTTGCAACTTCAAGAATACATGACACTAATTTTAGTTTGAATGTAACAGTTACGCTGCTGTTTGTTATCTAAATTTTCAGCTTTGTCCATAGTATAGACCCACACATTTTAATGCATTTGCATTTGTAAAAGAGAAAATTTACTCTGAATAAGCAAATGTCAGAGTTCAGTGTTTAGTTACTATAAATTGACATGCAATAAGTACTCTGTTCATAATTATCTAAAAAGAACATGTTCTGCATTGGGACATTCACTTATTCAAGACATATCTTAATTCAAACTAAAACATCTCAACACAAGACAATACATGCATCTAAATGAAATTAATGCCAGCTATTATATTGTTCTATACACACCTTCCTTAAAATTTTGTTTACTCAAAACTTTCTCAGCTGGCAAGAACTACGAATTTCTTAATAAACTATTGAACTTCTGGTAAAGCAGGACATAAGTAGTAAAGAAAGAAAAAATATTATAATGAGTGACTTCCCCAAAAAATCTATAAACTTCTTCAGTTTTATCAATTAACCAAAGAAAATATTGTGTTTAATGAGCAGAGTATTAAATAATTTAACATTAACAACAACAACAAAAAAATCTGTTCCAGCGGGTCACATGAAAAAACACCAAAACAAAACCAACAAAAATAAATCAAAACCAGTTTAGCAATCTTTCCTCAATTAAGGAAAAAGAAACCTCTAATCATCGGACAAGTAGACTAGCTAGGGAAAACTGGAAATTCAGTTTTAGTTGGACGGAATAGAAGAAGTGATAACTCTGAGAGTCTCTAAGAAGTTTATTAATCTTCATCTTTCCCATTCAGGTGAAGTTACAATGCTGAGGAAGGATCAACTCTGCTGCTATTAATACACCCTGATTTGAATGAATGAATATCTGTGACCAAAAACTTCATGAAAAGCAGTGAGGCTCTTAAAAATGAGACATACATTGTATCAACAGGACTGGTACTTGCTAAAACCTCAAAAAAAGGTGCCACAAAATCTAGCCTCCAATGGGTGTTTATTAAATCTATGATTCAGTCATGTGAACTTTCAAGTTTTCCTTTTCCTATTACTGTAAAGACCAAATATGCTCAAACACATATACTATTTTCAAAAGAATATATATGATTTATGCTAGGAGTGAACACATATCTCACTTTACTTAATAGAGCCTTTAAATTTGTTAATTGTAGTAATTTAGTCTTCAGTCAATGCTTCAGCTTGTAAGTAGCTTCAAAAGATTAATTGAATTCAATGAGATTCATGTGACATAGATAAAAGGACATGTGCCCCTCTCCTTTTCTTTCTGAGAGGTATTGACCATTATGCTGATCCTGATTATGTGAACTCTTCGTCAGTGAGGATAAGAGAAATTAAGAGAAGTCAATTTGATAAGATTTACAGACAATTAGATTATGTTAGTTTCGGGCCTTCTAGCTACACTGTATGCAGTGTTACAATATGCAATGTCACTTAATCATAAGAAACTAGCCGTTGCTTGCTTCTGCTTCTATGTGCTTCCCCTTGAACTTGTTTCCTGACCAGGGATAAGCCAGGCTTTTTCAGAGAGGATAAAAACATATTTGGCCTATTGATGCCTGTTTGTAGTTAAGAGTTTAACAGAGCCTTTGACACAGTCTCCCACAGCATCCTCACAGCTAAGTTGAGGAGGTGTGGTCTAGACAATAGACTAGTGAGGTGGGTTGCAAACTGGCTTAAGGAGAGAAGCCAGAGAGTGGTAGTCAATGGTGCGGAGTCTAGTTGGAGGCCAGTATCTAGTGGAGTGCCTCAGGGGTCAGTATTTGGGCCAATATTATTCAATATATTCATTAACGATTTAGAAGAGGGGACTGAGTGTACTATCAGCAAGTTTGCTGATGACACTAAGCTGGGAGGTGTGGCTGACACACCAGAAGGCTGTGCTGCCATCCAGCGGGATCTGGACAGGCTGGAGAGTTGGGCGGGGAATAACCTAATGAAATTTAACAAGGGAAAGTGTAGAGTCCTGCATCTGGGCAGGAACAACCCCAGGTTCCAGTATAGGCTGGGAAATTACATATTAGAGAGCAGTGTAGGGGAAAGGGACCTGGGGGTCCTGGTGGACAGCAGGATGACCATGAGCCAGCACTGTGCCCTTGTGGCCAGGAAGGCCAATGGCATCCTGGGGTGTATTAGAAGGGGGGTGGCTAGTAGATCGAGAGAGGTCCTCCTTCCCCTCTACTCTGCCCTGATGAGACCACATCTGGAATATTGTGTCCAGTTCTGGGCCCCTCAGTTCAAGAAGGACAGGGAACTGCTGGAGAGGGTGCAGCGTAGGGCAACAAAGATGATTAAGGGAGTGGAGCACCTCCCTTATGAAGAAAGGCTGAGGGAGCTGGGTCTCTTTAGTTTGGAGAAGAGGAGACTAAGGGGGGACCTCATTAATGTTTATAAATATATAAAGGGTGAGTGCCATGAGGATGGAGCCAGGCTCTTCTCGGTGGCAAACAATGATAGGACAAGGGGTAATGGGATCAAACTGGAACACAAGAGGTTCAGCTTAAATTTGAGAAAAAACTTCTTCTCAGTAAGGGTGACAGAGCACTGGAACAGGCTGCCCAGGGGGGTTGTGGAGTCTCCTTCTCTGGAGACATTCAAAACCTGCCTGGACATGTTCCTGTGTGACCTCACTTAGGTGTTCCTGCTCCAGCAGGGGGATTGGACTAGATGATCTTTTGAGGTCCCTTCCAATCCCAAACATACTGTGATACTGTGATACTGTGTAAAACAATGAACTGGAGAAGTTGCACTGTTTCATGCATGCCTTTGTGAGCACCTTGAAGCAGTTCTTAGTCACTAGTGTTGCCCTTTTCCATTCCTCAGTTTGTTTTATGGAATATTTTTAGATATTTCCAAATATTCCTTTCCAACTGCATATAGGAGCCATAGAAGCTCACAGTCTTTTGCTTTGCTTAGGTTTTTGTAGCCCTTTTCAGCTGCATGCTACATTGAAAAAGTTCAAGTTTAAATTTTATTGGTGATTGCGCAAGGCTAATTTTGTATGTTTGTTTTTTTAAAAACAAGTTTTTATCAGTAGATTTCAGGTACTTCTTAAGGGAAGCTGGAGAAAGAAGGAGGGGAGCTGGTTGCCCAAGATTTAAAAAAAAAAAAAGTCTTATTTTGACTTAAACACATATTTCTTATAAAGAGAGTCATAACTGGCAAGATTAAGTAGAATACATTCTAAAACATCAATAAAATCTGCAATTTGTGGGATCTTAAGGGCCCTTGATCAGTTGTATAAACTCAAAGTAATATTGTTTTTCTAATATTTCTACTGTTAAAAAACCTTTCATTGTGGTTTTTTTTTTTTGCCACTGAGTTTTCGTGAATACCTTGCCTAAGAATAAAGGTTGAAAAATATTTTAATATTAAAATGTAGTGATATATTAAATGCTAATAACAATGATCTTATGAATAAAAAATTTCATACAGTAAGTATAATGGATTTTTTCTATGAAATGCAGTGAAAGACTGATGTAATTTGTAATGTAAGCTGAAGTTATATTATGTATGAATGGTAGTAAAATGACAAGATACTTACAGAGAACAAAGCAGAATTTATAGACATTAAAGGAACTAAAAAAGTCACTTAAAATTTATAAATTAAATATTTTATACTGATCAAGAAGAGGTAACTTTTATTTTCAGCGTTCATTTTTTTCCCATGTACATGTGCAATATCTGAAAACTAATTTTGTAACAGCAGGAATAGTCCTTTGTCATGAAATATATCCTACATTTTCTCACTGGTTTATTACATTTTCACTGCCTGTGTTATTTTTCTTTAATTGCAATATTGTATTACACTTTTTTTTCTTTCTTTTTTTTTTTTTTTTTTTCCCCAGCTGGGCTAACAGAAACACAGTTTAGTAAATTTTTCTTGAGATCACTAAAAGCATCTTAACCAGAAGTTGGAGTACTTCCAATTCCCATTATGGCAGTCTGTAGAAACCATTTTTCTTTATCCTAAACTATTATAGCAAATGAAGACAGAATTCACACAAAAGGGGGAAGGGTTTTTTGGTTTGTTTGTTCCAATTGTAGTTTTAAGTTTGATTTGTTAAATCAAATATTGTTCAAAAGGAGAGGTTGTCCATTGGATTACATTTCACCCAAGAAAAAAAATCTTATTCTTAAAGGTAGACAGGTAATGAATACTTCCTTTTTATTCAAGCGAAAATTTGTACCAAAGTGTTTCATAGATAAATAACCAATGGAATTCAGTGCCTAAAAATTATTATTATTATTATTATTATTATTATTAATAGTAATAAATCAATCCAGACCTCTGGGAATACAATTGAAAGAAGGAAAGTCACATTCAGGTAAATCCCATCAACTGTCACTGAGACAGCCATCTATATAATCATGTTATACAAAGCAATCTTAAACAAACCACATATAAAAAGTTCTTCATGTTTGGAGAGATACTACCCATTCTAACAATAACATAGATAAAGAGATAAATTCACAATTTTTTTTCCCTTTTTTTTTTTTTTCAAAAGAAATTGCATTTGTAAGGTTCATCTTAGAACCAAAATTTCCTAGATGTTAATTACTTTATTCTGTCTCTCCAAAGAGACCTTTATAAATGAGTGACATTTGTCTCAGTCTGCAAGATTTCACCCACAGAGAAAACACTGCCACATTGAATACCTTCAACTTCCCTTTCTGCTCCAGCCTTACAGATACTTTCTGCCACTGATTCCCAGCCAAAGATTTTCTGCAAGGAACATGTTATTATATATAATTCTATATAATTCTACATTAAATAATATTATATAGTAATTTTTTTAGTAAAACCAAATTAACAAACCATTCATTGAATGTGTGTTATTAATGTTCTTTATTATCTATAGATCTGCTTATATATTAAGAGATAACATGCTTGCAGAAGAAAACAATACTTGCTGTTAAAAAGTGTTAAGGGAGGAAGGAGAAGGAAAGGTGGTTAGGGTAAAATTGTTATAGGTAAGAATGTCTAAGCTCTAAAAGTGTCCTGATTTTACTACTTTTATCAATATTTACTTTTACTTTTGCACTACATATGGACATAGCAAAATACTTCTTTGCAAGAGGAGTACTGAAGAGGACTATAAGGATGATGTGTACTTATGCAGGGAGAAAATTACAGGGCCAAAGCTCAACTAGAGTTGAGCCTGCCTACTGCTCTAAGAGGAAACAAAAAATGCTTCTATAAATATGCTGGCAACAAAAGGAGAGTTAAGGAGACTCTCCTCCCTCTGGTAGATGTGGGTGGAAACATAGTGACAGAGGACAAGGGAAAGGCCGAGGTACTAGATGCCTTCTTTGCCTGTCTTTAATAGTAAGGCCAGTTGTGCTCCAGGTACACAGCCCCATGAAGCAGAAGACACGGATAAGGAGCAAAACAAAGCCTGGATAACCCAAGGGAAAACATTTAGTGACCTGCTACACTACTTAGACACACACAAGTCTATGGGGCCACATGGAATCCATCTAGGGGTACTGAGGGAGCTGGTGTAGATGATCGCCAAACCACTTTCAATTATTTATCAGCAGTCTTGGCTAAACAGTGAGGCCCTAGTTTACCAGAAGCTGACAAACGTGATGCCCATTTACAAGAAGGGCTAGGAGGAGGATCTGGGGGATTACATGCCTGGTCCAGTCAGCATGGGTTTGTGAAAGGCAGGTCCTGCTTGACCAGCCTGATGTTCCTCTATGACATGTGACCTGCTAATTGGATGAGGGGAAGACAGTGGATGTTGTGTACTTAGACAAAATGAGTCTATGATTCTATCATTCTAAGAGAACTGTAAGAGTTCACAAAGTGACTTCCTGTACCTAATCCCCTGAAATACAGTTATTGATTAGGAGACCAGTGCAGCAGGGTCATTCTCCATCATGTTGGGTCTGAGACAGTAATTTTCAGGCATTGTATTTCAGCTAAATTAAGATAATTTTACAGCATATCTGACAATGTCACTTGCAGTTGTTTAATGAGACTATAACAACTGTGGTTATTTTTTCAAATACAAAGCACTTAACATCCATTCCCAAAGCTGAGGCTTCAGAGGAAGGAACGATAACATCAAAATCCTTCTGGCAGGTATGACAGGGATATAATTGAGGATTAATTCACTTGTATGAAAGATAAAAACCAAACAGAAGATCCAAAGTGAACCAACGCTAGGCACTTCCATTGATTCCTTGGTCAAAGACAGGAAGAGAACTAGTTACTACTCTGGTTGTTGAGCACCACCTCCAAAAGCACAGTGGTACCTCTGCTCTGCTTGAAAGCATCTAGCACAATAAATTAAACTCAAAAGTTCTGAGAATGCTGAGTTCAGTACGGATAAATCCTTGTTATGTCAATGTAGGAAAAGAGGAAACAAGAAAGTGCAGATATTTATTAATTAAAAACTTTAATGGACTAATTCCAAATTGTCTCTGTTTACAGACTATAAAAATGTACAAGAAACAAAACACAAATCACATAATTCATCCACACACACAACCTAATTGTATTTTATGATGATGTAAATTCACCTTTTTCCTTATAATTTTATAAATTTAAATATCATTACTGTTAGGAAATAATACATTTTTTCAGAGATTAGATTTGAAAGGTGAGATATTAAGTTGAGGTTCAGCTGTAAGCCTTTGGATCTTGTTATCTTTTCTCTATACAAAGGAAAAAATCCCATCTTCGTTCACAGTTATTTCAAGTGCAAGTTTAGACAGATGATGATCAAGTCACTTTTCCAGTAAGAATTATTCCTTTATCCTCATTCTCTGAGCCTTATTTTTCCAACTCTCGCATCACTTTACAGGCTTACTTTCAAGAGTCAACATTTCCGTATCTTTCTTGAAGGGAAACTGCCAGCATAGATAGCAGCAGCAGTGGTTAGGGATGTGTGCTGGAAGAAAACTGATTCCTAACTTCTACTCATTATTTCCTTTGTTATTAGGTTGGTGCAAAAATACTTGCCGTCTTGGACTGGGAATTTTAAATCATTATAACTAGGCTCAAATACTTCTTTATGAATCAAAATAAGAATCATTACAGTTAGCACATTTTTGCCAATAAGAAATAAGCTTGTTTATTCCTGTAGCAGAAAAATCTGTGCTTCAGGATTCTACAAACCCTTGGAAAACATTTTCTGCATCCTGCTGGTTGTGGAAGTGTTTCTCAGCAAAAAGCTGTCAAGATGCTTGAAGAAGTGATAGTTGATGAGAGGTCAGGTGAATATGGCAGATGAGGCAAAACTTCACAGTCCAATTCATTCAACTTTTGAAGCGTTTGTTGTATGACATGCAACCAGGTGTTGTCACGGAGAAGAAGTGGCCCCTTTCTGTTAACAGATGCTGGCTACAGACATTCCAGTTTTTGGTGCACCTCATCAGTTTCCTGAGCCATACGTCACACGGAATAGTTTCACTGGGATTCAGAAAGCTGTAGCTGATCGGACAGGCACCAAACTACCAAAAGGGACCGTGACCTTTTTTTTAGGTCCAAATCTGGCTTTGGGAAGTGCTTTGAAGCTTCTTCTTGGTCTAACCACTGAGATGTACATCATCGGTTGTCATTTATAATCCACTTTTCATTGCATGTCACAATCTGATTGAGAAATGGTTCGTTGTTGTTGAATAGAACAAGAGAAGTTGACACTTCAAAATTCCAATTTCTTTCATTTTTGGTCAGTTCGTGAGGCACGTACTTATCAAGTTTTTTCACCTTTCCAATTTGCTTCAAATGCTGAACAACTGTATAATGGTCAACGTCGAGTTCTTTGGCAACTTCTCGTGTAGCTGTAAGAGGGCCAGCTTTGGTGATTGCTCTTGGTTGTTGCCAGCTTCCAACAGTTGGCCACTACGCTTTTCATCTTTAAGGCTCTCATCTCCTTTGAGAAACTTCTTGAAACACCACTGCACTGTACATTCATTAGCAGCTCCTGGACCAAATGCGTTGTTGATGTTGTGAGTTGTCCCTGCTGCTTTATGAGCCATTTTGAACTCAAATAAGAAAATAGGTCAAATTTGCTTTTTGTCTAAGATCAATTCTATAGTCTAAAATAAATATAAAATTAACATCAAGTAATGAGTCAGTAGCAAAAAAAACCCCAAAAAAACCCAACCAACCAACCAAAAAAAAACACACACAAAAAGAAACACAAAACAACAACAACAAAAAAACCAAACCAAAACAAAAAACAAACAAGTGAGAAAAGTGCATTAAAATTATGTATAACATAACCACATTTATTTAACGATGTATTCCAATATCAAATGACAAATTTCAGCAATACAAAAACTGTAATTCCTTTTGCACCAACGTACTACAACCTTCGTATATTGTATTTGTCAAACTTTTGCCCATGGCATTACACACATCTCATTTTGAATAAATTTTCCATAATGACCTCTTAAGCTTTTCTTAGGTCAGTACTTCTTGGGATACTTTTCCATTTAATGAACATCAGCTGATGTGGTAGATGTACTACCCAATCTACACTTATCTAGATAAGAAACATGGTGTCCTGTATTGTGAATATCTAAACATACAATTCAGACCATCCTCTAATGACTAGCTACATCTTTTGATGATGATGATGATTATTATTATTATTTACAGCATCTGTAATTGTCATTTTCACCCTTGTATATGTCACTGACAAAATAGGACTGGATGAAGTACCTGTCTTTGAGGCATCCTTCTAATCAAAGCTCAGTCTATTGATACCACCTTATTTACAGCCACATATTTTGAGATTGGCACTGAGTGAGTTTTTAATGCAATGTAAGATATTCTACATTAAGGAAATAGAATTCAGTTATTTTAATTGAAGTCTTATACAGCAATACTTCCTATGATTAAACGTTATGCAAGTATATAATGGTAGAAATGCTTTTATAATAGATTTCTAATTAATACATCATTTACTCCTTCAGATTATTACTGAAAGTTTTAAATTCAATTGATCTGAATACTAAAGCCTGCCCTGAAATCCTGCACTAGGCTCAAATCCATGTACTATTACTCTAGTTTGTCTTTATACACCATATCCAAATCTTTATGAAGGTTTGTTTCTGCCATTAAAACTATCACTGTCACTGGAGTCCAAACACTATGCCAATAATGAATAAACTGATACTGTGAGCTTTTTAGAATGCATGGACATACATGGACTACGATCAGTGATACTTTTTTTTCTTGTATAATCAGGTTCTACTGAGATCATACATTACCATGCACAGTAAACAATGTACAGACTGTCTGTCTGTACAATATTTGACTTCATTAAGCTGATTCAACAAAAATGTAAGAAAAAAAATAAATAGGAAGATCAACTAGAAAAGCTTTTTACATATTTATATGTATATATATCTTTGTATTTCAAATCAATGTCTTTGCAGACTTATTAATTTTCTGAAAAGGAAAAATGCTCTGAGTATGAAAATTATAAATAGAGACAATATCTCCATATAACTTTGACATTTCTCTATAATAAATTGTATATGGATACAATCAAAATTAAAATAAAAATGTATGATTACTTATAGCAGAAATGTTACACATTCCTTACAAATCTTGAAATTTAGGTTTGCATACACCATTGCATGTCACTGCATGCTACAGTGCATTCTCTGTTATTATATTATACTGAAACCTACTTCTCTTTCCTTTTTGGTGTCATTTTCCACATGGCCCTTCAACTAGATTGAAGTCACATGCTGTCACCCTTTGCATGCTTTGGAAGAAGTATTCTGGAATTTAGTATGTCTCTTAGAGTGTTCCCAACTACATGCATAGATAAAGCATGTCTAGTTCTTATCCAGGAACTTTAAATCACTTTAAATCCATTTTAAGTTCTGTCAAAAGAGGGCAGGGGGGCAGAATTTGTAAAATTTCTTTCTATGAAATAGTGAGAGCCCACACAGTCAGACAACTAACACTAATCAGAAACATGTCTCTTTGTCTCACACTTTTTACTCAACTACCTTGCAGTTCAATCCTTGTAAAGCATAGTTACTATTTCAGACTTTGTACTACATGTACTTGACTGTTTGGGGCTGTTTGTCTCAGAAAATACCAGCTGAAGAGAGCTGTTGTGTCAATGAATGGGCTGTGGTGTCTTTGAGTGCTTTTCATTACCTCTTACAGGCATATTTACCTTCAAAGTCTCCTAGGAATCCAGAAAGACTTAATTTTCCCTCCCACATTGCCTTCTACTCCCTCCTTGAGCTGACCACTCTTTGTAACTAAAATAATCCTTGTTCTGCATCCTTGAATATCCAGATGTCTCTTTGTTAGGTTGGCTGCCATCTCTACTTTACTAGCTAGTAAACAGCTCCTTGCTCCAGAGGGATAAAACCCCTTCCAGTCTTAGTCACACATTGATGTGTGCTACAACAAACATTTTTTTTGCACTGTGTGCGTTATTTAATGTTTATCAGTTCACTAGGGAATACAAAAACACCCAACTAAATCTGGGGTATGAGTGAATGTGAGGTGACCTACACTATTCTACATTCTAAGCACACTGTAAAATATCCTGCAGGTTTTGGCTATCCAGTAAATACAGATGACTGAGTGTTCTCTGATGGGTTTAAATTTGTGCACCTTATTTGAGTCAGCACTGTTTTTTCCATATTTTCCAAGAGAAAATATTCTACCACAGTATGACTAATGATAAAATACCACGGTAGATTCTACAAATAAAGTCTCAAAATGCAGGCATCACAGGGACAAAATCTAGCAAGTTCAGCTGTGAAAAGTGATCCATCTTGGATATATCTGCTTTTATAAGTATGTTTTTCCATGTGTCATTTAATTTCCTATAAGCAGCTTAAATACTGATACAGCACTCTACATAGGAATACATTTCTTTGAGTTATTCAGAGGAAGTTTCTTTTAAATTGAAATACATTTTTCACACATACCTCAACAATTTGTTACTACCTAAAATAAAACAAATCGTTATTTAATGTGAAGCCCAATAGGCATTGATAAAATCCAAGAACAGTAAAGAGTAAATGACATGGGAAAATAACCAGCTGCCGAATCCTCACCCTTGGTTCAGTGCAAAACTGTGTCCCAGGAAGAAAGCTAAAGGAAAATATATTCCTTTCCATAACACACAAGGTTAGTAAATTCACTCAAACCAGCTCAGTGTTAAGCAGTGAAAGTTTTACTGCAAGCTATATTTCTTTGGGATGTTTTTCTGAAAATCCTCCCATATAATCTTCTCTGTTAAACTGAAACTGAGCACAGCTCTTATTGAATAATCGGATACTACTGCTACTGCTACTGCTACTAATCTGAATCAAACATGGAGAAAAAAATTATTTGCAAGACATTTGGAAAAATTTTCATTTAACAATCGTAACTGCAAAAACTCTTATGAAACTGACATATTATTTCTCATAGTGATAGCAGAGAGAACTATAGAGAGGTAGAATAGTTGAGCAGAGCCCATATGAAGTTAAGTCATCTTAACATTGTAACTTCAACAGTGACTTTGACAATAATTTCCTTATAATAAGGACTTTTTTTTTTTTGAAGCTGCTTGTGTCTAGCATCACATTCTAAGTGTAGCCTAAGAAAAACAGTGGCACCATGCTTTGCCAAGTCACCCTAGCCTTGAAAAAGGACTTTAACCACTGCTCTATATCTACCTATCTTCCTGTGCTTGTGTTACTCTAAAACAGTAAGTAGAATTGAATAAGGAAGCTCCCCAATATATGTCCAAAACACTGAATTGCACATAAATTTAAATGGTGAAACATCTCAAAATAATATTCTACAAATTTAATCCATGGTGTCTAGGCATACATTGAATTGAGTAGTTTGTGAGGATACTGTACAATAAGGCATAGAGTGAAAGCAAAAAAAGAGTAAGATCAGTGTTATACACTGTTAATTTTACATTTTTCTAAATAAATTATGTGTAGAAACTAGGGAAATAGTTTCCTCTCCTCCCTCTCCTCTCCTCTCCTCTCCTCTCCTCTCCTCTCCTCTCCTCTCCTCTCTCCTCTCCTCTCCTCTCCTCTCCTCTCCTCTCCTCTCCTCTCCTCTCCTCTCCTCTCCTCTCCTCTCCTCTCCTCTCCTCTCCTCTCCTCTCCTCTCCTCTCCTCTCCTCTCCTCTCCTCTCCTCTCCTCTCCTCTCCTCCTCTCCTCTCCTCTCTCCCTTCTTCTCCTCTCCTCTCCTCTCTCCCTTCTTCTCCTCTCCTCTCCTCTCTCCCTTCTTCTCCTCTTCTTCTCCTCCACTCCCCTCCCCTTAATAGAATCACATTTCAGGATTTGGTTTTGAAATAATTTTATTTAAAATTTTTTACATAACTTGAAGAAAGAGCACCTTAGATGCTGAAATTATTTGTCTCAGGAAGAGATGAGCACAGGATTCTGACTACAACAAAGCTTTATTGTTCAAATTTAAACAGAAAACACACAGGGGAGAAAAATAGTAGACCATGGTCCATTTTAAATTTTGTTGGCTTTGCATTATGACTTCAACAGTGATTTAATTAAGAATTACCATAGAATAAAGACTTTGATGGACCTGAAAACCATAAAATTCTATGTGATAATATTCTGAGCATTTTACCTGATTTAAACTCAAAAGGTACATCTCAGTCATTGATTTTCCATATATATGTCATCTACTGCTTTTTCTTGGTCAGAATATGACATTGGCAGATGTATAATGCCTGGAAACTATACTTTTCGACTAAATTAATTCTCACTCCATCTCATTACAACAATGCAATAACCAGAAACAGTTGCCTTGGGTAGTAAAGATACATATTTATATATGTGTTGGTTAAAGGTAAGATGAATAATCTAATAGCATTGCTAATTTTTTTTTTTTTTTTTTACTGTACCTGCAAAGACTTTTGCAGTCAAAAATATTGTAGGCTTTCCTTTAGCATTCATATCAGGAGGGCAAGCCTAGAATAGACATGATTTAACACCTTGTGTAACAGTTCAAAGTCGTGCAGATCCCCCTAACCAGGATGAATCTTCAAGTCATCAAATCACTGGCTTCCTGACTGCTTTAAATTATGAAAGCTAGTGCAGTTATCTGGTCTAAAGAATTATAGTGTTTCCTATTTACCCTCAGTAGTAATGGTAAGCCAGACAAAAAAAAAAAACAAACCACACAGACAACAAAACAAACAAAAAAAAGTCATTGACTTCTGTTCCAAGTAAATCAGATCTTTGTCTCAATCATTACTTGGCCTTCTGCAGCCACATCTCTGAATGTATTTTTCATATGAAAGGTTCGGCAGACACTTAGTGGGCAGTTAGTTGTTTATTTTTTTAAAAAGCACTCAACATCACTACTAAAGTAAAGTACTAGAAAATTTCTTTCATTTCACAAAATTAAGGTAAGATCTTACAGTGCTTAAAGTTAATAAGCATTCACAGGTAATTACATTAACATACAAGACTAAAGAATTTTAGATGCATTAAGTACAACTATATGGGGAAAGACTGGCTTTATTGATTGCTTAATAATGCTTCTTTTTAAGATTACACTTCAAAACCAACTGTGTGATCAATACAGTACTTCCAAAATATATGAGCACTTTCATTTAAATATGAAAACATAATATGTGCTGATAAAATCCCTCTGAAGGAGGGCACATTATTTCTCTGAATAATTATAGGTGTTTCTTAGCTGAATAGTAAGCTTGGCTCATCTTAGTATGTTTAAGGAATTATAGGACGTATCACATTTGAATTTTGACTTTTACATTATGTAGTTTATCACAGGGTAAGCTGATACAAATCTCATAATAACTATATAAAACATCTAGTATAAAGCCAAGTGACAATGGAGACATTCAGCTAGTTAAAAAAAAGATAACTTCTAGCTGTTGATTTTTATTTAAATTATTCTGAAAGTCCTTATTTTGGGTTCTAGTTTAGATTTTGGTGGTTTCGTGCATGCGTGTTGTTTGTCTTTTTTAAGATTGCTATCCAAACAGTGCAAAATATTTCCCCTTCTCAGAAAGTTTAAAAATGAAAACACCTTCTATGATTACTCAAAGGGAAAAAAAATGTGCTTGACTTTGAGGCCTTTCACTCATTTTAGACACAAAATAAATATGATGTTGACACATGGTTTAGCTAGATTTCCAATATTGTCTTATACGTTAATATAAATTTGAAGCCTCTTTTTATTTTCTTGGTATGGAAATGTGTTGCATTTCAAAAGAAAATAATGTCGTGGCAGTTCTAAGAGGTTGCATGAATTGTGAGATACTAACCATTTGAATAAAGAGGATTACCCATCTTCATATGAAACTACCCAAAGCTGAAGTGCTACCACAAGAATAAATAATAAAATTTACTGAAAAGCAGAAAACATCAACAGGTGGCAGATATAAGAAGAAAATGAAAGAAATATTTTGTAATTTTTAAAATTAACTTAAAGGAATTATTTCATGTATCAACTAATTAGATCCATAGGTTTTTTTTGTTTGGTTGGTTGATTGGTTGGTTGATTTATTTTTGCATTTAAGTGTGGGTAAAGCTGAGATAAAAATTAAGTCACAAGGTAAAAATTAAGTCCAGTAGATGGTGGACAAATCTAAGAAGAGTATGTGCTTGTCAAATAGAGTAATATTTTCAACCAAAGTAGTCATCTGTCACCAATCTGGTGTCTTCAGGAAATGAAAAGAGTAGATTTACCCGATGTTAAAAAGTCTGTTAAAAAGTCACTCAGTTATTTCTCAGTCTCTGCCTCATTCCTTTATTCATACCTCTTATTTTTCAAAAACGTGCAAATTAAGATGTCACTTTAAAATGTTTTCTACAGTTAGTTTTAACCTGTGTACTAACCTGGAATAATGACTGCCTGGAAAGAGACAGGCTTCATTTAATTCTCTTTTACAATAAATGAAAGATGTATGATTTCTGTATGCATATTCAACTTGTGAATCAAACTTTTGCTTGTTTCAGATTAGTGTTACCACCCCTAGGTTCTACTTACTTATAGAAAAATTCTGCCTATCTCAGAATATCTGAAAGTAATATTAGTTCTACACCAGGCTGAGACAAGGTAGGAGGAAAAAAAAAAAAAAAAAAAAAGAGAGAAAAAAAGAGTATATAGACATCAGACAAAGGTTACAACTTAAGTTTTGCTTCTTTTCTCTTTATTTCAAAAGGCAGGGGTAAATGAAAGAGGATAGCCAAACAAACAAACAGGACAGCAATCCTACAAGCCTCTTTATGCAAGCACATGCACTGAGGAGGAGTTTTCAGAAGAACTTGGAATCTACCAAAAGATGCATGATGACAGCGAAAATTGTAAACCATCCTCCAACACTGAACAGAAGGAAAAAAAAATGATTGTTTAAGCCATATATTCTTCATTGTCATAGATATTGATACATAGGCATCAAAAAGGTTAAATCATTTTCATAATGTACACCATGTTTTATCTTCCTTTAGCTAAACACAGGTTAAATCTATGCTTGGTTACATGGATTATAACTTTTAATATATCAAATCAGTAGAAGATTAACAACCAAATACTGAAGTTGCTTTTGGAAGGAAAATGTGTTTGTATTCAGTTATGGATGTAACTGTTCTATTACAAAAGCATGTATTTTTTTTCCATAGAAAACAATTATAATATTTGTATTATAACTAAATAGGATTTGTGAATTCATAATTATGCAGCAATTAATTAAAAAATTGTGAGAAATTTTATTATTACCAATTTTCCCCTAAGATTTACTGAAAGATTATTAATCCATACACAATTTAACGGCATCAGTTCCTTATTGCAGATTTGTTTTTAGCTGATATTGTGAGATACTTTACAAGTGTTTGCTTCTGCAGAAAGACCATTTAAAGTTCAATTTGGAAATAAGAGCTGCAATAAACCTATTTTCCAGGAGTTTGCAATAAGTCAGCTAGTTTTCTCAAAGGAATATTATTGTTAATTATTTCTAGTTTTGTAAATACTAAAAGAGTAGTTTATTGTTCATTTATCATTTGTGTTGTTTCTCAATAAATCTAATTTTGTCTTTATAAGGCATGACAGGGTCTCAGCATTTAGGAAGCGAATAGAACATGAAATTGTTCATCCTTTACCTAAGAAACTTATGTATGATTGTTCCATTAGTTAAGAAGTTTGAGGTCAAGACTTGCCAAACTTTTAGGAGTTGTTTGTTTGTTTGTTTTCACTTGAAAATTTAACTTGAATTCAAATAATCTCATACTGCCACTCTTAAAATAGATAGCATTCTTGGAAGCATTCTGTTTTGGACAAAATTTGTGTTCAGAGAAATTATACTCCAGAAGTCCATATGATTTGCACTATAAAATGGAAGATAGAATGGTTTACAAATGCTACACATAAGTAAATTAAATGAGCCCATGATATGCTCCATGCAAAAACCATTCAGCAACAAAAGTTGTCTATTCATATTGCTCCCAGCAACCCAAACAGCATGGCCATAGCTAAACTTCTGGCACACACTAACTCATGTAGGGTACTTGGCAATGAGTGGTGGAGGAAGAAGAGACAATAAACTTATTTATGACAATCTTGAAAATTTCTGACAATGTAGATAATGAAGTTTCACTGCTGAAAAACTTCCCGTTTGGCAGATAAGAATGGGACATTATCTTCAGGAATAGAAAGAAAGTCTACCTGACATCATACTTGTTTTGTACTTATTTACTCAATATACATGAATTTTATAATTTTTATGTAAATATATACATATTTATTAATTATACAATTTAAATAATTTTATATATATAATTTTATTTGACCTATACATCTTAACTGCTTTGTCAGTAAAACAGCTGACTGGAAAAAAGTTCATGAAAATGTGGAGATAAGGCACACAGAAACTCCTTCTCCTGCACATCACTCCAGGTGCTATCTGCTTAACACAGGAATAACTACAAATCTGGACAATTAAGGTACCTGGGAAAAAATGTAGTTGTACAAGTAGTTATTGCCATTCATATGCAAAATTTTCACAGAAAGTGAACACATTTACTATTAATTTATTAAAATCTATAAAAATTAAAAAAAATCATGCTTCCATAAAGCAATTGAGATCCTCAGGAAAAAATATTTTCAATCGAAATAATTGAAATAAGTTTTCTCGGGAGCTTAGTATTTTGTGTTATGTTTAATAAATATTGTATTAAAAGAAAATGGCAGAACATGATCATAATAACTAATAATTATTGTGTGCCAAGCTTTCATCCAAATCCTGTTTGAACTGTATTGTTCTACACATGTCAAGAAGGACTGATTAGATTAACAATATGAATAAAAAAAGAAATGGGAAAATTTCTGTGTCTGGGAAAGTGATCTTTTTTTCACCCTGACTGACTGGGGGTGAAAGGTATATATGAAATGAAAGGACCCATAATTTCTAAACTTTGTGAAGAATCGAGAACACATAATTTCTAGTAAAATAATAATAATAATAATAATAATAATAATAATAATAATAATAATAATAATAATAATAATAATAATAATAATAATAATAATAATAATAATAATAATATCTTCCTGGAGTAGTAGTTTACATATCCAAATGGAAAAATGGCATTGAAACAGAGCTGGCAAATTCAATCTGACTTGTTAGGACAATTGTAAATTTTATCCATACCTGTCATCTGGGCTGAGAGGGCTGTTTTCAGTACCAACCAACCCATCGGTCTCTGAAGTCAGATTGTTAAAATCTATTCTTTTTCATGGTGATTTCAAATATGTGGCTGCAACTTTCTATCCAGTTCAATTACTGTTAAATATATCAGTGAGAACACCTTTGCCCTGTTGCCTTCTTTATTTTTTTTTTTTTTTTTTTTTTTTGTGGGGGCGTGGGGGAGGAATTAAAGTGGGGAAAAATGTAGTACCTTCTGGGGAAAAAAAAAGGCCATTGCTTAATACTGTTTCAGTAGTAAACTTGGTGCTCTCAGAAGGACATGGTGCTTGACTGCATTCAGGAAACTACCAGCTTCTCATTCTACAATATTTTTAAGGTTCTTCTTCAGAGCAATCACACAATATTTACCAGAAAAACAACTAACAGCAAATAAGAGAAATGTTTACAATGGTGCTCAAAATATCTTGTATCAGTCTTTATGTATTACATCTTACCCTGCAAGATGTAAATCAATAGAAAGATGGCTTCTTTAGTGTTGACACTTTCTATTTCTTTTCACCCACCAGACAGAAATGAGTTCATTCACGCAGAATATTTCATGTGCAGTGAACTGTAAGTTCAATTCCATAAACTGTTTCTTATTCCAGCTCCATTCATTGGTCTCCAACACACATACTTATTTACAGGCAGGACCAAAGACCAGTATGACTTAATCTGCATGCACACATTCTTATTGAAGGGTTAAGGAGATCAGTCAGCTGCTCCCAAGCTATTCCCCTTACAGAAAACCTTATCCATATGAGTGTAATAATTTTGTTATGATCATATCAGATCTTACAGTCAGTTTTTCTTTTTGTTATTCATTCTCTTCATCAGTTTTATTTTGCAAGAGAGAAATAAAGTTCAAAAGAGTAAAAATAAGATAGAGTTTTCTTCACTAGAGTAGAGAATAACAGATGAGCATGCGCACATACACACACAAAATCAGTGTATGTAGCCACTGAAGGAATGTACTGATGGTGTCATAAAGATGAATGGGGAAAACCAAGTTTGGAGAAGGCTATTGCAAGGTTGAGAGCTTTCAAAAAAGCTCAAGTTTGGACCGCCTATAAATAAGTATTATATTCTTAATTTCACAAAGTCTTAAGAAGCTTGGCCTTTAGTAGAAGAGTTCATGGTGAGCCTGCCATGAAAAAAAAAAAAAAAAGAGAAAAAACAACCACAAAAACATGTGAAGTATGAAAAACAGAGATACACACAGGAGATGGATAACTCAGCCTTTATTTAACCCTTTATTTCTTTGTATTATTTAATAATAGTCAATGCAGTCTTCTGAAACTCAATGTAAGGCAGGTCAAAAATATTTTTAAGAGTTTTAGCATTTTATGATAGAAGTAAAAATAGTGTTTTCTCCTAACAAAAAACCTCAAAAGATTACAGTTTGAAAGTTGGTAAAAGCCTGTGGCAGAATGCAAACTCCCCTTTCTCCCCCTCCCTCCTTCAATATGGAAGGAGTAGACATATGTCCCTCTCTCTCTGCTGCTTGAGGCTAACAGCTTATTTTGTTTGGCCGCAGAGCCCCTGGCCAGGGCTGTTAAGAAGGGAGTGCCGATGTGCCAGGGAGCCTCTGGGTGCCCACGGCCAGTGTGGGGGATGTTTGGAAGCTTCAGGGGCACCCCACAGCCAGTGTGGGAGTGCAGAGAAGCTTCTGGAATGCCCACAGTCAGATCTGATCAGGCTATAAAAAATGGGATTCTCGTCGAGGCTCCGCCTTTTGCGCAGATCTCTTGGAGCACGAGCCAGATGCTGCCGCTGAGAGCCTCCCTAGGATGGAGACTCCGCTTGCCTTGCTGCCACATGTGTGACTAAAATTTCAACTCACAAGATCGCGAGTGTATCTACTTTCCGTGCACATTTGCACACATAATTATACTTTCCATGCACATTTGCACGCATACTTTCCGTGCTCAATACGAGCACGTCTAGAAGTTATTTCCTCACATAATTGCGAGTGTATTTTCCTCCCGTGCTTCCACATAAGCACGTGTAACATTCCATGCATATTTGCGTGTGTATTTCTCCTCGCAGGATTGCAAGTGTACTATAAATTTACCCTCGCAGGATTGTGAGTGTACACTTTCTGTACTCAATACAAGTACGTGTATCCCTTTAAAAGAATCCCACACCGTGTTCAGGCAAGTGTGTACTCTTCCCAGGCTCAGGGATGGCTCCAGCCTTGTTTTGGTGAAGCCACGTACATGCACACTGTGGACCTCCTGTTGTATTATTTGCTGCCTCTTAATAATTTTCCTCAACTGATATCCGAACCTGTATTCAAGTCACTTTTGAAGTGCTAAAACCCTGTTTCTCATAAGTTTAATAAAAGTTGTTTTGCACCCTGTTGTCCCTTAAACTAACCTCGGGGTGCTCTCCGTGACAAAGCCCAGGTCAGTTACACTATATCCTTAAGTTTACTTTCCTTTATTTTTTTTAGGGTTGGAAAGGCATTGAGTTACTATGGAATATGAATCTTTTACTTTATGTAAATGAGCAACAAAACAAACAAAGCCCTAAGTCATATAGAGAAACAACCTCCCTGCCTATATTATCAAAGGAATATAAGATAAATAGCAAAGAGACTATGCAGCAAATATAAATAGCAAAGAAACTACTATCTCAGGATAGTAACCTTGTGGGACTGAATGTCATATAAGACACACATTTTAATGTAATCCACTGGCAATTCCCTTTTTAGTTTAATTCATAAGGTACTATTTTACTACTCACATTGTTGTTTAATGAAATTGTTAGCTAAAAGTTATTTAGAGTTATATATTAAAAGTACCCTAAAAATTGGGAATGAGCCAAAGTAATTTCCACAAAACAATCATTACATTTAACTGCTTGTTTTTATTCAAAAAGATGGGCCATTACTATTACAATGCAGCACAATTTAATTATTTTCTTTTAAGTCTGTACCTATCAAGAAGGGTTCAAAACACTCTAAACAGTATTTCCCCCTGTAGAGAAATGTCTATATACTACTACTGTAATTATTTACAGTTAATATGGCATGTGTCATGTTGAGATATACAAACACAAATGCTTAAAGACAATTAGATTTTACACTTGGTGATATTCCATGTAATATTTTAAAAATACTTAATTGACTGAGTAGCATAGATCAATGTATTTTACAACAAAATCAAGAATGCTTAAAAAACCCTCTAGTTAGAAACATAAAAGAGAGACATATTTATATTTATTTAAGAAAAAAAAAAGGTGTTTAAATAATACACTACACAACTAAAATATTTCTGTTGGGTACAACACATTTAGAAGATTAGTTAGAACTCACTGCTGTGTTACATTTGCTTTTGTGTGCTGAGGGTCTTAATTTTTACCAGATATTTTTACCAAATTCAAACAATTGATTGACCTGTAGCAGCTCAGTTACATTACTTTTTTTAACCAGCTTAAAAGAACAGGTAAAAGAAAAAACAATAGTACAAAATTAATTTGACTTTTTTCTCTCATAATATAATAAAAAGAAAATATAAAATTAAATGTATACAAAGTATTTTTAGAAGCAATATTCCCAGGTACATTTCCAAAGTACATATTACTTAAACATTTGTTGGCCGTTACCACTCAATAGTTTATTATGTGATTTAAGAATGAATTCTGAATTCATGTTAACCTTTTAATATCCATGGTTCTGCAAATCAGTATGTTTAACAAGTACAGTATGACTATGTTTACGGATGAGACACCCCACTTTCTGTAACACACATCTAATTTCTTCTTGAAGTATGAAAATATTTAATATTAAAAATATTTCTGTGCTTCTCAAATATTATGTTAGCTACTAACTCATATAACAAACTCTCTCAAAATATGTTTGAAGTATGATTCATGAACAAAGTGACAGTAGCAGGATAGGTAATGCGAACAAATGAAAAAAAAATTAACTGTAGTAGATTATAACCCCAACTCTGTTCTGAATAATGTCTGTATTCCTGATTACTGAGAATCTTATATAAGATACCACAGATCAAGAAAGAAGCACTGTAAACTAATCTATCAGGGAGAATTTGTAGTGAATAACTGTACAATACCCTGTATAGTATAAATATAGAATCAAAGAAGCAAGCAAGGCAGAAGGGGTGTAAAGCAGGAAGTAAAAGTCTTCTAATTTGACCTAAAAAATATGTGAGAATTTAGAACAATTTTGAAAGGAAAGAATATTTAAGGAAATTAAGGTAACTGGAAAACTGGATCAAATGCAACAAAGGTTATCTAATGTAGATCATGTCAAAGTAATCTGTGGTTTTCTATGACAGGTAATATTTAGACTGAAAAGCAGTGACTGATTTTACCTGTTGTTGTGTAAGAAATTGCTAGTCATTCATGAATAGATGAGAAAAGAAGCTACATACTGCACAACACTAGGAAAATGGTAATGCAAGATACCAGGAAGAGAAGAATCGAACCACATGGAAATTAACAGTCTGAGAATCAAGGCATTCATTAATTTCTTTAAGACCATGAAAAAAAATAGATATATGTTTGGGAATTTGTGTCCCTGTAAAATCAAGTGGTGTCATTAATGCAGAGTAGAATCAAGGTATCATAAGAAAGAACTAGATGACAACAGAGTAACAGAAATAGAATGAAATCTGGCACCAGAAAGTACAAGGTCGTGTACTTGACAGGAAATAACAAGAATTTCAGCTCAAGGCAAAAGTTCATTAGATAGAAATGACTGAAATATATTAGTCAGTCATAAGATGACATAAAATTATCCACTAGCATGAACAGATATGAAAAAACAAGTGGATGCTTAAAATTTATCATATTAAATTGGTGTCTCAACATGAACAATTCTAAGTTATGGATATAAACAATTCACTGTAGGTCAGTGTTCATGTGTAGCATCTCATGAGCAACATTCAATCATTTGGGCAGAAAAGAAAGAAAGGAAGGGCAGAAAATAAACCATGATTTTGTACACTGTGGATTAGGAAACCCATAGAAAAGCAAAAGTTCATTCTTCAGGGGTCGATTTCGCATTTTATATTACACATTCACAAGGAAGAGTAAAGTAGTAGGATAGAAAACAAAATTCAGCATTACCAATTGCTTGTCTCAGCTGAGTGACAGAATTCCATTGAAATGATAATACACTACAAAGCAATAAAATATATTGTTGAAGTCGAGCCTCATCATATAAACCAGAAAACCTAGAATTTTAGAAACTGATCTTTTAATGAAAATCAACATCTTGCACCTAATAATTACTTGAATTTTGCAAGTGCATTATAATTGTGGTCCATTGAGAGGCATTGGCTGCACACATGGATAGTCAGCCTGATGAGTTCCTGTCTTATTTAGATTGTTAACACTATTGTATTTAAGTGAGTATAACATAAAGATGATCAGGTTGCCTATATGAAACCATAAAAAATGCAGGTGATGCACAAGGATCCTCACTTTCCACTTACTCTGCAGCAAAATATTGCAAAATTACGAGATTATCCAAGAGGCATAGAAAAATAAGAGGAGAATAATGTCTTTACACTCCCCTCATTTTCTAACAGAGCTGAAATACTGTAAAAAATTAATGTTAAAAATAAATCTTCATAAATACTGCATTTCTAAGTTGCTTTAAAAGAATTAATAAGGCCTTTGAGGCATAATTTGATTTTCAATTTACTTGCAGAATAAATCTTGCAGTCTGATAACTCTTTTTTCAATGAAAGATTGGCATTTGAGAGAAATTTGCCTTCATAGTTACAAGACCAACCCACAAAGCTTTTTGTTAGCTAAATTATCGCAGCTCTTATCATTATGTCAATTTTTTAGTGGAATGAAAATTTTGTATGAGCTTCTACTTTTTTGTTTACTCAAGCTATGAATAAAAGGCTCATTTTAGGATAAAAACAATAACATCTCAATCTCTTGGCAGACACTGAAAACTTAAAGGTACAGTAGATAGCAGAAGTATAGGATCCTTATTCTGAAAATTATGCCTTTTCTGGAAGTATTCATTCATTTTCCTCTTGACTCAAACTTCTCAAATCTTTCTGCATCCTTTTCAGTGAGAGCAGTCTGTGCATGCTGATGGTTGGAAAATTCCGTGATGGGCATTTCTGTTTAGCAAAAGCTCCTAACATTTCCATACATAGTTGTAAATATCACTCCAAAAGGAAAAGGTTCCTGCTTTGCTGTATGCTTTATCTTGTTGGCTTGCTTATGAAAATGTAATTTGCCTTTAAAGAAAGCAAATGGACTAGATGATCTTTCAAGGTCCCTTCTAATCCCTAACATTCTGTGATTCTGTGATTCTGTGATTCTGTGTGATTGATCTCCTTACATAGCATGGTGCCTAGAAAAACACTGTATTTCATTATTACTTAATGAATTTATGCAGTAAAATTTTAAAATAAAGCTCAATACAATGAATGATTCTCCCTTAATTAATTGTATTATCTATGAATTTTCTCTTCAAGTCAGTGCCTAACTTTAATATCTGACCGTGTATTGTTTTTATTAGATCAATAACTGAAACTGATGGGAGGGCACATGTGTTGTGGTGAGGGATTTTGACTAAATAGAGAACTATCAAAGACATAAATGGACTCTTGAAGTTGTACCACATGGTCAAAAACCAATTGCATGGTTTCACTTGCTGTTGTGATACATACAGCAGAACTGTAATCTGCATAATCCAGCTTCATAAGAACTCTGTGCTGAGGCAAAGCCATTGCAAGCAGACAGAGGAAGGGAACCAATACAACATGCATTTGCATAATCAGGACTGTCTAATCTAAAACATTAAAAGGCTAACATGAGATGAGATGAGAAGAGATGAGATGAGATGAGATGAGATGAGATGAGATGAGATGAGATGAGATGAGATGAGATGAGATGAGATGAGATGAGATCTATAAAAAGGAGTTACCATGGTTTTTTTTGAAAGTTCATGGGCAAGATGAAAAACTTTAGGACAAGACACAGTCAAAAGTTCATAACTCTGTGGTATCTGTTTCTGTCATGCCAAAATATAATTATACCAGAAGAAACAGAAAGAATGTTGATATTCTTAAAAGCAGAAAGATTATATGTGTTGTGAAGCACATACCTACACATTCACTTGAAAAAACTTTATCATTTGGCTGTTGGCACAACTCTGTTAGCTTCTGTAGCTTGCCACCTTACAGAAGGCATGCAGTGGCAGCATACTCTATAACCTGCCTTGCTCAGAAAAACCCACATCAATCAGGAATGCTCCCTTCTGGATTCCTGCTGGATTCTGTAAATGCAGTCTGCCAATCTGATAAAGAGAACACCAATTGCCACTAGAAGTCAGAATAAAAATCAGCCCTTTCCTAACCGTCATGATTGTTTACCTCTTCTTTTGACACAAACTAGTGTTTTCACTGAAAAAGGAAAAAAAAAAAAAAAAGACTCCATTGAATGTTGTGACATGAAAGAACCAAGAAATGGTCAAAACCAATGAGAGAAAAAGAGGCATTAAAAAGAAGCTTTCTGTCATTTGGAAATGCATCACTTCTTTAGGATGAGATATCCAAAAAAAAGTCCAGAAAACATTTGTGCAGGATGTTCTGCATTTGTGTGTTTTTCTCTGAATGTGTATAAAACAATTCTGAAACTTACTCAGAGGAGTAACAATAGATCTTTTCCTTATCATCCTGAGGCAGGTTCTGCATTGATATTTGCTATTAAACTACTGTGTCCTCTATTAAATTCACCTATGCAATTATCTATGAACATCAATTGGAAAATAATGTAAAAATTGTGCACGAAATAGAGGTCCAAGAGAGCTCTGCAGTGTGAAGCACATTAAAAAAGATGCAAACGTGTGCCAAACACTTTCATTAAAATAAATTTAAATATCAGGATTTGTCATTAAAAAATAACACACTCCTCCACCTGTATACAAAGTCATTTTTTACATCTAGATTTGCAAGTACATAGTTACTAGTGCAATCTTATTAGCTTAAAGAATTTACTGATACTATGCATAAAAATACCATGAAGTGTAACTCATTAAAATTAAATTATAAAGTGTTCTTTCTTCTTTGACTCTTTCTGCTTTGTTGTGGTTTGGTTTGGTTTTGGTTTGTTGTTTTTTTTTTTTTTTGGAGGGGGGTTGCTGTTTGGTTTTCTTATGTGGTGTGGGTTTTTTTGTTGTTGTTGGGGTCTGTTTGTATTTTGTTTGTTTGTTTTCCAGATTTTAAGCAATAAGGACAGAAGTTACCTGACACTACAATCAATTCTCAAATTAAAACAAACAAACAAACAAACAAAAAAAGCTAAGATGCATAGCCACTCTGAGACTCAAAACAAGAGAAAAATCTGGCAGTGTATTTAAAAGATCTTGCTGGTTTGGTTTACGTCTGCCGATGTCAGCTAGGACCTACTGCATTCCTTCTTTTGACAGCCAGGATCAGAACCACAGAACACGATACACACTTAAAGTCCTTGGGAGCTTCACGCAGGTTGTTCATGCCATCACTAAGATAACTCATTAAATGTTTTTATTCTCTGTTTCACAATTGCAAAGGTGAGAACACAAAAAAATCCTTGGAAAGTTTTCATTTTGTGTGATTTTTTGAATACTGGAGTTTCACAGAAGGGATATAATACATAAAGACAGCATAAAAACTATGTGAACCAGCAGCACTGTGTGTGCAGAGTATTGAGATGCATAAACAACCTTTGTGAGTAAACTCATTGCCAGCACAGAAGATGATGTGTTACAGATGGACTACAAGTGGTAAGTACACATTTTAAGTGACTGTTAGGCTCTTCCTTTTTTTATTAGTTGTTGCTTTAAGTATTCACTCACATGCAGGACTTCCGAACTGTAAAGATCTATCTCCACCTACTTACACTGCTACAAAAAGTCCACATTTCTCAGTAACAGTAAGAAATGGTAAAGAGCAGAGTATCCGAAGCCGATCTTGGCAGCCAAACCACATGTCAAAAATAGAATTAATTCCAAGTCTTGGAGAACTTGCCAGGGAAAAAAAGAAAATGAAGCCACAGTACAAAGAAACAATCTGGCATCTGAATTTCTGATGCCTGTAAAAGGCAATGGAGAGAGTTTATAAAATACTGTGTTGCTGATAGAACAGTGGGTCTGCAATCCTTTGTTTTGATTCATTATGTAACAATATTTCATACTATAGGAAACTTCACCCTAGGAAAAAAAATCCCTAAGATTCAGTCAATTAAAAAACCAAACCAACCAACAACAACAATAAAAAAGCTTAAAATGCTGTTTCTGGGATAATTTTCTGCACGTTAATTCAATGCAAATATTGCTAAGTAGGTGAATGAATTTTAAAGTTTCTGAAAAATTTGGACCACACATCATTCTTTACCTAAAGTTTTCTTTAGAAAATATATTAGACTGAGCCATGGACATCTGTGTTCCGCCTATGTCCACATTCTAGACCTTCAACAGCAGTATTATGTGTCAGTCCTGGGAATTCTTTTTTAACATATATGCCACAAGATCAGACTTCTCAAATATAACATAAATAAATAAATAGAGCTACATAAGCACAAAAGTAGTTAAGGGGAAATTCAAATTGTAACTATTTAGTAGTGGTAAATCTGTGACTGAGAAATTATCTGGCATGGAGGGCAAGAAACCTCAACTGCAGAAAAATTTAAACGGGTTGGGAGCAAGAATGCCACAGACAGAATGACTCCGTGTTGTCTTGTGGCCATTCTGGAATACCAGTAAGCTCTCAGGGCCCAAATTCTGTCAGCAGTACTGGGCCAAACGATGGACACAAGGGTGGATACAGGTGGGCTATGCAATCAGGTGATTGGTGCTGGGGCAAGTGAACATAAGGCATCTGCTCATGAGGCCTTTTTGCAAACTCCTTCTAGAACCACTTATTGCAATAGGAGTCTTCTCAATGCGTTTTCCCTAATTATTTATTTTTTATATTTAAGCACAAATATATGTTCAGTTCACCTTGAAGGGTACAACAAAAATTTCCCAACAGTAGTTTAATCAGTAGAAGAACACTACTTACTGTTGTAAAAGAACATTTGATTTTCTTCTGAGTCTTGCAGTTAGACTTTGAAAATAAAATCTCTGTCCTGTTTGAAGGAATGACACAATTCCTTCATCATGGTAAAGTCCACGTTCCAATACAGATAGTATTATGTGATCTAGCACATGATTTCTTCTTTTAGTGCTGACAATCATTAAGTGCAGGAAAAGTGAGAGCGAATTATTTGATTAGAGGAAGCTTAAATCGATAATGATACTATCTTTCAAATACTTTTAAGCAGACATTAAAGGATACTAAAAAATAGATCACCATTGATACTCCAACTGGGTGACATACTGAGTGCTTACTATCCACTGCCATTTACCACCCATTTACGTGGTCATGTTATATGAGAGATTATAGCTCAAGAAACGTTCAGTATTTTACAGTGTTCTTTTCTGCAAAAGGATTTTGCATTAAATAGTACCTGATTTTCTGACTGAAACTGTCCATGAGTGTAACTGCAGTTTCAACATGGTTTTAGCAGTGCAGTTCCAGAGTCAGAGGAAGTCCTTCACCGCCTCTTTCTCCTACACATATCATTCTACCAGAAAGTGGTAGGTTAAGGAGATAAGGATCACAGGAACATCTCGAAATTCTCATGAGCCTGGCTATTCCAAGTTTAGGATTATTTTGTGTTATATTTATCCAATTTGAGTGACCGAGAAAATGAGACATATCCAGATTGAGATGCTGTTTTCCAAATATACTTCTACACTAATTAAAGCCATGAAAATAATATAAATGATTAAATATTTATAGACTCAGTAAATCATAATACCTCTGCTACTATCAAAAAACATACAAGTGTGAAAGATCACTCTCTCAGTAAAAAAAAAATTATCTGCTGATAGGGTCTTCAAGCATTCAACAAGACATAGATTCAAATAACTATAAAAGCAAACATGTAAATATGAATGTCAGATTCAACATTTCCTGGGTAAGCCATTGTTATCCATCATACTACAAGTTTACTGACACTAATTCACTGGCAGGTTTTTGAATCAAGCCTTTCAAGTCTATAATGATCAAGTATGCGTAACCATACACTGAAACTTGACATAATTTGATTCCACTCAACATATACTTTGGGCTCCTGCAATGGTATCTGTGAAACACGTCCACTGTGACATTACAAAAATGTATTAGAAACATCAAAACAGAAACTACCTCCTTCACAACAGAAACTACCTCCATCACACTTACACACTCTACTGAGGTAAGAGTTAGATCAGAAAATTCTCTGTTAGAATTTCTCAATCTGTCCTTACGTAGAATACCTACCAAAAAAAATCATAGAATCACAGAATTATTTAGGTTGGAAGGGACCGTAAAGATCATTGAGTACAACCATAACTTAACTCTGACACTAAACCATGTTGCTAAGAACTTCATCTAAATGTCTTTTGAACACTTCCAGGGATGGTGACTCCACCACTTAACTGAGTAGCCTGTTCCAATGCCTGATAACCCTTTCTGTGAATATTTTTTTCCTAATATCCAATCTGAACCTCTCCTGGCACAACTTGAGGCCATTTCCTCTCATCCTATCACTTGCTACTTGGGAGAAGAGACAAACAGCCTCCATGCTATAATCCCCTTTTAGGTAGTTGTAGACAGCAATAAGTCTCTCCTCAGCCTTCTTTTCTCCAGGCTAAACAGCCCTGGTTACCTCAGCCATTCCTCATAAGACTTGTGCTTCAGATCCCTTATCAGCTTTGTTGTCCTTCTCTGAACTCTCTCCAGGACTTCAATGTGTTTCTTGTTGTGAGGAGCACAAAACTGAACACAGTATTTGAGGTGCAGCCTCACCAGTGCTGAGTACAGTTGGACGATCACTTCCCTAGTCCTGCTGGTCACACTATTCTTGATACATGCCAGGATGCTATTGGCCTTTTTGGTCACCTGGGCATGCTGCTGTCTTATGTTCATACATTCCATCTCTTCCCAGGAAACAAAATGTCATCAAATTTCTAAGTAGTTGTTGCAGAGACAGAAAAAGAGAAGTAATTTTTGCCATGGTAGATTTTTCCCCACCCTAAAACCATGACACAACATGGTGCAAAAAAAAGCTTACTTCCTGCTGCAGTATCCTAAGTAGAATGGAGATCAAGTTCTGCATAACTGTGAATCCATTGCTTAGCCATTGCTCAAAACTTGAGGCAGTCTGATTGGACATCCAACACTTCTGGGCTACAGCAAGCTAGAAATAGAGGTAGGCATTTTTCAATGGCTTCAAAATTAACAGCCCTTCATTGCAGATAGCACAAAAATGTGCCTATTAGTACTTGCATATCAATCATCTTTTTCTCCTGCCTCTCTCTGTTCTTTGTTTTCCTGTCCAAGAAGAATGAATCAGGCCTCAGTAAAGCACAGCTATACAGCATAAGAATGATCTATGAGAAAATCACAGTTCACAGAAGTCAAAACAAGTTACATTTGAGTACAGAACAGATTTTTTTTGAGCCTCTGGGAAAGAAAGAGAAAAAAAGAGAAGTCATCCGCACCAAAGCACGTAAAAAATAGACAAGAACTAGATGATAAAAAGTGATATTCTATGAATGAAATCGATAAATTTCCTAACATATATAAAGTCATCTTCACGAGTATGCTATAGTTACCTTTAACCTGTCACCTGTGCCTAGGATATCTAAGAATTTTACACTTATTTATTGCTATATGCACTGTAAGTTTCACCCAGATGAAAGAAGTACATTGGTAGCTTCTTAGAGTAACAGTGGGGCTATCAAATTCAGAGGTTTAGTAGCTGATTCATCTATCATTTAATTCCATCTGCATTTAATTTTCCTTAATTACTTTCTGAAGTTAGAATGACATTTTTACAGCCTTGCACCATGAGAAAAAACATGTCATAGTCCTCTTCTTGTGCCAGCCTCATCACTGTCACACAGACCTTCTACGAATACATTACGAAATGAACACACAGACCACTGTGGCTCTGTTTCTCCTATTTTATGGGGAAAAAAACCCATATTCAGTGACATACATTTGTTTACATATATATTTTATGTAAGAGTAAACAAGCTAAAATCATGGGTAAGTATTTGCAAACAAGTTTTATGATGATCCCTTACTTCTCCAAGAGTTCTGTCCTTAGTCTTAATTACTGGAAGACATATCTACCCTGTGGAAAAACTGAGGCAGGCTTTGCTTGAGAGCAGAAATGTAATCACTGCAGGGTGCAGTGGAGCTCCAGAGTGTGTTGGCATGATGCAACTGCAAAACAGTTCTACAAATTCCACATTCAGGCTGATAAAACTGAGAGTTACTGCAATGCACCTTATCAATTAGAGGGTAGAGCTCAGTAATCCCCATTGTGCTCCATTGCATTCATGTACTCCTGAAAGTCCTAAGTTTTGAAGGGCTATTTCACCCTTGAAAATTAGAATCAATCATCTTGATGGTTTAGAAGAAAAATGTTACAATTGGCTCAGAAAAACAGAGCAGTAGTTTTTCACTGTGGTCGTATAAATTCCCTAACCACAGGAACTAGCTAAAATTCCAAATGTCTTTTTCTCCTCATATTTATTTTTTATCAAGTAGGACAAATGAGTAATTCTTGCTTGTTACACAGTTCTGTATCTGAGTACTCCAAACAAGGCAAAATCAAAAGATTGGTACACAGAAAGGAAATAAAGAGACCAGTTATATCCAAACTATGCAGCATATCACTGCTGAAAGAATTATTCAGCTCATTCTTTCTAAAGCTTTTATTCAATATTTATTCAGGCAAAGCTCCCATTGATTTCCCTGGGAGCTTTGGTTGAATAAGGACATGAAGGCACAGTGTTGTTTGTCATTTATTTAAAAAACAAAAAAACAAACAACAACAAAACCACAAAACCTTAGTTACTAAAGATTTCATTTTTTTTTCTGAAAAAAAGAATTGTAAGTAAATCTCACCACATTTACAGAACCATTGTAAATTAGACTGCTGCATAGTATATAGGCATCCTGTCATCAATCAGTGAGAACCAAAGTTTGCTGGCTTGGAGCATAGAAGGGCTTCCTATCTTGTGTAACAGTCAGTCTATAACCATCATTAGACGCTGGATAGTAAAAAGGCTTTAAAGTAACTGTAAAAGTACCAAGATACTTTTATTATTGTTTTATGAAAAGAAATTCTGTAATGTTTTGCCGATTTTGTTCATCATACAGTATCTTTTCATTCTATGCTTTCTTTAGAAGCAGAAAAAAATTACATGGTTTGATAAGACTGGGGTTAAAATGTTGCTTTAATCATAATTTGTTAAAGGGCCAGAAAGATCAGACTGTCTCAGGTGGACAGAATGGGCAATTCCAGCTTATTTAAGTTAAAGAGATTTTTCACTTTCCCAGAACACTGTGTGTGGTCAAATCACGTGTATATTTCATCCTAACACTCTCACAGGTAGACCATTTCCAGCTTCTTACTTTGTCCATACATTTTCTCTAGGACTATTAATAGCAGCAGCTTTAACCCTTGGGAAATCAAGGCAACTCACCCAAACACAGACAAGGGAGATTCTGGGAGCTTCAATACTAAACAACAATGCATTTGGCTTAGCCAGTAATTACTGTACAAGGCAGTCAGTCTGGCTCGCTACACTTTTTTTCTAAAATTAATTTAGAGTAGGAAATTTTGACAGAACTGGAAGACATGTCATGTAAGTTTTGATATCTACAAAGGCTACAGCTGACCTGGTTATCTAGACTTAGAGTCATAATCATTGATGAGACAAATGGCACTTACACTGTGAATCACCTTATACTGGATAACTGTGTATGCTATTTCTTCCTTCCATCTTTTTCATGACTTCTTGCTATAAGAACTACTTTTGTCTCATACAACTAAAAAGGGACTTAGACAGCTCAGCAATAAAAATACAAGTTTCAAATTTTTAATCTTAGACAGATAAATACCAATTTTTCTGTCTTTGAAGAAGTCATCAGAGTTCATCATGTATCTCAGAAGTAAGTCACATTTGCTAAT
Source organism: Columba livia (assembly GCF_036013475.1). Lineage (NCBI taxonomy): Eukaryota > Metazoa > Chordata > Aves > Columbiformes > Columbidae > Columba > Columba livia. The sequence continues at coordinate 50,609,577 of NC_088642.1, read as the reverse complement.
AAATGAAGCAGTGAAAATTCAGGAAAATCTCCCTTCTGCAGCTCCTATATATTTATTTCTAATTCAAAATGTCTTCCAGCTTCAAATTAGTATTTCCTTATTAATACTGCATAGCAGTAAATATCATATGATCACTACCATAATTCATAATCCTAAAGAAAAAAACATTTCCCTCTCTTCAGACTATCAGATAATTACAGGGTATTCATGTTGAGTGTACCCAGTCTAATGTAACAGAAGATACAATGCAATGCTGCAGGTGAATTAACTAAAGTGATTCAGGCTTTCTGAATGCAATTCAGTCTATCTACAGCATCACTTTGGTAGTGCATGTTATCCTCTGGAGGTCTTACTCCTGCTGTCTCATTCAAAACCTCTGCTCTAGACCTTGTCTACCAGTAACTTATTCTGTTTGCCCTCCTAATGAAGTTTTTGTTAGGTTATATGTTATCTGAGTAACAATATTTTTTTTTGTATCCTGTTTAAAAGCATATTTTATGAGACTTCAGTATTTTTTTTTTTTTAATTATATATTTTCACAATAAGTCTGAACAGATCAACCAGATACAGCTGAGGATTTTTGGTGTCAAATTTTAAGCATAATTGGGAAGAAAAGGAAATCTAAAATAATATTTTTAGGATCAGCTTAGCTTTTCAAAAACACTTTCTACTTAGATTGAAAAGTGGACAGATAAATGTGAAAAAGAGCAGGACCTTCAGTAACTAACTGAATAAAGTATTATATTAAGTAATATGAAAATTTCAAATATTCTAATACGCTGTTTCTAATGTAATTTTCCCTCAATACCACATACATAAATATGTTAATTGCTAAAAGATTGTTATAGAAACAAACAGGCACTCTAACAGCAAAGAACAAGCAGTAGCTTATTCTTTAGCACAACCAAATAATGAGATCTACTTAATAAAAAAGTAATTAGATTGCTACCCAGCTGGATAGGTTTCTTAACAATATTTTTTTCTCTATCCTTTGAGACTGGAAACCCTAGAGGTAGTTTTCTTCACTAGTCTATTAAGTGAGTATGGTATTTAAATAAAATTTCTGCAGTTACTAATTTTAATCTACTTAAAATGTCAGAAGTTTCCAGGATTTCAATCATTTCTCGAATTATTGCACTGAAAATACTCAGTAAGTAAAATATAAACAGTATCATTTTTGCCTCCTAGTCCACACTACATTTTGCTTACTAAAAAATAGTATAGCAATTTGTAATAAACACTGAAAACTCTCTTCTGAAAAACAAAATAGTTGGACATGAACCCTCCTTTGCATCTCACAGATTTAACTTAATGTTACTGTCATTAGCTTCAACTGATGGAAGAAGATTTACTGACTTTGACACACTTTAGTCTGTAATGCTATACTCGCACATACATAAACAACAAATACACAACAAATAAGTAAGCATTATTAAATAAATACGTATAAAACACTACCGAGTTAAAATTTCTTCCACCTGAAATTGGATAAAACCTAGCATTAATGTTGCATCTTTTTTTGCAAACAAGTAAAACAAAACATCATGACAACATACTCTGTCTCCTACACATTTTATGTTACTTTTATGTTTTTGTCATAATGATATTTATGCAATATACACTAGTATACCAAGACACACATATCTCTCTTTCCATTTTAATCTAGAAGTCATGCACAGGCCCTGACTGTCAAAGTTACAAGTTGTAAGTTAAAACATACATTTTGCATTCAATAATTACAATACCAATCTATCAAAACATTTAACCTTAGTCATATTTAACAGCGCAAAAAGAACAAGCAATTGTACAGAAACTTCTGAAGTCAATGTTATCACTATCGTTTTAGGTTTCCTTAGCTCTTCATAAAACAACTCAATACTGAAAATCTAAAGCAAATTTTAACTTTTCATTTCAGAAACCTCTTAAATAAAGTTAATGTGTACTTCTGGAGTCACTGATAGACATGACTAATTTTACGATTTGACATTTCCTTATAATCCTTAATGGATTTCCTAGTGTGTTCTAGGAAGATTCTCCTAACCTCTGTTATGACTTTGTTAGTTGAGAGCAACTAACAAATAATAAACATAGAAAAGTGTTGAGAAACAGTTCTAACTTTTCTACAAAACAGAGCTCTAATCCTGTGTGATACTGCCCACTAAACTATCAAACTTGCAAGTAGCACCAAAGTAAAGGATCATTTTGGGGGAAAATAAAATAAATATTTGAAAGATGTAATGCTCCTTGAGCATTCAAGCATTCTTTGTTTTACTTTTTTGGGGGTGAGGAGGCAGCAGGGGTGAGAAAGCATGGGGGGAGAAAATTGACCTATTTTTCTTTTTTTTTTTCCCCAGCTAAACTTGTTAGAAGCTATGAAATTGTGATTGTTGAAGTTCTTACAGAGATTGAATCAGCAGGCACAATACTGGCAAGTATATCATACGAGATGTATTAATATATGACAAATTATTTGTGTTTTTTACTGCAGCACAGAAGTGTTCAGAAAAAAATAATCAACTTGAATATTGTACCTCATATACAATGACAGAAGTGTACATGATTTTGTGAGAGATAGGTAATTGGATACTGCACCTTAGTTAAAGGATGTCTGTCCTGTGTATTAATATATAGGCACACTTACATGTATTTATTATGTTAGAAAGAAAACAGAATGGCCATGACCATAGAATTATCAAGATGTGAAGAAAGTAGTGATTACTCTGGAACACCTGACTCGTACTTAACTAGAACACAGTAGATCCTAACACATACTGCAAATGTAATTACAAGCACTGACAACATACCTTACGTATAAATTACTGCATTTTCTTTTTTATGGCTGATTCTATCCCAGTTCAAGAATGTCATTACTTGTCTGTCACTATCCGTCAATCATTACAAAATTTCCTCCATTCATCCTGCTGACTGAGCCCAGGCACAAATATGTTTCTTAGAATTTGAAAGCCTAAAGCAATAGGATGTAAATTGTTGATTATACTCTGTTTAATCAAGCCAAGCACTTTGTGAATTCTCAACGTTGAAAGTCTGAAATAAATTTTGATAGATTTTGGTTTATTGTATTTACAGTATTGGTTTAGATTTGATGTTCACACAAACTTTTGACTTTACTGTACTAAAAACACACAAAATATACTAGAGATATCTGTAATGTTAATATCTGTCATTGTTATCTGAGAACAGAGATAGATAATAATAAGCATAAGATAAATATTAATGAGGCCAAAATAAAATTAAGGAACAAGGAACTTTCTCCTTTCTTTTCCTCTACAGTTCACATCAACCACAAACTAGCAGTAAAAAACCCCACATTTTAATTTAATTTGTTTGTGATAAACAGCATTTTAATACATTTTTAGCATAATTCCATAAAGTTGTTGAATATTCTATGGAATTGTTTGATACCAATTATTAACATCAGAATGAAATTATTTTCTAAATTAAGATACAATGTTCTCTTGTAGAAAGTAATCTCTTCCATGGGGATATTACTTGTACGATATTTTGCACTTGATAACATAATCAAGTAGGTGATCCCGCAGTCCTCTATTTGAAAAATTCAGCATCATTAACGGCCATTCTTTCTCAGTTTTAGATTAGGCCTTCTACTGTAGCAAGAAATCTCATATTTAAAAGTGTTAACAACAGCAATATTATTATTATTATTAATAATAACCACCATTTATGTATTTATATAAATTATTATCATTGCAATGTAAAAATGAAAATCTGAATTGACAGCAGCATCTGTAAAACTGGAGAATTTTAACGAAGACAAGTATGTATAAAGACATCAGACTTTACACAGAAAGTCCCTAATTTGTTCTCTTTATTTCTATTCATTGTCAAAATTAAATTTAATAATTTTTAGTCACAGCTGAGTTGAGTACTGCACCTATTAGAGTATCAATTCCTAGCAAGTTCCCAAGGGCTGATATAGTAACTTGCTGATTTACAGCTGTAGAGGCAGGTCTCAATAAAACAAAAATGCTTCCCAGCTCCAGTGAAAAATACTTAGAGAAGTACTTGCTTTAATCCTTCATTTAAAACTCACACTTCACCTTATATAGTTACTTACTCAGGGCTGTGCACTTCAAACTTCTTTCAAGCGCTTTGGGAGTGCAGTTCTTTGGGAGGAAGAAAGGACAGAAGAGCACAAAACGGTGCTACTACAGAACTTTAAGAATATTTTTCTTTCCAACCGCAATTATTACTTGTCCTCATTGAAAGAATTATTTTTTTTCAGAGGAAACAACAGCAACACTAACAAATTTTCATATTCTAGATAATAGGGTCTGGCACCTTCTGATAACCAAAAACTTCAATATCATTTTACTCAAGAAAGGAATACTGTGATTCCTCTAATATAAAAATAATTCTAAACATATATATTTGATTCAAGAAATTTTCTTTATACAACTGATTCAGTAACTTTTACATGGACACTTCAAGGCGAAGTGTAAAGGTCTTTACTTTGTTTTTTTTTTTTAATGGCAACTGGTCCAAAGAAGGACAAAGCAAAATTTAGGTCTCCATGATCTGATATTAAAGAAAGAATCATAAAATGCTAAGAAAAATAGATTAATTTAGAGGAAGAATTTTAAAAATTCCTATTTTATTTGATGATTGGCAGCCTACTGGACAATCTAGCCATGATAATTCATGTAAGAAACCTGAACTTTACTGGATTTTGTAATAGTATTTGAATACATTGATGTCAATAGTAAAATCACCTATTGAAAAGGATTTCAATTCCTGTTCAGCTTCTCAAGAAAGGAGTAACGTAAGTTCAAGTGAGTAGATAATGGCTGCTGCCTGTATCTACTGTGATCAGTAATTATGAATAAACCTTTTCTACGGAGGTTATGAAACCTAAGACACTAACCAAATTCATACCTTGATACTTGAGATGGAAACTGTCACTTTCAAAACAAACTAACTAACCCCCAGAAATGTTCATTTCCAGAATAATATATATAGATAGGGATTTTTTTTTTCGGATTAGATATTGAAAAGGAAAAATATACAGTAGTCTGGTCAAGTTCTCTTCACATGTTAGCATTCAATCGTTCATAATTTAAATAATTTCATTGACTCTTCCCACAAAGAGTTTCCTTGCCTCTAGCATGGAAATACTTCTTTTCCATTCCAGATGATTGTTTTGACACAGGAGTTAGGACTTATTAATAAATAAAAACACTATACATTTATAAATAGTAGCATATATGTGAAAAATCTCTTCATTCAGATCAGTCGTGTGATGTTGTAATTGAGTTTGCCTTATTTTTGAGAAGTATTTGAGAAAAACAGTAGTAAATGTATTTAATACCTGATTTGTTTCATCCTTCATAATTCTGTATTGGGAAGAAACTGGAGCCTTTTCCTCAAACCTTACTTCCTAAATTGTAAGAGTGACCTCTAGTGCTTTAATGCTTTGCTGTGTGATGCAAGTCTTTTTTGCAATGGTTTTAATATGCCTCCCTGTAAGTGACTGATCTAGTTTTGTGCATAGTGCCAAACGCTATTAATGTGCGATTCAATTATCATGGTGTTGTGAAAATGGATGTATTCATAAACTCTACAATGCAGAATGATGAAAAGAATTAAAGCTGTGGCTGGATTGCAGCAGGGTGTTTAACAAGAGGAACTTAATATTCATGTTTAGGGCTACACTGTGCACTTGAGTATCAAATGAGAAATCATTACTGAATGACAGCACAAGATCATTTTCATGCTGCAATGTGAATGTCTGGCTCATGGGAGCATGTTTAGTTTACAAACCATCCATATGCAAAACCCTAGGCTACAGACCCATAGAGCACTTAAAACTTCTCTGCCATTGCTCAAACGTTTCCAGGGAGCTGTCCTCTGCCACCGGGATGTAAGGTTATTCCTGAACATTCCTCCTTGGTTTGGCATGCACTTTTTTCCCATAGAGACATTGCTCCTACCCTTCTCATTCCTGTGATGCAAGACCAGTGCCTTAACAGGAAGGGGAGAGAATATTGCTCAATTCAGGTTACGAAGGACTGGCATTTAGGCTACTGTTCCTCCACATGTATGCAAAATGAAATCCTTCAGCTTGCTGAATCTGAATCAAATGGAACAAGAATAGCTCAGGACTATTCCTGAATATCAACCCTCTGAAAATGAGTTTCCTGATAAGTTATTTCATTTTCATTTTAATTTAAAGATAATTAATCTAATTTAACACCAAAACCAGAGATTTTCAGGTATATATCAAATTTGCCTCCTAGAGGGCAGATTGTCTTTAAAACTGTAATCACTATCTCTATTTTGCAATACCACCCTACTGGCTAACTATGAATTACTCATTTTTTTTAAAAAACTTTCTACTGGAACTGATCACGCTCTCTTCTTTAGTCATGCATGAACAATACTCCCTAAGCAGTCAATGCAGAGAACGTAAAGTCTTGCTATCCACATTTTTCCTTGTTATATTTGTACTGCTCTTGAACTGCACAGTAATGTCCATCAGAGTTATCTGAGTGCCAGCTTAATTCAGGAGATACAGATAAAAGCTTCCAAAATTATAAATTGCTAAAACCCAAGATAAGACTGTACACATTAGATATCTGTCAGTAATTTCCACATAAATCATAGTTCTTTGGGAAATGCTGTTTTTACAAATAGAAAACAAAATTAAAATGGAGCTGAACATAACATCCCTTTGTAAAATGCTGTTTTCAGATACTCTTAGACAGTAAGCTTTATAAACAGTATTTTGTACATAGACTCACGACAAAAATCTATAGAATTATTTTAGAACATTTTCAGCCTAGCAACTTGCTGTCAGGATTTCAAAGAAGCAAACATTTTTCTCAAAAATAATATTTATTCCCAATGCAAATAAAATATCCCAGAAGTTTTCAAAACACTCTGGATTGAGTTTTAAATCATATGCAATACTTACATTTATTCCCTGCCACTGTTGTGTGCCAGTTGTGAACCGAGATGAGAAATAGCAGCTTCAAGAAGATTTCAGTGACAGAATCCATGTTCACATTCACTGAGACACCCGAAAGAAACAGTATCAGGAAACAGCTGCTCTGTACTTCAGTCCTGCTTCTCCCTCTTCTTCTCACCGCCTCTCCTCTGCCTCGCCTCGCAGTGCTTCCCAGTGGCCAGACACCTCAAGCAAATGCGCTCCGCATCTCCTCACGCAGACACGCACACCTCCAAACCTGCTTTTCCCTCTTAACAACAGCAATCCCTGAAGAGCAGCAGCGACAATCTCTCCTTCAATTTTAGGGAATCAGTCGGGGCTAACCTGCCAGGCTGCCGGCACCGCGCGGTGACTACTGAAGCCTCAGCCCGGCAGCGGGTTCTGGACACCCCTTGTGGTGACAGGTAGGAAATGTGGGGCTCTGGTGGGAGCCAGACAATAAAACAGAGCAGCCAGCACATGAGCACTGAGACGCAGCTGCTTGCTCAGTGCTCGCCTTGACCAGTTCTTTGTCTTTTTTTTTTTTTTTTTTGTGTGTGTGTGTTTTTTTTTTTTGTTTGTTTTTTGAGAGAGGGAGAGAAGCGGGGACCATTCACTGCTCATAGTGCCATTCCTCATGTTTTTCCAGTATGGTATTTTTTTTACACTTTCAGCTGCAAAACCATTACGAGTTCTGCATTTTTGAATGAGCATATTTTGCCTGTAGTAGAAAACCTAAGCTTACAAATAAAAAAAGCAGTCTACTTATGAAGTGAGCGTAGGACCAAATGTCAGCTGCCCCTCAGAAAAATGCACCAAGAATGTACCTGGTCAGGTTTATTGCTATTAATATTAACATTAGAGAATTAAATTCCCAACTCCTAAGAGTAAATACTTATGATATAAAAATACAATTGTGCCAAGCTTTCACAAAAAAACCCAAAACTTTAGAACCAAATACCAACATTGAGCACACTTTTGTTTCTCTAATTTTGCAAAGAGGAAGCTGTCTTTAATCTGTCCTAATGTTTGTACTTACATTACATTCCAAAAGAGCTTCTTTTGGGAAAGAGTTTCATAGGAGTTTTAGGACATTTTATTTAAACTATATGCTAGAAATGCTTTTGTTTTTTATGTTAATTATAAGTTACAGAAAGATAGAGAAAAAAAAAAAAACATGAGGAATAGCCTGGTTATTAGTGAACTGCTGACACTAATGAGGGCAACGGCTGCATAAAAGGACCACACCAGTGGCTCCATCACTCCTACTTCTGGAGGGTTTCCACTGTACAGACTGGCCTTATATTTTGACTGAAATTAGTATGACAGTGCACTGCAAAAGGAAATGTCTAGTTACTACAAGGTGCGTAAACAGTAGATTTAGCAACTACAAATTTAGCCCAGTGACCCAGACTTTGTCTTCCTATTTCATATGAACTGGTTAGAAGCTCAGATACAGCAAAAGATTTTTCTGTCCAAAGGGATTCTGGTGTGTGGGTCAGACACTATACAGCATACAGCTGAGTTTTCTTCTTGCATGTTGCAGACACTATGGAATTTAATGCAAATTGCCATGTCTGGGTGACTGGAACAACTGTGAGACAGAGATTAAATGTGAATTAAGACCCAGAATCTTCTAAACTTTACTTATTTAAAGCAACTTCCTCAGTCCTTGAAGGATGCTCTGATTCAACTAGAGAAGGAAGAGTAAACTGTATTTGGGTTTCATACTACCACAGCCAGGCTAATTTATGTCTTAGAAAAATGTACTCAAGGATCAGCCAACACATCAAAAATAAAAGTACTAAAAAATGACAAATATATTTAAAGGTGCTTAATGGAGCTTATGGTTACACTATTTTTAAAATAGCAAATCAGTATGATTAAAATGAAGAAAGCCTATATCTAAATGACTACACTTAGCAGAAAGATTCAGGGGAAGTTAAAATAATCTTCTTCTCCCCCTTATAACCTTTTATTTGTATGAAAAACATGGAGAAACTACATTAAAAATTATGTGGATCATAACCTGCCTTCCAGCTCTCCTAAATTTTCCCTTAAATTCCAAATTCCACCTCCAGAGTTTAGTACAACTGTAAAGTAACTTCTCCATAAGCTGGATTTCTTTGTCTTGTAGTTCCTTGAGTTAATATTGACCTTCCAGCTGAATTAATATGAACATAAAAATTATCCTTGCACTGCATCCCATCTCCGAAGCATATCCCATGAGACTGTTGTGGATTGTGCAGCTAGATGAAATTTCGTGTTTAAAAATAGGACAAATAACATAAAACCCTGGCAAGGAATTCTATGGAGTGATGTTCTTTAGGATTAGCTCTAAGCACCCCAGGGTTTTGAAATAGGAAGAATTATTATTCTCATAATGCAAATTCAGTAGAATGGCTAGTACCATCGTGGGTAAATATTTGTCTTATAAAATAGTTTACAGTCACCAAAAAGGAGCATATGACAGAGAAAGGTCATAGGATCTTCTGGGAGGGGATGAATTACAAGAAAATATACAGATGGATATAATGTACTCTTATAATGATGGAAAAGTCAGTCTTATTCTTATAACAAAATAATATACTGATATTTTTACATGTTTTTGAGTGGACAGACAGAATTACAGAAGTATATACAACAGTATGGTTCTAGAATGTCACAATAACCATCTTCTTTATCCAGGGATGAATCTATGGTATCTAGAAAGTGCATTAAAATGCATAGCTTGACTCATACCACTACACACCGCCCTTCTGCATCCATGAAATGTTTCTGCTCCCATAATTTTATTTCTCTATTCCAGCATCTCATTTTCCATTTCTCTTCTGTACAATGTCTAAGATTGTCATTAACTTCTGAGTTCCTCTTGGTGGAACTCAGACAAGTCTTCCTCATTTCTATTTTCCTGTGTAGCTTTTTTACAAGACTCTTTTCCTGCTGTCCTCTTTTTTCCTTCCTCGTTCTTTCAGTGTTTTGTTTTCTTTCTCTGGTTTTGTTTTTGAAATATCCCCTGCATACCAAAAATCTTAATAATTATATTTCTCTTTGAAACATAACATTTTGTCCATTTGATTTGATAGAGGATCTTTCCCAGTGGATCTGAATACAGATATTATTTAGAAAGACTTCAGGTTACCCAAAATAATGACTATGTGTTGTTATAGATTCATCTTCACTGTTGAAAAATCTTAAAAATCTGGTTGTGCAAAATTTGAATTATTTGATTTGGGTATTGCCATCCTTCATTTACAAATGAAGAACTTTGTAATGAAGTTATATTTCTTAGCAGACTCAAACTAAGAAAAATATATTCCTCTGTAAAATTTTTCTCACTGAGACTTTTTGTCTATAAAGAGGAAACACTTTTACATTCATGCTAACCATAGTCTTGGTACTACTGTGATCAGTTTATTAATTGGAAAACAATTTTAAAATACGATAAAGACATAGGACAGTTATAAACTGTAGGCCAGGGAATTAATTTTACTCTGTCTCTAACAGGACGTCAGCTTTACAAGAGAACAATTGTTTTGATTTTCAGTGTATCACAGTTATTCACTACACATTATTTAATGACACCAAATGTAAAAAATGAATATTTGCTTGCAAAGCACAATAATAAAAGTAAGCAAAGTCAACAACCTCCTCACTGGTTAGCTGAAAATATTTTTTTTAACCTTCCCTGTTAAATTCCTCATTCCCCATGATGTTTCCAGAAACCATCAACCAAACTGGAAATTATCTATTCACTTATTACCTTCTGCATCATACCTTTCCTTGATCCAGCTGCATCAGGCCATCAAGCTCCATTTTATATATACAACCAGCTGTGCCACTTTATCCTTATTGCAAAAGACTAGGAAGAAGGAGATACAAATTTTAAACATTTCTGTTCTTTCTATTCTATTTATTTCTCTTTTCTTGAACCACTCATCTGCCTCATGGCCCTGGTTAACCCTCCTTCTAGTGCCACCTGCTGCAGTTTTATTGGTATTACTTGTTTCTCTTTACAGCGCCTAGTCATACAATGCAGCTGGAGAATGTATTGTTTTAATGCAAACTGAACTCTTTCAAGATCATGTAAAATCTGCTTTCCAACACTGTTACTAACCCTGAAGAAAAATGCTGCTGTAATTGTCTGAAGAGACTGCAGAGAGCAGAAATGCAAAAGACAAACGTAAACCAATACTAAGTGAACAGAGACACATTATGCCAGGTAGTTCAATAATGATATTTGGAATATATTTTAGTCATTTGTAAGACAAAATAAAATTAATATCCACATAATACTATTACAGTTTTTTTGTTTGCTTGTGTTTTGTTTTGTTTTGTTTGTTTGTTGGGGGGGGGTGTTGGTGTGTTTTTGGTTGGTTGCTTGGTTGGTTTTTTAATCATTGATCTCTATAGTAGGGATGTTATAGAATAAAAGTGCTTGTCAGAAATGAAGGCATCATAGCTACCAGTCTTAACATTTATTTTTTTTTCCCCAGTAGGGGCAGAATAATACAGTTTGTCTTCTGATTGCAAAGCTGAAAGTTTCCATTCAGGCTGTATTTGTTTAAAAAAAAAAAAAAAAGTAAATAAATAGATAAATAAATAGCTAGCTGTGTCCAGCACATTTTATAAATTATTGCAGCTTAATGTGACTTCATTATGGATTTAAAACCTATTTATTCCTCAGGTGAGACTCAAAGCCCAGAGCAGAGCAAATATGACTCCAAGCACGTGCAGAAGAATTCACTCCCTTAACATCATTGTAAATGTGGATTTGAAGGATGGGACAAGACATATCGTTGCACACAGTTTAGCTACTGCTGCTGTCTGATCATTCAGATTTCTCACCTGAAAGGATGTAGTGAAAATCCTGAAGGTATCTTTTTTGAGATTTTGTGAAAATGCTTCGTTTTAGCCCTTGTGAATCTTCTCATTTCACAGTGAAGGGTTTTATTCCTTCCACAGTAAATACCCTGTGTATCATGGCTCCCAACACAGGAAATTGCAGTTTCAATACGGGACACTGGAAAATGAATTTATACATCTTTTAGTAAACACTCTTAATGTCTCACATGTGAAAAGGTTAGTTTGTAAAAGGGTAACAAAAAAAAATAATTTGTAGAAATGGTGGGATAATAAAAGGAGGTAAGAAAACAGTCTTGTAGGCTTGATACTAAGCTACTTTCAGTGGCTTTGCTCCTAAGTGGGACATCTTGAAGGACAGAATAATTAAAGACATGGAGATTGAAAGTGGACAATGGAGCCATAAAACATAACATGAATTTATAATACCAAAGGCAAATCATAGTACACTGACTTGATAGCTCTCTTTGATATCTGATTCCTTCTTAAAGGAAAGAAATATAGATTCTTGACATAGAATGCATATGACTATTATATTGTTATGATGTTTCTTTGATAATGTAAAAAAGGTGGATTATAGCAAAGGCTGTGTGCAATGAATAAGAGGAAGATGATAACAAAAGGGACAAAAAGGTATTATCATTAAAGTATAAGCCTTGTTGAATATATTCACTTAAGGGTACAATGTGAGTAGAAGGAACAGGCTTGTGGAGCTGGTGGTTTGGGAGACATCTAGGAAAATATGCAATAGTAAAATATTCAGAATGTGCCTTATCTAAGGCTGACAATGAAGGTAAACATGAATATGTTGTTTATGTAAAATTTGTTTAGACCTTTTGAAAAAAATTACAGCATTATTAGACTTCCATTATATGTCAGTGTTTCATATTCAAAATCTGACAATTCAGTGGAAAGTGGGCAATGATTCAGTTGCTACTACAACAAAACATGTAACTTACACAAGCCTAATTTCTTCAGTGTTTGGAGAAAAAGCCATGTAATATAGCTTCTCTATCTTAATTTGTGTGAAATTGTTCATTTGCCAACAGAATTTGCGACTGTACTAGGATACAAATCTGGTGCTTTCTTGAAGCAATGTGTAACAGAGAGATAATATGAAAGAAGAATGGCAGTAAACAGACTTGTGAAAGTTGAACAAGGTCAAAAATATGGGACTCAGATTTTTAAAAAATGTAAATGTCTCTAAACTGAATTGTCAGGTCTCACCTGCATTGTCAGCACTTAGAGTAAGCAGCAAATAACCAGTGTTTCATTGATCTGGACCCTGGTTTTGCAGGCCAGGGTCAGACTCTACATACTGTAGGTTAACTGTTGCTGACATTGTTCAATGTGTTAAGACATACACACAGTTCTCTAAAGGGAAATTATTTTGTTCTGGTTTTTGTTTGCTTGTTTGGTTGGTTTTGTTTGTTCGTTTTTCCTTTAGGTATTATTTGCAGGCATCAGAAAAGGGAAAATCACTTTGCCCTTTTTGTTCTTAGTTCCCTCTTTCCCTTGTTATGTCCCTACGGAAATCATATGCAAAGTATCCAGGCTGAATGTGTAGATTTACTTAAATGTGGTTTAGTAGTATAAACATCACAAGATAGTATAAGCAACTTTTAATATACCCCTGCCTATCTGTTAAATAAGATAATGATCTCTTCACAGAATAGAATTTCTTTGTAGGTGTTTTGCAGGGAGGTAGTCTGACTTTATGTCATTGTGAAACAGAGACACTGAGAGGAAGAGACATTTGGAATACAAGCAGTGACAGAAAGATCAGCAGCTTCTCCCCATCTGTATCAGGAAATAATCAAGCTCTTCCAAAGGCTGTTTGATTCTGAATGTAAGATGAACAATTGTCTTGTATGATTCTCTTTTATACAAAGCCGAAAAGAATAAATTTTTCTTTTCCTTTCTTTTATTATTACAAACATGACTGGACAAATTCACTCACTTATTTAAGCTGCTCTTTTGCTGAATACTGCATCAAGAACCCAGACCAGTTCTTGTCTGACAATGAGAGATCCATGGGAATTATGTATTTCTGTGTTTGATCTCTAGGGAAGTCTTATGAGATACCGCATCTCAAAGGCCTTGGATGACAAACAAGATGCTAATGAATCAGAGGTGTCTAGCAGCTTTCCCCAGCTGTTATTCTACCCTTTTTTTTGCTTACTGCAAGCAATACTTTTCCCCCAAGATTAGCAAAACAACAAAAAAAGACAGTAACTACTTGGCTAAATACACAGTACGACGTAGTATTGCCTTGTTTGCTTTAGTTTGTCTAGTGCTCAATACTTAGCCCCTGCACACTCATTTTTCTCCTCTTCCTGAAGGAAGTGCTTGTCTTTAAATACAAATAGCTCATGCTATTCTGCCACTACAGTTTGTTTAAAGCAGAATTAGTTTCTGAGTCCAAATATTGGTGTTCTTCCAAGCAAGAACTAATACAAAACCAAGGAGACAGTGGCAGAGCATCCACTTTGCTAAGGGGAGGGATGTCTCAAAGGAGGACTGCAGAGGATAGGCATCTGTATCTTCATGCTAGAAATCAAGATTCCCTTCAGATCCTCACGCTTGATGCAATTACAGAGAAGATTATGTTCTTTAGACCTTCCATTCTGTCATTTATCCCTTCTGAAACAGTAGATAACGCTCTGGGTTTTCCACAAATCAAGATTTAGTATTGATCTTTCTCAGTGATTTTCCCATAGAAGAGAATGATTCATCTGTAATATAATCTTGATTGCACTGTGCATGCCCCTGCTGATATCAGCAATACTACTAGTGCAGTTAAAAAATAAGAAGGGTTAGAAAACATGTAGATTTTATAGAGATGTAGAAGAACACAAAGGACAGACAGACTGACAGGTGTCGACATCAATTTTGTGATGCTGGAAAGCACTGCAAAGTAATCCTACAATCAGTCAAAACAATCAAGCAAAGTTTTGCTCTTACTTCAGAACCACGCAATGGAGAAGATTGGACATAAATTCCTGGGCTTTAAAATGAAGAAACAAACAAAACCAAGCACCAACTGCAGAAAAATAAGAGAGCAATTTTAGGTTTACTCTTAGCTTTACATCACCAGAAAGGGCCCACAGAGTATGTCTGTTGTTGTCTTCTTCAGAAACTCTCCAACTTTAATTAAAATAAACCAAAAAATGTTCTATAGTCTCTTTGATCCCATCATATTTTCATTGTGGGAGCCCACACAGGGATGGCAACACAGTGAAAGCCATCTATACTGGTGATAAGCCCATTGTTCACTTGGAAAATTCTCTCCTTTCTCCTATAATCCTTTTGCAAACTTTAAACACAGAGACAGTGTAACATAAGTCACTATTTGTCCAGTATCTGATAAACAGAGATTCAAAAGGATGGTATTTTTCACTTTCATAAAGTCCTTAATGAAAAAATGCTTACAGAAGACAACAAGATCCTAGTCAGTGTTGTACACTGATGGATCTGCTTGTTCATTTGTGTGTTGTACATGATCATACATTAATCTCATATATGTCACATTCAATATGTTTTATAGTTGTTCTCTTCTTCACTTTTTCATGTTTTAATAATGGGAAAGAAAGAATTCTAGTATTCAGCTGTCTTTGCTCTGTTTTGAAATGCAACTTCATCATGCACTTTCTGAATACAAATGATAATAAGCTTTTTATTTCTTGTATAACCTATATAGGAAAAGGGATAATTAAAACCTGAAACTTTATATTGAGACAGAGTAATGAGCTCTCACTGATTTGTAACTCCATATAAATAATGCTTACTCTCTGCTTTTAATGTGTACGTAGAAAAGAAGTAGTTGACAACCAATGAAACCTTTACGTAGACTGAATTTCCCCATTAAGTGATATTTCAAGAATGTATTAATTTCTACCTCACATGATTTAAAAATCAGAACTTCAAAATACTTGCAAACAACAAAAACAATACAAAATGCTCTCTCTTGTATCTGTCAAAAGGGCTACAATTCCAGTGTTCCAGTTTCAGTCAGACAGCCATCAATGCAAGTTTTGCTAAACCAGAAAACTAAACCTCTGAAAGAAGAGTAATACTAGAAACCATAACCTTTAAAATCTAGAATGCCATCTTCAGAACAAGTATCTGTAATTAAATTTCTGTTAGTACATATGACATTTAAATGATTATTAATCCTGGATATCAGGGAATTGATAGATTCTTGCCGTTTTGACTAACCAAAAATAACTAACTTCACTTGGATGTCAGCCAGACTCTGAAATTAGTTAACTTGAAAATTTCACTCATATTTAATAAGAGAGTAAGCATAAGCTGATAATTTTGGTGCTAGTCTAATATAGGATATTGAGTATACATTTCTTGCAGAGCTTTCCTGAATAAGACTGAGCCATTTAAGGAAAGATCAAAAGGAAGCTATCTAAGATTTATGATTAAGGTGTTGTATCTCAAACTACAAAGCTAAAGAATTCAGCCACCCACTAGTCCTGAAAGCGTCTTTACTCCCAAAACTGTCTCTGTCTTCCACTGCTGAGCAGCAAAGTGACATTCTTATACCTGACTGAGCTTCAAAATCAAAGCATAGGGCAGTCATAGCCAGTATGTAATGCGCATGTAAGGAACTTAATGATCTACTGAATATATTAGTTGCAAAAACATCCTTTGCAAAATGCAGCTGACGTGGCCTTCTATCTTCTTTTTTTTTTTTTAAGTAGCCTGAAGGTTGGAGCACTTGCCCAATGAGTAGAAAACACCAAGCAGACACAACAGAAATGAAAGCCACATCTCTATTTCTTAAATGATCAGTTTTCAGTGGTAGAGGATAATCTCTCCTGCTGCCTGAAGCTACTCTGTTGTCTAAGAAAAAGTAGTTTAAAATTCTCTGAACAGTAAGAAAGAAGAACAAGTCCATAAGCAAGCAGGATGTTGCAACTTAGGAGTCGGGAGAATGCATCTGAACTCCTCCTACAGCCTCCTGGACTGAATCTGCCTTCTGAATAGTGATTGCACTATGCAGAGTGCAGAAACAATTCCCAGGGCAAGGGTCCAAGTTGTTGACACTCAGTGTCAACATCATGTCACCTATATTTTATACACAGGGAAAACTATGGAATTGGGCTTTCTGCCTATCCTAGTTCCCTTCCTCATTTAAAAATACAGATTACTGGTATCTTCTCATGTCTCAGACTTGTATGAAATTAAAACATTTTTAATGGTGAAGTACACAGACAATTCAATAATTAAACGATTTAAATGCCAGAGATAAATTTAGTAATGTAGTTTTGAGCCAAAACACTTCTGATGCTTTTGTGATAAAATGTATTTGGTTTGTTTATATATTTAAGCATATTGTATTATAAAAACTTAGAGAAGCTGTTAATTAGATTGACTAAAATACATAAATAAGCTGTCTCCTCATATTTATGGGCAGAGTTCCTGTTGCAAAAATCCATCTCTCTTGAAGCAACCTCTTTGAAAGTTTATACTTTAAGAAGACCCAAGATATATTTTATGTTTTTTTGAAAGCTGTTCACTTTTCCTTCATTTACAGGATCTTTGTGTTGGTTTATTACAATAACGAATAAGAGACGTTGCTATTTACTCTTCATTACTTTCGTAGTTTTCTCCTGTGTTCCAGGATTATCTTCAAGGAAATTAAGCTCAGGAAATACTACAGTAGTATATACAGAAGAACTATCACAGGGAAAAGCAGCACAAGAACCAGAAAAAACACAGCAAGACTCCATGAAGTAGATTTGCAAGTCTTCAAAATACAATATTTTCTTTATTTATTTAAAAATAAGTTGGCACATTCACTTTATGATCTAATTATTTTTTTCCTTTTCTACTACAGTTTTTTAGGCTGAAATATTTATAAAATAGAAGTTTTGAGGACACTATACAAAAACCTGGGTAGTTTCACATGTATGTACACATGCAATAAATCTACTTCCAGAAGAAGTCCTGATCTAGAATTTAGATGGTGAAACTGGAAAGCTTTGCATGAGTTTCAAGGGTTTTTTCTGCATAACCCTCAGCTGGGTCATTTAACCTAAGCAGTGTGCAGTTAGAGCTGACAAATTACATTCATATTTTATGAATCAAACAATTTAATTTACTCAAGCACCTTTCAAATAGTACAGAAAAGTTTATGTATAAATTAATTTTTTCAGAAAGTTGAACTCTTGGTTTCTCACTATAAATTAAGTCCTGCTTTAGAATATTAGATTATGGTTGGACTCGATGATGCTGTGGGTCTCTTCCAACCAACACAATTCTATTCTATGAGTGTTTTAAACACGATAGCTTTGAACCACCTGGTGTAAAGAAATACGTGAAGCTCATGGACAAAAATTTATTTGTGTCAGCAGTACTCTACACAGGAGCTATCTATATACTAGTGCCAAAAGACAGCCCCATCACTGACATTTCAGTAGTTCATTCAGTGATTATGTTTTGGTACTAACACAGAATCATAGAATAATTTTGGCTGAAAGAGACCCTCAAGATCATCGAGTCCAACCATAAACAAACTCTGGTACTAAATCACATCCCTAAGAACCTAATTTATATATCTTTTAAACACCTCCAAGAATGGCGACTTAACCGCTTACCCGAGAAGCCTGTTCCAGTGCTTCACAACCCTTTTCGTGAACAACTTTTTCCTAATATCCAATCTAAAGCATCCCTGGCACAACTTGAGACCATTTCTTCCCATCACTTGCTACTGAAAAGAAGAGACCAATGGGCTCCATGTTACAATCTCCTTTCAGGTAGTTGTAGAGAGCGATAAGGTCTCCCCTCAGCCTCCTCTTCTCCAGCTAAACAACCCAAGTTCCCTCAGCCACTCCTCACAAGATTTGTGCTACAGATCCCTCACCAGCTTCATCGCCCTCCTCTAAACTCCTTCTAGTATACCAATGTCTTTCCTGTTGTGAGGGGCCCAAAACTGAACACGGTATTCAATATGGGGTCTCACCAGCACCAAGAACTGGGGGACGATCGCTTCCCTAAACATGCTAACCGCACTATTCCTTATACCAGCCAGGATGCTGTTGGCCTTTTTGGCTACCTGAGCAAACTGCTGGCTCATGCTCAGTTGGCTGTTGATCAGCACCCACACATCCTTTTCCACCAAATTGCTTTACAGCCACTCTTCCCTAAGCCTGTAATGTTGCAAGTGGTTGTTGTGACCCAAGTGCAGGACCAGGCACTTGACCGTGTTGAACCTAACACAATTGGGTTCAGCCCATCAATTCAGTCTGTCCAGATCCTTCTGTAGAGCCTTCCTACCCTCAGGCAGACCAACACTCCCACCCAATTTGGTGTCACTTGCAAACTTACTGAGGATGCACTCAATCCCCTTGTCCAGATCACTGATAAAGAGATTAAACAGAACTGGCCCCACTACTGAGCCTTGGGGAACACCGCTCGTGACTGGCCACCAACTGGATTTGATTCCATTCACCACAACTCTTTGGGCACAACCATCCAGACAGTTCTTTACCCAGCAAGTCTATCACCATCCATGGCATGAGATGCCAGTTTCTCTAGAAGAACGTTGTGGGAAAAAAAAATCAAAGGTTTTACTGAAGTCTGAGTACACAACACCCACAGCCTTTCCCAGCAAATAACATACTCAACAAACGTAAGCATTTTCCTGATGTTATAGGGAAACCATGAATATAAATTCATAAGGCAATTCTTGTAACATCAAATGTTGCCAGATGAAGATCCTTGTGCAATAGCCATCTGCTCTTGACAGTACACAGTCCATTCTATACCATTTTCATGTCCTCTATTCCAGCTTGGGCATGGAGTCTCCTGATTTCTGAATATGACCTGCAGTGACTGAGAAAACAGAATCTGTAAAGGTGATGTATCTGGTTTCATATAATTGCCTAATAATGAGAGAAAAGACTAGCTAGAGATCTAGATGATAGAGATCTAGACACTAGAGATCTGTGTTTAATTCTTCGCTTAGTCTGAGGAAATGCTTGTCACATATGTTCCATCGTCCAAAAGTGTTGCTTCTGAGTTTACAAAACAGAGTACTTAATGTGAAATTCAGGTTCTACAATAAGCATCAGATCCCTTCCTTGTGAAAGTCCTAAACAGTAGTTTGGTTTGTTCTATCTTATTCTCTTTTTTATACTGTGAATCTTCTATTGTTGCTGCAGTCATCCAGCTTCCAATAAAGTAGTGCAGAGTGCCTGTTCTTTGCCTTTGAGACAACATTACAGTCAAGACATCATGCTGTGCATGCATAAAAAACTGGAATTTGTCAGGTGAAGAATGACAGAGTACCACAGTTTTCCATCTACTAGGCCAACAGTCCCGTGAAAGATTGGTGACCATGACATCAGACTATAGAACCATGTTAGAAAAAATAATGGAGATAGGATTTTATTTTTTTTTTTAAGGTGTTAATTTCTTCTTTGGCATAAAAATTAAAAAAAAAAAAAAATAAAAAGCCTGTTAGGATATAGTTGAGTTCAATACAAAGACTGTCTTGAACATTCTGATTCATGCCCCTACAGCACATAAATACAGGTTTTAACATTAAGAAAGCAAACAAGCAAAGACCACTTTTATGTTTAGCTTTTATAGATAGCAGTTTGTAGAGGTTGCTCTGTGTCTGGTATGAAAAGGTTAAAAATCATTCTTGATGTTCTGGTGGCCCTTTGGAAAACAAGTACTTAAAATTATGCACAGAAGCCACTACTTTGTGGAGTTTCTTCATAGAAGTTATTTTCTTCATAGAAGCTTGCATGGGACTATGTTTTGGATTTGAGCTGAAAACAGTGCTGATAGCACAGGGATATTTTCATTATTGTTGAGCAGTGCTTACACAGAATCAAGAACTTTTCTGCTTCTCAATCTACCTCACCAGCAAGGAAGCTGGTGGTGCACAAGTAGCTGGCAGGGGACGCAGGTAAGACAGCTGACCCCAGCTGACCAAAAAGCTATTCCACGTCACATGACATCGTGCTCAGTGTATAAAACTGGAAGGAAGAAAAAGGAAGGGGAGGACATTCAGAGTGATGGAGTAACTGTTACACATGATGGAGCCTTGCTTTCCTGGAGGTGGTTGAACACCTGCCTGACAATGGGAAGTAATGAATTAATTTCTTGATTCGTTTTGGTACTATGCATGACTTTTTCTTAACCTGTTAAATTGTCTTTATCCAAAGCCGTGAGTTTTCCTGCTTTTCCTCTTCCGATTCACTCCCACAGGGAGGAGTACACAAGCAGTTGTGTGGTGCTTAGTTACTGGCTTGGATTAAATTACAAAACCATTACGGAAACGAGAATTTTTAATTGGAGGAAGGAAATAAATTGCTTCCCTGAGTGCAAATAACTTGCTGCTATAACTGTATGTACCACATACATGGATTTTCTTTGTTTTTATCTTCAAGTGACTCTAGATGCTTACTATTAGCCAGAACCTAACCCTTGAGTGACAGCCTTTGCCTTCATTTCCCATACTACTTTGTGTCGCAGAATGATAATAAGCTGAATGGGTTCCCGGTGGGAAGACATTCAGAGTTAGAGGCAATATCTCTGTATTCCCTGTGTCTTCCACAAGTATTCTTCTACAATTGACATAGTAAGGGGCACTTTTTAAAGCCCCTTCATTTGTATTCTCACTTCGTCAAAACTGACACTTGTTTTCTTTACAGGAGGTGTTCTTTTACAAACTGTTCCTTAGTGTTAATAAGAAGAGCAACAGAAGAGAAGGGAGTATAAAATACATTAACCTGGCATTTTGATTGATGATCTAAAGCAATCAAAACCTGTGGGGGGCAGAGCCATAGCTTGCTCAGTTTTCTTTTCCGATTTATGCAGTCTATTATAGGTTACTATCCTGTGACTCTGAGTCTGGCAAACAGAAGTTCAGCAACAAAATATACAAGTCAAACAAATAAAACCACAAACAAACAAAAAAACACCAAAGACCACACATAAACAGAAGGCAAAGATAAAAACAAACCCAAAAGAAACACATGTAAGGTAGCAATGTTAGCCTTGCTCTGGTCACAAAGAATAAGCTATGACTTATGAGGAGAGACATTTCTTAAGTCAGTCCACTGGTCAAAAAAGCAGATATTTCAGACTAGAGTATCCTTCTTCCTTTGCCCCTTGTTCACATTTTCCACCTTTTGCCTTTCTTGTTGTTTAACTTCTGGCTTTACCACCAGCTTGTTCTCTGTCTCTTCCACCCCCACATCCTCTATCTTGTCCCTATTGAATTTGGTCATGAATTTATCCTTCTAAGAGAAAGACTCTGCTCTGGTTGAGAATTATATGAGACAGAATATAAACAGAATATAAAGCTAACCAACAATGAAATATAGAAGTAAGCAGCCAGGGGTGTAGCAGATACATACAGTGTTAAAGGCAAACTAATCCAGACATCTGAAGTAACTTTAACATAAGGAAAACCCTGCATTAGGTAAATCTTAAAGAGATGTCTAGGACCTGAATATTTATCACCATGAAACTAATGAAGGTCTTTTAAAGGGTAATTGTAGACCCTTTTGAATACTTAAAGCCCTGTTAAGAATCTGAGAAGCATTTAAAGGACTTATATGGATATAAAAAATAAACAAACAAACAAACAAATCACACCACACTATAGAGATGATGGTTCATTAAAGCCACAGTCTAATAAAACATCACTTTTCCACAGAATAGGTATCAAAATTATTTACAGATTTTAAAGTTTATTGACAAAGTTTGGCCATGAATGAAATACCACCTAAACCAATTACCCCAAAAGTACATTCTGTGGAACTAGAATACAAAAGTAGGTCTTGTGCCTATTCATCTTAGAAAATTATTAAATGTTCTTCATTGTCCTGTGTACAATGATTCTATGTTATTGGTAGAGTGAATAAGGATGCTTTTGGTCCTTATTCTGTACTGACGTGTGTGTCTAAGTAAGGTCTTAGAGTACTAGGATTCTCCAATTCCTCTGCTCAGAATATATGCACAAATCAAGCAAGCATGGCCTTCCATTTCAAAATACACAAGAAAATGATCTTATTATACCTGCTTCTGTACTGTCTGCACACTTGTGTAAAACTAGTCATAGTCCAAAAGCTATATTCAGTCATAATCACTCAAAATACTATTTGTGCAGTATCTGTGAATCTATTTATTGTGTTCTTGCTCAAAATCCAAAAGAGAAAGTATTATAGATTTTATTTTCAAAGTTTAGTTTCACAACTGAAATGTGTGGTCAAATTATTTTTTTAGTAGAAACTCAGCTTTGTAAAAGGGGAGAGAGAATTTCAGACAAATAAATCTGATCTCTGATCACATGGTGATCTCATTCACATTTTTGAACCTAAAAGAATCTACAAATTGACTCTACTGTATTATTTAATGAAGCTATGCTCTCTGTAATCAGTAATAATTAGGCTTTGATGATAGGTGTTGGAGCAGATATTGATATTATATATAAACTGTAGTGGCACATTTTGGTTTTTTTTTTTCCAAATAGAGAAAATATTTACAAGGACCTCATTTTTGTCTTGATTTACAAAGCAGCAGTTACCTCTAGCATGAATGTAACAGAAAATTGTCAAATTAAGTAGCTTGTCAATTAGTAAAACAAAATGTCATTTCAAAAAAAAGAAAAAAGTATTTCTCGTGTTACTTTAAAATCCACATATGCATCTGTTCTCTCTCTTCAGAATGTTCTAAGACTTAAATTTTAAACCATAATAACATAAAAGTGTGTTTAATCAGTTTTTGAAGGCAAGGGGTTTTCTACTTCGTTTCATTTCTATTGTTTATTTCATGGGACAAGCTAAATAACATTCCAAAAATTCAAGTAGCATGGCAGAACTTGTTATTGAGATAAGCATCTGAATATATAGATAATAACTTGCATGGACACAAATTTGCAGCTAACCCCAACACATACTTTGCAGTATGCAACTGAACGTGCAAAGTCAATTAAAGATTTTGTCCATTTGATAATAACTGTGTGTACACTGTGCACAAAAACTAAGGTTTCCTTATGTGTATTTTTTTCTTTTAGCTATCCTCACAACAGAGCTAGAGCTTCTGTAATTATCATAATAAAGACCAAAGCAGAAACAACCCCTGGAGGGTGTGAAGACCCAATGAATCTTGATTGCATTATTAGCCTGGAGAGTCACAGGCTATGCAGAGCACATTTGTGCCAGAAACCTTAGTGCAGTACAGCCTCATAACAACAGAAGTACAAAAGATGTCTTTACATTCCTCACTCCTCAGCTACAACTAGAGATTTCTTCCATTGTGCTCAATACACTCCAGATCTGTCCTAAAGGTGAAGTGCAAACCAAGTCTGAAACACCAACTGTTACATTTATTTTGAAGATACGCATGCCCAAAAACGCTTTATAGACACACACACAAATCAATACTTGGCATATTCACAGCATTTCTGGAAGGTGTACAGGAATACAAACAAAATGGTAGGGACAGCAGTACATAAGTAAATCCATGGAAATGGCTGATACATGTGCAATGCAAGTTAAAACTGAGCATGAGATAAGCAGCAGCATACACACTGTTGTCTTGCACTAGTCACTGTTAAGCACACAGCAGAACTGAAACTAACCTAACCAAGTAAAAAGCTGGTGACAAATTAATAATCTTTAAAATGTATATATGTGGATATATGGTGTGAGGATTTTAGGTAGAATTTTGATTATTTTCAGAAGATTGGTTTTCCAGATCTGATCTTGACTGAGTAGATCTTGACTGAGGAGGCTTTTCCCGCCCCCCCCGCTTTTTCCCCAGGATATTGGTGTTTGCAATATGAACTAGCATCTCAGAAAATCTGTGTAGAATAATAAGACCATTCATTTCTCTAAAAGCACTTAATTACATCTTCTAGTTATGTTCTATATAGTCCATGAAAATGGAGCCATGTCCAGGACTGAACAGCTTATTTAAAAACAAACAAAAAAAACATATTTTCCAAGCTTTAGTTTGTTTTGCACCATGATAAATCTTTGTTTACCTTTACAAAGATTTATACCACAAAATTTAAGTGAAAAGGTTTTAAGAAACAGCAAGTACTGAAGATTCTGAGAATAGCTGTCTAGAAAGAAAGTCACATCATTAAATATTTGAGCATTGCATTACAACACAGAGATTTTTTCAGAAGTAGTGTCACATGCAAAAGTTTAGCGTGGGTGTTTACTCTCCTAACTCCCTGTCAAGGTTAAGGTAGCTGATGTGTATTTCACCTTAATGATGGTGTGTAGCTCCTATTAACTTTAATTGCCTAATGGATTTGTCAAGAAGAACAAGGGTCTGGAATCAAGTTGCAAAGTTTCCATGAATTTTCCTAGTCAACTCAAGGTGAAATACAATAATAATATATTTACCTTGCCTAGAGAAAAATGAAATCATGTTAGATGCTACAAGAAAAGGGGAAAAATACAATTTTAAACTACTTCTTGTTTTACCTGACCATACTTTAATTTAAAATCAGTTCACAGTCTGCTGAAATAAGCAGTGTTCATTTAAATGAGAATAATGAGACAAATGGAGCTTCAAGGTACAGGTGTGCTAAACTGTCTATTGGTAATTTCATGCAAAGATGTATCAAGGTGGAAGTCTAAGACTCCTGCACATCCTTTATTGAGTTAGTTAAAACTTGTTCACAGAAGATCATAACAAGGTAAATTGCCGGAGCTGTGTGAAACAACTTGTATTTTTGTTACTACATTATGTGAATGTAAATTCGTACCCTGGTTGTTTTGGAAGAGTGTAAATGTGTCCTCCATCAGCTTTTTTCAGACCTCTGCTCCTTGTCTGCAGTTACGAAGTTCCAGAGAAAAGAGATAAAAAATGTGAAGACATGCAGATATTTACAGTCATCCATTTGCCAACTTTGAGCATAACTTGTAACAATGTAAATTCCTAAGAATTATTATTATAGAAAATACCTTACACCTTTTGGTATTTTCCCACTGAAATATCAGAAGCACTTTGAAATTTAGCAAGTTATCTACACCTGGAAACACAACACATATTGCAAACTGCATGACATTAAGCTTTCAGATTGGTTAGAGTTGCCCCAAGTCCACTTCCAAACCTGCACCATTGCCCACATTTTTCACCTGTCTCATCTTCAAAACTGATCAACCCTGTGACTATATCACAACCCATCTGTGTATTTTGCCAGCACACTTCAACTCAGCTTTGCATGTGGCTCTTGGAAGACATCTCACCTCTATGGTTCCCAAGAACATATGCATCCTGCAGTAACTCTACACATCTCTCTGACTTTAGTTAGAGTATACTACTGTTGATGTTTATACGAATTTCCAGTACAAACTATCCCATAGTTTAGTGTCTTTACATCAATACTAAACAGACATATGCATCTCACATGAATGGAATACAGATGTAGATAGAAGAATAATTTTAATATTAATGTTAACAGGCATTAAGTTATTGAGTTTGCTATAAATAATTACTTTGTAGGGATATAAAAACATGGTTAATGTGTTTGAATGAGGTAAAATTTTGGTTTAAAGTGATTTTCACTCTACTAGAGTGCTAAATACAAAATATTTGCATTTTAATAATTTTTTCTATTACAAGAGAAAGTGTTACTAAAATATACAATTCATGAAACAAAAGAAATTGTCTAAATCTTTAAAAATGGATTTAAAAAAAAAAAAACACCAAAACACCACAACAACAAATAAAGAACAAAACAAAAGTCAAATTGGTAGTTAAAAAAGAATGGCATGTACTGATTATGTTAAACTACAGTATGTGTATGTAGCTTACTTAAGCTACCCTTCCAGTCTTCACATTCCAATCATGGCTTATGTGACAATCTTGAACTTTGGTGACCTTTGGTGAACTTTGCCCAATCAAATGTTCATGTCAATCTATAGTATTCAGTGCTCCACCATTCGTTTCTTCATCTCTTCAGACCCAACTTTTGTTTAAAAGGTCAAGTTTGGTTATTTGTAGTAAGCTCTTCAAAGGGAAAAATCTAAAAAGCAAAGACACATATCTTGAAGATTTTTTTTTTTTCAAAATGAAATCTCTTTCAATTTGTCATGTCCAGATAGATTTCTAGCTATAACCTCAAATTTAACAAAGCTGAAATGGAGTTCTTAAACTTTTTTTTTTCTTTTAAGTTCCCCTTCGATGAACTATCCCAGTATTTGTCCGTCACTTTTTGCTAATATCTGAATACAGTGCTGAACACAGATTTTCCTCTAGAACCTCAACCCCACATTGGTCGAATACCTTTCTGCAGAAGAATATCACATGAAGTACAGCTCCTATTATGTGCATAAATATAAGTGTTGTGTTGTTTCATTTCTCACAACTGTATTTCTGAGCCACATTTTCCTGACCTTGGTAAGTCTGCCTTTTCCTTCCTCACAAAATTCATCTTAACAGCCATCTTCTATCCCTGTTGATTTAATCATGCCACTGTTCTCATGGAGTTGTCCCTTCCCACCCCAATACTCGATGTCACATTCCTACAATGAAAAGGTAGCGCTTTTCCCACTTCCATTAAACAACAGTCTCTTTGCTGAAAATATTAATAATGTACAGCATATTTCTTGGCAAAATTAAGTAGTGTCTGAAAATGCACCACTTAAAGCACAGATGAATCTAACAACTCAATTAATATAAGTTAAGAGCAACAAGGACTTTTAGTCCATGTTAGTATAATTTATCCCAGCAACCCAGTTAAAAAAATTACAGAATTTATTACCAACTTGCTGATGATTGACCCAGAGTAGAACATTTTTAGTGTTTTAAAGTATACTCATTGATTTAAAAGAAAAAAAAAAAAAAAAAAAGAGTGGTTTTTGGTGTTTTTTTTTCCCCCCTCGGTGTAGTAAGTTGTATTTATCAGGCACAAAAATTTTCCAAGTGTATAGTGTCAAAAGCTACCTACATAACTGAGTATTAATATATTGTATATTTTATTTGACTTTACAAATATAGTGCTGTCACCTGCTCAAACCACATTCACAACACACAGAAAATGTGAACACCTAAATCCTATAGCTTCAACACTGCAAACTTTCTAGATGATAACTTCATAAACAATATGTAATCTGTTAGACTGTGACATGTAAGACATAGACCCTCTTAACTCTGTCTCTTTCTTCCCCACGACACTCAGAACAACACACAAATTTTTTAAATTACAAGCAGGTTAGCAGGCAATTGATTCTGGAGTTAATTAGTCTTCACAGATAACAACCTGGCAGATTTTGTTTTAAAAGTGGTATGATTTTAACTTAACTGCTTTTCCCATACAGCCAGGTCCCAATATACGATCCCTTAAATACCACTTGAAAATGGAAAGGGACAGAGTGAATCTTCAAATATGTGGATCCATTTGACAACTGGCGGTCCACGTGAAAGTTGAGACAGACTTGAGGCTTCAGAAATGGTTTCAAAATTTAGCTGGGTACAGAAGTGTTTGGTCTGTCAAACTGCATGCAAACTTCGTACAGCTGATTATGGACCTGAAAGGTCCTTAGGGCACCTGACCTTTTCCATTCTTAGATACTTGCCAGCTTATTAGTCAAGTAATTTTTTTTTTCCCCTCCAATATCTGTCTCTTTTCCAGATGTAGTCCTGATTTCTGTAATTATCAGCTGCATAGGTGACATGTGAATATGTCCACATTACATTACACAGATGAAATAGAACTTCGCAAATTTTCCTACAGGAAACATTCTCACATCTTTTCAACATTTTCTAACTAAGAAAATCTCTTAAACTATAATTATAAAAACCAAATAATTTATTTCACTGAGGTTACAACATTAAAAACAAACAAACAAAAACCCACAATACCCCGCAGAAAATTCATTAATTTCCAAGGAGCATTCTATTGGAATTAATAAGGTGTGGGGTTTTTTTGTTTTGTTTGGATTTTTTTTTTAATAATTAAACATTTAACAATTATTTAATAAGCAAATTTAATTACAAGGCTCTTGATTAATTTAGATTCTCTTCACAGTCTGCTGGAATAAGTAGCATTTAATTAAAAAGGAACAATTAGACAAATGATGTCTGAAAAGAAGTGCCAAACTACCAGACGGTAATATGAGTACTTTTCTCCGAATGTGAGTGTATGTGTACTATCACCTGCAAGGTATTTTTGCTTCCAGATAAATTCTGTGTACCAAATAAGTTAGCCATTTACAATACGCTGAAATACGCTGCACATTGTCTAGAGAATCCTTTTCCTCATGGAAACAGCAGATTCTACCACATCTAAAATATCAAACTAATATTTAACTGGGCATGATCTAGTCTAAAGGTCAAATCTTCATCCATGCCATCTACAGACTTTAGTAGGACCAAGATATTTAACTTTAAATCACAGAATAATTTTCCTTCTAAATTACAAGATTTATTAGATTTTTCATATAGATTTAATTTCATAGATGGGGGGGTGTTTCTGAAGTAAGTCAGGATAAATTTACCTCAAGAGTTTACTGTATAGGGGAATCAGAGTACAAGTTTCCAGAATGCTCCTCCTCAACCATAAATGCAAGACAACTTACCTTATTTTAAAGGCATGAAGAAAACAGCTATGGAATTCAGACAGTTATGAGAAGGGAGCATAAGATTAATCCAAACAGCAGCAATCCTTATAAGCTTCCTTTTGTTCTACAACAATACCTAAACTTTCCATCTTAGGAAGGGCTCATATATAGGACTATCAGGTGCACCTGCTACAAACAACACTATGCAGTAATCTTGTCCCAGGGATCCCCAATGCTGAAAGCTGAATTGGAAATTGAAGGCAGCTGCTTGGGTCAACCTATCATGCTGCTTTAGTGGCTGCCAGCACATGGGCTGCAGGGAAAGTCTCAGGGTAACAAGAGGCAAAGTTAAGGAGGGCACACACCTATTCCTTTCTTGTGCTTTCTAACAGCAGCAGGTGAGCCTTTAGTAAAATGTAATTTAAAACGTGTATTTAGACACTGATTCTCCTATTCCCAAAACCCTGAGACACTGAATCTAGCATCCCTTCTGCTCTGTGCCATAATACCTGCTGCAACTATTAAATGCTTGTGCTCTATTGCAGTCTCACAAGAAGCCCTGAGCCAAAGATGTCACTTCAGATTAAACCACATTAGTTGCTCACTATTACACACATGGAGGCACAGTACATGCAAAAACTTTCTACATCACAATTTATGGATTTATTTTCAAGGAAAAAAAAAAAAAAAAAGACCAACAGAAATCTAACTTCTGCGGGAAAATGTGACAACATCCTCAGTCATTACTATTCCAGACCTATTCAAGCATTGTCAGATATAGCTTCAGTTCATCACTGTTAACAAACTTATAAGATAAAGGGAAATAGTGTTAGTGTTACCAGGCAAAATTGATCCACAGCATAAATCTACTAGATACATTAGTGCAAGGAATCAAAAGGCTAGACTGATCTTCAGGTAAGTGTTGTCAATCGAAGAGGAAATAGAAAGCAAAGGGAATGTTGCAAGTCAAGGAACATTTAATTGTGATTTGTTACCAGAAGAAATTTTTTCTGCCTACATGACACTATCCATTGGGTTTTCAGAATATTCTAAGCCAACTGAGAAGGCAGACTCAGACAAATTGTACAAGTGCGTTGACTTCTCATGTTTACTCTACCAAAATAAAGGGACAGAAAGTGTGTAAAATAACTGAATAGCAATCTGTCAAAGATTATTAAAAGTAAGCAGATTAAAACGGGGTAGGACATCATTCTTCCACCCCACAACAGGTTGAAAGTTCAGTATAGAAAATTTTTAAAGGAATTCAAGAAAAAAGAATGCTTGAATAAACAAGCATGTCTGGAATGTGGAAGAACCAAGCTGAAATCCTTACTCCAGTATACATGCTTGATGCAGGAGTGATTTAAGCATATGTTTCTGCTGAAAATTTCTGATAAACTGTAGGCGCATTACAGATTAGAGGAAGATATCAAGACCCCTTTGATAGAAAGTAACGGTTCTTTTTGAGATCTGTCATGTAAAGTATGCTTTCTTCTAGTTTCTTAGAGGGTTGTCACAAAAGTCTTGAACTTTAAGTCCTTGGAGCAGACAAAAATACCGTTACAGTTTCTGTGTAAAAGCAAGGGCCAGGAAGGAAGTTTCTTGCATCTGGGAGTCAAAAGTTTCCATATCTCTAAGTGATTCAGAAACCCTAATAAACTTGTGTTAAACACTAATAAACAGATATTTATTTCTAAGAGATTTAAAGACAGTAGATTAAAGGAATGGCTGTAAAATCATAGTGATATTTGAAAATGTATATCAAAAATTGAGAAAAAAAGTATATTTATGTCATAGCAATTAGAGGAACCACCTAAATGCAGTAGCGTAGATGAGAAATAAATATGTCTGGCTAACTTGTTGTTTTAGAAGCTCCACATGAAGCAATGTTGAAAAAGTTTTGGGTGCAGCTAGTACAGGGTGAAGGGTGAACTTGTACTGTGCCTTTCAATGATTTTATCATGGCTTAGTATAACAATATTTACATTTTAGATTAATAGAGAAGTTACCAGTAATTTCAGTCTTGATAATAATAATAGTAATGATGGAATTATGAAGCCCTAATATTCCAGTTCTTATTCTATTTTTTGCCATGGATTAATTGATTAAATCTTTATCTTTCTTTGATGAATTAAGATAGAAATTATGCTGTTGGTGAAGCTATGAAAAACCTTATTCTTGTTAAACTAAAGCTCTGTATTCTTTATATCAGTAATAATTGTCCCACATTCCCAACATTAATTTTTGTTTATTCTTATACATGTTTCATGATAATTTAGGTCTTGACTAAGAGTGAATCTAGAGATACAGGAATGTGATGGAAAAGGACTACAGTTTCCCACCCCATAATGAACAATCAGCAGGCTGGATTATAAGGATGTGACACCTAGTGGGAAGAGAACCCTGGATTGTCTTCTGTGACTTGTCTACTATACCTAAAACCTAAACTGTTCCAATCTACATGAAGAAACCCATATCAATGTGAACTCATTTTACCACTACCAAAACAGCAAATGAGAAGAGGGAAATGATCTGGCTCTAAACTACAAATATATGCAGAGCTCAAGATAACACAGCAGAAGCCTGGACACTGAGAAGCTTCATGTAAATGTTCCTCCTCGCATAATCCGTGATAGGCACTATGTGATCTGGCAAATCTCAGAATTTTACTCCAAATCATGTGGCACTGCAAAGGTTCCTGTTAGAATCCCAGCTGTTGGAAAAGTTTTACTATCAAAGTGTACATTAAATTCAATTTTCACTCAGGCAGAAACTTAAATATATAACTTTAATTACTCCAATAGAACTCAGGCGGGAGAGGAGGGAAACACAGCTAATCTGATTTGAAACACAACACGTAACTATTATGGAGTGATTGAGTTTTCTGTTCTTGGAGAAATAAGAAGGGCGGTCAGCAAAACTGTTACTCTGGACTTTCGAAGGGCAGACTTTGATCTGTTTAGGAGGCTGGTTAGCAGAGTCCCATGTGAAGCAGTCATGAAGGACAAAGGAGGCTAGGAAGGCTGGTCACTCTTCAAGAAGGAAATCTGCAGAAACAGGCTGTCACTGTGTGCCGAAAGACAAGCCAGTGGGAAAAAAGACCAGCCTGGCAGAATAGAGAGCTTTGTCTGGAACTCAGGAATAAAAGGAGAATTTATAACCTGTGGAAGACAGGGCAGATGACTCAGGACGACTACAGAGATGCTGTGAAGTTATGCATGAAGAAAATTAGAAGGTCCAAAGCTCAACCAGAGCTGAGCCTGCCTACTGCTCTAAGAGGGAACAAAAAATGCCTCTATAAATATATCAGCGACAAAATGAGGGCTAAGGAGAACCTCTGCCCTCTGGTGGATGTGAAAGGAAACATAGTGATGGAAGATGAGAGAAAGGCTGAGTTACTCTACCTTTTTTGCCTCAGTCTCTAATAGTGAGACAAGTTGTGCTTCAGGGGCAAAGTGCCCTGAGGTAGAAGACAGAGATGAGGAGCAAAACCAGGCCCAAATAATCCTAGGGTAAATGTTTAGTGACCTACTACACCACTTAGACACAGTAGTTTATGGGCAGATGGGATCCACACGAAGAGTATTGAGTAAGCTGGCAGAGGTACTCACCAAGCCACTTTCAATTATTTTTCCGTAATTCTGGTCAACGGGGGAGGTCCCAGTTGACTGGAATTTTGCAAATAGGCTGCCAACCCCACAGCATTCTCCTGGAGAAACTGGCATTATATAGATTGGAGAGGTGCATTCCTTAGTGGGTAAAGAACTGGCTGGATAGGTGGGCCCTAGGAGTTCTGGTGAATGGAGTCAAATCCAGTTGATCATGATTGTCATTCCCCAGTGCTCAGTATTGGGACCAATTCTGTTTAATATCTTTGTCAATGATCTGGGTGAGTGGTTTGAGTGCACACTCTGTAAGTTTGCAGATGACACCAAGTTGGATAGGAATGTTGATGTGCTTGAGGGTAGGAAAGGTCTATAGAGGGACCTGGACAGACTGGATTGGTGGGCTGAGCCCAATTGTTTGAGGTTCAACAAGTCAAAGTGCAAGGTCCTACACTTGGATCACAACAACAGCATGCAACACTACATGCCCAGGGAAGAGTGGCTGGAAAGCTGCCTGGCAGAAAAAGACCTGGAGTTGTTGATTGACAGCTGGCTGAACATGAGCTACCAGTGTGCTTAGGTGGCCAAAAAGGCCAACAGCATCCTGGCTTCTATCAGGAATAATCTGGCCAGCAGGACTGGGGAAGCGATCATCTCCCTGTACTCAGTGCTGGTGAGGCCCCACTTTGAACACTGTGTTCAATTTTGAGCCCCTCACAACAGGAAAGACATTAAGGTACTAGAGGGAGTCCAGAGGAGGGTGATGAAACTTGTGGGGGTCCTGGAGCACTAGTCTTATGAGGAATAGCTGAGGGAACTTGGGTTGTTCAGCCTGGAGAAAAGGAGGCTGAGGGGAGACCTTATCGCTCTCCACAACTGCCTGAAAGGAGATTGTAGCATGGAGGCTATTGGTCTCTTCTTCTCAATAGCAAATGATAGGATGAGAGGAAATGGCCTCAAGTTGTGCCAGGGAAGGTTCCAACTGGATGTTAGGAAAAAGTTCTTCACAGAAATGGTTGTGAAGCACTGGAACAGGCTGCACAGGTAAATGGTTAAGTCGCCATCCTTGGAGGTGTTTAAAAGATATATAAATGAGGTTCTTAGGGATGTGATTTAGTGTCAGAGTTATATTGTGGTTGGACTCAATGACCTTGAGGGTCTCTTTCAACAAAAATGATTCTACGACTCTATGATTCTACGAAGCACTGTGATTTTCGCACAAATCTTATGATTTATGTCATCTGCTATTTCTTAAGAATACTGAAATTAACAAAACTGAATTAAGATGTTTTCCTTACATCTCTGCTGTTTTGGTATAACTTTTATTACCAGAGAAATTAGTGAGACTGTAGTGGAGAAAGAGGCAATACAGAGCATTAAACAGTTATTCAACTGTGTTATTTAAATATCTTCCAGAAAAAGTTTAATAATTTGATGAAGATGTACAATTAAGTACGTCTAGCCATAAATAGTTTGCCTCTGTGTTTAACTGAAGATTAAGTAAAAATATTTATTTATTTATTTGGCACTGGGAAAACGAAATTTCTGTTGTCCCCAAACAACACATAAATTAAAGTTGAT
Organism: Columba livia; assembly: GCF_036013475.1. Taxonomy (NCBI): domain Eukaryota; kingdom Metazoa; phylum Chordata; class Aves; order Columbiformes; family Columbidae; genus Columba; species Columba livia. Next base: position 50,575,009 of record NC_088642.1, on the reverse strand, counting down.
AGCATTTTTATCTTTATTTTCTCTTGCTAGATTAACAAAATTTTAGTTCCTGATCTGTTTTGTGCAATAATCCTGTTATTAATGCAGTTATCCAATAAGTAAGTGACTTGTTTCTTTCCTTCTCTATAGGTTTTGTTCCTCTCGTTTCCCCTTCCCAAAAGACTACTCTAGCTGTCAGACTACCTGGTATTCTCAGGTAACTTTTATTGAACTGTTCTTGTAAAGAAAATTAATATAGACTACTTAAAAAGTAATATATACAGAAAATTATAATGGTTTCTTTACCTCATAGGAGGAATATCATGTGAGGGATTACCATTATTTGTTGTGATCATAATTTTCAGTTTGACAGCTACCCTGAAAAATCTGTTATTTGCCTAAACCTACTTTTACCTGCTACATGCTCTTCCTTAGGATGCCTAATAGACACAATCTGCTTTTAAGAAATGAAACACAAACTAGTCAGTTTGTCTCCCAGTGCTGCTCTTGTTTCTGCTCTGCTCATTTTTAAGACTTTCTTTCTTATGGATAAAAGATTGAATGGCTTTCTGGAAATGGAAAATCTTTACTGAGCTTTATGGATCCTAAATGACAGTAAAACATCTCATGGTGGGATGGCCACCAGGGTGCAGAACAATGAAAAAATCTAAGTTCTAACACCTTAATTAATAAACTATATGAGTACTATCAGTATTCCATGATAATTGACACTTAAATACAAATTGATACCAAACTAGGAGGAGTGGCTGATAAACCAGAAGACTGTGCTGTCATTCAGTGAGACCTGGACAGGCAAGAGAGTTGGGTGGAGTTGAAACTAATGAAGCACCACAAAGGCAAATGTAAGGGCCCTGCACCTAGGAAGGAATAACCTCAGGCACCAGCATAGACTCGGGGTTGACTTGGTGGGAATGAACTGTGGAGAATGAGCTGGGGGTCCTGGTGGACAACAACTTAACCATGAGCCAGCAATGTGCCTGTGTGGTCAAGATGACCAAAGGTATCCTGGGGTGCATTAGGAAGACTGTTGAGAGTAGGTCAACAGAGATTATCTCACCCTCTGCTCTGCCCTAGGGAGGACATATCTGGAGTACTGTGTCCAGTTCTGGGTTTCCCACTTCAAGAAAGACAAGGAACTACTGTAGGACTAAAATCTTGAACTTCAGCAGGGCAAACTTTGGCCTCTTCAAGGTTCTACTTGGAAGAATCCCAGGGGTTAGGGCTCCAGAAAGTAAGGGGTCCAAGAGAGCTCGTTAATAGTCAAACATCACTTTCTCAAAGCTCAAGACCAATGCATCCCTATGAGCAAGAAAACAAGTAAATTGAGTAGGAGGCAAGCATGGATGAGTAAGGACCTTCTGTCAAAACTCAGGTCGAAGAAGGATGTTTATGTAATGTGGAGAAATGGACAGAACACCTGGGAGGAATATAAGGTGTCTGTTAGAGTACACAGGGATGCAATGAGGAAGGCTAAACTCCACTTAGAATTAAATCTGGCCAGGAATGTCAAAGACAACAAGAAGATTTTCTTCAAGTACATCAGCGGCAAAAGGAAGATCAAGGAAAATGGAGGTCTGCTGCTGAATGAGGTGGGTGCCCTGGTGACAGATGATACAGAGAAGTCAGAGTTACTGTATGCCTTTTTTGCTTCAGTCTTTACTGCTAGGTCTGACCCTCAGGAATCCCAGACTCTGGAAGTAGAAGAGAAAGCCTGACAAAAGGAACACTTTCCCTTGGTTAAGGAGGATCAGGTTAGAGATTGTTTAGGCAAAGCAGACATCCACAAATCCATAGGCCCCAACGGAATGCACCCACGAGTGCTGAGAGAGCTGGCAGGTGTTATTGCTAAGCTGGTCTCCATCACATCTGAAAGGTCATGGAGAACAGAAGAGGTGCCTGAGGACTGGAAGAAAGCCAATGTCACTTCAGTCTTCAAAAAGGGCAAGAAGGAGGACCCAGGAAACTACATGCCAGTCAGCCTCATCTCCATCCCTGAAAAGATGATGGACCAACTTATTCTGGACATCATCACCAAGCATGTGAAGGAAAAGAATGTTATCAGGAGTAGTCAGCATAGATTTATCAAAGCTAAATCATGTTTGATCACCTTGATAGCATTCTAGGATGGTATGACTGGCTGGGTAGCTGAGGGCAGAACAGTGGTTGTTGTGTATCTTGACTTCAGTAAGGCTTTTGACATTGTCACAACATTCTCACAACATTCTCACAAGCTCAGGAAGTGTGGGTTGGATGAGTGCACAGTGAGATGGATTGAGAACTGGTTGGATGACAGAGCTCACAGGGTTGTGAACAATGGTGCAGATTCTAGTTGGAGGCCTGTAGTTAATGGGCGTCCTCAGGGGTCAGTGTTGCCCAACAGCAGGAAAAGGGGCAATAGGCACAAACTGAAACATACGAAGTTCTGTCTGAATGTGAGGAGAAGCTTCTTTCCTTTGAGGGTGACAGAGCACTGGAGCAGGCTGTCCAGAGAGGTTGTGGAATCTCCTTCTCTGGAGATATTCAAGACCCCTCTGGATGTGATCCTGTGCAATTTGCTCTGCGTGAGCCTGCTTTAGCAGGTGGGTTGGACTAGATGATTTCCAGAGGTCACTTCTAACCCTAACTATTCTGTGATTCTATAAAATCAGAAGAACCAAAAGGGAGAAATTAATCAAGTTGTGTACTAAAAATCGTAATGAACCTTGGGAATTGTAAAATGATTCATTCCCATTCCCATTCAATACAAAATTAAACCATATGTAGTGCTTACATTAACTATAATATGGTCAGAAGTATCACAGTATGTTTGGTATTGGAAGGGGCCTCAAAAGATCATCTAGTCCAATCCCCCTGCTAGAGCAGGAACGCCTAGGTGAGGTTGCACAGGAACATGTCCAGGCAAGTTTTGAACGTCTCCAGAGAAGGAGACTCCGCAACCTCCCTGGGAAGCCTTCAGCAAGGTCCTCTTCAGCAAGGAAGTCACTGAACAGACGAGATTTGCTGATCCAGCATGTAATTCTCAACACAGCACAAGAAATCCAGACAAATGAGTGCCTGTTGGAGTCTTTGAAACTAAGGCATGACTTATAGATAACCTAGTAGGATGGCCTTACACTTCAAAAAATACAATCTAATAGATTCAAAATCAGCAGATTCAAGCAATTTGGCATGTATTTTTTTTTTTCAGTTTCAAGATTATTCCATAGCAGAAATAAAATACCAGTACCATTCTTTCTAAAAAATTGAAGCAAATAAACCGTCTTCTCTTTTTAGTTAATTAACTCATATTGCTCAATTTTCAAATCCTGCTTTAAATATCAAAATGTTGACACCAGTCACCTTGAACAAATTTGAGAGATGCATGTTTCTTTCAGGCTGCCTATCTTAATTACATCTATCTTCATAAATTTAGAATCATAAATTTGTACCATTAGCAAATTCTTAATTTTAATGGAGCACGAGCGTCAGATGGATATTTTAGAATATTCATAACACTGCTAAAAGTGGATCTTGCTAACCAAATATAAGTTGAGATTAATAAAAAATACATTATTCTGTCACAATTATGGAGTCGATAAGTGCCTTCTTTCTATTTTTCAACATGCTTTGATTGTAGGCATTGAGAAAATTAAAATGTCAGTGTTAGGCTTACTTATAGTCCTACGTAAATACTTCATTTCCCAAAGACTTCTACTTTTACTTAAAAATACAACACGATAATCCTATCACTAATCTTTTTTTCTCAGATCACTTGCCTGATCAATATATAATTCCTCAAAGCTACTTTTGAATTAGTCTCAATTCAAAACTCGTAAGAAGGTATATGTAAAAAGGCTTCTGCTACATCGTCAGATGCTTGGGAGAATTAGTCTTGGACCTGTAACCTCTATCAAGACCTATCCTGGCAAGAGAGATCCAACATATCTCTTCATTTCAGAGATTCTTTTCTCCTGTTGGGTAGTGAACAGACTCACACAAGTAGCTTCTGAATTATTTCAACACTGTATGCATGAGTTGCACCACAATCAGGTATAAATAATGCATATAAAAAAATACTTCATGGGATTCAGATATCTCAGAATCTCCTTCATACAAAGAGCTTAGACATTGAAATAAATACCTTTTCTTATTTATTGCTGCTAGCAGATGGGGGTTTAGGTGTAATTGATTTAGAAAGGTGAAAGTCAAAGTAAAATCTATGACACCAAACTTACATGGCCACAAAATACATGTCTTCACCAGATTTAAATTTGAGAGTTTTCAATACCAAGAATAGCAGAGATGTTCATGCACAAAGTAATTTCACTCAGTCAACCATTATTATGAAATAAATCTTGAATGTATTTTGGAGCATTACTTTTTTTCAACCACTACTGCAAAATAATCTATCAGACCATCATTTAGATTTTTTTTTTTTTTCCAGACATCTATTGCCGTATTTTTAGATAAGGAAGGTTCTAAAAGTAAAAGAAAGCCATAAGTTACAAATGAACAGAACAGAGTTTACTGTAGTTTTCTTATGAATGTTCAGAAGTCTGTCTCAAGATCTGTGGATTCAGAGAAATACTGCTGTTCTTGGAGATAAGTACTATGCAGTTTGAAATGCCATTTTGTGGTATGTTGAATTTTCCAGGGATACTTATGAATATGAATGCCTATGAATTTGAAATAGTCTACATCCAGGAGAATTTGTATGAATTTAACACTAAATTCAAAGACCCAGATGCCACATTGGTTTACAAATATCAGAACACCCCCACACTGACTTGTTTGCACCAATGTGTTCAAGTGTCTCAAATGGGGTATAAGGCTGTTTTGAACTGAAACTGTGAGATCGGCTTAATAATGTGCTTAAATGTGCACGTAATCCCATATATTCAAGAGTTACAAGTTTAATTCCACACCAAAGATGGCTATGTTGGCCATAGAATTATCAGCATTTGGATATCTGTCAAAAAAAGAATTGTAGGTGCAGAGGTAAAGAAGCATCCCTTGTTTCCCAAAGGAACCTCCACCCTGAGAGACCTCTTAGCTTTCCCTTGGGATTTTGACATTGAAGAAAGGCCAACATTGAACCAACAGTCAAGATAAATTGGCAGTATAATATGAGGTAAAGCAGACCTTAAAAATTACTTTCTTAAATTGCCTGTGGGTTAGCAAAAAATGAAGTAATTCAGTTTCTAGACTTTTAATATAGAAATTAACGTGAGCACTGTTATTCAGCTATGTTATATTTGTTTCATATCAGTAAAAGCATTCTATGAAAAAACGGGGAAATATTTTGATAATCTTATTATTTGAGGTTAAATAAATCACCTTGGCTTTTAATTTATCTGTTTTTGAAGTTGATTGTACAGCAAGTACACTGGGCCAAGTGGTAATCTTTAATTTTATGTATCTCTCAATATATAGAAACTGGATCTTTTAAGGACAGCTTTACAAAGAAGTTTAACCTATCACTCAGATCTTGCTGATCAAAAACCCCACTCCCATCCTCAGATATTCATCAGTCTTACTCACCTCAACAACAACAACAACAACAACAACAACAAGCAAACAAAAAACGTGCAACAGGCTAATTAATATCTTTATGTGTTGGGTTTCTATATTTCATCCTTATTTTCAGTTAGTTCTTTCTTAATCTAGTGTTAAAAACTATCAGCTCTTTTTTACAAGAAACTCTTGATGGAGACAGCCACTGTACATCGTGACAGCACAGTGCATATGAAACTGCATTTATGCAATTCAGAAAAAAAATATGCCAGTTGATAGAAAACAAATTTATTTAGAAATAAATATATTTTCTGTAATAAATGAATATATTTAATTTGAATTAGGATATAAGATGTATAGACCCATCCTTACTAGAATTACAAGAGCTAAAATGAAGGTATCAAAATAATATTCAATTACTCAAAGATTGCTGCTGAAGTTTCTGAGAAATTCAGATAACCTATTTGGTCATGAGCTACATTGTACCTGCACAAGTGTAAAAAGAAATTTTAAAAGTTATCTTACCTTTTATAGTATCTGTAACAAAAGACAGGTAGAAACACTGGTTGTCTGGAGAAGCCATACAGCCTCTATATCTGGAGATTTTTAAGCCCAACTAAATGAAACCCTGAGTAACCTGGTGAGAGATCATGCGTTATCTTTCTGTGAGCAAGAAGTTGTACCACAGATTTCCTGAGGTCCTTCTCAGCCTGAAGTGTTCTAAAATTATATTTCTACTGTGTGGACAAAGTAGATGAAAAATATAAAGAAAATCACTTTTTCTAAAACCTTGATGAACAGGTTCAAAATTCAGTATCTGCAAATAGAACTTCCATTTTTATTAAATAAGGTAACAAAATAGGATCTGATTTTTTTTCCTTTTTTTTCCCCCTTCTTGTAAATTTGCTTAATTACACAAAATTCTATGTAATTATAACTGTCCATCTGCCTGTTAAGTCTTATTCATTTCTTAATACAATGAAATCACACAAATTAAATAGACCCAAAGAGCTAAAATAATGGTTTTCTAGTTTATTATCATTATTTTTAATTTCCATTTTATGTGGTTAGAATCATTAAATGGCCTTTATAATTTCTCAATATTTGTTTAATATATTATCCTACTGTACCAAAGGACAACCAAATGAAGTACGAATACTAGTATAGTCACCAGTCATCCTACCCTGAATTCTAACTAAGAAGTTCCAATTTTCTTTAGAAACTGACTAAAAGGTATGAGTGTGAAACAAGGCTAACATAAATTATTTAAGTGAAGGGTTCTTTACTACTTATTGAAAAAAGTTCTTTAAATCCCTATGTTTAAGTAAAGTCATGTGGGCTACAAGACACAGCATAGTGAAATCAGTAGTGGTATTTTCAATTAAAATTTGAAAATACAGGAACATCGTGTGATCACAGAGTAAGATATAAAAAGAAGGTTAACTAGCAGGGTAATTGATACATACAATTTAATGAGAAAAACTGCAAATTTTGTGAAGGAAAAGTAACATGAATCTTAAATAAGTTCGTATCCTAATGGGACTTTAACTATGAAAACATTAAGAAGTATTTAGTACATTTCATTTTGTGATCATGTCACTACATTTCATTTCCTTTTGTTAAACCACGTTTTCGACAATTATAGAAAGAATAATAACATATTTCATAAAAAAGACATTGAAATATACTATTTACATAAAAAAAGATGGGTCAATAACTTGGTTCAAAAGAGCCAGATATTACCAACAATTATTCAAACCAAGCATAAATTACAAAATAGTGGATTATACAGCTGCAAACCACATTAATTTTCCTAAAAATAAATCTAATTTCATACAATTTATTTCTCTCCACTTGCCAACTAAAACAGCTGGTACATATCTTGTCCCAGTTTTCCTGGCTAGTGCTGTCTACCAAAAGATATTTTTTCTTTATGGACCACAGCATTATCTCTTCTCAAGATAATCTGTCAACTAAGAAGAGTTTATTGTGCTCTGGATGTGCTGTGAAATGTGCAGTAGAGGTGGAACAGGCATCCTCAGGCTGTATTTCTGAAGACTGCCATCTTAAGGAAACCACAGAAGCCAGCCAGTGTCCTCAAAGCACTTTTAGCACAGATGAAGAACGTAACTACAATTTGAGAAAAGTACACATTTATAAGCGAAATGCAAAATATTCACATAGATGACATGAAACATATGCATTGACACAGAGGGAATTAAAAAAAAAAAAAAAAAAGGAGAAAAAGAATACTTTTACTTCTTCTCATCCTTCCTAACAGTAGACAGACTTTAATCCTGATACTGTAAAAGTCATTTGGATTCAATTCTCCCTTTTCTCCTCAGACACATAAAGTTTGTTAAACCATTTTTAGATCTCTCTCTTGCCAAATCCATGTTTGGCACCTAAGCTTGATGGTCTTAAAGACACCGAGAGAGCCAAAATAGTTGTCACATACTTCATCCAAAGGTAGGGTGGGAGTCCTCTATTCCAATTTACATCTGGTCTAATTCTCTAAACTTCTTTTACAGTCAATAAAGGAAAAGAGCTGCTGGAAGGCTGCAATTCATCTTACCCTAAAGCAGACATCCAAAAAAGGTTACATGAGTCACGATGCAAAAGCACTTATTTCACAATAGAATTATAGAGAGAACCCTGATTAGTAGCTTGAGTGTGTATGCTAACATTATAAGTATCTACAGGTAAATAATAAATTTCCATATTGGCTTAACTAAAACCATTACCTCCCTCTGAAGTATGCATATTGTTACTTGGTGTTGTTTAGATCCCTTATACAAACCTCATCTTGCATATGAGCACATAACTTAGTGCTCACTGAATCACATACTAGGATTTATTCAAACAACTTATTACTGATTCTCATCTCAGCCCAAACAAAAACATAACCACTGTCTCTCAGACAGTGACTTTGGGATTTCCTGTTGAATTTTCAATAAAACTGAATATTATAAGAGAATGTGTGATGACAGAAAAACAAAACACTTGAACAGGATAAAAACCAGCAATTCTAAAATTGTTGAAGTATTTGAAATCTTCTCATATAACATCTTTCTAAGCAAATTAAGGAAATATCCAAAATACAATCTCTATGTTGCAAAGCTGTTTGGAAATGGTAATCAGAAAATACTTCTGAATGTTTTATTGAAGAAGTGAAAACCTATGAGGAGAAGACCATGTTGTTTCTCTGAGTATATTAGGATGCAGACTAGAATACATGCACGGCATTTTTGTAGGCACTATGCTGAAGGAACCTGTCGGTTAAATGGAAAGCAAGGTTTGAGTTTGCAAGAACCATAACAAAGGAGCATTGAACACAATTTCTTGTGGAAAAAAAAACCCAAACACCTACCCCTACACACAATTCAATAGGTTCATGTGTGATACTTAAGCAGGAAAAAAAAAAATCAGCTGCAGAAATAGAGGCTCAGAATGACTGCATAGATAGTATGCATGCAGAAAAGGGTCCAGAAAGCTAGAATGGGTCACAAAGAGTGAATGAATTAACAGTGTCTTCCTGATACGAATAGCAAATGGACAAGGCAATATAATCAGAAAATTAGGTTCAAAAATGTATGAGTATAAACTTTGCTCAGCAATCTCTCAAGAGCCTTTGTGGAATTTTCCATCTTGATGCTTCAAAGAAATATATGATACATGGAGTCATCAAAACAGAACACAAATAACAATCAGCTACCTATCAAGAAAGACTAAAGAGATTAGGGTTTCTGAATTAAGAAAAACCTTGATTTATCAGCTAGACTCTTACAAAGTAGAAGAAGGCAATTTCTTTCACATTTTTTCATATTATTCTAAGTAATAGACTCAAATTATAACAGGTGAAATTTGGGGTTAGCATTAGGGAACTTTTCTAATGTTAACTGCAGTTTCATTAAAAGAGATGCCACACTTCTGTCAGATACCCCGGCAGTTGTCTGTACCAAAACATGTAATCACAGAAATGACGAAGGGCACATTTTGTATAATTACATGAACTTCATACCACTGCACATTTTTCCTGTATATAATATATAGATTTTTTGGTTTATGCATTTGCTTGATATGGAACAATTCTGATCGTTCACTAGCAAAAGGCAGTTCCAATCCTGAAAATAAAGTCATACTGAAAATACTGACACAAATTTAAACACAGAGGGCTGAACACTCTGCTATGATGGTAATTAGTAACAAATTCGAGACGATTTTCAGTAGTTATGCCAACTATATATTATTTACAGCAGCTGAACACAGTTTAAAACACAATATATTGCAGGGACTTAATTTCTATGTTTTGCATTGAATTTATTAAGAGACTTCAGTGGTGGATGTGATGCAAACATTACAAAATTGAAAGAGCTTGCTGCACCTTTAGTAGAATTTACATGTTAGTTGAACATTAACAAAGTATAAATGTAAGTATAAATGTGTTATAAATAAGGTGCATATGTGCATGAAAAGTCAGCTAGGTTTGGTTTGGACAAGAAAAAATCTGAATGTAATCAGACTGTAAGATTGAGTCAACATCTTTAAGAATAAATAGAATCAATACAAGCACATAAAACAGTCAAACTAGAACTGTATTTATGTTCATAACTGCTGGATGATTTTGCTCTTTCTCACACTTGCCTCAAATTTAGTGAAAGAAGCAATGAATGTTTCAACTTCAAAGCATAAAGATCTGCCTGATAGAATAAATTCTTGGTTATTTGAATAAAGAAGCATATCCAAAGACCTGCAAAGTTTTTATGAGACCTTTTCCTGACAAAATATCTGTGCTCAAAATAACAAATATGTGCAATACCTGAGACTGATATTTAGGAAAACTGTTGCACACTATGAAAATAAATTGTTGCATATACAGGCAAAATTCATAAAGAAACTCAAGGAATATAGGTGTTACAAGAGACACTAAGAGACATAGAACCTTTCCAGTGTATGCCATAAGCACGCAATATATGTTGCCTTTATTTGGTACAACGTTTTTCTTTCCAAGTCCAAGACTTCCATTGTACAGACCTGGGAATCATTTGTCCCATTTGTCCCATACAGACCTGTTATCTTTGTAGAGAAGGTTGCTTCTCACTGTATCCCCAGTTTCAAGTTCTACTGTACAAGAAATTTGGGAATGTCTTTGGACCAAGCTAAGGAGTAGCTCTTTTGAACTTGAAAAGTGGAATAATACTATTTAATCTCTGTCCTCACTGAAGCAGGATAAGTGTTTGGCTTATTTTGAAAACATGAACTTCTAGAAAAAAAGAAAATAACACCTCTTAATTTTTGATCTATTAGTTTTTTTTTTTTTTGCTAGGTTGTTTGTTTTTCACCTAACGCAGCTTCTAAAGATATGGTATTTTTTTGCTGAAAATGTATAAAGTAATACAGGTTGCAGTGAAGTGATGTAGCTTAGTCTAACTTGTAGTGCTTCTGCTCATTATGGTTTTGTAGTAGTTAAGGGATTTAAAAATTTAACCTGGAAGTAGTCCTTTTTTGGCCCTCATCTCTACTAAGCACATTAACGTTGTCTTAAACTGCCTTGTTTTAGGTGAAAACAGAAGGCAACAGTGTAAAATGTTTATTTAGATTGTCTTTTCCAAGCTACTGCTTTACAGATGTCCAGTGGTCAACTTTGCCTCATCCTCAAGATTCACTTATGTAACAAGTGACATTTTCTAACTTGAACAAATGTTATCTTCTGAACGACGATGACTTAAACTTGCTTTTAATAGAAGGAAGGAGGAGTTGGCAGTGTAAGAGAAGGTAATAAAATGTTTTATTCTTTAGCTTCTTACTAGACATAAAAAAGATTCATTTTCATTATTTATGGCTGCTCTACCCTTTTGTGGTTGTGCCAAAACTGAGCAAGGTCTTATACAGATCTTGCACAGACTTTTTTCATTTCTGCAGTCTGCACCTTGATATATCCCTAGTAAACAGTCTCATCCCCGCTTGACCTTTATTTTGTTGGGCAGTGCTAAACTAAATTCAAGCGCTGAAAAAAAGTCTAACTGCTTGAACCAGAAATACAAACTCTGTCTGTACTAGACTAAGAGTGTTCCTATAAATGAGGACAACCAACAACAACATCCTCATCATTAATCATATGTCCGAAATTAAGATTATCAGTTTCAGTTAATTTATTTAGTGAGTTCAGTTTAGGTAGTTAGGTAAACAGTCAGTGTAACAGACAGTAGTTGTATATAAAGGGCAAACTGTAAGCCATACTATTCTACTATTCTACTTTCAGGAGCTACTTCCTCAAAATAATGTATTTTTCTCTGTATGTATATATATGTATTCAGTTAGCAGTTAGTTGGTTAGAAAGAAAACAAAGTTTTGCCTAGAGTCTTTGAGTTCCATAGGAAAAAAGATAGATAATTTGTAATCTGTAAACATATTTAATATCTATAATAAAATGATTACTTATACATTCTACAACTGCTTAGATTTATTTTCTTCCTGAAACCTTTGCTTACCCCATACCCACTCACCTAAGGGACTAAAACACATAAATCCAAACATCTGACTCATTTGTACATGTAAACCAAACAACAGCAGGATTTGCATGTCTTAATATTTTGGTACTTATGAGTTGAGAAAAAGTTACAAGTGTCCAAGGAAGTAATGGGAAAACCTTCTATTAACTTCGCTCCATTTTGAAATACTCATGCTTAACTACATAAAATGGAAGCTATGGTTCTTTGCCTGATAAAATGAAAATGCTCACTTCCCCCTCTCTAGAAGGAACAAATAGTATTTTTGAAAGATAGAACATAGTTCAGATATTTTCCCCATCTTTCACAGCTGATTATTATGCATTTTTCACTTCTCCTCTCTTTCTCAAAAGCCATTAAAAATTAGGATTCATATGAACATCATGGGTAGCAGAAAAGTCGTTCCCTTAGCAACAGAAGCAATGTGAAAACTCTTCATAGTCAAGATTCAGTTATTATTTGAGAGTCACATCTTTTGGACAATGCATATTAATTGATATCTGGTCTGGCAGATGTTCCTCTGCAGTAATGTGTCACCTAAACAAATAACTATGGCCAGATTAATGTTAGCATCAGAAGTTTTGAGGCTCTATGAAAGCATTGCGTACATGACACTTCTACTCCTTGGTAAGTGCAGAATATAAATATATTAAGAGGTTTCTTCAGGTCACTTAATATGGATTTTGAACTTAAGTCTTCTTTTCTTGTTTTGGAAAAGAAAGAGTATGTTTTTGTTACTCAAATGCATATTGATAGAACAACTACAGCTTTCCTGCTTCCAGTTTAAGGTAGCACTATTATAATATATCTCAGAAATATGTGGTACCATTTAATTTAATTTAATTCCATTTAATTCCTGCAGACTCACAAGTTCTCAGTGGTACCAACTGGATCACAGGTTTCTTTCCCTACTAGTACCCTGTTACCATGCATCCTCTTCAAAGGAGACATTCTGATCCAAGGGAGGCAGCAGTCATCTCTGTGCAACACAGAAACTTCAGTCTGACTTTCTGCTTACATGGATATCCAGAATATTTACATTTTTATTCTTATAGTTTTCATTTGCTATTCAGACTCATTCTATGCTTTATATGCCCATTTGGAAGAATTTCTCTTACATGTTTGATTTTCCCTCTAGGCTACTGATTTGTTTTTCATTACCGGAGACTTGCTTATACAACTTATCTCAGCTGCAACTGCTTCCTATCTTTCCTCCAAAGACACTGCAGTCTGCGGTTTAATCACCTCTGAGCGGCATCTTGGCATCTGTTCTGCACCAGAACGTGCTGGCTTGTTATGATCCCAGTAAGAAAGGCACTCAGAGTCTGTAAAGTATCAATTCAAATACTCTTTATTAAAATACTCTTTATTAAATATAACAATACACAGAAAGAGAGGATAGTATAGGTAATCTTGCATCTGTCAGATGTTACAAATCTAGAGGTGTGCAACATAAAATGTGCCTCTGATCAGGACACAGCACACAGTGCAATTTCTGTCTGTGCTAGAGTCCATCATTGTTGGTCACTTTTTAAGTACCACCTACTAAAAGCACAGGATCAGATAACTCCAAAATGCTGAAAATCTATCAGGAAAGGCAAAAAGCCAGCTTGGCTGAACAGGGATCTTCTTCTTGAAATATGGTGAAGAAATAAATTGCATAATCAGTGGAAGCAAGGTCAAGTGTCATGAAAGAACTACAGAGATGCTCCTCGCCACTGTAGGGAGGAAATTCACACGGCCAAAAATCGATTAGAATTGAAGCTGGCTAGTACTGTGAAGGACAACAAAAAAGACTTTCTAAAATATGTTAATGACAAAAGGCAAAAAAGAAATAACATTGCCCCATTACTTGGTGAGCATGGTCACCTCATTAACAGGGACATGGGCAAAGACGAGACGTTTAGTGCTTTGGTCTTCAATGCTGAAATGGACTTGAGGGTCCCCATAACCCTGGGTTAGAGAACCATGGCTGCGTGAACAATAAAATCCCAATAAATCTGGAAATGGTAAGGCATCTGCTACTTCACCTAGATCCTTACAAGTTGATGGGGCCTGATGGAATTCATCCAAGTGTGCTTAAAGAGCCGGCTGATGTCATAGTGAGACCTCTGTATTTTTCATGCTCCTCAGAATCTGGAGCGGTCTCAGTTGACTAGAAGCTGGCAAATGCTGTCCCAATCTACAAGAAGGGCAACAGGAATGACCCTGGTAATTACAGATCTGTCAGCCTCAATTCTGTGCCTGGCAAAATCATGGAGAAGATTATTCTGGGAGTTACCTAAATACATCTGAATAACAATGCAGTCATTGGTCTCACCCAGCACAGGTTCATGAGGTTAAGTCCTACTTGTCAGACTTAATTTTTTCCTACAACAAGGTTACCCACCAGCTTGACCAAGGGAAGCCTGTTGATGTGATCTTCTTGGATTTCAGCAAAGCTTTGATACTGTCTCTCACACTATGCTCCTGGACAAGATGACCAGCATACCCTTGGATAAACACACAATGCAGTGGGTGAGCAATTGGCTGACAGGCCAGGCTCTTTAAAGGGTTATAGTAAATGGGGTTATGTTGGGCTGGTGACCAGTCACTAGTGGAGTTCTGCAAGGATCCATCTTAGGGCCAGCACTCTTCAATGTCTTCATAAATGACTTAGACATAGGACCTAATACCAAAGTAAGTTTACTGATGACATAAAATTGGGTGGAACAGTTGAAACTCTCAGGGACAGAAGGGGCCTGCAGGGGGATCAGGACAAGTTGGAGAACTGGGCAATAATGAACCACATGAAGTTTAACGAGGGCAAGTGCCTCATTTTGCACCTGGGACATGGCAAACCTGATTATGCATTCAGGTTGGGGAATGATATGCTGGAGAGCAGCTCTGCAGAGAGGGACCTGGGGATTCTGGTCGACAGCAAGGTGAACATGAGCCAGCAGTGGGCCCCTGGAAGCCAAGAGAGCCAAACATGTCCTGGGGGGCATCAAGCACAGCATTGCCAGCTGGGTGAGGGGGGTGATTGTCCCGCTCTGCTCTGCACTGGTGTGACCTCACCTGGAGCACTGTGTGTAGTTCTGGATGACACAATTTCAAAAAGATATAAAGCCGCTGGGGAGTGTCCAGAAGAGGGCTACAAAGTTGACGAAGGGTTTAGAGAGGAAACTGTATGTAGAGCAGCTAAATCACTTGATTTGCTCAGCCTTGAGGAGTCTGAGGGGAGATGTCATCATGGTCTACAGCTTCCTTACAGTGGGAGGAGGAGGGGCAGGTGCTGATCTTTTCTTTCTGACCACCAATGACAGAACTGAAGGAATGGCAGGAAGATGTGCCAGGGGAGGTTTAGGCTGGACATTTGGAAAAATTCTTCACCCAGAGGGTGGTGGAGCACTGGAACAGGCTCCCCAGGTAGGTAGTCATGCCCCAAGCATGTCAGTATTCAAGAGGAGACTGGACAACACCCTCAGACACATGGTGTGAACTGTGGGGTTGTTATATGCAAGGACAGGAGTTGGACTTTACATTCCTTGTGGGTCCCTTACAACTCAAGGCATTCTATGATTCTATAATTCTATGTGGTAGAGTACTCTGTACTGATTTTTCACTAAAAATAAAAAAACAAAACACTTTATTCATTATTTCTACTGTCAAACATGGAAAATTTTAACACAGAACCTCTGGCTGAACTTTTTAATAAAGACAAGGCCTCACTGGTGACATAATCACTGGTGCCACATGGGAGCTGTCTGCTAGCTCATCTGTTGCCACCAGCTGGCTGAGATTTCCTTGCAGCCACAGTTTCTGTGCAGCACAATACATTCTGAAGGTCACACCAGACATGCAGGACAACACAGCACAGACCTGTACCTCTGCATATTAGTTGTTGTGTGGTCTTCTGCTCAGGATCACCATGGCATCTTCCTGCTTTGTCACTTGGTTGTAATCTTGTATCTCATCAGAAAGGCACACTTGGTTTGGTCATTAAGAATCGAAGACAGATTTTTGTTTTAGAAATATTACATTTTTTGAAAATACAAGTTCTTATGAACTTTTTACATCCAGGATGGAAATGTCAATCAAAGTGGAAACAGAAAAATCATTAGTTTTAAGAGAAATAGGTGATTGTAAAACAAGTGCAAAGAGCTGGAATTCTGGCCAGATTGTTACAAAAATTAATAAAAATATTTCCTTTTCAACTCCTGTGGCTACATTTATTTTTTACATTCACAATGAAAGCTCCACTGCATAATATAACCCACCAAAAAAAAAAATAACATACAGTATACGTTGGTATTTTTGCTAGTTTGAGACAAAATGACAAATTTAAAGAGATTGCAGAAGTGAAATATTTTCAGATTTTTTTCATACCTACATTATTACAACGAAGTTCATAGTAAAACTCTAGATGAACTCCTGAGTTAATTTTCTTTTTTTCCAAGTAGACTAATAAAACAATACTCCATACTAATCTTACCCTTTCACCAATAGCTATCTAAACCATTACTCAGTGTCATCAAGAACAAGACAAGTAAATTTTTTTTAAGTTATCAGCTGAAACAGGTGAATCTAATGTGTCCACGAAGTCTCAAAAATCAGGTGATATCAAATGTAATTGCTTTGAAGTATTAACATCTTCCACTTGTCTTTCTATTAAACACTTCCAATTTACAATGCAAAGGCTGTTATGCCATCTCTTCAAACACAGATACATTACACCATTTCTGGTTTAATATTCTAACTATCTGGAAGAAGAAATAGGATGCTGCTGTCAAGAGAAAGGATGTGGTGTTAATTTATGAGATTATATAAGTTATTGATGGTTTTTCTCCTCATAAAAAGCCACCAAACTTCTCAACTTAATACAATTAACACTAGAAAGCGTGGAAACACAAATAAACAAAATAGTTTATTAGTAAATGTATTTAATATAAGACTTTACAAAATGTTATCCCTCACGTTACTGAATTGGAAATCAGAGAGAGAAGTTAATGTGAGTGGTTTGAAAATGCAGAATAAGATAATTAAAAATGGGTTAGTACTCAGGAGATGCAGGCTCTCTAAACTGGCTCTCCAAACTACTTCCCTTACATAGAGACAGGATTGTTAGAAAAAAAATCCTGAATTTAAGGAACATGATACCCTACCCTGTGTAGATGTTTAGAGTTCTAACTGTTCCTTTATGCTGTGAGTTACTTTAGATAACCTCAGGTACAGTAAAAGGGAAAGACTTTTTAAAAATTTCTTTCCAGCTACCCCTCAGATTACCTTTGCAATTATATAAATGCAACAAGACCACTAGATATTTGAGAGACAAAAACTTATCATGGGATGACTTGGTAGAAGGGTTTACTTATGAAGAATTAATCAATCTCAGAAAATATTAAAAAATATATACAGAGAAGAGAATTCATTGATTTATGGGATGAGTTCATCTCCATTGTGACTGGTGAAAAACTAGCAGAGTGACTAAGTCTGTTTTTTATTAAGATGATTCATAACTCCTTCTATAATTTGCATAGAAATAAGTGGTGATTAGGATCTTGTTTGAGATTCATGTTAGGAAATTAGCAGCTTTGTCAATTATCCTGTTATGAATTTCTTAGTTTTCTATAAGCACTCTCATGAGATGGCAACAGATTTCTTTCAATACAAGAGTCTTTACCAATGGCATGCCAGTCTGGAGGTGTTAGTAATGTCTCCTCCTATTTAATAGTGTATCAATGTTTTGGTCTTAAAGAACCGTATTGTAGCAGTCAAGGAATAGTCATGTTACTTAGCTGGTGAGGAAATTTTCTTACTTGTTAGCCTGATAAAATCACCCTCTAAATATTCCCTTCTGATCAACTTACGTAAAGAAGTACTTAAATTATCTGTTTGTATGAAGTCCCTTCTATTGAAAGATGGTTAAATTATATGTAATGATCAACATGAAGTGAGTTGTCTTACACAGACTATTAAATAAAAATAAGATAGCTACTGAGTGCCACACAGAAAACACCTTAGTTTGTCAAAAACATTAAATATCTGTTGAATTCAACGTACAAAATTGTTAACAAGAGTGGGGTCTATTAGATATTCCTGATAGATTTCCCCACAACCATTTTGGGGAAAATTTGACATATTCAATATAAAAATAAAATAAAGTCCCAGGATTGTTGCCAGGTAATGAAAGAAAATGAGTTACATATATCATAAAAGACAACAGAATATAACAGATTATTCCTGAAAGAACTAAGCCTTATGAATTATTGTACACAGTCACTAAGCAAATATTTGTAGTGGGTGGAATTTGGCTGGCTGCTGACCCCCATTCATCTTCTTTCTCAGTCCCTTTCCTCAACAGGACAGTCAAACAAAATAAGATGGGAAAGCTCCTGGGTCAAGATAAAGACAGGGAAATCACTTACCTTTTACTGTCACAGGCAAAATAGACTTGGCATGGGCAAAATTGTTTTCATTTATTGCCAGTGTAAAAATAGAGTTGAATGGTGAGAAAAAAAGACAACCGCTCTAGCATGGGCCCTTTCCACAGAATGCCCCTTCCCTCAGGACATGTTCACCAGCTCCAACATGGAGTCCTCCATGGGTTGAAGTGTCTGCTCTGGAATGGTCCTCTTTAGAGGCTGCAGAGGGACATCTGTTTCACCTTGGTCTTCTCCATGGACTGTAGGGGCATTTCTGCTCTGGTGTCTGGAGCATGGCCTACCCCTCCTTCTCTGAGATTGGTGTCGGTAGGGTTATTTATCTCAAGCTTTTTCTCATTCCTCTGTTCTCACAACTCCTTCGCAATATTTTTTATGCTTTCTTAAATATGTTTTCCCAGAAGTGTCATCGGCTTTGCAGTTGAGCTTAGCTGTGTCTTGGGGTGGGTCCTTTCCTGAGCCAGCTGGGTCTCTGTCCAACATGAGACAACCCCTGGTCTCTTCTCACAGAGGCCATCCCTGCAGCTCTCTCTACCCCCTGCTGCCAAAACTTTGTCATGTAAACCAAATATAATTTTATGAAGAGAAAACTTTTTTTTAAATTTTACTTTAAATTTTAATGGATGTTACTTTCTTTAAAACTTACCAAAAAGGTCTGTGGCCTAGATGACAGATTCATCAACTTTTGCAACAACCCCTTTTTTTTTTCTTTTATGTGATTAAAATATTTCTCTCATTTTCAGACCTTACTTTAAGACTAGTATTTCTCATCTTAATTCTCATTAACTACTAGGGTTTCATACTACATCTTTTAACATTGCATAGTGGCATGCCAGTCACTCAGAATAGAGAAACCACACTTTTCTGCTTGATAGATACAATCTAAATTCACCTCGGCTTTTGATTATCTTATCTGTTTGTCTCTTTATTCAAATTTCCATAAATGTCATTGCATTTCCTAGATATTTTAATGGAGAATCCCCAGATTTTTGCATAACTGATTTTCTTACTGATGTGCACACACAAACCAGAAGAAGTGAGCAGAGTGGGAAGATACATAAAATAAAACCAGAATCAACCACGGTTACCCTTCTACTGCAAAAGAACAAAATTCCTTTCAAGCCAGAATCACATAATGATTGAGATTGGAAGGGACATCTGGATGTCATCTGGTCAAACATGCCTTCTCAAACAGGCTCACCTGCAGTATATTTCCCGGAACCATGTCCAGATGGCTTTTTAACATCTCCAAGGATGGATACTCCACAACCTCTCTGGGCAACTTGCTTCAGTGCTCAGCCATTCCCACAGTAAGAAAAAAAATTCCTGATGTTCAGGAGGAATGTCGCATGTTTCAGTTTGTGCACACTACCTCAGGTCCTGTCACTAGGCATCACTGACGACAATCTGGCTCTGTCTTCTTTATAGCCTCCCTTCAGGTATTTGTACACATGGATGACATCCTTCCCCAGACCTCTCCTTCAGGTTGAAACATCTCAGGTCTCTCAGCCTTTCCTTCCATGGAGGTGTACAAATCCCTTAATAATCTTAGTGCCCCTTGGCTGAATTCCCTTTAGTAGCTCCTTCAGTGTCTTGTACCGGGGAGCCCTAAACTAAACACAATACTCTGGGGATCTTTTCCTTGACCTGCTGGAAACACACCTAATGGAGCCAAGGATATTTTAGCCTTCTTTGCTGCAAGGGCCATCAAGTTGGCCAACTTGGTATCTACTAAAGCCTCCAAGTAATTTTCTGCTAAGCTGCTTTTCAGCTCAGTATACTGGTATACCAGTGCATGGGGGTTATTCTTCCATAGGTGCAAGACTTTGCACTTCCCTGTGTTAAACTCCATGAAGTTCCTGTCACCTCATTTTCCTAGCTTCTCAAGGTCCCTCCCTTGGCCACTCCTCCTGATTTTGTACCATCAGAAAACTTGCTGAAGGTAAATTCTGCCCTACCATCCAGGTTATTAATGAAGATGTTGGAAGAAGTATTGAACCCTGGGGTATATCACTGGTTACCGGCCTCCAGCTAGGTTTCATGTTCATCATTCATGATCATCATTCTCTAAGTCCAGCCATTCAGACAGTTTTCAAGCCACTTCTCTGCCTAATTATCCAGGCCATACTTCAACAAATTCTCTGAAGTTTGGAGGTTAATATTCTGTTTTCAAAATAAGGTTACTATGCTATTTTAGTTTTGGTCCATCAGTGGCTTTGAACATAAAGAGAGATAGAGACAACTGACACTGTCTTGGCCCTTTGTTCTTGTTGTTGAAGTGTATGCTATGGATAGCAGCCCCCATATTTTAAATGGTTCAGCAGTTTGTATTTTCTGTAATCAACCCTGTTGTGTGTTTGTTTGTTTGTTTTTTACTGCTATAATACACCAGATAGTCAGAAGCCAGAAAGTTAATCAGGACACACAGCTATGCCAACTGTGAGCAATCTATTGTACATTATTTTCAACAAAACGTGTTTGTTCACACTTTTAGCTTCTAGAAGAAAAAACAGACAGTAGAATTAACATTACTAGTTTAAAGAAATATGAGAAGATAATCTAGTATTTTTCACTCCACTGTTATAAAAAATAGAAAGAATAAATTCTGACATTAATTCTATTATTGAATGAATTCCTCTAATGAGACTCTAATGCTTCATTAAAGAATGATAAAAAAATGAAAGGAAAAGTTCTTCTCTCTTTCTCTGCCTTGTTCCCCCACCTTTCACTTTTTAAAGTGAATCAGCTTCCCTAATGAACTAAAATCATTCAACAACCTCACCTTTTTCTTTACCAAAAGTGTTCTTCTCTAGGTCTATAAACCGATTTTGAAAAGCATACCAATTATCTTAAGACCCACTTCTGCTTTTAGCTCCCTAGGGACTGCATTTGCTCTCTTGCACATAATGAAAGAGAAAAGAACTGCTGTCATGAAAGATGTTTGCTGGGGAGCAGACCTGCATCTCCCCTTCCTGTAGGCTAGAAGATGTTGCTATCTCTGCAGTGACAAATGACAAATTCAATCACAGAAAGTGTGCCAGCACTTGTAATAAAAAAAAAAAAAAAAAAAAAAAAAAAAAAGAAAGTAGAAATAACTGAAGAAAATGTATCTTTAAAACAAACTCTGCACAGCAGGTAACCTATGCTCTCCTTCTGCCTTTTAGAGTTACCTTAACTCTTTTAGGACCCCTTTGCACTTTGCTCAGATTATTTGCTGATGGTGTTATCTTTAGTAGTAGTAAATTTGTTGTTGGTCAGCCGCAGACACACAACATCAGACCTAATACCTGTACATTTTTAGAGATTTGTCAAAGTAATAAATGTCTTGAGTACTTTTCTGGACTCTTGCTTTAGCTCAGCTGAAGATACTGCCCTGTCTTCCCTCTATCTTTTTTTGTTCCTATTCAGATTTGCATAGAAGCTTTGCAATCACTTTGCCAACATTCAATTTTTTGAGGAAAAGGACAGAGAAAAGGAAGGTTAGTATACAAACTTTAGGTTTGTTATTCTGTGAAATAAGAGAAAATGGGCTTTGTGCTCTTCCCCATCTCCCCACTACAGTGGTTAAAGTTCTTAAAACTGAAGTGATCATCAGACTAAAACTTAAGCTCCTTATCTCTGTGTGTACACTGAAGAATACTATAAAATACTATCCAATAATATCTGAAGCAAGACATATTTCTAACAGAAGTTTGCTTTAATCAAACAACCTGTCATCAAGTGAGGTTTTAAAACATATTCCATGGAAGGGTATGTGGAAGGAGAGTTAGGTCCTTTAAGGCTCTGTCCAAGGACCTTTTAAAACAAAAAGGGATAATAAATAAAGGAGGAAGCCATAAACAAGACACGGAGACACAAACCTGAACAACACACGGTAAGGGAGGCAGTAATGGACCTGGTCAGTTGTACTTAGTTTGATAATTACTGGAACATGGGAATATTCATTTCAGGAGAGTTACCTGATTGAGGACCTTGTCAAAAGGGGTGGTAAGGAAAAGAGAGAAGCCATGAACAAAATACACAAAGAGATAAAGCTCTCAGGAAAACATAACAAAGGAAAAAAAAAAGAAACTTAGTCAGTCACACTAACTGATGGGCTACCAAGGAACAGGATGTAAGAGAGACTTTACAGCTGACAGGGATGCAAACCTGAGAGTCCAGGATGTTAGAGGGCCAGCGGCACTGTGCAAACTGATGAAAGACTGTGGAGTACAAGGGGAGTGGGGAAGAACAAAGGGGAAGTAGGCAGAAATGGGTATAAAAGGAGCTGGTTGAATGTAGAATGCGTCAGTCAGTTTGCTTTTCTGACTGAGACTTACACCTGTTTGCTGAAATCCATCCTATCTTCTTATTAAATCCCTTTTCAACTATGTTTTTGTGTAATCTTAATCTATCCTGTGTCTGTGAGTGCTGCAAGGAATAAGTGACAGCTGCTTGGGAGGCTGATGTGAGGTGAGTGAGGGGCTCAGTGCCAGCAGCTGAAGCAGGACCATGAGTCATAACCCATATGCTTGGTGCCAGATACTGAAAGGGTGCAAGTGTCTGTACCACACCCAAACTGTGTGTGTGAGGGTCTTCTGTGTGTGTAATTTACTTGCAAACCATAACCCGGACAGCTCTTAACACTATGTATGTTGTGAAAGATTCTATTTGTTCTCTGCCAGGAAGTCAGAACCTCAGCATTTTGTTATTACTTGATTTGTTCATGGTAACAAAACCGTTTTCCAGATAAGCATGACTTGTTGAGGGCTCCATTGCTTAGCATCATGTTTATAATTTTCTGAGCATGCCTCTCTTTGCATTAAGAACACAATTTGACTGTACTTGAGGTGAGAGACGTTACCTTACAAATCTGCTTTAATTATATTTTAATATAAAATGGCAAGAAATGTCAGGTGGATTGAATGAGGACAGACACCACCTGTCTTATTATGTTTCATCCTTATGAACTGAAAGTCCAGGCAAATATAGTTGCCAGCATGGGTGAATATTGTGAGTTTTCTTTCTTTAGAGACTTTTATGACATTCTGGTACCAAACCAAACTGATCTGTTTGCCAGCCCTGGTTCACACTTAAGCTCTTTGTTTCTGATCACTACAAAAATACCTGATTTTTGTTCTGCAAAACAGTTAACACTTCTGCCTGAACCCAAAAGGGGTGGTTCAAAAAATGATAAATCCTAAAAATGGTAATCTTAAATGTAAATATTATGGAAAATTCATTTCTAGGAGTACAATCAATATGACAGACACAGAACAGGAATAAACTTGAAATATGAATCATTAGACTGAAATCAAGGAAACTTTTCGATTTTTTAATCTTATTAGCTCCTCTACTCCAAATTCCATGTATGGTCTAAGAACACATACATTGTGAACAAGGCCATTCTTTAGGTTTGGGTGAAAAACCTGTCCACTTGAATGGATTTTCATGGCAAAGTGAATAAGTAACTGGGAAGAAGGAATTCACCCTCTTCTGAGAGGTATAACAAGAGTGTATTGTTCTCTCTCCTTGAGCTTCTGTTAATCTAATTTGTTTCTGAATACGTAGTACAGGAAGTATTTACTCTGCATTTTCAGGGACTGAAGAAGGCTGCACCATGCTGACCCTAAGCCTAGCTTCCCTTAACCCATCAATGGGGAAATGTCAGGTACTTATCTCAGACACAAAACCTGGTGCTGCTTTAAAAGGTAGATTGTGATGCGAGATCAACTATAATAGCATTTATGCTGCTGTTTTTCAGGGAACAAAAACTTTTAATTTTCAAATAAAGCTTGCTTTGTTGGAGTTTTGGCTGAAGCCACTAAATTGGTTCCTTTTCTATTTGTTGGTTTGTAGGCTTATTTGTTTCCTTGAGAGATTCAAACTGGATTCTTTAACTTTTACATCAATACTGTTATTTTCAGTATGGGAATTTGCTAAGTAGTATAGTAAATATTTGTCTATGATGAGTACATTTTTTCTAATGTGGTAAGTTTTATAGAAGTAGACTGAATCAGGAATCAGATTGGGTTGTGAAACCAATACATTTTGACTGTGTCCAACTGGACTGTGTATATATATACATATACATCCCTTTACACATATGTAAATATATATATATTTAAAAAATAGAAGTATGTCTAATATGTACATAATAGAAGCATGTGCATTTTTATACCTTTTTGTATAACTACTGTGAGCATTCCTGAGTTAGAAATACTGTTAAAAATGCAACTCTGAGTTTCAAGATAAACCCATTATTAATTTAGTGGAGATTTTATTCTAAGATTCACTGAGAGAATTTTTTTCTGCCCATTTTCTGTTGTTGTCAAAACTGCCTGCAAATATGAAGCAATGATGCTCATTTCTTTTCTATACCGTTGACAGCAATACAACGCATACATACTTACATAAATAAAAACCATTCTGTATCAAAATATGAAACTCATCTAAACACATTTCAAACTGCATAAAGTATCATCAAATGAGACAACTTATCTATTAAGAAAAGCAAACAAACAAACAAACAAAAAAAAAAAACACCACAATGTTTAGTATTATTTAACACTTTTGTATTATTTAACACTTTTGAAGAGCTTGTGTACAAAAGGATATATTTTTCTGCCACATCAGGCTGTTAAGCAGTATGCACTGACTGGAGCCAGAATGCAAATGTTTTGTTTTCCTTTCATATAGAAGCTTTATTTTAATAGGGATTTTCATTATTTTATGACCCTTTTAGGTTTACAACTTTATGCTGAGTCATGGAGTCTTTGTTGTTATTTATGTTCAGCTGGAGATTAAATTTCCTGTTTGTAATGATTAAAAAGTAAACTCTTTAAAAGCATTAAAATTCTGTACAGACAGTTCCAGCTACTATTCTCTACACTTTTCCCAGTGGTGTCTTAAGAGAATGTGTTCATTTCCATGCAAATCTGAATATGGATGTTTAAAATAATAGTTAGCAAATTTTATTTGAATGTAAATTAAATCCATCTTTATAGGCTTATAATGAAAAATCCACATATGCCTTAGAAAGCATGTAAAAATATATATCTTTCCAAAATACAAAACAACATGGAAGGATGTGTTTCATACCTCCCTTACTTGACATTTATATGATAAACAACTAGGGTTATTTATGATTACTGCAATTAATAAAAATAATTTATAATAGCTGAAATTATTTTAACTATATCACCAGAGTAAATTCAGTGAATTTCAGGCTAAAACTTTTATTGCCATAGTATCCTTGCTACTGCATTTTTACAACACTCATAAGACAGAGGAAACACATACTAATTTCAGGTTTGAGGGTGGCCTGACACCAAAATAGTATGCTACTCTAACAGAGAACCTCTGGTCTTTTCCAGTTATTTTTATTACAGAAAAGAAACAAACGTATATAAAAAGTTAAATGTGCACTCATCCAAAATCTAGACTTTTTTTGAAAAAGAAAATTGTATTTTTAGACTGCATCTAACAAAATTCCTTTGTAAATGACAGAGAAAAAAAATCAGGCTCAAGAGACATTAGTAGACTCAAGAAGTTCAACTGCTCCTGAGGAAATGAGGCTCAGTTTACTTCAGAGTCAATTGAGACAACCTGAATTGCTACCCTATACAAAAGAGAGTAGAGCATACCTTCTCCAAATACTTTTATTCTGAGCCTACATCCATCTCAGATAATTTGAAGCAACTTTCTATTTGCATCCACTGTCTTCAGACATGGAACATCAACTCTGGGGCTTCTGAACCACCTCTGCCACTTCATAAACATGGAGGGAAGAAGTCAAGTGTTTGTCCTTTGCTGCTGAAGCCAGTAGATTGTTAGTGCCCAAACAAGATAACTCTAAACTACTGCAGGTACAATCCATGTGAGCTGCTGTCATACCTTTCAATTGCACTATACTGTTACAGAGACAGTAACTTTTCTGGGTAAGTGCATAATATACTCAAGAGTAATTGACTACAACATAAATTTTACTTACTGCAAAGCAAAGTGTGCCACTTATTCCTGGAGGAACTTATAATGTGTATTAGAACACAGTTCAACTATTGACTTTTCCAAATTTCAGGTATAATTTCAAATTGCAAGCTAATTGTGTAAGTTACCAATATCAAGTTCTAAATCCATTAGATCACAGCTATGAAGGGGACATCAAAAAAAAAAAAAAAAAGGCATATTAGCTAGAAAATGTACAGAATTTCTGAACATTAATTGAATATTTCTACAATGAAGTGCCTATAGCAATACTAACATGAGCTAATACTTGCATTGTGTGCCTGAAGTGAGAGAGAAATTCATTAACAGGAGTTATGCTCCACAGCTCATGTAAGGAGCTATGCAGAACTGAGGTGGAAAAAAATTAAGTCCCAATATTGAGAGGACAGCTGATGGAGAAGAAGAGATAAAGCTGTATCAGAAAATTGTATATCAGATTTAGTTTAGATACATCACAAATTCAAGATATTTTTGTTAAGATAACTTTCTTATTATGCAAATTTCTCTGGCTTTTTAAATTAACTTTTTTTTTCAATTAACTAAAAAACTTTTTATTTTAAGATATTAAGGTTTTTATTTTAATGAAAAGGGATTAAAAGAAAATATTTCCATGAGAGCAAAGTGTTAAAATATTCAATATTTTGTTACTGAAAAAAACCCCCTCAAACTCCAAATAGAAAAATTTGGAAAAAAAAAAAAAAAAATAGTAAAAGAAGGAAAGTGAGATATAATCACTAGAAATTCCTTAAACATTAACTCCAGAGGGCAAATTGAATATTGCCCCAAAGAGCAGCAGAACTTTGTTAGCAAAGAGTGTCTGAAAGAAAAATAAATAACTTGGTATATAGACAATAGTTTAATGAAAGCATGAAAAATGTGTTGTCATTGACAAAATCAAGGTGTCCCACTTTGAAGATGTTACAACTTTGCAAATACACAGTAACCACAAATTGAATTATTTTAATTAGGAGAGATTCAAGAAGCAGGAAAAGTCTTGTGGATCAGCAGTCTTAGTTTCATAATAATAATGGTCAATCCTTTAGCAATAATTTTGCAGATATTGTGTATAGCATACCAGGACTTCTTTTCTTATGCATGCTTTATACACACTGATCTAAATGTCTATGGTCATGTTTTAGCAATAATTCACAAGTATAGTTCGCTCTGTAACAATCCTGTCCTCCAAATAAACTTAAAATTAAAAGTTGCAAGTGCTTTGTTGCGGTTTTTTTTTTTTAAAGAACTATTGATAACTTTTTCTATTGTTTCAAAGGTCAATGAAAACGAAAAATTAGCTTTACTTACATGTGAAAAGTAAAGTTTCAGTTCCTAAATGGGTCAATTAACAAACTGTTCATTTTTCAATAAAACAGATTTCAAAAGCTCATGATTTATTAAATAATTTACCATTTATTTCACAAATGAAACTTCAAAAAAACCACCCCCTTGGAACTTATACTGATTAATTTCATAATTTTTTCAGGAAAAAAAAAATGCACATCACTCTGCAATCTGGACGTGTGATTTAGGCACCTAATCCCTTCTTTACTGGGTGTCAGATTTATTGGTGCTTTCATCCCAGAATTTTAGTAGAGTACTACTGCAATTCTTCTATTCCTAGAAAAAAAATTGAAAATGTTTTAGGAAAACTAGTATATGCCATATCGCAGGGGAAATATTTCCCTCCAGCTGCAGTCAGTGCAGTCAGTAGTTATCAAGCTGATTAACAATCACAACTCCCAGATGTTTGCAGACATCACTGAAGGCATCACAGATGCTGAAAGACAAACAAGGTATGTCTATGTGCACGATTAATTACAAGTAATTACAAACAGCATGAATGCCAGCTTGTTTGTATAGTTCGTATCTTAAAAGAAACATTTAGGACAAAGGCAGTTTAGAATGTAAGGCTAGTCGCGAACATAGAATATAGGCTACATGGAAGGAAACTTAAGATGTTAAACTGAACTTCAGGAAAGCCAATCTTTTCACCTATCTAGTCATTGCCTTTTTGAGTGCTTCCAGCTTTAAGGCCACTTCCACCACCTCAGCAATACAGTGAACTCTTAGGTGGAGCATGGCCAGGATATATTCACCTCTGGGATAAAGCGTAAGTGCTAAAGGAGAAAGAAACTAAAGCAAAACTCAGATGAAAGTTTCAAGACAAACCAGAAGGATAATGACTAATACAAGACAGTGAGGAAAATTTTTCAAAGAGCTAAGTTTGAAGAACATCTTAAAATGAAGAAGAAGAAGAACTGTTGTGAGTACAAGTGCTCAGTATGAATTAGGTAAAGGCAAATGAGGGAAGAATCATTTTAGTGAATGGTGATTTTTACTTTAAAAACATGCCCAAAGGTTTCTAAACTACAAAGCAATGCACCACATATCCAGCGAAATGCAAAATACAGAGACATAATTATTCATAGATGTAGCATCTTCCTCTAATGAAGAAGGGGTTCTACCAGCTGGTGCTGATGAGTGAAGAAAGGGACATTAAAATATCCTAACATATATTTTGCCACAACTTGTAGATAGTTTGGCTTAGTAATTGAGTTATATTGAGCTTTTCTTTTGAAACCAAGGACACATATATCAAACAGTATTTTAGGGACTGTGTTTTGTTCTATTTCTAGTACAAACCTCCACATACCCTGTGTCTGCTCGTAAAGGAAAAGAGTCTGACAACAATTTGTACTACCCAGGAAGGTACTGGACTGATACATGAGTGTAACTGAATATTATTATAACCAAGATTACCAGGCTGCTCATCAGATAAGTCGTTAAATCCTCTATAGTATTATGTCAACATTTCTGAGTAAGGTGAAATTCAGATTTAAAATCTTCTGTTCCTTTTTTTTTTTTTTTTTTTTTTGGTGGGGGGTGGTGGTATTGTTTTTTTTGTTAATTTTTCATCTTCACATGATACCGTTTGTACCTTATCTCTCTTTTCCTGATGTCTTCACAAAGTAGATCATCTGTGTCACTGAGGTCACTCATTCATCACTGCTCTATTTTTCACAACTGAGATTATTAGCATGCAATTTCTGTTCACCTGTATAGTCCCTGCACTTATACTGTTTGTTACAATACAGGAAATGTTAATGTGCACTGCACTTAGATAATTAAATTATCCCAGTGGTGCTGTTTGCTGAAAGTGAAGTACTGGTCCTTGTTTCTGAAAATTATGTGTTATGTCGTTATTTTAAAAGTGATGATCCTCTTCCCTGTATCTGAGATTTTGACACTTAATCTTCCATTGTAAGTTGTTTTAACCATGCATTTCTTTAGTCTTCGAAAACATGTACTGACCACTCTTGCAACACGTTTCAGTTTAAACTGCCATTTTCCATATGTTTTTGATAGATTATCTGACTCTAATTTATCTCCAGGAGCTTCTCTGCACTGACCTGCTACACTGACTCCCTGCACTGTTGTTCCTGGGGTTCTCGTTTCCATTTATCTTTGCCAGTCTCATCACTGTTGATGCTTGTTTTGCATGTCAGACCAGACGGTGTACCATCTTGAAGGATCCACCCTGTATGTCATCTAGCTAATTAGGAAGGCTCAATTTCTAAGGCAACAGCTTGCAGTGTCTGAGGGATCTTCTGTTAACAGACACTACCACAAATCACTATTCAGAGTGACATTAATTAATTGGTCTCTTCCCAGGCTTTTTGGCAAAGATATCACACCATTTTATTAATACTAGCTCCCCTTCCTCTCCATTCTGTCATCATCTCTGTTGCAGGATTGTAAAAGTTTCATATTGTAAACTATTCATATTGAAGATAAATACTTTTTTGCCTGTTTCTGAATTGTCAGTTGATGTTTTGTCATGGGCTTGTGGCCCTTCAGTTTCTTGGCTGACTGGCTCCTTCCACAGATCTACTCATTACTGTTCACAACATGACTGGAAGGCTTTGGGATTTGCCCAGTGGTGCATTCACTCATTGTATGGTTGAACTGTTTCTTTCATCAAAGGGAGATGAAGAACTTGTAACATAAATGTTTCCTTCTTCCTTTATAATGGGAGAGATGGTGAATGTCAGCCTAATCACTAAATCTTCAGTACCCTTCTTTTTAAGTATTTGTTTTCAAAACCGCTCCTGCATAAATTATCTGCTTCTTAATATTAAACATGGCATGGAAAAACTGGAATATGTAACTCCTGCTTTAGAACATTAAAAGAGCAACCTTATGTGATTTAATGCAACAGTGCCTGCACAGAGGAAGGACATATTCTTCCATGCACTCCTCCCCACCTCCCCAATAAAAGAAAAAAAAAAAAAAAAGAGAAAATATTGTGGACAACACAGACAACAAGAAATGTCTCTAAGAAAAAAAACAAAACAAAACAAAACAAAACAACCAAAGAAACAAGCAAACCAAACTTGTTGGAATGTACAAATTCATCCTAATTAAAGTGGAAGTATTAATCATCTTGGTTTGCAATGGTCAAACATAATTTGTTAATTCTATAGCATATGTTTGAAGTCAACTTTAGATTTTGCCTGTTCATTAACAATGATAGCAACTTGCTAGTTAATTTTTAAAGTAACCTTTGGAAAACCGTGTGTTGCATCATGTTCTAGCTCCAAGGTTACTATGACACACGGGAATACAATATTTCAGTATGAATGTGAGGCGGCTCTCCATAATCTCGGAGAAACTGTGAAGACCAGAGGATGTCCCAGAAGACTGAAAGAAGGTTAGTGTCAGCCCCATCTACAATAAGGGCTTAAAAGATGATCCAGGAAATTATAGGCCCGTCAATCTTACTTCAGTGCCTGCGAAAGTTATGAAACAAATCCTCCTCCACACTCTCACAAGTCAGTTTAAGCATGATTGGGAATAGGCAGCACAGATTAACCAGATGCAAGTTGTGCTTGACAAAACTGGTTACAAGTGGTCTCTGTGGTGGGTGAGCAACTTCCTGACAGGCCATTCCCTGAGGGTGTTGGTGAGTGGCTCCTTTTCAAATTGGCAACCTGTCATGAGTGAGGTCCCATAGAGATCAATACTGGCCCAAACACTGATGGACATCTTCGTAATTTATATTCACAATGACATCAAGTGTACCTTGCTAAAGTTTGTTTACAATACCTGTCTGACTGAGGAAGTGAATACTTTGGAAGGGAGAGCCACACTGAAAAAAAACTGGATAAGATGAGGGAACGGGTTAACAAGAACTTTACCATAGAATCATAGAATGTCCTGAGTTGGAAAGGACCCTCAAGGATCGAGTCTAACTCTTGTCCATGCATATAACAACACCACAGTTCACACCATGTGTCTGAGGGCATTGTCTAGTCTCTTCTTGGCTTGGCGCCATGACTACTTCCATGGGGAGCCTGTTCTAGTGCTCCATTACCCACTGGGTGAAGAACCTTTTCCTGATGTCTAACTTAAACCTCCCCTGGCACATCTTCCTGCCATTCCCTCAGGTTCTGTCTTGGTTACCAGAGAGAAGAGATTGATGCCTCCCCTTCCTCCTCCCCTTGTGAGGAAGCTGTAGACTGTAATAAAGTCTTCCCTCAGTCTCATCTTCTTCAGGCTGAACAAACCAAGTGACTTTAGCTGCTCTTCATACAGCGTCCGCTTCAAACCCTTCAACAACTTTGTAGCCCTCTTTTTGACACTCTACAGCAGCTCAATATCTTTTATTTACTACGGCACACACCCAGAACTGCATACAGTGCTCCATGTGAAGCTGCACCAGTGCAGAGCAGAGCGAGACAATCACCTCCCTCGCCTGGCTGGCAATGCTGTGCTTGGCTGCCAGGGCACACTGCTGGTTCATGTTCAACTTACTGTTGACCAAAATGCCCAGGTCCCTCTCTGCAGAGCTGCCCTCCAGCATCTTGTCCCCCAGTCTGTATGTACAGCCAGGGCTTATGTGTCCCAGGTGCAAAATGCAGCACTTGCTCTTGTGTAACTTCATGTGGTTGGTTATTGCCCACTTCTTATGAAGTTCAACAAGGACAAGTGTAAGGTCTTGCACCTGGGAAAGCATAATTCAGAAATGCATCACAGGCTGGGACCTATCCAGCTGGGGAGCAGCCCTGTGGAAAGGCACCTGGTGACATCCTGGTGGACAACAAGTCAAGATGAAATAAAAATTTGCTGCTGCGACAAAGAAGGACAACTGGGTGCTGGGCTGCATTAGCAAGGGCGTCAGCAGCAGGTACAAAGAAGTTACTGTCTCACTCAGTGCTTATCAGGCCACACCTGGAATACTGTGTTCAGGTTTGGTCTCTGCTATTGAAAAAAGGTGTGGAAAGGCTGGAGAGGATCCAGAGAAGGGCCACGAAGATGATCAAAGGACTGGGAAGCTGCCATATAAGGCATGTCTGAGAGAATGGGATTTGTTCAGCCTTGAGAGAAGACAGCTTAGGGGAGACATCATCACCATGTTCCAGTACTTAAAGGGTGGCTACAAAGAAGATGGAGACTCACTTTTTACAAGGAATCATATGGAAAAGATGAAGGATAATGGATCCAAGTTACTTCTAGGAAGATTCCCATTGGACACAAGAGGGAAATGTTTCACAATGATAACAATCAGCCACTAGAATAATCTTCCCAGGGAAGTGGTGGATCCCCCAACACTGGACATTTTTAAGATTCAGCTGGACCGGGTGCTTGGCCATCTTGTCCAGGCTATGCTTTTGCCAAGAAAGTTTGGACCAGATGATCCCTGTTGTCCCTTCCGAGTTGGTGTTCTATGATTCTGTGATCGGTATTACGGGATATGCCAGTGTTCTTGGGTATCTGTAATCTGAGTTCTGCCACCGACGTATTGTTTGTTGTGTGGGATTGTTTTTTTTTTTTTCTCTCATTATTGAGGTTGTTGCTACACTGTTTGCAGCCATGGTAACTGCACATGCAAATATCAGGACATAATTGCAGGCCTTTTTTTGTGAGTGGATCATTACATTTCATTGCTGATTGAGTAGCCAACAGTGCCAGTGTATGTTTGTTTAGAAAAACTTAGTGTAAGAAAATAATTTTATTTTTAAAAAGCAAAAGATATCATTTAATTGCATTTATATTATGCAGGGTATATTGTTTATGTTACATGGAGAATTAACAATAATATCAGAACCAGTAGCATTTAAATCCATATTTTTTTATAATCAGTTTCAGATGGATTTTTTTGTATGGAGACCATAAATCTTTCTGAAATTAGCTTATATATGTTAAATTCTCAACAAAGGTTTTGCTTAAATATTTTTAGGCATTTAGACAGTTACAATTTTAAAAAGCTTTATTTTTTCTCTTATTCCATCCACTAGCAAAAAACAAGTACTTTAAAATAGAAATTTGCTCACCCATCATTTCAACAGAATTATTTGTGACTTTGCAAAGTTCATTATAATTATTAATAAAATAATATTAATACACACCACTATTACTACTATTACTACCACTACTGTTACTACTATTTCTACTATTATCACATTATTATTATTATTATTATTATTATTATTATTATTATTATTCCCTTTTCTGCACCTGCAAGAAAAATGCAATAAAGGATTTCAGTGTATGGTACTGACAGAAAAAACAGTGATGATCTTTGGACTTTAATAATTTAAACTGGGGGATCAGGAGCATTAATTTAGATCTGAATGTGAGGCCTTCAGAAAGCTGAAGGCCTGTTGCATTGTGTATATGTTAAATGTATAATTAATTCTGATCAATAGGAAACTTTGAGTACAAAGGTGAACCTAAGCTTCTCTAATGACCTTCTATTAAAGTGCATGGAGATGACTCCTGTGACTTAATGTACCTAACACAGAATCACTTCAGTGTCTACAGCACTTTATCACAGATTTAAACACAGTTCCTTTTTCAAGGGGCAAAAGAAGGGTTTCTTCACACATTAAGAAAAAAGGGTCTCTTCCCCCAGGGAGTGACTCAAGCACCAGACTGCAGGCTGCTCTCACTGAAAACAATATCCATCCTTCCCTTCTTGAAATGTATCACCATGCAGAAAAATGCTGTGAAAAAGAGTAAAAAAAAGAAATATTAATTTATTTACTGCATAATCACATATAAGTTAAAAAACAATCTCCCTTACACCTAGCATGTTACAGTGAAATTTATTTAAAGCATAAAGATCATAGATATCTACATTTCACACAGCTGGGTAAGCAAAACATCTTTCAAAGTATTGAATTATCAGTGTATAAACACAGAGGAGCATAAGAGCATATTAAGAATCTGTTAGATGAGAAAACACACTAATTAAATAAGTTATAATAAAAACATAAAGGTTTGCTTTAAAGTACTGAAGTCTGAAGTTGTTCAGAATATGACATATAATACCAAGTTCCTTAAGGAAAGTTTTAGAATAAAGATTTTTTAAATACTGACTAGCAAAATTAAGAAGTATGTGCACATATAAAAATTAGTAAGTTGTACAGGAATGCCATTAAGTTTAGAAAAAGTAGACTGTGTTTAAATTGCTGTCAAATGTAGACAAGAACTTCGAATTATTTTATTTGTTTTCCATATTTTCTAGGTTTTCAGTTTAATTGTAATACTAGCTGTAATTAAAGAATATTTAACACTAACATTCCAAATAATTATCAAGTTGTGGGGGTTTTGAGTGTTTTAGTTCACATTTTTTTCTCCTCCTGGTGACCCCCTAATTACTTTTCTCCTAGCAACTCATAATTTTATGACTAATACAATAATTTGAGCAAGAAATGTCATATGTTTTGACTAGTCTCTTACAAGATCTGCCAAAACAAAATATAAATTATGATGCACGGAAAAAGAGCTTATAAACCTCTCTCTGTTATGACTTATATCAGTAGTCCTTAAAACTGTTTGCAATAAAGCTGCTTAGACACTTTAAAGTATTTTTCTTTTCTTCTGAAATATAAGTCACATATTAGTCATTCAAAGTGTGGTGATCTGCCTCAAGCCCTGTGATAAAGAGTTTGCTTTCATATCTTCAAAATAAAAAGTATGAGAACTTCTAATATCAATATGTGTAACTTACACTTTTAAAATTAAAATATAATTTCTGTCTTTAAATTATTTTTATTTCGAAATTAAACTAATTGCAGTCTTAATTATAGAATGATGAAGAATCAAATAATTATTTTCTGAAACAAAGTTATCTGATTTCTCTTGAAAAATATCATTTATTGGCAGGTTGAGAGTGGTGAAGTTTTGTATAATCTCGAAAAATATATGTGTGGAAAAAAACAGGACTACAATTTTTCCCAGTGTTTACTGGTTTGTTTTCCAATCTCCCATTACTTAAAAATGTACTTAGTTGACATCTATCCTGGCTATCTTATTATTGCTCCTAGAAGCAGTGTGGAATCTATTATACTAGTCTCCTACTACTCATATTGCACTGTGTGAATATACCATAGCACAGACAAATAAACTTGATACTCAACACATTATTGGTTCTGCAGAAACATTTTCATTTATCAGATCTTCGGAAAGATAAGAAATCTGGGAAGGAAAATTGCTTGTTTGTAAAATATTCACAATAATAAGAAAATAATAATAAGTGATCTTCATTCCATTTGGAAATGTTCAAAATTGGAAAATATAGAGGAAGTTGTCTATCCCATACCTACATTCCTATTTAAAAAACAGAAGTTCAACTCTAACAAAGATGTGCTTTGAAAGATGTGATTTTGAACTCTTTGCTAACACACTCACACTCTTCTTTATTTAAAGCATCTAAATTTCTTAGTTCCTACACTTTCAGAGCACAAATAATAAAAGATTCCAACATAATCCCAATGCTGACTATCGAATAAACCCCTTTATACAACCAAAATACCAAGTCGTATAAACTTCTAGACTTTGGTGTATGGAAAATAATTCTGTTTCTCACTATGCATGTGTAAACATTCCTGCCTGTACAAATGAGTAGGAAGGATGTATATTATATGAAAAATGGCAAAGTTTAGACTCATTTTACATTAACAACACTGTTTATGTGTACCATAATAATCTAGAAATAAAATGAAATTATCAAGGAGTGGAATGTTAAAATAAAAAATAGCTAAAAATTAAACATTAATAGTGACTTCTAATGTACTTACAAACTGGGTTGCTAGGTCTTGTGATACACATGTATTGATTAACCTACAGGCTTACGTTGAAAGAGGTGCATTTGAGTAAGTGGAATGCAGCAAAGAAGAAATCACAAAATAACATATGCAATAATTGTCCATAGTTAATACTACTTTGAAGGTGTATTAATGTTTCTTTAAGCAAACAAACAAACTAAAAAACCAAACCAAACCAAAACAAAACAAACTTTTACAAAGAAGATAATGATGTTGAAAGGTAATCTTAAGATTTCACATTTCTGAAAGACAGATGCTTGGTTTCTGAAGAAACTCTTCTGATTCAGAATTAACATAACGACTATTTTTCTACAATTACTCCTTCCTTTTAGTTATAGAATCACAGAATAGTTTGTCTTGGAAGGGACCTTACAGATCATCTTGTTCCAACTAGTCCTGCCGTGACCAGGGACACCTTTTGCTAGACCAGATTGCTGAAAGGCCCATCTAACCTGGCCTTGAACACTCCCAGGGATGGTGCATCCACAACTTCTCTGAACAGCCTGTTCCACTGTCTCACTGCCCTCATGGTGAAGGATTTCTTCCATATATCTAATCTAAATCCACCATCTTTCAGTTTAAAGCCATTACCCCTTATTCTGTCACAGCATGGCCTTATAAAATGTCCTTTTCCAGCATCCTTGTAGGTCCCCTTTAGGTACTGGAAGGCTGCAATATGGTGTCTCTGGAGCCTTTTCTTCTCCAGGATTAACAACTCCAGTTCTTTCAGCCCAACTTCATAGGGGAGGTGCCTCAACACTCTGATCATCTTTATGGCCCTCCTCTTGACTCACTCCAACAAGTCCATGTCCTTCTTATGTTGGGGGCCCCAGAACTGGACACAGTATTCCAGGTATGGTATCACAAGAGCAGACAGAAGGGCAGAATCACCTCTCTAGACCTGCTGGTCATACTTCTTTTGATGTAGCCCAGGCTTGGGTTGGCTTTCTGAACTTCAGGTGTACATTGCCAGGTCATGATGACTTTTTAATCAATCAACATCTCCAAGTCCTTCTCCTCAGGATTGTTCTCACTCTATTCTCTGCCTAGCCTGTAGTTATACTTGTTTAATAATCACTTCTACTGCAACTGCTTCTTACTTTACCTGTATTTTTCTTCTTGTAGTCCTACAGTTTTCTAGCAGTTAACTACCTTATGTTAGTAGTACAGAAATGCCATTGGACAATAAACACTGAAAAACAATACCAACTACAAGGCCAGTTATTTACTTTTGTTGAAGTCCTAACATCTGCAGAGGACCATCTTAGTCCTAGTTGTAAAAAAGTTTCAGAAAAATGGTTTAGGCTTTCCATCTGTTTCTTGCTGTCACTACTATTGCATGGATACCCCAGAGGATGTCATTCCATGCTCTGAAAACTAAGACAAACTGAAAGAGGGATCATGGGTTTTTTTCCCCTGTCTGAAAAGATCAGATTACTATTTATGTGGATCATATCTGTATTCTAGGATTGGTTTTGGATTTTCAGGCAGTTTCTCAAATATAATATGTTCTTAGGTAGCCTAATCTAAGCCACTTCCTTTCAACAGAAGGTTGGAGGAGTACAGTGCTAGTTTTTTTTTGTTTTGTTTTATTTTGTTTTGTTTTGTTTTTTTTTTGTCTTTTTGTTTTTATGTTGCTAACTGTTCAAATGTATAGTTACAGTAGTGACACAAGATAACCACCCAAAGTACCTTTCCAAACTAGTCTTTTTTATGGTACTATAGAAAAGTAACAGGAGTTCAAATATCTTATTGGGTAAATTCTGGAAGAAATGAAACAAAAAAATACACATACAAATTTGTTAATGTACATTATTCAATGCAGAAATTGCCACTGAAAAGAGAAACTGGTAGGAACAATTTAACAAAATATGTGCACAAATATAAAAAAGTGAAAAATCTAGTTATTATCAAATACAAGTTGTCATAAAACACAAAGATTGTTCTCTTTCACTGGTAACCACATACTTTTAAATTAGAAACAATTGGAAGGGAAATGTAACTCATCCTTTTTCAAATAGCCAATTTATCTTCATAGATAGATGTGTCCTTCATATGTTTCTCACAATCTCATTGGTTTTATCCACATTCATCAATAGTCAGTTAATGATAAGGTTAAAAAATTTAAGCAGAGACACTGTAATACTTAAAACCTGACAACAAAGGACAAAGCAAACAGAGTATGTACTGGATGTAAGGGTGTGAATAGAAAATTGTAATGGAGTAACAAAAGATGGGGTGAGAACAGAATAGAGAGCAAAGTGAAAAATGCAGAATGAAGGTGAGCAATTAGCCAGATGCTAAGACTATTTGATGCCTTAAAAGTAACCCTTACATTTTTTTTCAGTGTAAGAGAATGGCTGTCAGGAGAAATGATACAGAAAAAGTGATACAAAATGTTTCAAAGTGCACTAATGCATCTAAAGACAACACTGACAAATGAATATAAGAACAGATCCAAACTACTGTTTGAAAGTGGTTGTCAGTGTAATCATCTAGAGGTATCTTCTCTGTACTTCACACATTTACTCACACTTTAACACAATTAGCCAAATGCTCACTTTTAAACATTCAACCTCTGAAAGAAACTTGTTTAGCAATTAGACTGCAGAGATCAGTCAAGTGTTTCATATAGTCAGTACTGAATGCTAACAAAGTTCTTGGTTGTGGACATTGTTGAAGCCTTCATTATTTTTTGCAGATATGCAGCAAATATGCCAAATGGAGCACTGAAGCACTTTAACCACACTATATAGTTTATAATTACTGTCAATTAACTATCACATAGTAAACTGTTATGATATGGTCAAAACAAGTATTCAAAATCTATCTAGAGTCTAGCTGGAGGCCAGTATCTAGTGGAGTGCCTCAGGGGTCAGTACTGGGGCCAATATTATTCAATATATTCATTAACGATTTAGACGAGGGAATTGAGTGTACTATCAGCAAGTTTGCTGATGACACTAAGCTGGGAGGGGTGGCTGACACACCAGAAGGCTGTGCTGCCATCCAGCGGGACCTGGACAGGCTGGAGAGTTGGGCGGGGAATAACCTGATGAAATTTAACAAGGGAAAGTGTAGAGTCCTGCATCTGGGCAGGAACAACCCCAGGTTCCAGTATAGGTTGGAAATTACATATTAGAGAGCAGTGTAGGGGAAAGGGACCTGGGGGTCCTGGTGGACAACAGGATGACCATGAGCCAGCACTGTGCCCTTGTGGCCAGGAAGGCCAATGGCATCCTCGGATGTATTACAAGGGGGATGGTTAGTAGATCGAGAGAGGTCCTCCTTCCCCTCTACTCTGCCCTGGTGAGACCCCATCTAGAATATTGTGTCCAGTTCTGGGCCTCTCAGTTCAAGAAAGACAGGGAACTGCTGGAGAGAGTCCAGCGTAGGGCAACAAAGATGATTAAGGGAGTGGAGCATCTCCCTCATGAAGAAAGGCTGAGGGAGCTGGGTCTCTTTAGCTTGGAGGAGACTGAGGGGTGACCTTATTAATGTTTATAAATATATAAAT
Source organism: Columba livia (assembly GCF_036013475.1). Classification (NCBI taxonomy): domain Eukaryota; kingdom Metazoa; phylum Chordata; class Aves; order Columbiformes; family Columbidae; genus Columba; species Columba livia. Next base: position 50,534,970 of record NC_088642.1, on the reverse strand, counting down.
GGTGAGTGCCACAAGGATAGAGCCAGGCTCTTCTCCGTGGCAAACAATGATAGGACAACGGGTAATGGGATCAAGCTGGAACACAAGAGGTTCCACTTAAATTTGAGAAAAAACTTCTTCTCAGTGAGGGTGACAGAGCCCTGGAACAGGCTGCCCAGAGGCCTTGTGAGGTCTCCTTCACTGGAGACATTCAAAACCCGCCTGGACATGTTCCTGTGAGACCTCACCTAGGAGTTCCTGCTCCAGCAGGGGGATTGGACTAGATGATCTTTTGAGGTCCCTTCCAGTCCCAAACATACTGTGATACTGTGATAGATGTAACTTATGAATAGGAAAAAAGGAGTCAGTGTTTGCTCTGGTATTTCATTTAAAATATCCCTTGGTATATTTCTGTAATTTGCAGCAGTTTAGTAGCACAAGTGCAAGGTTGTTAATCAGACCCTGAGAATACAGCAATCTCCAGTCTATAGCATTTTGAAGATGGTTTCCTACTGACATGCAAATGATGCATTCATACTCTTGGGTCAAGCCGAGACATGACTAGGACAGGCCTACAAACAAAGAGTTAAGATGGCTTTAAAACAGCTTTGGAACTCCTATGTCAAAGAGTTTTTTCTGGAAAACAGCATGGTTTATAGCTGCTCAAGGTTGCACTAGATCACTTGCATGCCTGTCTATACAAACTGTAGCGCTAAAACACAGATGGTGATTTAAAGTCACTAAATATATAACCACATAACTTATGTATACTTTCTAATTCCAATCTAATTTATGGAAATGATTTAAATAAAATTCAGGAATGTCTCTTATTTCATATAAACAGACCCTATAATTTGGTATTGCACCAACATTGCTTTAATGGTTTTGCATTGGTATAATTATACTGTCAACCCCTCCCCCCAAAATACAAAAGAACCAAAACCAACAACAACACAAAAAAAGCCACCAAAACATAAAAAGTCCTATGTAGACCAAGACTAGCTGCAACTAGAATACTGCATTCCCTTTTGTCAGCTAGGCAAAAGCCTGTATGTCACTTCTACTCTGCAAGAACCCCTCAGCTAATTTTGAAAACAGTTACAAAGCTCAAAAATAGCTGAGAGAGACAATGTACATATCAAGAATTTTAGTCTAAGTATTGAAAGCTCCTTTTTATGTCCAAATGAAATTTATATGAACTACCTTTCATGCACATCTTCTTTAATTAAACTCTAATTACTTTAGTACTTCAAAGTTATATCTCTGAACTAAAATTAATCCATTGTTTATATTCGTTAAGCTCATTTGAAGCCCAGGAGGCTTCATGATCTGTTCTCTCAGGCAAGACAGAATCACTGAACTATTCACATATGCAGAATTCTTACTAATGTCTTACCTGGTACAGCATTTATTATGACTGAACACCTATAACACTACAATAAATTAAAATTTTGATTTATAGAGCAGTAGGAGTGACCTCCTCTCCATTGGAACTAATGTGTTCTTAGTAAGACATTTTTATAGAAAATCTTTTTCTAGGGAATGAAGCATCCTCTTCATTTGTACCAAAGTACCTGACAAAAGAAAGTGGATGAAACAAACAATTAAAAAAAGCGATACGGCAACTTTAAAACAGGAGCACTGCTAGGTTCCTCATGCTCCCTAGCTTTCTCTATGTAAAGCAGCTTACCTAAATTTTATTTTCCTCTAACTATAAACCTACAAATTTTCCTGTGCACTGAAGAAAGGAGGACGCAAAATCTGTACCAAAAATGTCAGCCAGCCACCCAGAATGGTCAGAAATGAAAGCCAACCACAAAATTCAGGTAACTGCAAAAGCCTGGTTGACTGAGACTTTTTCCTTAGTTAGGAGGAGAGAATTCTGTTTAAAGAACAGAGAAATGGCATTCAGGACACAAAAGTGCATAGATTCACATAAAGAAAAGATCTAAGAAACTAATAATTGTAATCATTTACTCTTATATTTAAGACAGTTAGCATACAAGTTTCCATAGTGAGGAGGTAATCCATAAAAGTATCAATGTGACTGGACAGTGGTCTGCACTAAAATCTTGGGAAATTATAGCTTCTATTATGCTGACTCACTTTTTTACTCTTGTAAATTTTGGAGATTATGTTATGTGCAGATGAATGAAGTATGCACAGAATTGACATTTTCCAAAAACATGAACTGAATTAGCCTTACAGTGTTCTCTCAAAAATAAGAACTTTTATTTTTTGTGCAAATATGTCTATGTAAATATCAATTCAAAATACTCAGAATAATTGTCACATTGGTTACATTTCTCATTTGGAAAGCTTTATGGTTATACATTAACAAAGCCTTTCAAAATGAATGTGAATAATATCCTAATATTCATGATTTGAAAACACTGGCTTAGAGAATAATGTCTCAAGTTCTGTGTGAATACGCTTAGAAGGGTAAGACTTCTTGGTTTCCTAATACCAAAGTTTAATCAAATAAAGCTCTTCAAATGTTAATAATAACTAAAGAAGCAAGACCACTAAAGTGTTAATAGTATCTGAGAAATGCTAGGAAAAAATGTGACCACATTCCTATTCATGATTTTAGTTATTGCAGAAACATTATCCAGTGCTTGATACCTGACTCTCTCCAGGTATGTGTAGGGTTGGAATTTATGTATTTAACAAATAAAGTACATAAAGTATCAAAGCAGTCTAGAAAATCTGACAGAGGGGCAAGAAAGAAACAATTTTACTCTGAGATTCCTGTACAAATTTTCACAGGAGTAAGTTTCTGAACTTTGAAACAAAAAGCAACAGGAAAAATTCAAGTACAATTATCTCCATTACAATAAGATTTGAAGTGCTTATCAGCAACAGGAATGTTGCTAAGGAAAATACCTCTTTATATCACTTTCAAAACACCGTATAATTATCAAGCAAGACTTTAGAGACAACATATTTCACAAAATGATGAACATTCCTTCATAAAGAACATTTCATACAGTATGCTTCCAAGGCAGACACAGATGTTCCATAAAGCAGCATGGTGTACCAAGGGAATGGAAAAAAACAAAAATGAAACCAAAACCAAAACCAAAAACATGCAGTCTCAAAAGAGGAGTGTAATTGTGCAGAGCCCTGGGAAAAAAAAAAAAAAAACATGGTCACAAGGGCTAGTTTCCCAGCTCATGACTTAGCCTCCAAGATCTTACTTCTCCCTTGAGCCTCATGTAGTCTTTGAGGTCCTTTTTAGAAGACACCGAAAGGTAACAAGAAGGACACAGAAACAGTGCCTCCAGAACTACTAGACAAAGCATTCTGTTTAAAGAAATGAGGCATTGGCTATTGTATTCAATTTTTTGAGAGTGAATCTCCAGCACTTCTTGAATTGTCTTTTTCAAAACAGGTTTGCCAATATGCTTTCAAAATGCATCTAACATGCCTAATTTTATGGCATGGAGAATTGTATCTCAGAAAAGTTAACTTCCAGGGTTACTCTTGAAAATGGCTAGCCAAACACTTGCAGCCTGCTGTCTCACTGTGAACCAGATTAAGCTGTATCTCGTGACCAGTTTCTTCAAAATAACTGCAGGTCTGAAGTAGTAATGTCTTGTTCTCCATGTGGAGAGCTCAAGTCCAGATAAGCATCTCCACAGATGGACTGCTGTGCTCACTGCAGTTTTTATGAGATTCTCTTGCCCATATCTAAAATAGGATCAGTGTAAAAGGAGATGAAGACCTCCTCTAATTGTGTGCAAGCGCATCTATTCCCACCCTGTAAGGGTATATATTTATGAAGGAAGAGATAATCCTACAACCTAGCATCAGAGATCATATCTGGAATTGGATACTACTGGAATAATCTCAAACTGCATAGTAGCAGCAATTTTTCATTTAACCCAAGAAGAAAGAAAGAATAAAGAGAGAGTTAATAAAAATAGAATGTTCTACATAGCAGTGGACCCTCTAAAACATTTTTTTTCTCCACTTTTGTGAATAACACGATTTGCATGAGGGAATTTACAAGTTCTGGTGCTTTTCACTGCTAAATAGTTAAAGACAAGACAAGATTTATGCATTTATTTTAAAGGCATAAATCACACAACATTAAGCTAATGTAAGTTCAGGACCATACAAACTTTTCAAAGACAACCATGACTGTAATTTTTTAATTCATACTTGTTTCAAAACTCTTAAGAATGGAATTAATGTTTGTTAGGCATAAATTTTATAGTTAAATTATCCTGCATTTCTAAAGGAATGTGTAACCACCAGTAAAAGCTCTGATTACGTATTTGTACAAAAAAAATGGGAAAAAGAGAAAAAGTTGAAGTGACCTTGAGTGTAGAAAGACTGGAATATAAAACTGAAGAAAATTACACATTCATTTTTTAAAGGAGCCTCTTCAACTCAAAGGGCAGTTAGGAAAAAGAGCAAATACAAGATTCTGAACAAATATTTAAAGATAAATTCTTTAAGTTGAAAAAATATTCAGCCCTAAATAAAGGACTTAATAAAATGGGAAATTCAAAATAAAGGCCACAGACTGAGCTGTTCAAATGAGAAGGAAGCTTTGAAAAAATGGAAAACACCTTTTGCTTGAGTTGCAATAAAGCCTAATAAATGGTAACCGAACATAAAGTATCTGACATTTTGAAATATTTATGAATCATATTTATCTAAGACTTAAGTCATTACATAAAATTATAACAGTACAATCCAACTTTCACTTACACTACAGAACACAAACTAAAGAAAACCTATGTATATTTCTTTAATTTCACACAGACTTCAGAGGTATGAATGAAACAAAGGTTGTAATTATTTTTTTTTGTTTTTAACAAATGACAGGAGAAGGAAGTGGGCCTTATTTATTTATTAAATACACATGGTCTTAAAATCCTTGATAATAATATCACTGTTAAAGCAAATTTGTTCTACAATATATATCAACTATGCAAAAACCACCAGTGGTTAAGAGCCTTTATATCTGCTGAAATAACTTTCACAGGAAATTCTCAGGGTCAAGATGAACTGGTTTGTCAAAGACAAGGTACAGATTTGACCTGAAAAATTACAACTGGGGTAGAGAAATATTCATGTTCCAAATAGGCCATGTTCCAAAGAGAGATAATTGTTGAATACTCTGTACCACAGAAAATGCTTGTAAGAACTTAACTTTTTGTCATTATTGGTCTTCTCTCTGGAGGAGACTATTTCAAGAAAAATAAATCTCTCAGTCATCTCATCATAGAACAGAAACTTTCAAAGCTTCCAAGTTTACATAAAAAACTGGAACTCTTGTTTTTCCAGCCAGTCTTATTAAGAAGAAAAGTGATGAAAGAGAAGGGAATAGGTTTGAAACTTTCTGACAACTCTATATGTAATATTTTAGCATTGGACTGCACTGTGATAAAACAGTCAACAAAGAACTCTGCTGTTATTCTTTATCTATAACTTGAGTTTTAGCACTTATCTATGTTCTGTAAAACTTTATGTCAGCAGATATTTCAAAGTGTTATATTTACGTTTTATGCTTTGAAAAGAGACTCTTTTAGAAAGCAGCCTGCAGTTACAAATGCTTAGAAATTACTTCAAAAAATGGTAGTTAAAAACCAACTTGCTTTATAAAAGTTTGGGCTCGAGTGAGTACCTGTGGTCTTGCAGAGCAATTAAGTGAATTTTCCTAGGTATGGGGTATAAACTATTCCTTAATATACGAATGTGTGACAAAATCAACTTACATTTCAGGAGATTTAGTTAAAATCCAGAAGAAGGATGAGATAAGGAGAGAAGGTTGCTTTTGTAAAGGCCAGTTGCTCCCTGTTTACTTTGCAAACTGACTCCCTTGAAGGGGTTCTTCAGAGGTTTCAAAGCTGCACAAATAAAGTAAGTTGTTCAGCTTTCAAAGCAGCAGAATTTAATTGAAGGAAAGTCTTGAATCCCAAGATATGAACTAATGCAGCAAGACAGGACCTATTCATGACTGACCTAAGAAGCAGAACAAAGATTATGTAAATTCAGTTCTGTTATTTTTGGAACCAGCACCCCACCAGTCTGCATAAGCCTTAAGGGTAATCTTGAGAGAAAGCCACCTAATACTCAGAGACATCCTTTTCATAGTCTTTACAAGTAGAACAACAAAGCAAAACGCAGAAGGAGACTAACTCATTCATATTTTTCAAAGAGCTGTTTTTTTCAAAGAAACAATTTATGTTTCTCAAATCTCCCACTGAAACAAACAATAAGAACAGCTTACAATTTCAATAAATAACATTTAATCACTCTAGGTACATTGGAAACTTCAAAAGAGCATGAGAAAATACGTGACATAATCACAGCTGGAAAGGATTTTAGGAGGTACAGAAAACACTGTGCGCTACCTATCACCAGCCCACAGACAACTATATTTTCAGAAGTCAGTAAGTGTTTGCACCTGAGTAAATACATGCAATATCCTAGAATTGACAAAATACCTCTTTTCTTTGATAATTATCTGTGTAGCATTTTTTAACACCATTGATTAGAACAAAAGGTGAATAAACATCAGAATTCGGTTCAGTTGTTAAGAAGACAAAGCCTCCTGAGGTTGATCCAGTCAATATTAGTTCTTTAATTCCAACAATCCTGAAATCTTGAGACACAATATCCCGCTTAGTTCTAAAATCCTGTTAATGGTTTTTCATTAGAGGAAGTCAACTAAGCCTTGTGAAAAACTTAACATGCAAAGGAAATTAGCTTACTGCCAGACTTAAAGTGAAGATTTTTTCTGAGGTTTTTGTGAGTAAAATAATACCTTGCACCCTTCTTTCCAATTCAGTCCTAGGAATACCAACCACAAAGGGAGTCTGAAGCTTTAATTTGCTTTGTTAACTGATGCTTTATGACAAAACCAGACAGATGCTCTAGTTGAAGGTGTACACATTAATATTAATGTCTTAAATTACACATGGCAAACTGGAAACTCAGCTTTAAGTGTTGAGGACTCAAAATATAGAATATTTTTAAGGTCTGAACTCTTCAGCTTGAGTAAGCTTTGGACCTCTACATCATAATACTGCAGTCAAAATACCAGGTGGCAACATAGCTGCCGTCTTCTAGAATGGCAAGCAGTTTGACTGGCCTCCACTTGCAATGTCTGCTCAGGATCACACTTGTTTTATGTATCAAAGGTTGAGGGTCTAATGTCATTTAAAGAAAATCTTACAAAGTCACCCACAAATTTCACTGTTGTGTTTCACCTTGCATGAGGAATTCAACATCGGTGGTCATATCCTTTTCTTTCTCTGGCTAGTTTTCAGTAAATTTTCACATTTCTTTCCTTGATCTTCCCCTAAAACTCTCTTTCTCAGGTTAAGTTTTCAGTTTGGTTTGGTTTGATTTGGGTTGGACTGGGTTGTATTTTTTTGTATGAGGTGAGTTATGTTTTAGTCTTAATTTGTCTCAAATTTTTGCAAACACATGTCATATATCTGATAACTTCTTTCTGTTTCTAGTACATTATATACTTTTTCATTGCAATGGAGAAAACATACACACACATTTTGTTTGCGATGTGTGTGCAGAACTGTATGTGGAATCAAAAACCAAATTTTCCAAAATAACTAATTACCACAATGATCAATGTAATTCAATATAGTCAAGAAGTTCTCAGAAAAAAATGTTTCATGTTTTCCACAGAAATCAGCAAGTTATTTGTATATAAGAGTATCTGATACAGGATATACAATAAACATGCAGAGATGCATGGATGATAATGTAGACAGGCATTGTGTGAGCTTCAACAGGAACTGTCCTATAACTCTTCTCTTAGATGTAACCATAACCTGATCCTTGGCAATCCTGCCTTGTAGGTTTCATAACAATTCTGGTGAATGTTCTGTCTTGAAGGAAACTTTCCATTTGATGTAGGTGGCTGTGTCAGTCATAAATACATTTTAGAAACTTAAAAGTAAAAAAATGAACCAAATGCATTCAAGTAACAATTACATGGCTACTTATGATGTGTGTGGCTTTGCTTTCCAGGCTAATAATTGAGTCTGATTTGTTTTGTTTTGTTCTGTTTTATTAGCAGTCCAAAGGAAAGCAGAACTTACGCAGCAACTTATCTCTGATATGTATATACCGAAGACCGCATTTTTTTGTTCTTTTTTTCTTTTGGCAGTGTTTTTGCATGAAATATATGTTATGATAGTTATTAGATGCAGTACAACAAGAGACATTGCAACCTTCTAAAAGCCTCTCTATCACATGCCATGAACATGTACTATCATTCTACTGCTATAATCAAACCTCACTGGGAGATATTTACGTGCCTGATTCTGTTGTACTCAGTTGTGTCAGTCACAGATTCTTGTATAAAAGGAACCTGCTGCCTCAGTTGCTCTGGAGAGATCACTTGCATTTGGAACAGCAAATTCTTAATCATGTTATTGATCTTTCTTCCTAGGTTTTTGTCATAGTTTATTCTCAGTGCCTCCCCCCCTTACCCAGCTGGCAGCTAAAACCACATGCTGCTCGTTTGCTCCTCCTACACCCATAATGGGATGGAGAGGCGAGTCAGAAAATAAAGGCAAAACACCTGGGTTGGGATAAGATTGGGATGAGAACACTTTAATGGAACAACAAATTAAAAAAAAAAAAAAAGGCAGTAACACCAATAATAAAAGAACCTACAAAAGCAATGGGCATACAGCACAACCCTATCTGCACAGTGGTCCCACCACACGGCAGCCATCCCCTTGGTGGTGGGATCCCACACAGCTCGTGCTGAAACTGCCCCATTTCCCCAGCCACAGATGGTGCTGAAATTCTCTTGTCACCTTGGACACAGCTCGAGCTGAAACTGCTCCCCCTGGCCTGAACTGCAACTTGCACCCAAAATACAAAAGTACCAAACCACATGATCAAGAAGGAGCTGATCCAGACCGCCTCATATGGCCAGCGCAAGAGAAAGCACGTCCTTGGCTTCTCTCACATTTATACCTGAGCTTGACCTTATATTGTATAGAATACCCAGATGTCATAAAAGCTTGACTCTAATTAGGTCGAAATTAATGGAAAAGAGTATTGAATTAAAAGGCAGCAGGCTGAATCCTAAGTCAGATTTCTCTTATGGTTTTAAGACATGTTTCTTTCTATATCTAGGAAAAAATTCTCCTTTAAAATGTGAACATAGACACCGCTTTCATAAAAGATCTAGTGTCAACAGTTAAAAACTTCTAACCAGTTTGCAAACCACTGTTCTGTTGGTGGGTAGTAGGCAGTCACCAGCTTGTGGAAAACACCTCTGCCTTATATAATTTCTGTTTATGTTATGCTACTTCTTACTGAATAAAAAGATACATATGCTTTACCAATGACAGTTGCCAGGTCATGAACCACATATGTTAATAATGCAGACATGCCAAATCGCATACGCTGAAGCTACCATCAGCTTATGTGTCAGTTCTTCTTCCCTGTTTTTGATACATGAAATTTAACCCCACTTACTTTTCCCCACATTAGGACAGCTGAAAGGAAAACCCAGTAAACATCTTCAGGTTTTCTTGTTCTTTAAACTCTCTTCCGCTATGTCACATAGTGTATGTTTACGTATATACACACTCAGTCGTCAATATGTATGTAAAATAAACAAATAATAAGCATGAAAATCCTCTGACTGCTGGTATTCTAGATTGCTCTATTCCTAACTGTATCTATCTCACTAATACAAATACTGTCCTGTTATTGAGACCTATAATGTTATTATAAATCACAACATAATAAATTGCACGTTTGATAAAAAGGAGCTACAGCCTAAAGCATTACTTCTATAAAAACAGAACCATGAAATGGGAAGTTATAAAAACAAGACTATCCCTAGAGGGGTGGTCTCTTAAGAAAGAAGTTAAGGAAGTTTGACTGAGACTACAACTGTGGCAGGTACAGTGCTCCATAATTTCTGTCTAAGCTTCTGATTCGGATGATTGTTTCATTTCATAACTGTTGAATAATAGCAGAGACGTGTAAACTTTTTTTTTCTTCTCAATTAGTGACTGAATTGAAATGTTCTGTAATCACTAGGTTACAGATCCTCAGTCACTGCAAACTGCAAAGCTATGTTAAAAAAGGAATTATGCTGTATTATTAACAAAAGATCTAGGTCATATTGACTCACAAAATGAATAATACTTACAAATTTATACCATGCATCTTTATATAAGCATGACTTTACACAAAAGCAGATCCTTGTGAAGACTTTGTCACACAAAGATTATGAGAAAAGCAGACCCTCTGGCAGCACAGTGGAGCTATGTATATTTTGATGAGCTTCTAAGTAGCCTGTAAACAAAACATAAATGTGCAATTAAGAAGTTGTGTTGTTACTAGTTTAATAAATCTTTAATCTTGCTTTTCACATCTGTATAAGTCAGCTTTTGATTAAAAAGAAAACAAAAATTAAAAAAAAAACAGAACAAAATGCTTTTATTTCACCTCTTAACCAAAAATAGTATTACACATGGCTATTAATGCTTTTATCTCTAGCCTGGTATGTTTGTGTTGTAAACATACTGCAGGAATAAAAATTCAATTAAAGAACTTCTAACTTTTCTATGTCACTTTGAGATATAACAACAAATCTACTGGACCTGAAGCGTTTTCACCCTGTATGGAAAATTCTTTCTATGTAGAGATGCTCAAATAATGGTGTCTAATATACTAGGAAACATTGATAAACCTGATACAGGTTGAACAAGCTCTGGAAACAATCATGCATATCCATACTTAAGATTATCTGAGAAGAATTAATCTGACAGTATTTTTAATGAGTTAGAGTAAATAGTTGTTTTTGTTTGGGATAGTTAATGATAAGGCAGTAATTCAACCATTAAAATAGCAAACCTGTTGTGTCAAAATATTGCCAAATCTATACATTTGTGTTTTTCTGTGTTTTTTAAACAAGTATCACTTTCTGCCTCATCTTAACAAGTTTCATTTTTATGGAACACGTGGTTTTACCTTCCTGCACTTTTTACTATTGCAATGAAACTCCTGTACTTTGGGACATTTGATTTTGTGATTTTTTTGGTTCCTATTATTAACTGTTCTAGACTAGTAAACTTTCTGGTGTCACTATATCAATAATGGTAAAATCTATGAGATAAGCTCTGTAACATCAACACATCATTAGCTATAGAAATAAGCAAGGACAAAAAAAAAAAGTAAAAAAAAAAAACAAGAGCAAGCTGGCATTTTAAAAATTAAATCTCATACTTATTTTCATGTTTAATAATCATGAAAACAAACAAACAAACAAACAACAAACTAAATTTAGAGCATTTACTTCTGGGGAGTAAAGATCATCCTGTCCTATAGGTCACTTCAGAACTTCCACATTTTCAATAAGCATTTAGTCCTTCAGAAAAAATTACAGAGAATGAGTGACCCACAGATATTTTTGTGATGAATTTTCAAATAATGCACTGCAAATTTAATCTCACTTCTCTGCAAACAGACTATCAAGTGTCATTATGACATGAAAACAGATCGGAGACAGGCACTCATTACAACATTTCTCAAAGTAAAGCTGGGTATCAGACACCCAAATTTATTTTTTTTTTCCACAGACTTGTTATTTTCCATCATGCCTGCTCTCGGTCATAAGATATGCATTTGTTTAAAAGGTTGTCAGTTTATATGCTGGTATAACACGCAAAATTTAGTGCACAGAAATGTTTGGTTTTAGACATTACTCATTGCCTAACTGAAGAGAAGCTTTTCTCTTCTATAGAGAATTACTGAGAATTCATTTGCAAACAAAAGATGGCAACTGACATGATAATTCACATAGCCATATCCGGTTACAAAAAACAGTCAATAATATGTCAAAGTTCTCTTAAATAAGCTGAGTCAGTAATCTTTGAGCACATACTACTCCCTCTCTTCTCCAGGCTACAGGATATTAACAGGATAGCTACTGCCCCAGGAATTTTACATCATCTAAAGGACTACAAAATACTAAAAAACAAACAAACAAACACCACAAACAAACAAACAAACAAACAAAAACAAACAAACATAAAAAAGACCCAACCAAAAAAAAAACACAAACAAAAAAAAAAACACCATGGAAAAGATGGTTTGAATACACAAGCTGTAGAATAAAGCCCTCTGTGATTCTTTTACTGTGTCCTCCTTTAACTGTGTCCATGTTCTAGAATGAATTTCAAGAAGTCTATCGTAACAGAATCAATGAAAAAATTCAAGAGCATTTGTGTATAGCAAAGATTGATTTAATTCAAGGTCCATAACTCAGATTTCCTAAGTTTCGTAACTCTTCTATGAAAAGGGAATAAGGGTGAGAATGAACTAAGGGATGATACACAGATCTTCCCATTATACCTGCATAACTCTGCAGTCTCTGTGCCAACTACTGAGGAAGGAATACGTGCAAAAGTATGTTTAGTGACCAGTGCACAGCAAATGACTCCAAAATCCTGCATCTCAGAAAGCATGGGGATCATAACGTGGCAGAACTAACAAGATGAGGCCATGAGAAAAACATCTCTCTGTCCGTCAGACAACTCACTTGGCAGAAATTAGCAAAGTGAAAAATAAACTGCCAGATACACTTTCAACCAGGTGAATCTTCTATCAAATTCCTTAGGAATTTGCTACCAAATCCCTTGTGGTTAAGTGGAGACTCAACCTGCAGGACCATAATTCCCAGAAAAGTTTAACAGCCAAAGTTCAGTAGAAATATATAGGCATAATGTCCATTGAAACTATGATAATCAGTGAGCATGAAGTTTTGTGCCACGGTTACAAAATAGCATATCAATCAAACCCTATTTTAATAATTTCCTTAGAATAGTGAACACGTTACATTTTATTCCTGAAAGCCACCTTTAAAAATGGGAGATGGAGGGTCAGAGCAGGCACATGAACAACAAAATAACTGTGAAAGGCAGTCAGCAGCAATCCACACCAGTAAAGGAGAGGATGGAATGTCAATTATTTTAAATGCATGTGTAAAAATTAAAATTTCCTCAGAAAGATATTTTTTTCTTTTTCACAGTCTGTAACATTATCTTAGTGCAAAGAAAAGAAAACCACAAAGAAATCCAGTACAAACAAGCATTTCACATACAGGGAGACTTCCAATGCAGTCTTTTTTAACAGTGGTGTTATCTAACCATTGTAACACTTCACACAAAAGTTTTACAGCTTCATAGAACTGCTCATTTGTGAGATATCCAGATACAGAGACATGTAGATTTGGAGATAGCTTATAGAGGTTCAGGAATATTTCTTCTGGCAGACATACTGAAAAAAAATAAATACTATAATTCCTATAGTCTTTGCCAAAAGGTCTTATTGTTTTGTTTGAAAGCATCCTTTTTCTCCTTACTTTCTATGTCTAAAGAAATAATTATTTCCCACTCTGTGGTGGTTATCATGAGTCTATATCTTAATTCTTAACTTTAAAAATTAATATAAATACAAAAATCAAGACCCAAAAATCAGAAGCAACCACTTTCCTGAAATGGACGTTGCATTTGAAACAAAAGTTCTGTTTCTTTTTTATTAATCAGGCAGTCAGGTGCATGAAAACAGTTGTCTGACAGAAAGACCAGCTTTATCATTCCAACACTATAGGATAGCATGGACTAACGGACCTAAAATCTAAAAATTATCATATGTGTTCTTCCTCGGGCATAAAGGAAAGATTAATGAAATGCATAATTTGGTAGGATAGTTAGAAACATTTCTGAATACATAGTGGTATACATTTTAAATAATATACTGTTTAAAAATTCTTTGAGTTAATATGTTTGCTGTTTAGGTACTTAAGTATTGAGAGACCTGCAGAAGATCTGGTGAAGCAATCTGTAACTTTTCAGAAAGTGAACGTCAGGGCTATGAAACAAAAGGAGAGTTAATATTTCATTGGTTACTATAATACTATGTGCAGAACAGATAGATATACGTCAGATTCCACCTAGAAAAAGACTGTTAGCATCAGGAAAAACATATCTCAAGACAGCCACATAATTCATCCTATAAACAATAAAGTGCCTCTGTAATCTTTATGTTTCTGTCCTTTTTTATGATGTGGTCTAAAAAATTTTCTGGTTTTGAAATTTATAAAATATGTTGCAGCTTTGCAGCATTGTTCTTCTTCCCAAGAGCATCATTAAATGTACTCTTTCTAAATAGATCAATTCATATTTAGCATGATAAAAATTTAATCTGCCTTTGTACTTGTGCCATACTTGCACAAAACCAGAGTTTATGTTTTCTTGATCTAATATGAATGTATTTATCTTTATATGAAATAATATTAAGTTTTCTGTGGTTCACCACTTAGTAGTATTAAAAAAAAAAAAAAAAAAAAAAAGAGTGATAATTTCTGAAAGGGTTGCAAACCTGCAACTTTCTCAGTCTCTAATTTTTTTTTCTTTCATTTCTCATTTCACTTCAGTGCCAGTACTCTTTGAAACAGCTAAAAGCAACTGCTATCAATGTTTCTGATACAGTGCCTCTCTCCTTTCTCCACATTTCTGTATCCATGCATAGTTAACAGCCAACTTGCTGTTAATATTGCAGTACGTGCCAGTGGCATAATTAACAAAACCTGCAGAGCTTGCCAAGTTGAAAGCAATACTGCCTGTTTGAATGGAAACTCTTAATGCAGGATATCATTGCACCTTCTGTAAATTGTTTTTTGGTGTGTAAAATCTATTAGGAAGCACTACAAATTACAAGATTTTACAGACAAATACATTGAGACCTACCTAAAAAAATTAATATTTTTGCACTGAAGGAGTACCAGTAAGTTGAAATAACGTTTCAAAATTAAATTATAGGTATGAAGAGCCCTCCTATGCTATGTTTTGTTTTGTTTTTTTTTTTTTTAATTACAAAATCAATCAATATGATACCTGAAAAATGAAAATCCTATCACAAGATTCAAATTTCAAATACAGGAGGCTGTAAAGATCACTGCTTTATACGTCTTTTCTTTCTTAAACTACTGAAAATAGTGACCTTACCAGAATATTTTAGTTTGGCTACTTCCCATGTTTACAATTTAGTTCTTCATTCTTAGACAATTATGGTCCCATAAAAACACCAAAGAGTTTTTCATTGAAGTGTTAACTACTGAGATTCAATAAATAAGTTTTGAATACTAGACATGATTGGAATGCTGAACTGTTGATAACAAAAAGACAAACTGTAAAGTACTAGCTTGGTCGTGATAATAATGCCCTTAGCAGTGGTAATTTTTACACTATACTAGCAAAGTTTGCATATTAATTGTTAAATAGACCTACCTAGCAGAGACAAGGAAGAAAACAAACAAACAAAAAACAACAACAAAAACAAAACAAAACAAAACAAAACAAAAGCAACTAAATGTATAATAAATAGAGAAACATGACATTTTTTATTATGGAAAGTATGTCAGATGTTCAAGAAAGCATTCTAACCATGATAGAACATAGGATGCAGATTTCAAATATCAGAATTCTCATTTTTCTTCCACTGTTTTGCTATTCATTGTTGTTACCCCAGTTGCCATTGTTTCAATCATGAATCTCTTCCCTACTGAGATCTGTAACTTTCAAACACAACTGTTCAGTTTGTTTGTTAATAATGCAGACATGTAGATTTATCAGAAATACACATTTAATAAATTCTGAGATGATATCAATAAACTGGTTCCTTGCTGACTGTTCAAATCTCTTCTAGCATCATCTGTCTGGCCACTATGTGTTAGATACTACCTAAAGGTTTATTTTTCAGGAATTGTGTGTCTTATATTTTTGCAGCAGTACAGCAACAAAACTAAGAGCGCTATTTCATGAAAGTTAGACAAGGACTATTATATACCTTCTGGTGCATACAATAAAAAATGGCATTTGTAGACTTTGGTTATTGAATGTTTAGGCACATACAGGTGTATTCTGAAAGATATGGCAAAAGTCTTCCTATCTTTTTATGAGTAATTGTTTTACTTCATTTTATGCTCTTCAGTTTCTTTTGGCTGGACATGGATTTGAATGACTTACTATCAATGTTTTGCGTATACCAACCAAAAAGACACTACATTAAGGTTTCTAAAACTTCGCTTCTTTCATGTTCCAATTCTCTAAACAGTAGTGAAAAATATTATTGCACTAAAGGCAAAGCAATGTCTTCAGCCAGAATGACACTTTTATATACATTGCAAGGAAAGTGTACACTTTGCAGGATATTATGTGGGTTTTCATCAAAAAATTTCAGAAGTTCTATTTCCTCACAGGGGTCTTAGGGTTAGCTTGAAGAAGCGTGATATACAATTGGTATCAAGAATGCTGTCTGTCCTGGTTTTGTTAAAAACATGTTTCTCTTTTAGTGAATTTGCCTGTCAGTGAAAGCCTTCATATTAGCTGCCTTTTCCTGGAGAACCAGATACATGTTTTGGTAAACATAACAATGGAATGTGAGGTTATCAATAAGAATGTATGGACATCTTGTGAGAGAGGCAATGAGAAACAGATGACCAACGGAGTATAATATCCCATTCACGTGAATGCTTCACATAAAAGTGGGAGATCATGAGGATCTCGTCCCTTTTCCTTGTGGTTGACATTAGGAGAGGGTCTTGCTAGTCATCCCTGTGACCTGAGGCCTAGTAAGAGACTGAATCCAGCTCTGGTTGGCTGCAGAGTCCAATCCAGGACTTCAAGTGCCAGCTCTGCAGTTGCTGGGACTTTCAAGATTGATTTTGTATATTTTGTATTATTTTCTCTATTCTTATCAGTAGCATTAGTAAAAAATTTTTAATTTTTCCAACTCTCTTCTCTCTGTCCTCCTTTTCCTCCCGATCGCCTGTCCTGAGTGGGAAGGGGGGAAAGGGACGGGCTGAAGAGGTAAGGAGGGGAGAAGGGGTTAATAGTACATCTGCCAGGGTTTTATTGTCACCCTGCAATCAAAACCCTTGACACTGTCACATAAATCTTTTTTTTTTTCCTTTTCTGTTTGTCAGCAGTGATTTGATGGAGCTTGGCTTGTTAGTTGTGCAATATGAACTTTTTATCCGGTGGTAGATTTTTTGACCTATAGTTATGTTCATGAAATGAATGTATGTTTTGGATCATCTGTCACATCTTTCCAATAATGAAAAATATTAAACATCAACCTGGGGAC
Source organism: Columba livia (assembly GCF_036013475.1). Classification (NCBI taxonomy): domain Eukaryota; kingdom Metazoa; phylum Chordata; class Aves; order Columbiformes; family Columbidae; genus Columba; species Columba livia. The sequence continues at coordinate 50,517,825 of NC_088642.1, read as the reverse complement.
ATTCTGCCCCTTATGCAGTGCTAACAGTCTTCAAGCTCTACAATGTCCTGTTGATGTCAGTGCGGTGTCTGACTGCTTGGTCTTTGGGCCAGATTCTCTCCATCAGTGACTATAACAGATGACTTGGGAATATCTTCTGAAGGATGTATATTCTAACAGTCACTCTACTGAAAGCTACCTTTTTTTGTTGTTTGGGGTTTTGTTTGTCTGTTTGTTTTGTTTGTTTGTTTTTTGTTTGGTTGGGTTTTTTTATAGTTTTGTGGGTGTTTTGTTTTTTGTGTTTGTTTTTGGTTTTGTTTTTTGGTAGGTTCTGTCTAGCACTGTAAAGTCACCTTGGTATACAGGCTAGCATGCATACCAAAATTTTTCTAATAGACAACTCCCCATTTAAGCAAGAGCTTTCTAACAAGTTCTAATGTCTTGCAAATATAGTCACAACAACTGGATGAGGGAGAAAGTGAACTATGCTAAAAAATTCCTCTGGAAACATTTGTGCACTTGCTTCCCTACAATGTATCTGAAAAAGTCTGCTGAAAAAAAACCCACAATATTGTAGGAATATTTAGTCATCTCTAAGTGTTTCAAGGAAGTTTCAACAGCTATTTGGTCTTCTGCATCTGCACGAATTAATTTAGAATCATGTAATTGTGCTGTTCCTTAAATATCTCATTAAAAAAGACTACAGTATAGTCAGGATAACTGACTTTTTGCCTTGGTTTGGGACTAAATCTCCTGGAGTAAATATGCCATTGTTTATTCACCTGATTTTTTCTTAGGGTATTAAAATTAAAGTCCAAACAAAGATTTTTTTACCCTAGATTGTTGACAACCAGCTAAAAATTTAAATGCATCATTTGTACATCTTAAGTTGGTAACTAGCATGAATTATTCAGTTTATCATATATAAAAAATCCAACAAATCGCAGCTCATATTCAACTCAGGCAGATAATTTTGTCCCCTTCCCCAGGGACCAGCCTTTAAACCAGCACAAAATGTACCTCAACTATACCAGTGCAAGAACTCCAAGTCACCATCAGGTTTCCCTGCAGTTGTCATTTAATTTAAATCTGTATCATCTGTGAATGTTTGTGAAAATAACTGTTCAACAGTTCACAGGTGCCATCATACAAATTTCTAAAACTATTTTTCCTTCAAATAGAAAATATATTGAAAATTGTGGGTGGGAAAAAAAAAAAAAAAGACGCACGCACATAAAAAAAAAACAAAAACAAAAACAAAAAACCCAACCAACCAAAAAACAAACAAAAAACCCTTACACAAAACAACAACAACAAAAAAAAACCCACAAACACCTCCAGAAACCTCCCTCTAATCAGCAGCAACAGAATTACAATGAAAATTGATATTATGTCATGAAATTTTTTATTTTGTTAATATTTAGTAAAAAACACTCATTTTCTTGCATAGAAAAGATTTTCAGTTGAGAAAGCTTTATAAAGCCATACAAATGGATGTGATCTATGTGTCTAATGCAGATCACAGAATGGTTTTGTTTGAAAGGGACCTTAAAGATCACCGAGTGCCAACCTCTCTGCCATGGGCAGGGACACCTTCCTCTAGACCAGGTTGCTCAAAGCCCCACCCAGACTGACTTTGAACACTTCCATGACTTCTCTGGGGTTCCAGTTCCTCACCACCCTCATAGAGAAGAATTTCTTCTTTATATCTAATGCAAATCTACCTTCTTTCAGTTTGAAGTCCTTACCCTTTGTGCTGTCATGATATACCCCTGTAAAATGTCCCTTTCCAGCTGTCCGGTATGCCTCATTTTGGTAGTGAAAGGCCATTTGCTTTATAGATTTGACTGGACTTTCTATAGTCTGCTTTTTCCCTGGCCTGTCCCGTTTGCTCACCACAATATATATATGGAAAAATATCTTTTTAGACCTTGACAACAAGCCCGCAGACAACTACATAAATTCTGTGCTCTACAGACTTAGACTTGCTTTAATAATTTCAAATCAGAAAAATATAGGGGAAAAGGCAATATTCCAGAAAATAATTCTGTCACCAGAAAAAAATACCAGATCTTGGAGTAGGTGTTCTGGAGTAAAAATGCATATTTCATATCACTGCATACACTGAATTTATTTTTCTATAAAAATGACTCTTGCTTCTTCATCTGATAGACTCGAAGAAATTATAGCTGAACATTGATCTTCATTCTCATTATTATATGGATCAACTAGCTAAGCATCCTGCGAGCAGAATATACATAAACTTATATATGTTTATATCATATATAGCAAACTCCCACAATGATATGTAAAATAGAATGCAAAGAGAGAATAAAGAAAAGGAAATTTCTGTATACCAGGTTTATATAGCCTGAATACTAAGTTTCCAAATTTTATTTATTTTATGCTAAAGAGTAAAGCAAAGATCAGATTGCACATAAGAATTGCTATCCTTGAATGTACAAGAGATCTACCCAGCTTCATAAACTGTCTGGAAGAGAAGGTGGCGCTGAAAAACTGATGGGTATACAGTCTTATGAACAATGTTGATACAAATACCACTAGCACTACCTAATATCTTCTAGATATTTTTTGGTTCTGATATTCTGGTCTGCATGCACCCATTACTATTTTTCCTAGATAACACTACTCAGGGACCTATCCCTACAGATACACTTTAAATACATGTATTTTTTTTTATTAAATCAGGGAACATCCAATAAAATAAGTGGCAGAATTAAAGATCTCTGATCATAATACCCTGATTCTGATCAATGATGAAGTTTTAACAGTTTGTACTTAGGCCGTGACTGTGGGCTTCTCTCAGACCTCAGAAATCTTCTGCATCTCCAGATAATAGGCTTCTGACCAGCTCAACACCAATGCAAAGAAGGCTACTCAACAGGCTGAAGCATCCTTAACACGAATCATTACAGAAAGGACTAAAATACAAAGCTAGAATAAAAATCACAGGATTCTCAAAAACACTTGCCAAGCACCTATATTTGAACAGTGATCAATTACAACAGTTTTTTCCACTGTCCTCATTTTCAAAACTCCGTGGCTTCTTCTGCTGTGTAAGAAAGGTTTCTCACACGAAGACTTCCCAAGACAATTACCTTGGCAGAAACTGGAAACTATACTGTAACAGATGAAACCCCAAAACCACAGGACACACTATACATATAGAGATAGAGATGAGATAGAGATAGAGATAGAGATAGAGATAGAGATAGAGATAGAGATAGAGATAGAGATAGATAGAGATAGAGATAGAGATAGAGATAGAGATAGAGATAGAGATAGAGATAGAGATAGAGATAGAGATAGAGATAGAGATAGAGATAGATAGAGATAGAGATAGAGATAGAGATAGAGATAGATAGAGATAGAGATAGAGATAGAGATAGAGATAGAGATAGAGATAGAGATAGAGATAGAGATAGAGATAGAGATAGAGATAGAGATAGAGATGATAGAGATGATAGAGATAGAGATTTTTTTTTTTCTGTAGGGAGCACAAGTGGCCACAAAAAAAAAAAAAATTATTTTGTGAATCAAGAGCAACTGTTTCAAGTATAACCTTTCCTTGAAAAATGTAATAAACTGTAGTAAACTGTAAACTATATTCACAATATGCATGATATTTAACAAGAACAAATGCTGAGTTCAGCACCTGGGAAGGAGGTACACTGGACATAAGTATAAATTGGGAGAGAAGTGACTGGAGAGAAGCCCTGTAGAAAGGGGACTGGGGGGGTTGGTTGGCAGCAACTGTCGGTTGACAGCAGTGTGTGCCCTGGCAGACAGGAGAGTGAACCGCATCTTGGGGCATGTCAAACACAGCATAGCCAGCTGGTCAAAAGAGGTGATTATCTTGCTGTATCCAATGTTGTTGCAGCCTCATCTTGACTGCTGACTGCAGTTCTGGGCCCAGCAATTTAAGAAGGATGTTAAAGTACTTGAATGTGTCCAGAGGAGGGGAACAAAGCTGGTGAATCCAGCAACAGGATAAACAGGAATGATTCAAAGCTGCAGCAGTGGAGGTTCAGACTAGACATTAGGAAACATTCCTTTACCAAGAGTGTGGTCAAACACTAGAACAGGCTTCCTAGAGATGTTGTCAATGTCCCACACCTGTCAGTGCCTTAAAAAAAGTCATTTGGATAATGTCCTTAATAACGTTTAACTTTTGTTCAGCCCTGAAGTGGTCAAACAATTGGACTAGATGATCGTTGTAGGACCCTTCCAGCTGAACTATTTATTCTATTCTATTCTATTCTATTCTATTCTATTCTATTCTATTCTATTCTATTCTATTCTATTCTATTCTATTCTATTCTATTCTATTCTATTCTATTCCTATTTCTATTCTTTCTAGTCTTGTCTAGTCTATTCATCAAATAACAATATGGATTACATAATTCTAAATTCTAGTTCTATACATTTCAAGGTGATAAAATAATTGTTCAATTAGAGATCTCTTTACTTTTAAATTGCTTTATTCAATTTTTAATTAGAAAACCTGGTCTCTGTGGAAGTTACTGGACAAAAAATACTACACTGAACAAATTGAAGACCATTTCTGTTACTATTCATTTTAGTTTTTGTGTGCTTTTTAAAGACTAAAAAAAGGAATAAAAGAAAGAATATATCATATTATTATCAATTCAGATCCATTAGAGCTACATTACAAATTTTTGGGTTTTTTGTGAGTTACTTCAAAAAATTTAGTACAAAACCACAGTCAGCTAACTCCCTTTTCTATACTCATGGTGAAAAGACTGGTAGAGTCATTTGTTATTTAACAGAGATATAATAGCTTTCCACCAAATTTCATTTGGCCATGTTAAAAAAAAAAAACACGAGAAATTTATTTTATGCATTTGTGCGAACAGTATTTTGCTTTTAATTTCTTAGTTCTTCTTATTTGAAATATATCACAATTATAACTTCTACAATGGATTTGCAACAAAACTTTTGAGTTTGATTACTGCATTTTTTAAGCTCCTGAACAGATTTTTTTTTCTTTTTTCTTTTTTCTTTCATCATATTTTCAACAAAGACTTTTCATAACACTTCAAGACAAACATTCTGTTCTGGCTGGTGTGGGTTTTTGTGGGGTTGTGTTTGTTTGGTTGTTGTTCCTTTTTTTGTTTTTAATCTATTATTTTTTGCACCTTCTTCTTTTGAAACTGTACCTAAGTCCACATCTATTCACAGAGGTTACTGTAGTATTACACTAAAAGTATTGGGTAATGGCAGCCCTCAAGAAATCCTGTAACCGCTCAGGCAGTATCCAGGTAATTTTTTAAAAGCTAAATAAAATACAAACTACAGGAACTGCCTATTCAGTAGAATGAAATACATGTAAAACAATAACTGTGTCTTTCTTGTGGTTTCAAACTCAACTTTGATTAACTGTGTATTTAACAGTTTTCACTTTTTCCTGGCTGTGTATGTAGAGATTCTTTCAAGACTTTGTAAATTATATTTCATCCCAACTGTAAGTTTTTTTGTCCTACATTTTCACATTTTTACAGGTTTAGATTATTATTTGGAATTGCTGGATACTCAACCAAATGAGCAGTATCAGTTGTAACCTGACTTTCACAGTGGCATACTATAAAGAAACTGTACCAAAGGAAGAATGGAAGAGAAAATTTGTGTCTTTAGTAGGCCTCTTTGTCAAACCTATGTAGTTTTTTAGGTACTGTGTCTGAATGTGGGGCAGAAGATTCAAAGGTCAAATCACAAGCTTAAATCAGCATAAGATTACCTGGACAGACAACATTTTATCTTTCCTATAACTTTATCCATGACAATGCAATGTGAGGCAATCAGTTGCCATGTGGAAGTGTTCAGATACCACAGAGACTCTTATGCTCCAGTGTCAGGGGACATGAAATAAAGAGGAAGGATTTAAACTTCTTCCGTCGCTAATCACAGGTGCTATTACTCTGAGACAATAGAAGAAATGCAAGAATGTGGATGCACTGGTTTATCTGTGTGGTCCTGGGCTTCTGGTTTCATTATTGACAGCAACAGAATTTCTCCCACAGTCAGCCACCTCCGTGAACCAGAGTTACTCAAATCAGTCATAGGTAGTGTGAAAATCATTTGGTCTCTGTAGGATATCCTCATATCCTAAATTGCAGTTTCCTTGATTCCTTGGTTCATTGGTTTATATCATAAAGGCAGACAGCATTCTTTTAGGCATTTGTATAACAACACGAGTAAATCTCCAGTACAGGGAAAAAAAAGAGGTATTTTAGAACTAACCATTTTCTAATGCTTAAAGCAGTAAGCATTTTAACTAAACAGATTGTTATAAGTGAAAATAAGAAATAATACATTTATTGATTTGAATAACTGGTATAAATTAGGACTCCTGCAACATCATATGCATTGTTTCATATGCAATAATACAAAATTTCATAAAAATTTGAAATATTAACTCATAATAAAAAAGCATCACATGTTCCTGCTCTGGCAGGTGGATTGGACTAGATGATCTTTCGAGGTCCCTTCCAATCCCTAACATTCTGTGATTCTGTGATTCTGTGACTGTGATATAGACATGTAGTTTTAAGTAGTGTCCCTCTATTGGACTGTGGTAATTGAACCTGATCTCTATGCAGGTCCTTGCAACATCTCTGAGACACCACAAAAATCACGGCCTGATCATGGGCCCTGATTAATATGAATAACAAATTTTTCAAATAAATAAATACATAATAAGGTGTTAATAAACCTTGGCCAAACAAATTATTGGTTAAACCAAACACTAGTCTTGACCTAGGGACGGGACAAGAAGCAACAAAATAGAAGGACTGTTCAGTTTCAAAATGATGGAGGACTTTTGAGAATTCATCTCAAAAGCCTGAATGTAAATATAGTTCCAGAAGATGGAAATAAAACTATCAAGCTTAAAGTCAAGAGAAATTCTAGGGAAATAATTAACATGGGGCTGGAGTCTCACTCTTGGGTCCTAAGAGCTATGAGATGATACTATGGGAAGTGACCATGTGGGCACACACCTCAGAGGTGTTTTCCAAACAACTTCTGTCATCATTACGAAGATCAGCCACAGAAAGCAAGCATGAGAACTTCAAACCAATCTGTAATGCTTGAAGGTGGACACTGAGAAATTGTTAAAGTAATCATTATTATTTTTGGTATTTTTAGAGGATACTGCAGCAATAAACTGGACAGTTAGAAAGCAAATCAGCATCCTGAGTAAATTCACTGGAATAAGTGTTTAGGTGATCCAGAGATGTATGGACAAGAAGTGAAGTTAAAGCTTTAATTTTATAGCAACATTCATCTTCACTGAGACCAAAACTAAGAATTGCTAGTTTTAGTTGCTGCATTTAAGATTAAAGAAATGGAGAAGGCCCGGTTCTTAGGACCATACCTTTTAAAAGGCTGAAAAAGGTGTTTCAATTAGAAGGTTTAAAGACAAGATGAATCAGAAACGTTATTAAATGTTAGAGACTTTGGCAAACTGACAGAAGAATCATGGGTGGAAGCTACACACTATACACACAGTTGGGTTTGTTGTTGTTTGTTTTTTTTGTAACTGGTGAGGCACATAGCCAAAATTATAAAGAAAAACATGAATTTGACAAAAAGTTCTTCATTGCATACCACCATCACTTTAAGACAATGATTTAAGAAAAAATTAACCTTTTATCAGTGAAATGCAAAATACTGAGTTCAAAATATGACAACTAATCAAAGACAAGAGGAAAACTGCTGGGTTGGCTAAAATAAGTTCAATTTCCACAGGAAGTGGGGGGATGACACAGCCAGAACAGCCAACCAAAACTAGCCAATGGGATATTCAATACCATATAAGGTCATGCTCAGTTTGAAACTGAAGGCTGACCAGGATGAGAGTCTCTGTTTCTCACCGCTTGTCAGCACGCTGGTCCAGAGTGCTCTTTAGATTTCCATGACTGCACAGTTTGGTGCTAATGTCTTACAGGGGTAATTGTTACTCAGAAAATGAGCTGCACATCAGCATTGCCATGTGGTGAGAGATTGCATTGTGTATCCCTTCTATATCATTCCATAATAATAATAATGATCATTATTATTATTACTACTACTACTGCTATTGCTATTACTATTACTATTTTGATAATGATAATGATAATAACAATAATATGCTTTTCTTGTTGCTCTTCCACTAAACTATCCTAATCCCAACCCCAAAATTTTGCCCTTGTTTCCTGATTCCCCTCCCCAACCCACCAATAGTGGGGGAAGTGGTGAGTGAGTGACATATGGTTCTAATTTTCACCTGGGGGTGGGGGCTGGGGATAAACCATGACCAAAATACAGGGTGATCCACATTAAAAATAAAAAAATCACTGTTTATTATAAACAAGATTTTATTTTCAAATGGAAAATTCTCAGATACTAAAGCAGAATCACTTACTTATTTTTGCTATATTAGAAATTTGAAAAAAAATAGAAAAAACAGCATGAACAAAACATATTACTGAATCAACAAACTTCTGGGTGTAAAAATGCATTTGCTAAACAGCTTGTGGAAAGTGTCTAATTATACAGGAAATTATTTTAGAATCTTTGAAAAAACCCCTCTGATATATAGTACCAAAATGCAAAATGCTATATTAAGCAATTTGATTATCTAGAATTACCCTATTTAGAAACTATTAAAATGTTAGTAGAAAAACCATAAATGATCCTAGACACAATATGATTTAAAATTTTTCTTTCATAATCTAAGGAGATAAAATATTAAGAAAACAAGAATGGCTATGTGCCAGTGGTAGTATGAATTTAACAGTTCACTAGCATCAATATTCAAAGTTATACAAATAAGTTATATACAAAGATAAACAAAGATATACAAAAAGGCTAAACTTGCTAGTAGATGACTGAAGACTAGTGCTTAACTCTTCGCATGTATTAAGTGTTTAATAAGTGTTACCACCTTTGCAGAATTTTACCTATTGTATCCAAATATTGTAACTGGGGCTTAACATGTAACATGAGCTTTTGAAGTACATTGATATTTTTCCTTCGAACACTGAGATTCTCTCAGAGAAAACAATGTTGTCCACTAGACAAAATTTCATGGAATCATCCTTTCCACTGAAGGAGGTGAGAGAGTGAAAGACATAAGAAACACTACCGAAAGACTATACCATGACAAGGACCAAATATGTGCATACGTACACACATGTACACATACATATATATATATAAAACCAACTTGGGGGACTGGTGACACAGGGTGACTAGATACAGGGTGAGAAACGAAAAAAAAAAAAAAAAGGAGAGAAAAGAGACAAAAAAGAGACAAAGAGAAAGTCTCTTTCTGTTTAGATCCAAAATATTGCAATTTTCCAGTGTCAAATGTAGCGGAAATTGTTGTTATAATCATAGCAGACCTTTAAAATCATTGCTTAACAAGACAATTTAAACTCTGTTTTTATCATGAGTGGTACAAGATATTTGATAATAGTGGTTTCCATTTGTGAAATTTATGTTAATAATTAATGGTTATAAAATTACACAACCCATTTAAAAATGAAGTTACATTATTTAGCTAAGTGACCTATTACTGGAACAAATTCCTTTACTAAAATGAATATATACATACACTTTTATAGTAGTATTTTATTGCTGATTCTACTTCACCACCCCCCTCCGGACAAAGTTAAGAGAATAGCATGGCCAGCTTTAAGTTGACTATAAATAACTTAACACTTTGCTAATTAGAAAATGTTTAAACATTCATTGTTAGCTTGCTTTATTGTAAAAGAACTCACACTTCCTTGGAACATGGATGTCCTTGACTTGGAACATGTATGTCACTCTACTACAATTTAAACCGTAGCAAATTTATTTTCTTCCCCAGTTTGTCTTGGGTTTGTTTTAAACAATAATTACATTGCACAATACTTTTCATTGACCTGGCCACAGTGATCTTGAGTCTCTCAAAGCAGAGGTTGCCTCAACTTTGCATACAATCATTAAATAGTTCTATAAAAAAAAAATTATATATATATATATATATATATATATATATATTAAAAGAGTGGAACTGCTGCTGTTGTTTCATAGTTTTTTATTGGTTGGTTGGTTAGGTTTGGCTTGATTTGGTTTGGTTTGGGTTATTTTAGGTAAGGGTCATGGTTTAGTCCCAGCTGGCAACTAAACACCACTCATTCACTCCCTTCTGATGGGATGGGGAAAAAAATCAGAAGAGTAAAAGTGAGAAAACTCATGCATTGAGATAGAGACAGTTTAATAAGCAAGATAAAAGACACACATGCATCCAAACAAAATGAGGAATTCATTCACTACCTACCATCAGCAGGCAGGTGTTCAGCCATCCCCAGAAATTCAGGGCTCCATCAAGCATAATGATTACTTGGGAAGACAACCACCATAACTCTAACATTATGCTGTTGCAGAAACACCTTTGTCAAAAAAAAAAAAAAAAAATTCTGGACTGACTAATTGAAACAGAAAGCTCTATTTTTCCTAATTGCAAAGTAATTGATTTGTAAAATGTAACTTTGGTACTATGTGAAATTACATTCATTAAAACCGTCATACAATCTTTGCATCTAGTGTTTTCAGTTAAAGATTAGAAGCATTTTAAAACATAATGTTTACCAGTCTTATTTTTACTATCTGGAAATTCAAGGAATAATGTACTTAATCCAGTTACGAATGGGCAGTACAAGTGAATACAATTCTATGGGTTAATCATAGATTTCTAGGTATCCACTTGTGTAAAATTGTATGCCTACTGCCATAAGAAAGAGGAGTGCATAATCACTAATTAAAGACTAAGCATGACTTTCACTAGCTATAAAATTAAGATCCATATAATTTACATATAATTGGCCTAAGCCATTGAAAATAACTTTTAAAATTCTTTATGACTGGTACGCAAGTAAGTTTTATTTCATTCTTTTTCTTACCACGTTCACATGTTGCATATTATTGTAGAGAAAGTGAATGAGAGGAAGGAGATAAAGGGGAGATATACTACAGCTGATAAATATAGTTTCTTATAAAGAAAACAGGGTATAGAAACCATGACCTCCTTCTGAGTCAGTGAGTTTTACAACAGGCAAGAATGAACACTGAATCCTCCTAAGGAGGGCTAAAATTAGAGCTGTGGTAGCTGCTAAAAACAGTGTATGAATATTCACTTAAGGTTGAACGAATCAGGTTGTTTTCAAAGTGATTTCATCATTACAGAGAAGCTGAGGAGGTTTTAATGTTGACACAAATCAGTATGGAAAGAAGATGATTTTCAGTTGGGTCTTCAGTAATTACAGTGCAAAACCGAGCTGAGATCTGTCTGTTTTCTTAGTTTCTTGCACCTCTATGTTAGTTTAATAAAATAAAGGAAAAAATAAATGGGATACATAGGATGAGTCAGGTTGAACAGCCCTTACTTTGCCTATCGAATTGTCCAGACCTGGAAGAATGCTAGCGAAGTATCCTGTCAAACTTATAACAAACTTCTTGTTGCTGTGCCCAAATCAAAATGTCTGCCTTAAAATACAATTTTTATGACAGTCTAAAAACATGTCACAGATAATCAGGGACATTTTCCTTTCAAAGTCATGCAGAATTTTGCCCAATTTTCCTATTAAAAGAAACATCCACATATCACAGCTGCTTTTTTCTTATATATACCAAATATACAAGCCATTGAAAGCCATGGCAAAATGCTTCACCTATTTTTTAAAACTACTATGTAACTAATAAGTTTAAAAAGCAGGTGAAGCATCTTGCCATGGTTTTCAATGCTGTTGTGTTCTCAGTGTAAAATATGTTTCTTCTAAATCCTCTTTTCAAGTCAAATATTTATCGACAGCATTATGAAATATCAAATAACCATTTTTTTAGTGATTTTCATAAGAAGTTTTTCTTGTTTAATTACTGCATTTCACTAATCTATTTTTTCCAAATAGTTCTAAGCTAATGCAACTGATATTTGACACTTTAATTTCTAATGAATAATTTATGCATTTAAAATAATTAATATTAATATAATTTAGAGAACAACTCCTTATCTTCATTAATGTATTACAGGGAATCTTTTTGAGAAACTTTTTATAAATTAGAATCAACTTACTAGCCTAGAAGTACAACTATGAGGGCTGTATTTTCTAGAAAATTTTAACCAAAAATAATCAAATGTTGTATTACTTGTTGTTAAGAGTTACTTATGTAATTCAAAGCCTGTCCAGTGCTTATATTCCTCATTTAATTCTCAGAGAAGTGACAATAGAGTAACCTTACACATTTATTTTTACTACTATGCAATTAAATTTATACATTGGCAAAATACAGAGCAGGTACTGTTAATTAGCATGAGTCCATAATTCTCTGCTTAGACCATAAAAAACCTTATTGAAAGCTGACTCAATGTGTACACGATGGATTTGCAGGTGAGATCAACTTATCAGTACTTCTGACATATTTTGGAAAGATAATAAAACCCAATATTATAGCACCTCTGACAGACATGTTCTGTACTGAAATTGGGTAGAAAAGGCTAAAATGGTCTATTTACAACAGTAAACAGCTCCACAGTACAGCAGAAAAACAAATACAAGCACTTTGGGTCAAGTCTTGTGTTGCTCAGGCTAACGTGCAGCAAGTACACAAATATTTTAATGTAATCATACCTTTAGAAAAAAAGTTTTTTATGCTGATGTAAATTTTCATTGTATGATTAACTCTACAACTGCCTATAAATATAAAAGGTGAAGAGTGGAAAAACATTGAAAGGATGTAGTATCATTATCTCCTGTTTAATCAATGTAGAGGATGTTTTCCAGAAAGTATCGTGTATCTCTGTGCTTTGTTCTTTTCATCGTGGCAAAAAGCAATATTTTGTGGAAAGTTTGGTTTCTGTAACTCCCCAAAGTGACAGAGAAATGATTGAGGCAAATATTTTAACAAGAAATCTTATGCACATTAGTCACAAAATTATTGAGAGGATTTGGGATATATCTTGTGTAAAAGAGAAAATATTGTAGTTAGACTATTTCTCTTGAAATTAACCTGATATTGAGAATTCTTTTAATTTCTTTGAAAAATCCTCTGACTGGCCAAAACTCAAGATGTACACACCCTGATTTCTTGTTACCTGAGGTGCAGAGTATTCTATATTTATGTGATCTTTGTAGAGGAATCTGTAGGATAGTCTTCATGAGACAGATTTTTAATATTAGTGTCATCACAAACGTAACACTGGAATGGTAATCTGGAACACTTAATGTAATACTACTGCAAAAGTAGTATTAATCAAAACACTTAGAGAAACTTCCTTCTAACTCCAAAATTCTAGACTTATTCAACTCGTCTCCATCAAAGTAAAGCATAATTCATCAAGGCACGATGAGGTACTAATAAATTGATAAAACAGAGTTATAAAAAATTGTTATGCTCCTGCACTGAATCAGCAACTCTTAAAACTGTGTATTTAATATATATCATGACTACACAAAATTCCAGGGAAAATCTGAGTTTATGTCTAAATGTAAATAAACTGGTGTTCTATGTGGATTCATACATTATAAAATAAGTAAATTATTTTGAAAAATAGTGATATCTCTGCAGGATTCTGCAGAACCACCTAAAAGCATGCTCACAGAACAACAGCAAAGACTTAAGACCCGTCAGTTATAAATTAGCAAGGGAGAGGATATTACACCTGATAAAAAACAACTGTAAAACATATTAGACCAGAAATAAAAGGCGAAACATATTGGCTGCCAGGCCCTCTTTCCCTCTCTCCACACTTGCAGTTTACTGGGAAGTGTTTCAGAAGATGTACTGCCTCCTGCTTTTTACAGACTTCTAGAGTCTCCAGGTAAGCCTTTTATTTCCAGTTCACTGAAGAACTGAAGAGTGAATCTGATTGTTGCTCTTGGGCCAAAGTTTTCACATCACTAGCACTTCCTGAAAAGGAAAGAAAAAAACCAGACCATTTCTCATGCAATACCATGTTTGCAGTGCATTTTTCAGTGTTTAACTTCCAACAAATGGGTTACACAGAAGGACCAGGAATCTAATGCATATAACATTATTTAAGGGTGAAATAATGCACACCCAGCACTTTGAAGAGACCTTTGCTTTAACATTCAGCAGCCTCTAGTCTTTATTTACAATGCAAAAAATACCTTATGATAACTTATTCTCTATACTCAGCATGTTATCCATTCCCTTGCTCCCAAGGTTGTTCTGCACCAAGTAAGATCTGCTTCTTATATTCCAGTTGAAGATTTATCTAATTGTCTCCTTGTCCCCATCCAAGTTTCCTGTCACACTTCATTCATAGCTATACAAATATCTTCCCTTGTCTCACTAATACTTATTACTTACTCATGCCCTTTGTCTTAATACCGACCTCTGTTCCCCTAGATGGTGACAAAATTACAAGTCGTTACTTCATACCTAGAAAGGCATAATGCCATAATTTTGCCAACCTAGTATGAACACATTTGTTTTTTAATGTTTATACATACGTTTCTCACATGTCCTACTTCATATGGTAAATCTTCTGTAGAAAAGTCTGGCATTGTTTTGTAAACTGTTGTCTGCTCCTGTTGTCCTGCACAAATGAAAATAATCTTGTAAAAGCTGTATGCTACAGAGAACTCTGAAGATAAAACTTGATATGTTGATTATTTTGTGACTTCATATTTTCAAGTAAGATCTTTTTTTTTCTTCTCTCTCTTTCTCAGAAAGTTTCACTGTTTTGTTGGTATAGAAGTATCTGTGATATAAATGGCATAATGGTGGTATTCAGCATGTTCAATAACAAAGATTCTTAAAAAATGCACCTCTCCAAAATACACAGCAAGCAAGGAAAAGGTTTCAGAAATTGCCCTCCTAGTAACTTCCAAGAATAAGTGATCAGCTATTCCACAATAATATTATACATAGATTATATATACTTTGGTGGTATTTTATTTTAAAGATAGTAATTTCTTGTCATATATTTGATGTGAGATGTTTAATTTAAAATAATTGATTTTCTGACACTTTTTCAAATGAGCAAGTTAGGAGAAATCTTTTTATTTCTTCACTAGAGACAGGATACTCTGGTTCTGTCTGTGACATTTTGGTAAATTCATTTAAAAAATTCAGAATGAGAGTTAAGCCTTTTGGTTGGTTGGTTAGTTTGTTTGGGTTTTTTTGGGGGGTTTTTAGGTGACACACGATCATAGAATCATTTGGGTTGGAAGGGACCGTCAAAGAATATCTATTCCAGTTACTCTGTCATGGACAGGGACACCTTCCACTAGATTAAATTGCTCAAAACCCCATCCAACTTGACCGAGAACACTTCCAGGAATGGGGCATCCACAACTCTCTGGGCAACCTATTCCTGTGTCTCACCACCCTCATAATAAAAAATTTTTCCTTATGCCAAATATAAACCTAGATCCTTTGTGCTGCAACTGCAAGCTCTGATAGAAAAATCTTTCTCTGTCTTTCTTAGAAGCCCCTTTAAATATTGAAAGACTGCAGTAAAACCTATTCAGGGTCTATTTTTCTCCAGGCTAAGTAACCCCAGCCCTCTCAGCCTGTCTTCATAGGAGAGGTGTTCCATCCCTCTGACCGTCTTGGTAGCCCTCCTCTGGACTCACTTTAATAGGTCCATATCTTTCCTGTAATATAAGTTTTGTAATTCCCCAGTTTTTTCTATCATGATGTTATTATGTTATTTGGTGGAGATGGATGACAAGTTTTACTTTTTAAAACCTAGAAAATCATTCAAATTTGACTTTAGAGACAAGCAAAAAAAGCTGTCTCCCAAAATACTTTTTCATGCTGAATAACTAGGGTGTTTGATGGTTCATCCAGCTGGATAATGCCACCAGGTAAAATGCAAACTAAGTGATACAACTGTATCTGTAGAATGATGCTAACGATCCATATAAGTAAATAAATAAATAGATAAATAAATGAATAAGCAGTGATAAACACAGTTTGTCATTTGTGTAGTAACTTAGGGCACACAAAATCCAATCTCCGTGAAAATGCAGGACAATATTTCCACAGAAGTATACGTAGTACTTAAATATACCTGACTTAATTTTCATTTCACCAACAAATAAAGAACAAACATGTATGTTTCAATTGGAAAAAGACTGTCTGCTGTCATTAAGAGTAAACTATGCTGCAAATTACAGTAGTAGTTATTCTGACAGAAAGGTTTAAGTCATTTTCCTGCTATATTAAATATATCATATTTCAAACTCACATCCTTAGGGAAATTCACATTGATAAAACTGCCCAAATAATTCAACAAATGAAGAAAACTGGCAGTTACCCTGTTGTTCAGTTGTTTTTAAGATTAAACTTAAACTGAATTAAATTCAAGTACATGTTGATTTCCACCATATCACTAGTGTTATCACTAGATAAATATTAGACACAGAACCAAGAAGCAAAATAATTTAAGTAAGTCAAATATAGGAACTGTAGCTGCTCTTACGGACATCAAAACTTACAAATCAGTGCTGATTTGTACCAGTGACCTAAATTTTCTTTTGGTATCAAGCATTTCTCTGTGAAGCTCAGAATCTCACAAGTTTCCCTTACTTACACCATATCTATTTACTCATGTTTTAGTATTTTTCTAATATTAAATTAATATATTAATACACTTTATTCATTTCATAAGATCCTAACACAGTTTTGATTCCCTAGATGAAGGTATGTATATTTGCTGCTAGCCTTTATTTACTCAATTAAAGTCAAATATTTTGGGTTTGAGACAAAATTTTCCAACATATCTTGGAATTAACTAATCTTGGCATTAGGTGTCTTTTGGTTACTCAAATTTATTAAACACACAGCTGTTACCAACTGTAGTTTGTATCAAAAAGTTGCCTCTTTATTTCCCAGTGATGTAGGGCCCCTGAACTGTATGACTATTCATCTAATTCATTTTCTCCTTAACTAAGTTCAGAGAGTCAAAATGTGTGCTATGAGAGACACTGTCATTAGTATTAACCTTTATTAGCAATACTGTTCCTAATTTTGGATGAACATCAGGCATTGTTCAGAGTATGGAATTTTTGCTACTAATCTCGATAGTGCCAGGATTTTGTTCAGTTTTAATGGATTGCTTTTTTCTCAGCAGACACTCACTACAATACTTATTTGTTCTTTCATTCCTTTCCCCAAGTAAGGCCAAAAGAATAATTACTTTGTACCACACAGGTATTAGGTGACCCATGGTGCCAATAGTCTGACCTGCAGATGATACTCCCTGAAGCAAACTGTCCTCTATCAGGAGCCAACTGATAGATATGCTATTAAACTGACTGTGGTCCCATACCTTTGTTCATTCTGTCTGAAGAATCTCACCTCAGGTAGATTCTCAGAGAGGTAAGGTATGATTTAACTGTATGATCCAGCCTGGACATTTACAATGATATGGGCTAAAGAAGAACTGGAGAAGACAGTAAGAGTTACGCTTGATGTTATCCAGTTCAGCAGCACAGAGCTTAAGACAGAGTAGATAGCTCCTGGAGAAATTTATTTATCAGTTAAAATGCTTAATTTCATAATTTATGCACAAAATATTTTATGACTACCATGGAGTCCAAATATCTCCTTACTTTTGAATTGCTATAGGCAAAAAGTAGATAACAATGTGAGTTTGAATAATATAATCAATATCTTATAGGACATTCGTACAGAAATTAAAAAAAAAAAATCGCAAACACATATCAAAATAAAAATTAAGGCTAAAAGATTGAGAAGAATTGTACACTAGAGTGACAAGAAACTGCACTACAAAACTTATTCAAGAGAAAATTATTAAAAATTACAGAGTTGTGATAATTGGTTTTATTTTTATTATAAAGAATTGTTCCATTTGGTCTCTCTAGCCAACAGAGATTCTTTAAATCTTACTGGATAAACAGGGCACTCTAGGGAATCTCTTTAAGCTAAAATGATTTTTACCACCAATATTTAACAAAGAACAGCTTATGAGAAATATCTTCTCACTTTTTTTTCTCCATTTTATATTCTGGATTTTTTCTATTTTTATGATAGGTATACAGAGTCATACCTGAAAGTCTCGTTAGCTGTATCTCTTACCTTTTAATAGTCTTTCAGAGTTCCCATCTTGTTAGCTGTACCATTCTCCTTCAAAATTAAAATTAGACCAATACTTTATACCCATCCTTTAAAAAAAAATCCCAACACCAAAGCATGTTTCTTAAAATGCTTCATTAAGGACTATGGTTCATTCTGCCTGCTATAATGATGCATTTTAATTAAGGAAGAGCAACTGGATTAAGGAACATGGGAAGTGTTTTCATCTAGTGTTCATGTGTATAAAGAATATGTGTTAGCCATTGATACTTAACATTTGCTTCTCAAAGTCCTGTTAGAAAACAAGAAAACAACGAAGTACTTCTAGAAACACCATTATTCTGAAATGAAATGTTGCCTGTTGCAGTCAGTCACTGATCTTCCTTCAGACCCCACAGAAAGTGCTTTTGCCTCCTGTAAACATGAATTATCCATAGCTCAAATATCCCTCTTTCTCCACTCCTTAAAATATTTCAATTGCCCTTACATACGTGTTTTGAAAGTATTTCAAATACACAGTCTTTGGAATATGTGTTACCAAGCCCACTGGGGAACTAGCTTCCGTGAGCTTACACATTTACTTGTATGCAGAATTACTTCATCTGCTGACATTTTTTAGTGGATAAGAACTAGGCAACTGCTAGAGTAGACATACTAAACCTAGAACCAAAACACCCTTCACTAAAGTACAGACTTTTTTTCTGGCAACCTCCCTCATGGGAACTCAGAGCATCCCTCTCCCTCTCCCTCTCCCTCTCCCTCTCCCTCTCCCTCTCCCTCTCCCTCTCCCTCTCCCCTCCTTTATTCATTCTCCTCTTCTCTTCTCTTCTCTTCTCTTCTCTTCTCTTCTCTTCTCTTCTCTTCTCTTCTCTTCTCTTCTCTTCTCTTCTCTTCTCTTCTCTTCTCTTCTCTTCTCTTCTCTTCTCTTCTCTTCTCTTCTCTTCTCTTCTCTTCTCTAGGATTACTTGTTCACCATCTCTTTTAAAATATCAATTATGGGGAATCAGGTGGTTCAGAACAAAGAAAAGGGTATACTTCCTCAGAATGCTTCTTGTGTAGTACGCCACTGGTACTGGTTCTTAATGCACAAGTTCAAGAAAGACTGAAAAGTATCTAGAAGAAACCACCCTGGAAAATTACTAAATATACAGTCATCAACTGCCTCAAGAGGTGCTCTGAAATGGAAGCAGCTGGACACTGAAAAAATATAGAAGAAAAGTAATATATGTCTGCTTTTAGCATCTATTTATAGATACTGTTGGAATTAATGGTTCTTTGGTCTGTACAGCCATTTTACACATGATACCTGGGAAACCACAGACACACCATGGGGCAGTAAAACATTAAAACAAAACCAAAGGACTAGGCTTAAAATAATTTGGGAAAAAAAAAATAAACTTCAGATAAGAAAAAGTTTAGACATTTTAAATGCCTCAGATATTAAAAGTTAAGCAAAATCAGATATAAGTGAGAGTTTTGATAGTCACACTTCTCATTACCTGACCATTCCAGACTAAGCCTGCATCTCTGCAAGTCAGCAAAAACTCATGCATCGCTAAGGTATTATACAATGATAAGCAACTTCTAGCTTTAACTTCTGATCCTTCCCTAATGTGACTTTGTGTTCTGATTTTGTCTAGGACAGAAACCATTCTTCTTTCAGCAATTTTTCTGTTTCAGTTAAGTTTCTTCTAAGTAACTGCACTTCCTGTAGCTAGCTGTGTTTTTCAGTCAATGTCTGCTCCTAGAACTGATAATGCTTGACATTTACAGTTGTTACCAAGGTAAGAGTAGGAATGGTATGCAGAAAGGTCTAAGCTTATACTTTTAGAAGCCAAGGTCACTGCTAAATCTCTTATGTTCCACAAGTGAAGGGATGCAGAGGGGTCACACCTGTGGGGATGAGTGGACAGGACAGGTGACCAAAATTTTACAAACAGGGTATTAAATCCCATACAAATTATACATAGTTTAAAAGAGAAATTATGAGATTCATGTTCTCTTCTTTCATGTATGACATCTGTGAAGGACTCTTCCCATTCTCCTGCTTCCAATCCCAATCTGTGAATTTCTGAATTGAGTTCCATTCTACCGTCGAGTCCAGTCTGGGACTTCGCAGAGCCTGCCCTGCAGCATCAGTGGTACTTGCCATTGTGGCACACAATTCCAGTACCATTGGGGAAGCCCAGAATTAGTTTTGTACATTTTTCATTATTTCTGTTGTGGTTGTTGCCATTATTACTGATATTATTATTTAGTTTCATTGTTATTGTTTTATTTAGATTGTTTTAAGTTTTCAACTCATAAGTCTCCGTTTTTTTTTTTTCCTTTCTCTCACCTTTGTGGTAAGGGAAAGGCCTAATAAAGAATGTCTGTCTTCCATTTAATTGCCAGACAGGCCTTAAATGGGGACAGGTATCACTGTTTTTTTCTGCTACCAGACTGTAAGATTGTTTCTTGTTTACTAAATCTGCTGTTGATGATTTGATAGAAAAAGCACAAAGGGATAAGAGAAGGGAACTGTCTAACTAACTTGCAAGAGTTTTAATAAATTCTAATCTTATTTGGGATCTACTCCAACAACCATCTAAAACAATAGAAAGACTTCTTGAATGGAGTGGTAGCTGAATAAAAGCTTTTGAATATAAATCTTGATGCTACTTTGATTATGGATCTTCTCTGGCACTTCCATGTAAAATAATACTTCAGCAAAGTATTTTTTTCAAGAAAACACTATCTCCTTTTGATATACAATGGCAAGGAACAATTAACATAATTACTCTCAGTTCTCATTAAATAATTATGTAATTTATTGTACAAGTAATTAAACTAGAGCAATTTAATAGATTGAAGATCCAAAACATCTAATTTATATTCATAACTGCACTACCTTTTCATAGCAATGGTAGCTAGCTAACTTTTACTCCAAGTTGCATTAGGTTTCATTATTCACAATTACTTTATTCACAACATTGTCAAGTGTCTCAAATATTATTCACACTGAATAATCAGAAGAGTATTTTAGAGAACCTTATGTATAACAACCATTCCAAATTTGCCGAAAAATTAATCTGAAAGGTATGTATACATTTATGCAGTATTCCAATACCCTCTGTTAAATTAAGCAGTTTCCAGACAGAAATTATTTATATTGCATCTCCACGTTTCATGTAATTTATGTCATTAAACATATGTATTCTGCAGTGTTTTGCCTTGTCTAAGATAATTTATTTTTCAGTGCAACTGGGGTGGTCTTCTACCTCAATTTCATTCATAAGATATTAAGCTTAGAGCTGGTAGTGTGAAACAATTTTAGCCTACCTCCTATTTCTCTGATCAATGTGACCACCCCTCATCAATTTTAAGATAGTACAATCTTCCATACACTGATGGGTAGTCCAATATTAAGATGAATTTAGCAGCTTCTTGAATCAGTAGATTTTAGATTCAACATGAATTTTTCTTTGCTGGAATTAGCTAATTACTTTCATTGGATGAGGACATATTCAATCTTTAGTTCCCTTGTTGAGTTCATTTTCTCTAATGAGAGTTGACATCAAATCAACTTATTTAATAAATGTACAAAGTTTATAAGCATTCTAGACAATGCAATTTACAATTTAAACAATGAAATTACTTTCTACCTATGTCAGAATTTCTGCAGTGGTCTGACCAGCAGTCTTTTTGTTTATTGACATTTCAACTGCAGTGTACATAATCAGTTCTATTAAGAAAAAAAAATAAGATCCATCACTGTATTCAGTTACTGTTTCTAGAACAAAAGTTCATCTACAAATGAGTCTTATCTTCCTCATCACCCCCTATTTCAACAAACTTTGTGCTATTCCAAGTTTTAGTACCTTAATATTTACTTTGAACATCTTGTTGAAAAAATAATTTAGAATAATTTAGAATCAATCTCAAGAAAAACACACACAGTGAACCCCAATGTGACTACTTTTTGAGATCTGTGGTAGAAATAGGGGGAAAAAATATAAACTGCGACCTTTAGGTGATGAAAAGAGAAAAAAAAAAAAATCTTTGCTCTCTTCTAGACTGATCTGGAAGAAATTTTGTAGTTTTACAGTAAAACACATATGTTGAATTGTAAGATTTTAATTTGTCTTTTCTCTCTCCCAGCTTATGAATTTATAGCTAAATATAGTGGCAAAATCTATATAGGTTAACATATCTAAATATAATACGCAATACAATTCTAGATTGAGTTTCATTTTAGGTCAAATTGGAAAACTCTATGGATGGCTATAAATGCACAGCCATTGATTGCTATCTATGTACACTATAACAAATATACACCCACTATTTTAAGTCCTCATGTTTTTATGCCATGAGTACCTTTTACAGTCATGGCTATTTATTTGCTCTCAATATAAATGAAAATGTTTCACATTGTTCCATTTTTTTTCCAACTTACTTGAACCCTGAAGTCCTTCAGATTTCCCTCTTACTGTTATAACAGTAACATGTTGGAACACAGCACTGGCTGCCTTAAATCTATACACTGGTTTCTGTAGTCATTATTCCATATTGCTCACATAAACTTGTGACATGGAAATTAAATAGAACAGTAACGAAATAAATCTTTTAAAAAGGACAATTTTTTTTTCAGGTTTTAGTGGAAAATCTATGCTACTGTAAGCTATAAGAGATGTCATCTTCTGCTTCTTTAACTCTGTTTCACATATGGAAATGACATTATGACATCTTACTATGAATTATTTTACGGTCACCTTATTATCCACATTCTTATTTATCTGAATTACTTTAATATACAACAAATATATAACAATATATTCATCACAATTTAACCATGGTTATTTGGTATTGTGTGATTTTATAATGTCAAATGTGATTACTGAGATTCAGTTTCTGTAAAGTCTAGTGATTAAATAATTTTTAGCATAATCAAAGCCAAATCTGCAACAATCTGCAATTGATTAAGTACAGAATTATGTACATGCATGAAGGGAAAGAAAGCAGCTTAGATTTTGCATCTCAGTAATGATCACAACAGATTCCTAAATCTTCGGACTTTGTGAAATTGGAGAGCTAAAAGTGATAACCTACGAGAGAAACTGTTTATGAAAAACTGACGAGAGCATAGTGCTGTGAATCACAGCTCAGAGAAGAGCTCAGATAGAGCCTTGTAGAAATACTTCCAGAATAAATATATACTTACGTCTGATTCAAAGTTTTGTGAAACTGATCCAAATTTTGTGAAACTAAGCACGGAAATAATTAAATGCACAGCTAGCAAGCAGTTGCTACCTTCACTACATAGACTAAATTAGCAACATAATTTGTGGCAGCTATAACATTACCTATTGCTAATGCAGAGGAATTGTATGGGATTGCAGATTCTTAGGTGCTGTTGCTCGTGTAGATTGTGATGTGAGTGGCTGGAAAATTACAAATTATGAACAAAAATGAAGAATCCTTTAGACAGAGCTAAGGCTATAGTGATCACTTTCCATCCCACAGTCACCGTTTACTGAAAATACTGACCGTCAAGAACAATAGAAGCAATAGTAGCATGTTGCTTTTACGCAATTTCATGAAATGCTACAGGTGATGTAACTGCTTGAGAATCAGAAATTAAATACAAAAGCAATTTAAAGCAATGGAAACATGGTAAAACTTTACAACTTAGATCTCCAGATTTGCTTTATGGAAACATTAAAATCCATAATGGTGAATTCTGCAAACTTTGAGCATATCTCATGTGTATTGTATACTTTAAATACAATTAGCACTATAGATTTACTTGAATGCATAACTCAGTTCCATAGTTATTCTTTATTTCTCGATTTCTCAGAAGAATTGCCTCATCATGTTTTCTACCATCATTATTTTTTCCATGGCAATACAATTTTATTTAGAAATAACATTTTAAGATATCAAAGTGGTAAAAGTATTAAATAAAACTAATAATACTATAGAGTTATGGGAAAAAAAAACACATACTTTTAGCATTTGATTTAAAATTTCAAACATAAAAATAATCTTATGCTGTTTTAAAAGTTCAGAAAACTGCAATACTTAGGATTATCGTAATATAACAATAATAATAGGCATCTTAATAAGAACAGAGTTCTCTATACTGATGTTTAAACATAAAGTATTTATTTTTGGTTCTTCTTTCTAGGACTGAGAAATTATAGAATTCTCTCTTCTTACTGTCTTTCATGTCTATTTTACCTGTCATTCTTAAAGCAGCAGGTCAGTTTAATAGTTTATGTGATTAACTCTGATGGTTTTTAAATCAATGACCAAAACGAAAAGCAGAAGAGCTCTTTCCCACAACATCATTCTGTATATGAAGTAGTCTTAGTGCTTGCTACAGTTGAAGTCAGTACATTTTTAAAAAAGTGCTGAAGAGTGTTTTGAGCTGTGCATAAAGTTGGAGTTCTCCAAGTCTTGGACATAACATTTTGGTCTCAAGAACATTTACATATTTCTTCTGATGTAGAGAAAGACTCTGAGCATTGGACCTCAGCTGATATGTCTTCAGTGTTTCTTTCTCAATGTAACTCTCCCACCTCCACCAACATTTTCCCCCATTGGTTCTAAATTGCATTGTAAATCAGTACATTTTGAAACATAAAAGAAAGAGGCAAATGAGATAACAATGGTGTATTTAACCAAAATGTAGAAATCATCCACAACTGATGCTAGACTCAGAACTGAATGGGAGCAGGCCCATATGCGATTCAAGCCTATCTATTTTTTATAATAAGTCAAAATTGTATGCAGTTCTGTGTGCTTTGAGAGGAGGCAAACTCACTTCACTCTGGGCAGAGTACATCTCTTCCGTAATTCAGCATGTTCCTTCTTCGATTCTTTTAACATAAAGTAGGAAGTTTGAAGACCTGCTTGAAAGTGATAGGACAAAATGAGAGCAGACATATTTGGTCTAAGTGACATTGTGCTGGAAGTGGGATGGCAGGGCTGTAGGAGTGGCTTCTGTGAGGAGAGGGTGGATCTGGTCTGTGCTGGACACTGTCAGTTCCAGTCACCTCCAATGGACCCTGCAGCTAAGCCTCACAGCCAAGCCAATGTGCCTGTGAAAAAGCATCTTTAAGAAATGGAAAACTGCTGCCCAGCAGTGTGAGGAATGAAGATAAAAAATGTGTGAGCAACAACCCTGCAGATACTAAGGCCAGAGGAGAAGGGTGAGGACATGCTCCAGGCACTGCGGCAGGTATCCACATGGTAGCCTGTGGAGGACTTCATGCCTCACCAAGTGGATATTCCCCAAGGAACTGCTGCCTTTGGAGACTACACTCTGGAACAGAGAATGGGAAGTCAAGAATCTCAAAATGAAGGAGTGAAGTTGAGCCTGGGATGAAGTGGTGGATGAGGGAAAGGTATTTTATCTTTTGTCTTTGTTCCTCACCACCCAACTACATGTTAGTTTATGGTAAATTAGATTAATTTTCCCCAATGTTAGATAAGTTCCTTTTCCCTAGGCTTCCCATAGCAGAGACTCAGACATGGATTCCATGAATTCTTCTAAAATAAATATTTTTTTCAGAAGGTACATAGTAGAGCAGCTTGAGCTGGGTACCTCTTGAAAAGGGATCCTCAAAGTCCCAACCCCTTGTGCATTACGCCAGGCCAACTGAAAAATTAGAGTCTGGAGTTTCCCTGTTCTTCATTGGATCTTCTAATTTTCATCATTCATGCTGTCAGTTAAAACTCTGACCTTAGTTGATATTTCACACCCACAGCTGGAGAAAATAACTTCTTGGTAGTAACCAAAACATTCTTCTGTTAGATGCCGTTCTGTTCCTACACTTATCTCCATGGATGCAGCTGCCCTTATCTTCTAGCTTAAAGATTCTCAGGCCTTTTTCACTTTATGAAGCAGAAAGTTTCAAAGGTTCACAGCTTGCAGAAGTTAACCTAAGCAAATTTATTTATGCCAAGTTAATTTTATATAAGCAGTTTCTAAACAAGTTGTATAAGAAGCAGTATACCAAATTATTCAAAAAAGTAAGGCAGTCTATTCTTTAACACCAAGTTAATTTTGTTTTACCTATGACAGGAACTGGTAAGTGATCTTCCTGTCTTTATCTTCATCTGTCAACTTTTTCATCCTATTTCCTACCCACTGTCCTGCTGAGGAGGAGGAGTGAGAGAATGTCTGGGTGGAGGTCTGGGAGACAGCCAACATCAACCCACCACAGAAGGCCTCTAAGACAGAAATTCTTGTTATCTGTGTTTCATATTAATGACAATTCTACTAAATTAGATCATAATTAGATCATAGGTGTCTCCCAATATGTGGGGTATAATATAGCTAAATAATATTGGTTTGCATAGAATATTTGATCCTGTTTTTTACTATTATTTTAAATAGCAAAAGTGTCACCCAAATTATTAGTAACATATACCAACTTGGTGTTATTAATCAGAAATCAGCACCTGTATTTCAATGTTATTAATATGTAGTTGTGGTTTTCAACAGAATGCTTTCTTGTATCAAGTACACTCAAAAGGAAGAAGTGTCCACTCTTTCACAACATATTGGAGTTGGTTTGAATATTTGATTACTTGTTAGTTTATTTTGTTAGATGCTACTAAAGACAAACAAAACTAAATGCTTTCAGTGGGAATGAGGAAGAATTTCCTTTTTTAGACAGCTGTCCAGAATAACTCTGAGTGAAATCTTTGCAATATTCTTTTTCTGCATTTCAGGAAGGAAATTACCCCAAAAAACGTAACTTCCAGAGGACATAGCAAACTCTTAGAATTTGCCTCAAAAGTTATATTGTGATGTAAATTAATATCTAGTGCACTGTGAAGCAACTACTTCTTCAAAAGTAATAGATTCACAACTATCTTCTATTAAACAGAAAAAAAAAAAAAAAGCATAGTGACCTTTCAAAATGTAGAGAGATGAATTGCACAAGTTTGGAAATTTAGCTCAGATGACTAATCTTTAACTTCAGCTATTGTCTCGACTTTTTTTTTTTTGTTTTCAGAATAAACTTTTAGACAGAAATCTAATCTTTGCTTTCATTATTAATTTTGTGTATTTCCTGACACTGTGACTAATAACTCTTTAATTTGGTTCTAGACAAAATTTTCACTAAATGCAGCTGCATTTCCTGGCACTAAGTGCACTCATTAGTACACATGCTGAAATTTTGCACAAAAATTTATGTACAAAGACAGTCTATTGTATGTTTTCAGCTACACCTCACTTCTCAACTGTGCCAATTGAGATAAACTAGTTGCAGGCATAAAAACATGCAAAAAGTTTTACTTAGGATTTCTAGCTCCCTTCTAAAATTTATAACTATTTCACTCTTTGCAGAAGATCAGTCTAATTTCTTGCAGTAGGGCAAGACATATTTTGAAGTGTCCACTGGTAATGAAAATTTATGCCCTTCCTCCTAAATTATTCCATGTAAGTCTGACCTTCAGATTTCTATCTATTTGCAACAAAGTTGAAGACTTTGTAACTTACTTATTTTGCAATTCTCTTTCCAATATCTATTTTTCCAAAGGTCTAGGGAAACAAACAAACACAAAACAAAATCAAACAAACAAACAAACAAAACCCCACTATGGATAAACCAACCCTAAGTTACTCAGGTATTTGATATTGTGGTGGATTGACCTTGGCTGGACACAAGGTACCCACCAAAGCTGCTCTATCACTTCCCTTCTGAGATGAACAGGGGAGAAAGAAATATTGAAAGGCTCATGGATCAAAATAACAACAAGGAGATCACTCAGTTATTACTGTCATGGGCAAAACAGATTCAATCTGGGGAAATTAGTTTAATTTATTACCAGTCAAATCTGTGTAGAATAGGTAAATAAAAACAAATCTTAAAACACCTTTCTCTCACCCTTTCCTTCTTCCCAGGCTCATCTTTCTCCTGATTTTCTCTACCTCCTCCCACAAGCTGCAAGGGGGATGAGGAATAGGGGTGGGGGTCAGTCCATCACACACTGTTTCTCCTCCTCCTTCCTTCTCATGGGTGGACTGCTCATATTCTTCCCCTGTTCCATCATGGGGTCCCTCTCACAAGAGACAGTTCCCCACAAACTGCTTCACATGGAATAAAGTTCTTCATGAACTGCTCCAGCATGGTTACCTTCTACAGGGTGCAGTCCTTCAGGAACAGGCTTCTCCAACACAGGTTACCCGCAGATTAACAGGTCCTGCCAGCAAAACTCGTCCAGCATGGGTTCCTCTTTCCATGGGTTCACAGGTCCTGACAGGAGACTGCACCAGCACAGGCTTCCCACAGGGTAACGGCCTCCTTTTAGCAGTCACCTGTTCCAGTGTGGGGTCCTCCATGGGCTGCAGTTGGATCTCTGCTCTGGTGCTTGGAGCAACTCCTCCCTCTCCCTCTTCACTGACACTGGTGTCTGTAGAGTTGTGTGCCTCACATATTCTCACCCGTCTCTCCAGCTACTGCTCCCCAGCAGTTCTGTTTTTTGGGTTTTTTTGGTTGGTTGGTTGTTCTGTACTCTCCTTCTTAAATATGTAATCCTAGAGGCACTACCACCATTGCTGATGGACTCAGCCTTGGCCAGTGGCAGGTGCATATTGGAAACAGCTGGTATAGGCTTTATCAGATATGGGAGAAGCTTCTAGCAGCTTCTCACAGAAGCCACTCCTGTAGCCCCTCTGCTACTAAGCCCTTGCCACACAAACCCATAAAAGTAGCTGTGTTTAAACGCATATTTTGTGCTGCCTGCGGCACCTCTGTGCCACATGCTGTGACTTCTTTTTCATACTCTATGAGACTGGGTACTTTGAGTGTTTCATCATGGGAATGGGGCAGATGAAAACACCATAAGAGACTCTAACTTGAACAGATGGGCATGAAGGTTTCTCCAATTCTGTTGCCAGCCAGAAAGAGGAAATATTCCTCACCACTCTTATCTCAGATATTGTACATTTGAAGAGCTTCCTTTCCACAGTGATTAACCTCATCCTTCTTGCATTGCACTTTAGCTAGTTTTAATCTACCTATGGATTTGTCTATCCAGACACTGTAAAAGCCCTGAATAGGCTTTTAGAAAGAGAGTGAGATGAATCACGAGTACATCATTGACCTTTCAAGTGGTACTTTCTCACATCTTCCTTACAGAGGTGTTTTACAAGGAGGATTGAGTGAGGAAGTCTTTGGCAACCCTGTTTTCAACATAATGTGTTGGTAGGCACAAGCAGACAAGAAACTTTAATGCTAGCCACATTACTAGTCAAGGCAATACTTTGATCAGCATTAGTTAGCTTAGTGATCATGTTGAAACACTCTAAACACCTGATATCCCCATAGGAGAGAAGCACCAACAATTTTTTGGTGGCATCAAGCCTGTAAAAGCTCAGGGTCACATTTCTCAATGTTTAGTCATTAAATTAATAAAACCTTGGTCATTAAGAGTGTGCACAATTTAGAGCATAATACCTACATTTTTTTATAAATTACTTGCTTCTGTTGGACTACTACAATATTCTTATTGTTAAGGGACAAGAAGATGTAAAGATACATGGTTAAATTGGAGCAGAGAAAAGTAAGATGTTGAAAAGGAAAGTAAAATCATTCTTTTCCAAAATGGAATAAAACTGGGTAAGCTTTAGTTTAGAAAGCCTGAAAAAGCATAGACAATTTTTTTAGCTTTATTTCCTTTGTGAAAAGAGCTCATATCAGTATTGTGGTTTCAGATATTATTTTTGGAAAATAAACTGTTATGTTCATTTCCACAGATACCCAAAAGGCACTTATTGACATAAAAATCTACATACACTTGCTTTGAGACTGGTCCAAATATAAAAATATTCCCTTCATATGTTTAGAAGTGACTTGTATTAACATCAGAAAGTCAGTTCCAGTCTATAGTAACACTGGTATAAAATACATACAGAATAAATTTAAGATCAATTTATATCAGAAAAAAATATGACATATTTCTAAAGCTATATATTTGCACTTCTTTTTTAACTTGGAAAAAATATTTTAGTGGTTTTGGCTTTTTTTTGGTTTAATGTTTTTCATTTAAGAAGAATTTTACAACAAATCTAGGTCTGATTTATTATTGTTCATTCTGAAAAATGTTACAAGATAGAAGGTTTTTTTCTTTTCATAAAATATTCTTTTTGGTTTGCGAATAATATCAGATTATGCCCTTAATCTCTGAGTTGTAAAGTTATATAGGCTACTAGTTTATTTTCTACCCCTACCATTTTAAATTAATTAAGATGATTAATTTAAACCAGCAGTTTTGTTCTTTTTAAGAACACAGAGTACAAAACGTTTATAGTTTAAATGTTGACCTTGAGTAACACAAAAGAGACAGAAAACCACAATCTACTAGAATGTAATAATGATATGAGGCACATTAAACTGAAATATTAGGGAAAACTTACTGCTTTTCATTAGAAAAAGCTGCACACATTTTCAAGCCTCTCTTGAAAAGTAAAAATTTGGGATGATGTTCTCTTGATCACTTGTGGAAGGATGCAACATGATTTGTCTTCTCTCAAGCACCACTACTATTGTTTTTCCAGAGCAATTTGACCACTGCTGATGGTAAGGCCACACACGGGAAGATCATCAGCTGAAGTTCTTATCTGCTCAAGTATTAGGAGACTAACATTCATAGCTCATGGTCACCAGAAAACACAAGCGCTGAACAGAGCTCAAGCCTATAATGTACCTAGCACAACAATAAAATTACCGTGCAATGTCATCCCTATATAGACATAATATGTCAGAGGAGATGCAAATCTCGTAGTTTTGGTGATGTAAGGTTGCTGGCACTGAGTATTTTGTCCAAGATATTCAGATCACTACTATAACTGGCAATGAAGAAATCCATTTCTGGCTACTGCCTATAAACTGTATATTTTTATCAGCTCTCAAAACTGTTGGAGATTCCTTTTTTTTTTCATGTCTAGAATAAAAAAAAAAATAAATAAAAAAAAAAAAAAATTGTCTGCCCAGTACAGTTTCTTTAGAGTGAGCTCAGAGTAAAATCAGTGTTTTTTCCAGAAAGTCAGTGGGAGCAAGTATTATTCTCCTAACTGTGGCAAGTGAAACTTTCTGCTTTTATCTTTCCAGACCAAGACAAGACTAGAAAACACAATTTAGGATAAGTGTTTTACCACTTGCACCTCTTTTGCAATTTCATTTTTCTAACTGACAAGTTGGAGGATGCTACTTCTTCAGTTCTTTCCAGCTACCTTTGAGTAACAAGCTGTATTTAATGCATCTTATTTTCTTTAGCTAATCATACATGTACAGATTAGCATTCCAAGTGACAGGGCTTTTTAAATTAAAAAGATGTGCCCAATAGCTACTTTCTAAAAAATTTGAAGCTGGGGAGTTTTCACATCATGGAATCTACCACAATTAGTGAAGCATAAGATCAGATGAACAATAATTGACAAAGACATATCAGAGTAGTGCTCTAACTCAATTTTCACTGTCATCCAGACTTGATAGGCAGTTATGCTGTAAAGGGAAGTTAGACCTGTTGATGGGGTTTTTTTAGGTCTAGGAGAAAAAAACATAAACTTCGTATATTAAGAAAATCTTACAAAAATCACTGGCTATCATTAGTTGCACATCATATATAGTAAATTGCAGTAATTTTCATGGCCACTATTGCTTTTCCTGAAAATTAGCCTTGCAAAATTTTGAAAAAGCATAAAATGTTATTTTACGCTTAGGGTCAAAATCTTGAGAATTTTCAGGAGTACAAACTACTACTGATCAAATAAATATTCAAAACTGTTATGCTAATTGGTTAAGAAACTAGCAGCAGCAGTGTTGCACTGGTTGCAAATTGTTCTGTTTAGCTGGACTAAGTAGAATTACTTTACATGCAGGCAGGTCTGACAGCTGGGAGTCCTGACAGAGGAGACTAGTATGGGTGACATTGTAGTGGCTGTCTGCTATAAGCCACCTGCCTGGGAAGAACAGATGGATAAGGCCTTCTACAGCCATCCTGAAGTAGCCTTGTGTTTGCAGGCTGTGGTCCTGTTGAGGAAATTGAATAACTGCCGAAAAAACAACGGAGGAGGGTACAAGCAATTAAGGAGATGTTTTTCCTGATGAAAGCAACAGAGGAGATGACAAGGAGAGGTACTCTAACAGACACCATATTCCCCAACAAAGAGGGGTTTTTTGAGGATGTTATGGTCGAAGGCAGCCTTGGCCTGCAGTGACCATGACACTGTAGCGTTCAGGATCCTGAGAGAAGGACAAAAGGCAAAAAGCAAGATCCCAACTTTGGACTTTTAAGTGATATGCTTGAAAGTGCCCCATGGGATAAAGCCCTGGAAGGAAGACAGGATTTATGTTGTTTGATATTCAAGAATCACCCCCTCCAAGATCAAGAGTATGTCATCCCAGTGAATTAGGTAAAATTACCAGGAAATTAGGTAAAAATGTTAGAAGGCCCACATTGATGACCAAGGACCCCCTCCAAAGACTAGGGGAAAAAAAAAAAGAAGTATACAGAACGTGGAAGTAGGAATAGCTAACCTAGGAGAAATATAAAGAGACTAATTGAACATGCAGAGGACTGTATGTCTAGGAAAGCCAAAATCTACCTAAGACTGAATGTGGCAAGGCATGTCCAAGGCAACACAAAATCTTCTCTAAATTCATAAATAGGAAAGAGAAGAGTGAAGAAAATGTGGGCACATTGCTGAATGAGGCACAAGACCTGGTAACCTCAGACACAGGAAAAGGCTGGGGTACTGAATGCCATCTTTACCTCAGACTTCATGAACAAGACTGACTGTGAGAAATTCCAGTTTGCAGAGGCCATGGGGAAAGTATGGAGCAAGGAAGATGTGTCCTTAGCGGAAGAGGATTAGCTCAGAGAACACTAGAGCAAACTGGGCATACATAAACCCATGAGCCCTGAGGTTGCTGCACTAATGAGTGCTGAGGGAGCTGGTTGATGTCATTGCAAGGCCACTCCCAATAATCTTTAAACAAACCTGGTGAGTGGGAAAGGTATCCAAAGACTACAGGAAAACAAACATTCCTTCTTAGGAGGATCTAGGGAAATACAGGACAGTCACCCTCTCCTGGATCTCTGAGGAGGTACTCAAACCACTAATCCCAGATACTAATGCCAGGCACAATTCCAGTCTGCTGAGTCCAGCAAAAGGCCACATAGATGACAAAGACAGTGGTGGCATCTGCCTTCCTGGCTGGTAGTCTGTCGGGGGGAAGCCCCCAATACCCTTGTGATGGTGCTGGGGGGAGGCTGTGACAGCCTCTAACCAATCTGCTTTTCAGCAGCTGCAGCCTCCATCTGACTGCCTTTTGTTCAGGTCTTCTTTGGGCACGCACAGAAGGTGCAGGCTCCAGCAGGACTTTCAGTTTACTCTACCACCTTTGGCATGGGGGACAGCAGCAGGTCTGGCTTCTGCACAGAAGCAGCACCTTCAAGTGTTCCTCTCCTCTGCATGGCTGCATGGTGCTGTGGGTCCTGTTAGAGCCTCTTCCACAGCCATAGGTGCAAGGAGGGTGCCAGGATTGGGATTGGCAGTGGTGAAGGCTCCCAGTTTCCTCCAGCTTCCCTGATGGCCTCCAGCAGGTAGCCTGTGCTAAGCCGGTGGTGTCTTGGGGAAGAGCACATGGACCCAGGAATCTTGGGTGTACTAGCTCTTCCCCCAGAACCCCCTGGCAGCATACCACAGCTTACCCCAGGTGCCTGACTTGAACCAGCTTGAGCACTGGGGAGGTATGGAGGAGGCTTCTCCTTCATCCCTCCCTCCCTCCCTCCCTGCAGCCCACCTACAATGCAGCACAGAGACAAGGATACATCACAACTTGGGTCCGCATATCTGTGCCCTGCCCCAGCTCCTCCAAGCCCCAGTAGGAGCCTCTCCCACCCAAAGCCACATGCGCTCCCACTGCCACAGCCTTTGCCCAAGGCTGCCTTGCCTTGGTGCCTGGGTGGGAGGTTTCCCTGGTACCTCTCTGTCCAGCACAGGCAGCCTGCCTGGGGCAGCTGATGTGGGAAGGCAGGGGTACAGAACAGCCCTTGGGGCTGCCTGGCCAGCTGGACCACAGGGCTACAGTTGCTGCTTTCCAGCCCCCAAGGACAGGTCTCAGGAGACCTTTGACTCTCATCTCCCACAGACTTCTGGGGATTCCTTGGCTTTTGCACTCCTAGCACCAGACAATCTCCAGCACTTTGCATGTCTTTCTTGGCAGGACACGGCACTGGGTACCGAGGAAGCCATGGAGGAGAGTGGGTCTGTGGCATGAGTCACAGCTGCCACAGGAGGGCTGGCAGAGGCAGAAGACTTTCAGTGCCTCACCTGCCTGGGAGACATCAACAATGTCTATGTTGCCTCCTGCATGCAGTGCTTCTGCTTTGCCTGCATCTGCCAGTGGGCTAGGGGTAGATGCCTGCCCAGCCTGCATGCAGCCTTTGGAGCAGCTGCTGCACTCGGTGCAATGGGAAGACTATGAGGAGTATGTGGTTGGCCTCCCATCTGCACATGGGGAGGTCTTGCAGCTGGTCTCTGCAGAGGCACTACAGCCTGCTCAGTTGGCCCACCACCAGCCACCCCTTGGCTGGCAGAAGTGCGCTTGTGAGGGCTGGCAGTGCACAGAGGCAGGTGCAGCTTCAGGGCCATCCAATGCCACCTCCCAGCAGGCTCCCACAGCCAGCGTTTCTGGGGAACCAAGCCTGCCAATGCAAGGGAGTGCCCAGCTGGTCCTGATGTGACTCTGGAGAGGGCTGTCCAAGAATCTATAGCAGTATCCCCTGGGAATCTGCTTTTGATGGCTTAAGAGTCCATGAGTGCTGGTCAGCTTTAAAGAACCACCTAGGTCTGTAGTTTTCTGGGTTCTTCACAGGAGCATAGAGAATACCAAGTTTGAAAGGACCTCAGGAATCATCCGGTCCAATCTTCAAAGCTGCATCAGAGGTGGTTCAGATGACATTAGGAAACATTTAATTGCCAAGAGGGCAATCAAATACTACCACAGGCTTCCTAGAGAGGCAGATGACCCCATGCCTGTCAGTGTCTTAAAAGAGGCATTTGGACAATGTACTTAATAACATACTTTAACTTCGAGCAGCCCTGGAGTGGTTAGGCAAGCGGACTAGATGATGGTTGCAGGTCTCTTCCAGCTGGCATGATTTCTATTCTATTCTATTCTATTCTATTCTATTCTATTCTATTCTATTCTATTCTATTCTATTCTATTCTATTCATGAAAGCTGCTGAGCCATATGAAACCAGAAACTGGTTTTCTGACACTGAAGCTTCCGGAAACTGTTGCACAGTGACTTTTTCTTTCTTAACTCCAGCCTGAACCTCTCTGCTTCCAGGAGATAACACTGTCTCCTACCCTCCAACCAGGCAGTGCTGAGAAGAGTCTCACCCCACCCCCTTGATGCTTTCCCAGCAGGCACTGGCATGTGCTGTGAGGTGCCCTGATGCCTTTTCTGCTCCATGCTGAACCAGCCTCAGCCTCACGGAACCTCCTTGCCTAGCCTGAACCTTGTTTACCTTTCTTCTTTTTGATACTCCAAAGAGGACATAGTGCCTGGATGACTCTCGATGGATGCTAGCAGAGGGGTTCACCCTTGCACCCTCTGGCAAGGGGACAAAGACAGGAGAGAAACCAAGCCAACCAAAGACAGGAGAGAAACCAAACCAACCAACTTTGACCATCTGTGGGAGGAAGCAGGGGGGCCCATAGGGCTAATCAGCAGTGCTGGGCTATGTGGAGAGCCTGTAGGACTTTGTCCTGCAGCCCCCCAGGGAAGCACAAGGTGTTACGTCTTGCTATGTGCACCTGGAGATGTGTGACATGGCCAGACTGATCTTCTGGGGCTTTGGGAAGACACAGCCAAGGCCTTGATGACTGGTGTGAAACACCGAGAGAAGAGACAGGGGGATGAAATGGGCAGCGGCTCTGTGGTAACCCTAGACATGTGCGGTGGGGAACAGCAACACCATGGGCAAGGATGGCCATTTGTGATGTCCCTGAATGATTTGTTATAGAGTCCCCAAGTGATGAATTGTGACCAGGCATCCCTCACTGCTTATATTTGGGTCGCAAGTCCCATCCTGCTGGTTCATACCTGCACTCCAGCTAGCAGTTTGCGAGGTTTGGAGGGTTGAGTGAGGCCTTGGTGCTGGTGCTGTGCTCAAGGAGTGGTTTCTTGCAGCTCTCAGTGCCTGATCCTAGAGCTGTCAGAGGATTTTCCCCAGCCCCGTGAGGTTCAGGTAGCTGGCCACCCAGGAGGCAGGTCACAGCAGCACATATGAGCTGGGAAGGGCACCTCACCCTAGGAAACTGGGAGACCTTCCTTCTTGACCAACCTGGGTATTTCTTCTACTGCTCCCTGGGCCCACCAAACACCATGACCTCGCTTCCTTTTCTAGTGTGACATCCCCAGCTCCTCCCAGTCAACTGCAGCAGGTGAAAAGCATGGCGACAGAGCTAGAAAGCCATTGTCCTATGTCCCTGCACAGCTGAGCATCAGGGCAAGGCTGTTCAAGACCTTTGGCCAGCTGCCAAGCTTCAGGTCTTAATAGTCTGTGCATCATCCGTCTGTCATAGGCACAGGCCATGCTAACAACCCCAGCCCTGCGAGGTCCTCTTCCTGCCCTCCACATGCAGACATGCATGGCCATTCTTTGGTCAACCCATTTTCAGCCTTTCTCTAACACTTCTCTCTAAAAGTAGTTACATGCTTCCAGCCCAAGAACCCATGGCTGTATCGAGTAGGCAGGAGAGGCTTGCTCTGCTCTTCTAGTGACATGCTCTCTGTTTCTGTGCTCTCTGCTGGACTCCTCGGGACTACATAGAGATGGTGCTGCTAGAGCAAATCCAGCCCAGGGGTGTTTAGGTCATGATGGGTCTTAGGCGTTTCACATATGAGTAAATTTTGAGAGAGTTGTGGACAGTGTATCCTAGAAAAGGCTCATCACAGACATCATCTATGCATATAATTATGAAAAGAGGCTGCAAATTAAACAAAACCAGGATCTTTCAAGTAGAATCCAGTGAAGATTTCCACTCATGGAGATCCTCAAGAGCTGTATGGAAATGGTGCTGTGTAATGTGCTCCATGTGGGCCTGCTTGAGAGAGAACACTAGGCAAGATGATCTCCTCAACAGAGTCACTTCCAACATCAGCCACCTCATGAACTAGTTCCAGTGTATGCTATAGAGCTGTTATTATAGTGACACATTCCAAGTAGTTTCCAGCTTTTAAAATAGATGAAAACATCTTCCAAAAACATATAATTGGAATATTTTCTGCATATATTGGAGAGGTGCAGATAACATTTATGAAAGAAGTAACAACAAAGAAATGGGAATAGAGTTTGGTGATATTGCAGAATCTGACAGTAAAATTGTGCTGCATTTTGATATTGAGTGTGCAGTGGTCATTCTATTGAAAGGAATGCAAATAATACCATTAAATCAGATGTACATAACTCCCAATGTGTTTCAGAGTTCTTACAAAAAAGATTTCCTCTTTACATGAACTAGAAGAGACACAGCAGAGTGTTGTATTTTTGTTCATGTTATGGAACCCAGAATTGCTTATCTCAGATATCAGATTGAATTGTTTTAGGAGTTTTAGGCTGAAGTCTTTCGAACTTGACATTGATTTCCTACAACAGGAAATAAGTTTTTGACTCACTGTGGTGTGCATTAATTTTCACTATCTCGTACCAAGAAGATGAAAATGTGCTGGCTTCTACATCTAAAAATTACATATTCAACACATTTTCTGTGTACTAGGAATGGAAGACTTCTCCAAAACACTGAAAAGATACTTAGATTACAAAACTGTTCACTATTATGGGAATCCTGTAGCATTTCTAATCTGGTAATATGGGCAGTTTTTCCCCTATGGTATGAAACACATCTATAAGGAGTCTCAATGAGTACTTTATAGATTAAATTACAATAGCTGCTACGCTTCACAATTCAGGAAAGTCAAGGGTTACTCAGTTCAGATTTTCCCATAAAGGGAAGTAATTTATATTTTCAAAATCCATTGTTATTAGATGTTAACTAATAACCAGAACCTACATATAACATTTCATAGAAACATTACACAAGCCCAGCTAGCAAATATAAATCCCACCTTAGATGTAGTTATATTTTATTATTTGTTGATTTACAAAATTGAGATTATTTACCTATTTTACTCAAGAGTGCAATAATATCTTCCTACTAACTTTGCAAAAGGACATTCAGTAAATTACACATTTTAGCTTGAAACCACCCAGGAACATGCTTTATTTTGCTAAATAAAGCCTTATTGTACGCAGGACCATCGGGGTTTTGTTTGCTGCAGTGCTTTTTCTTATGTTAACTATTTTACATTAATAGAAAATGTGCCATAAGTACAACCAATTTATTAAAGTAATTATATAGAGAAATTGATGTTGAGAGCTGAGGTTGCTTTTCTGTACATTATACTGTAATATGCCTAATGATGTCAGCTATATGACTGAGTAATCTATAATACTGGCTAATTGCCGTATGCTACATTTGGTAATAGAAATAAAGATGGATAGTAGAAACATGATTTATAACACATTTGGTTATGATTCCACGTTAAAGCATTGATTTATAGTGCACTGACCTGCAGTATAAGTTTCATACAGGTTCTAGAATTTTTACCAAAAGAAAATAGTAATAGAAACTTTGTTAAATATATAGAAAAAAAAACAGGTGTGTGCATGTAAGCACTCAGAATTAACATTATTGAGATCTGATGGTTTACTTGTAGGCTATCTTTCTATCATGTAGAGAGATTATAAATCCATTCTAATGAGCATGACCTTGGAGAATCAAAAACTATTTTGCTTGTTTGGGATGATGATTAATCCATTTAAATTCCAAATGTACAAAATGTTCTCAATAAAGCAAGACTCATGTTAACCTGGTTTACAAATATCTCAAAAGTTCAGTATATCTTTCAATATTGCACATTTTAGTTAGTGCATTGTTGCATTACTTTTTCTTTTTTTTTTTTAATAAAAAATAATTCAGAACACCTGGCATACTGAATAGAAAATAGTTCTCAAATGCAGCTATAGGTGATACGTGTTAGCAAAAAGATGTGTTGGTATCTCAAGAAGCCATCCATAAAACTATTCTAACAAAGTACCTTGACAGTTTTGGAAATATCAATGTACTAGCTAAAATACTTTTATAATAAAGACATGAATTCACTGGTTTACTGCACAGTTATCAAGAGATAAGGCAGCAGCATTAACATGTTACCAAATAATTATAGTCACTTCTAATGGACATATCATGTTGTCACTGATAAATAATGCATTTTATATTGTGGTGATAAAACAATTATGTCACCAGCATCCTCATATTACTTGCTGTTGTACTCTGGGTTAGCAACTCTCTTCCTATTGACAGCTGAATATTCAGAAAGGCATCTTTAAGAGCCCTAATTAAAATGTTTTAAATGCCTACTAAATCCCCTAATGAGAATTACTACTGTGACAAGAGCAGCAAAGCTTTGCTTTCTATGGTAATGTAGATTTTCAGCATGAACACGTTTCTTCAGGAAGTACGAAATTGATCTAACTGCTAGGAGAAGAAAGGGTTAACATAATCTCATAAGTAAATCATGTACTGCAAACAACACTAGATCACTATTTTGGATTCCTTCACAGTAGATTTCTGGCAATCAAAATTCAATTGGAATGGAAGTATATGATCATTATTATGCAGATTATGGGGTTTTATTTAACAGAGATTTTGACCATCTGAAACTATGATACAGACCAAATAGATGGAATTTTTGAATTCTTTGCTCTCATTATCTTAGATTATGCCACACAGCCTGTTAAACATCAAGATATTTAAGAATCAGAGGTAGGGGTAAAATTCCTAGTTGTCATATAAACCCCACAGACGATTAGGGACAATGCAGTCATTGAAGTCACATGACAGCAAGTTTGCAGGATACTGTTTCTTCTCACAAGATTTCCATAAGAAACATCTTGTAAATGGATAGCAATTCTTTGAAGTCTTTGAGTTACAGCTGCAAATAAAACTCAAAATTTTAAAATCATCACTTAAATAATTGAAAGTTTGGTTCAACTTCAGTTAAGTATGAACAATGCTTCCTGTTATCCCTGTTTATGCATTTTTAATACTAGTACTGAGCAAGCAGCACAAGTGTATTGTAATCCCAGTATCTATACTTTACCTAAAGTTGGTCTCTTTGCTTCAGCAATTTGTTGTTCAAGGTTAGAAAGATATGCATCTTTAATAAAGGAAATATGAGATTTTATGGATCCTGTGCACAGGAAATAAAAATAGTGGAGGTTATATCACTCAAGTTTTGTTTTGGCTTTGCACACTTGTATCCAAGCAATCTAAAACTCAGCAACTAATAAAAGAGAAGGGCAACTTTTCCTGTTTCTCAATAGGTATGTTACCTCTGTGTCCTTGTCATCCAGTAATAAAATGAAGTTTGAGAACAGAATCAGAAATGGCTAAAAGGGTAGCTCAAATGAAGCCTAAGTCTCCTTGGTATCAGTATTTTGAAAAACAACAATGCTACCTATGGAATATAACTGAGAAAAT
This sequence comes from Columba livia, assembly GCF_036013475.1. Classification (NCBI taxonomy): domain Eukaryota; kingdom Metazoa; phylum Chordata; class Aves; order Columbiformes; family Columbidae; genus Columba; species Columba livia. The sequence continues at coordinate 50,477,089 of NC_088642.1, read as the reverse complement.
TATTTTCTGTGTATTATAAACTACCATTTCCTTTCAATTTAAAACCGGTTTATGGTAGGTTACTTTTGTTTCACATCAGTCAAACTGTTCTGAAATGTACCAGAAATAGTGTGATTGAGTTGAGTCACAGCTACACAGTTCAGCCTTTTTTCACATTTGCAGACTGCAAATTTCTTTTCCCAGATAGTTGCTTACAGAAGCATTTAAACAGGCTATGAACTTTCATAAGTACAGAACAGTAGATGAGTTAGCATTATAAAGAACAGAGATCCTTTTTTGTATTACTCAAGCTGAGCTATAAATGATGTAGCTGATTAACCTCTAAAAGTCTGATAGATTCTATGGTCACTCCACCTTCTTAGGCTTGATTTGTTTATTGTTGCTTTGAGAACTGGACCTTAGAGACCATCACCATGATTATAAATGTGAAGGACAACTGAGAAACAAGCAGAGAACAAGTAATGGATCTCACAGCAATTTTGCAAGAGGCTTTCATCACTCTGCTCTCTTCTGTGCCCTCGTATTCTTTGCAGTGATCTGATTCATTACCAGTTTGCATACCCAACAACAGCTTCTGACATGTCTCTCCCATTAGCTGGTGTTCCTGATAATATTGAAGGATTGTAATGACATTACCTAATATTGCCTTCAAAATTATGTTTGTGTCTTGCCAAAGTTTATAGGGGGAGGGAGAGTTTAGAAACATATATGGATTTCCTTTAAATCAGGCATGGAACACTACTTCAGCAAAATAATCTGTGTACATTTAGCTACTATCTACAGATCTTCACAAACTGTGATTTTATTAAAGTATGCTATTGATATCAATGGCAATATAAATGACCATAAAACCATAAGGCCTTTTGGACTTTTCAAGTTATAAATTCCCAGCAACTGGGGAGTGCTTATATTACAGTATTTTTCAAAAAGTTTTAAAATTACTTTTCTAAAACTGGTACTTGGGAGTGGACTTCTGGGACTCTCTGTTTGCAATCTGGAGGTTCAAGTGTTTACCCGATGCTTTTATAGTATACCAGAAGCCTTTAAAATCATCCAGAGTTGCCTGGAGGTTACTTGATTTTTCAGGCTTCTGTGATGATATATCTCTGGCTTGTATTCGAATAGGAATGTACTCTATTCCTGAAGGCCTTAATTTTTAAACTCATCAAATCCTTGAATGGTAAGAGCCCTTCTGTAATCCAGTTGCTTTAAATTACATATAATCCCAGGTTAAGACAAATGCACATAGCAAACATTTATCTGTAATATCCAAACCACACAGCATAGTTCAAAATATTTATAAAAGTCTTAAGGAAACAAAACAATCCCCAAAGCTTAACTGAAATTCCAACGAAGATGCCTCTTCCCTTCCTGAAAGCGTGGGTTTCAGGTTTCATGGTTTCAGTCTCTGTATAGGCATCTTTGCTTTGTAGAAGTTGGAACTAATGTCCACTACTGCTCTTTCAGAGGGTTTACACTGTTAAACTTTCACTACTTTATCATTTTTTTTTTTTTCCATTAGATAGAAGATGTTTTTCCTCTTTTTAATTTAATTGTTTATCTGCCTTGGCTACTTCTACATTTGTTATATTAGGAATTCTCATCTGCATTTCATACACTGAGAAACAACCTTTTTTTCATGGAGGTGTAAAACTTCCTCTCTTCCCTTTCACATGCACTTTGCATTCTTCCATATAATTTATCTTCCATAAAATCTTATACTCTACATTCTTTTGTAGTTTAGAACAATATATGATACAAGCACCTGAACAGGCTAAATAAATACAGTTTTCTGCTGTCTAATTAATGCAGTGAACTGGGAAAAAACAAACAAACAAACAAACAAACAAACAAACAAACAAAAAAAAACACCAGACAAATGTTGTTACATTCTGTTCAGAAACTGATTCCTTGCTTGTCTTTCACTCATTATCAGGAGAAACAACAAGAAAATAAAAATTAATGAGTAAATTAAACTGGTGGGTTTTTGTGTCTCTTAACCAGAACATTTTCTTACAGTTACCCTTACCGATTGATGGAAGTCAAATAGATATTCATGGTTACATTTAAAATTTAAAAGTCGGCTCAAATGGTTTTGAGGTCACTTGGTCCAAGGAATTTCAAAAAGTAATAATAAAAATACTTACATTCTTAAATTATCATGTAGATACTGCTGTAAAAGGAAAATATAAGTTGTAAATGTAAAATACTATGTAAAAAAGTAATCTGAAAAATAAGCAGAAATATTAGCTACCTATCATCTTTACTTGAAAACAATGCACTTAAACTGAATCTTCAAATCACGTCTGAAACATGCACAAACTTTGTGATTGACTTAAAACCAATAAATTTTCATGCCTGAAATTTCTGACCCTGACTTGCACTGACAAAATGCTTAGTCAGATGTTCTTGCTTCTATGAATTGGCTTTTACTTTCCTGTAAAAATGAGCTGTTGTGAAATGACAAAGCTTGTCTTTTTCCCCTTTTTATGAAACAAATAGTTTTGAGTAACAAAAAATAGAAACAAAATAACCACTCAGACTAACTTCAGTTTCTGAGAGCAATAATTGTTTTTGTGACCAATGAAGCAGAACTGAAGATGACGTTAACTAGACCCTTCATCCATCCACCAGTCCTGTCAAGCTTGTCCTCAGCACCAATGTGCTGATCCTGCAGTCTTCTCTCTAAAATATCACATATTTCAAATTTGTTGGAATGGAATAGAGAATTTGAGTTAATTGCCCAAAAGGGGAGAGATATTGAACATCCAGAGATTATTCAAAACTGAATGGAGATCTGATGCTTAATTCCTTGTCTTCTTGCTTTGAAAATTCCCTTTATTTGTAAATATACATGTATCATTTGATCATGTTACCTGAACTTAAATATATACCTGTATTCATAGCTTCTTCATAGATTATACTACTTCAGTTTTTGTGCCCTAAATAGTTTTCCCCAGACTAAGTATACTTGGTACAATTCTATTAGTTTAAGATTATAAATGTTTGTGAAAACCTGGATATTCCTGGAAGGAACCCGTGGAACCATCAGAGCTTTTCCCATGCAACCATTTATAAGGAAATTCTTTCAACAATTACTCTCGGCCATACAGTATGCATTTTGACAGCACTAGAAAAAGATGCAGGATTTGTTTCTTTCTTCATTTACAATAGTACGACTTCCAAAAGACTGGAAATTGTTCCACTGGTGGTAGTGTCCTAAGTAAAAGGGACAGTCAGGCTACACCTGTGCTAACTTGCAAACAGTAAGTCCACCTAGCTTAGAGTTATTTTATCTGGCATGGAATAGTCCCATCCTAAGCAAATGTTCCGAAAGGATATTTGACTCCAAAATTATATTTTTCCAATTTCATCCACTTCATTCTCTACAAAATATTTTGATGCACACGGTTGAACTTATTATTTCTACTTTTAAGAGATCACAAAGGGAATGAAAAACAAGAGGAGGTCAGACCAAAAGAACACCTTCTTTATAGCTTAAGAACAAAGAACCATGATGATTTGTGGATTAAGAAGAAATACAATTGTGAAAAATTCCAATAACAGATTATAATTAAACTCCATGGAAACAGGATCAGAGAAGCCTACTGTCAACAGATACCTTACTTCATAGCAATAGTCAAGTGAAAAACACATTCTCAAAGCGGACTGCCACCTTGTAATATGCTTGAAATGTTTTACAGAGCACAGTTCAAATCTTACATTAACAGGCTCTTGTTATTTAATGTAAATAAGTTTTTTATTGCTGTTTATGTATAACAGACACCTTATTATTATTTGTCCTGCATAATTCTGTTTTCCTTTGGCTCAGATTAGCTTCACTGATACAAAACTGTCTGCACTCTGCATTTGTTCTAGAGTGGGTGGGAAAGGTTAAAAAGAGGAACTCGGTCTTTACTTTCCCCTATATAAAATTGTATAATAGTGCAACCCACTAATAAGCAGTACATACTTTAGTGTAAGCTGTTTCATTAAATTTGTATCTTTTAATTGATTTAAATAATGTCAGCCAAATAGCAGTTCTGTCTTAAAAAAAAAACAAAACAAAAAAAACAACTTATAAAGACAAAGTACTCCCACAGCAATCATAATCTACATATTACCCAGTGAATACTTTCTTGTTTTTGTTTGAGGAGACGTGTTTAAAATTGAAATAGATAGCAGTTACACACAAATGGCTCTGCAATTCTGCACATCAAATTAATAAAAGTGAATGAATAAAAAACAGAAGATGAACATTTAATTAGATAAGCAGTTAGAAACATTTTTCCAGCTTCTTGAAGCTTTCAGAGTGAAGCGTTCAAAGACTGTGTTTATGTCTTATTTGCCGTAAAGATATTCCAGTGTCATTTTACAATCAGTGCTAATATAGGCGACTGATAGGAGCAAAGTATTTTATTACACCTTTCCTATCATTAATAGCTGTTTGAATATATATCTCAAATTATACTCAGAACCCATATAAAACTAAGATCTAACACAACCGAAAGGCAGGTTTGTTGGTGAGATGGTTCAGCAAAAGCAAAGTAGAGTATACTTAGAGAGGCTGCCAAGCAGTTATTTCTGGAGAAAAAGTTCCAGATTTGTGATTTTTAAGTAGAAGTTTTCAGATTGTCATTGCTGAATTTTTACCCATCATCTACGCCCACATTAGTAAATTAAACAATGACAAAACATGGGCCTGCGTACTGATTCTCAACTGCCACCCATACTGACTGTCAACATGGTTCCTAGTTTTAATTGCTCCCCACCTCATAGCACTCTCTCACCCAATGCACAAAATGCCCGAGGATTAACCTAGACCATAGAATATCCACAGCAGGCAATACAGTTAATTCCATACTTATCTGACACACTCCCAAGGTTCAATTGTCCAGGCTGATTGACGTGCCTAAAATATCATAGTCAAGGCGTTCGTTTTTTTTATGTACGAGTCAAAGATAAGACACTCAGGATTGAGTCATTGTAGATTCTGTACAGAACTGAGTAAAAGTTAGGGAGGTTGGCATAGGCCAAGAATTTCTCACTATTGATATCAAGTAGGAAGAAGCCTGGAGTAGCCATGGTAGCTATCAGCACTCCACCACAGTGTTGACATTAGCTACATAGACATATGCAACCTGATCCACTGCTTTACTGCTACTCAGCAGTGTTGTCTATTTTACCAAGACTGTATTAAGAATCGAAGATGAAAGTCCTTGTTTCACTGTCTCCATTGAAGCCAATAATTCTAGGCTCTCTTTGCAAATTCATCATATACCATGAGAGGCACTGGAGCTCAGATTTCTGTTCAGGAGATCCCTGGTGAAGGAGTCGATCATAAGAGTGGGATCTGGCCCGAAGTCAGACTCTGGCGAGTGAAAACTGCTCTGTTCCTGCAAACAAGAGAGGGTGAAGGGCTTGACATGTATACATACTGACATCAGAATTGTGCTGAATGTGTGTGCTGGTTTAACTGAAATTGAGTTAATTTTCTTCATGCAGTTAGAAACTTATTTTTTGTAGCTGGTACCATAATTAATTGGGTTTAGTTTGAGAACAAGAAGATAACACCCCAGGACAGAATGAATGTTTTTCTTCAAGTAACTTTCCAGTGATTTTGAGTTGGAATGGAGAGGATGTAAGAACTTATTGGTGTCTTAGCCATTGTCTGGGAACCAAGGTCTTTCTGGTCCTTCTATCTGTAGGTGAGAGGCAGGTATGACACGAGGCATAGATGGGACGAACCTTGACTGACATCCAGGTTGATCAATGAGAATACGGCTTTTGCCACTCTGCCATTTTGCAGTAGTCTCTGGGCCTATCTGCCTTTTTGGCCTTTTTTTTTTGCTTCACTATCTGTTGTGTGCCTGCAGGATTACTGTGATACACAGAAGAGCCCACACCTGGTTTACTGCATTGACAGGTGGTTGCTGTCTCTACTTTCTCTCCCGATAGCTACAGGACAGTGTTGCTACCTGTTGGTAGCTAAAGGTGCCACAGATTTACACTAATGTTCAGTAGATTGCCATGCATAAATAGACTAAACAGTATCTATCTGTACCATTTATCTTAAGATGCATATGTCACATTACACAACTGACAAAAGCAATTGCTGCTGGGCAAGCAGAAATCAGAACAATTCATACAGTAAACATATGCTTAGATACGTTAAAATCGTAGCTGACTGGTACTTTTTTTAAGAAGAAAAACAATGCCAGGCGAGTCTGTCTGTATAAACTGCAAAGATACTGAACCATGGACTGACTGTGTGAACACAGAAAATTTGATTTAAATAGTGAGTATCTGTTCCACATATTTTCTGCAGAAAATATCAGAGCAAAATTATATTTCATGGAAAATTTAAATATATATTGCTTTCCACATAGTTTTAAAGCAGACAAAGTGGAATTACAAAAATAGAAATTACATTTTGATCCTCTTTCTTTCATAATTATTTCTCAAAGTTTGGCATTACATAACTTTCCGATATCCTGTTATCAAAAGTGTACAATATTTCTTCTTTCCTCTTTGCAGGAAATGTTCATAGAGCCACACCTGTATAAACAAAAAGTGTGTGACTATAGTTTCCCATTGTTCAAGAAGAAAATTGTTTCAAATTATAAAAGAACAGTTTTCACATTTTGCAGATGGTATTCCTGCATAGCTGCCAGCAGCTATGAACCTAGCTTTTTCTCTATCATTATAAAACAGTATATATCACTATTCAGAAAAGTATAAAGTAACACAGTATTAAAACCCAGTAGCTTAATACCTATGTCAGAGCCCTTTTCTGGTGGAACAAAAAATGAAAATAAAAATAATACCCTAACAACTAAGTGGATTTTTTTTGCATTAAAAAAATATACATTTCCTTTTATTTGTGAGGAGCAATTTCTATAAAAAGACGTTGCAAATTCTAAACTATGAACAATCACAACAAATTTCCATAAATTTATATGTGGGCCCATACTACTAGACAGATTTTATAAGGCACATAGAAAATACTTTAAGTTCAGAAAGTTCCCAAGTCACAAATCACTGAAGAAGACTTAAGTACCACTACTTGTTTTCCCTATTCCTAGTTCTTCTCTAAGTAGTTGAGATACTTGTTACTGGACATTGCTGGACAGAGCTAGATATGGACTTTTGGCCAAAGTCAACAAAATAATTCCTGTATGAGACGCTCACACACACTGCTCAACCAGACTAGACAGTAGCTCTAGACAGTAGCTCTACATATTCATTAAGCTTTATTTGCACTTTTTTTTTTTTAAAAAAAATTATTGTTAAAGACATTGAATTATGGAAATGTTAGTTTAAAGAGACTTCTGGGGATCATCTAGCTCAGCCTCAAGCAGGGCTATCCCAAATATTAGATCAGGTCAGCTATTTTTTTTCCTGGCCAAATCTTGACAGCTCTGAGGTGTGAAGTTCAAACAATCTCTCTGGTGACACTGCACAGCCCCCATGGTAAAGAATTGCTTTCTGAAAACTAGGCTGGCTCTCCCAAGCTACAAGTTGTGGAATTGCTCTTTATTATACCATCTACCCTTGTGGAGAAAAGCTTGTTTCTTCAACACTGTGACCTTCCACAAGTAAGCAAAGGCTACCATTAAATGCTTCCCTCAGTCTCCTCTTCAATGGCATCAAGAAGCTAAGGTCCCTCATCCTCTTTTTCTGTACTCTAAGTCAGTTGTCTACAAACTAGGGTGCATGGGTGCACTTTTGTCTCATCTATTTTTAATTTCAATTTTTGTGTATGTTTTATAATGTACATGATTTATCTGTACAGTAGTACATACATACATATAAATAATAACTATACAGATCTTGAGGGTGCGGGCTCAAAAAATTTTAACGATACAGGTGCAAAATCAAAAATGTTTGACCCCCATATAGGGTTTTCTCAAGGTCTCTTTGGGTTTAACTTTATTGTTCAGTAGATACACGACACTTCTTAATCTAGTATCACCTGTAAATTGTCTGAGGGAGTATATTTCCAGACTTCTATATATGAATGCAATGGCCTTACCACCATTTAGCTGTAACACACACCATTTCCAATTGCCTCTTAGCAGACCTCCATCATATACAGTCATGTCTTATGTTACTGATATGAAAATCTTCTGTGAGATGTGAAGGTACAGAAATATTAATCTGTGACTCTAATTTGAAGGTTTTTAAACTCTTACCTGTAGCAATAGTCTCAGTATTTCAGTCTTCATTCAATCAACTACAATTTATCAACATTTCTAAATAAAACCTTTTCAGTAATATCCTGTCTACTGTTTCCTTCTCTATGTTGCTCCCTGTTTGGCTCATCTCCTGAGGTGTCATTAAGCTCACTTCATTCCTTTTATGGTAATTTCCTCACTAATTAGAGTAACTACCTTATCAAGCTTAGCAGTCACCAAAAATTTCAAATATTTTTTCACTGCTAGGCTTTTAGAAATATCTATACCTTACCTCATGATATCTGAATAGACATGGAAGCATGGAATGTCCTATGGATGTCTTTATTCAATGTGCTTTTGCTTTGGTTTCCTTTGAATGCAGGAACTGAACTGATAATAGTGTTCTGTACTTAGAACGAGGGCAGTCTCCCATGATATTAGTTGTGTCTTGCATTATTAGTACTAAGAGAATCATATCTACTCACTAGTTACATTTAAGACACAGAAGTTGGGAAGGACTTCTATAGTGCCATTTTTTAGACTTGTTCTGATTGAAAATTATTGAAATATATCACTACATGATATAGAGGAACAATTCAACTGCTGCATATTTACAGAAGCGGTACCAGTAGAAAACAAATCTTAAACATAAAAAAAGCCAAACCACTATAAAAATATCTTTGTCAAGATCTACCTCAGTTCACATCAGTGGGACTATATGTGACTAATTTATTTATTATGAGTAGCAGTTGCAGAAAAAGATCACTGATGATAAATGCAGGCATACTTTATAAATGCAGCATTTTTTTTCTGTAAACATGTAATGTAACTTAATGCAATTTATGTTCCACCCACCATTTCTAAGGAACAAGCTATGAAGTAGTGGACAGAAAAATCTGTTACTCTTCAAAAAACTGGGCAACAAGAAAATGTTGTTTGAGAATCCTGATGTGTCTCACAAGTCAAACAATTTGACCTAACATGTGTTTCGATCTTTGTCTGAGAGAGATGGTGAGCAGAATATTTTAAAGAATAAATATACCAAATGCATGTACTGAACTCATACAGCCTTTAAATTTCACCTTTCCCTAATTCTGTGTAAAAGGGCAAAAGACGTACAAGTTTTAAAAGCAAGGGAAGAATATGGTTCCAAATCATGAAGCACACTGACTAAGAACACAAAGAATCTGCCTTCTAAGGCAATGCATGCATATTTTAATTTTGTCCAGGTTGCCAGTATTTATACTCACTTAATTTAAAATTCTGTTCTTAAACATTACAGATTAATTATTACATCTACTATGGGTATATTTTAAGTGATTTTTCAAGGGAAAGGTCTTAGAAACTGTTGCTAAACAGTAAAAAGATCATGTTCTTGGGAAGTTTTTCCAATAAAGGGAATATTCCTTTAGAAAATGTTCTGTATCTTCATGGTGTCTTTTATACTTCATTGCATTTCTTTATGTCAGGTCATTTTATGGTAGTGAGGCACATTATATTGAACCTATTTAAGAAAGAGCTTGAATTTTTAAATATTTGGAGAAAACTTGCTTCTGTCTTTCTTTAAGACGTTCATTCACAGAATACTGCCATATGATGTTTTTACTTTCATTATGCTAAACTTTCAACCTGTAAAATAGGGTATGTTCTGTATTCAGCTGTTGTGTTCTGCCTTTTGTGTGGTAAAACTTAATCAGATTCCTGAAAATCCCAAAATGATAATTTTAAAGCAAAACATGAAGAGCAAATAGCCATGTTGTACATGATGAGAGAAACTTGTCAGTGTTGCCAAACCAGAATTCTTCAGGCAAGGTTCTACCAGTACAATAAACACGGTATCAGTCACAAAGGTCTTCTGTTTATATGAAAACTTAGTTATTTCTGATAAAAGTGGAAAAAATATATTGCCTACTAAGTATCATCACAGGAATGAATAGGGTTTGTTTATTACCATGCAGAATCAAAGTTCTAGGACTGTTTAAGGGAAGGAAAATAATGAAGGCAAATATATTAGGCACTGCAATTTTCTTCTTGCTTATGTATCATTACCATATAACTCTTCACCAAAAGTAATAAAAAAGCATATTGAACTATTAGGAGAGAGGCTCCTGCTGCCTTATTAGAAGAATAAATTATCCAATATTTATTTCAAAATAAAAGAGGAAACATGTGATTGTTGCAATCTTACAATCACCCTAGTAGGAAAAAACACTCCCTTTTAGCCATGTGGGGAGAATGACAAGCGTTGTGCCTGAAATGACTCAGGCAACTATTTTATATCTTCATTAAAAATAGCAATAGAATGTGATTTATCTTACTTACTTAGCCTGACTCACAAAATGCCGGAATGTTTATTGAAAAAGTAATGCACATGGTCAAATTGGATTAGTTTCAATCACATTCCCTGGCAAGTGTTTCTTATTCATCCATATGCAAAATAAAATAATTTCATTACCCATTTAAACTGAACTTGTTTACTTTTTATTGAACAGGACTGAAGAAAACCCACACAATTAGTTCCTCTTACACAACTGAGCAGGCAATACCCTCATCTGGACATGCAGTTCCTAAGAGAAACAAGCAGAAATGTCTCAAATAACTCTCTGAGCCTGCAGGAGTTTTCTTGTCTACAATATCTGCTTAGGGATTTGAAATTAAGTGACTTTTCACAGAAAATAGGATTCTATGCTGTAGAATGAAGAAAGTACTGCACATGAGTTTTCTGTTCTGATCTAATAAATCAGTTCTTGAAAATACCATTGCAACATTCAGTCATAGTTATTAACTTGCCTGTGCAAAATGAGTGGGTTTGGTTTGCGGATGATCCCAGTACAACTGCATCTAAACTACAAAGACTGCAGTCATAATGTCACTGACTTGTCATGCACCCTGAGAAGCCACAATGAGTATCTGCATTCTTTTTAGTTTTGGTATCAGAGAAGGTCATTCCAAAAATACTGTTCTTTCTGATTGTTAGAGAACTAGATAACTCCAGTCTTGAATTATGTCAAACTAACTTCTTTAAAAAATGATTGGTCAGTTTAGGAGGAGAAACCAAACTAGATTATATTTTATGTCGTGCAATGATAGGAACTTTATAAGTTTATAAAGATTCATATTTCTTTGATTAAAGGCACAAAAGAAATGTAGAATTACATACTGATGTTGATTTTGCCATCTTTTGCCTCTCTTTGTTTCACTACCCGATTCTCCATTTCTCTCGGATGTTCAGTCTTAATAATATATTTTTTGCAGTGTAGAGAGTCAAGAATATGATCCCAAGTAGCTAAGAAAAGGAGAGGAAGCTGCCTCACTTTGAACCCTTTAAAATATTTCTTCCTCATAAGATATTGTGATAATCATGATATAGTAATCAACTCAAAATCAAGTGCTATGTCCTTTTATTTTTTGCAGATACCTTATTAATTATAATTTTGTTTTCCAGCTGTAAGATTTTATATTATTCTTTCTAAGAACATAAACTTTACAAATTCAGAGAATGAAAACACCTAATAGTTTTGTGGGATTACAAGACAAAACAAGATAAAACAGGAACCAGCAGCAGATAACTCCTCCCTCACATCCTCCATCACTGATTTGGCCAGTGTTATCTCACAGGCTAATATATAAATCAAACATGGCATGAACTTCCTTGAAGTCACAGATCTATTTACAGTGTTTGGAGCAGACTTTTTTTACACCCTCATGGTTTGGATTTATACTGACACTTGTAACTGATCTGCCTAATATTTCAAGGAAGATCACACTAAAAGAGTATATATCCTGATCCTGCTCAGCATATTAGACATGCAGAAAATAGTCATTTAATGCAGCGTGCAGAAAGCAGAAAGTCAGACAGAATATGTTTTCTGTGGATAAGGATTAAGGGACAGACAAATCAAGTGGGTGTTTTCATAGGAGTCTACTATCGGACAACCAGCCGGGATGAAGTCAATAATGAATTATTCTTTAAGGAACTAAGGGAAGCCATGAAGATATCTACCTTTGTCCTTATGGAGGAGATAAAGTTGGCAGATGTCAACTGGGAACATCATACAGCTGGTATAAGCAGGTCCAGAAGATTCCTAAAACATCTGGATGATAACTTCTTGGTGCAGGTACTAAGGGAACTGACCAGGAAAGCTGCAAGTCTGTAGTGTGAAGTGTGTAAAGGGACAGGAGGAGGAGAAACCTTGGTCTCTGTCATCATGTCTTTAAAGTGAGTGCCCTCATGTCTGATAAAACAGAGACCACTATCTACCTTCTGCACCAATCCTGCTTAAAAAAAAAAATAAAATAAACCTCTACATTTTGTCATGGATGAGCATGGTTCTGTTCTTGAAGCTTCCTCACCCTCAAATCCCCAGTGAAAACTGGAAAAAGCTCAAAGTGAGACACCTGCATTTCTCCATTTTGGCTATAGTCAGTTCTTCTGTGAAGCAATTAATTGTTTCAGTCCCTGTTTAGAAAGCTGCTAAACCCACATTAAAAGGAAGTAGGTAGAGTGTGGCTGAATTCTTGATCCTGAGCTTCCAATCAGGCACATCTCAGTTCAGGAGTCAGAACATGCAATCCTGCTCTAGAAATCAGTATCAAATAGAATGAAGACTTTCCCCACAGTCACCCAACTTTTTTCACTATAGCTTACTAGTTTTGAGAACTGACAAAGGTGTCAGTTCTGCATTCATCCATTTACTCTTCCCAATAAAGTATTTAAAACACTAGGCTAAATTAGACACTTTTAGCCACTGGGCAGTCACAACTACAAGATTCACAGCTCCAGATGGAAACTGAACAATGCTCCAATCCTCTGTGGCAAATAACTTGCCTTGGATGAAGAATTCCCAACAGTGTGTGATCTTTGTTTTAGTAATGTTAACAGAACATGCAGAAAGAGAGTCATAGCATAAGTATCACTGCATAAACATCACTGAGAACAAAAATACTTTTTTTTTTTTCCACTTTCCTTACCAAGTATTTATTCCCAGAGTACAGAATGAAATCACTGCTTCGAGGTGTACAGGGAGGTAATTGAGACTACTTTTAACTTTTTTTTCCTCAAAGACTTCAGGACTCAGTACCTTCTTACATATTCTGTTCTCAATGAGTGAACTCTATAATTTCCATGTTATAAGTCAATTGTGAGTTATCTATTTTTCAGTATTTCTTGAATCATTTTTGTTATTAATCTCTTTAAAAATGTTGATTTATTGAAGAAGTTGATTGTTACTTTTATCTCTTATGTAAAAATATGCAAGAATGTTGTAAAGAATCAAAAGACAATCTGTTCAAGGTTATATAAAGAGATGTTCCTGCACCTGGTAGACGCATATATCAAGATTACCTTGGTTGTATAAGCATTAAACCTGGACTTACCTTCCCAGTGATTTCCATAAACATCACATTTCTTCCTGGGGTCTGACATCAGGAGGTCAGCAGTGAGAAGGATGTCACAGGGTTGACTCCATTTTTGGAGATCTGAATGAGTCCAGCTACAGCAAGCTACTTTCAGCTGTATGCTAATAGCATCAAACCAGGGTGACATTTTATCAGTCAAATCCAAAAACACACTTAGTCACAGCTCTGCTAAGTAAAGTACTAATTATTTGTAAATAATATCTACATAAACCGTATTTGAAAAAGGATCAGTAAGTATATGTACTAATTTGCTATTGGAATTATTTTTTCTTGAAAAAGGACACCAAGTTTTAACTTCATTATCCACAACATAACTGTAACATAATCATGACAGTTTATTAACATACATAAACACAGCAAATTTTGTTGATAAAGACTGTGAGTATACATAAATACAGAAAGCATGACATTTAAAAAGAAAAAAAAGGGTATTGAGCTAACATTCTTTATACTAAGTGTTTAACTAATCAACTGCCATGTTATTAGTCACTGCAGAACAAGCACATTAATATCTTCAAACAATTTTCCCTTACATTTTTCTCTTCCTACATACATGTGCATTTAATCTCCTGTCCACTCAGTAGAAAATTACCCTTGTGTGTTAGCTATTTTTTGAAAGTATTGTGAAAGTATTATGAGAGAAATATGAAAATTTCATTTACTTTAGATAGTAATAACAAGAGTAACAAATAAATTACTAAATTAGAGTTTTAAAATTGCATTAATAATAATGTTAATGGTATGTGAACTCTTCACAATATGATTAGAACACAAAATGGGAAACCATTTTCTTGAAATATTGATGTCTGCACAAATTCTTGTATAATCTAAAGGTTTGTAACAGTGACGAAAAATATTTCTACATGTGAACAAATGCACTACACCTCATGAAAGAAGGAATATATTTGCTGTGATGTAGCAGTGATCTAGCAAGAATACAAACCAGCTTTTTGTCTGCATTGATTTTGTTCATTTAGTCATTTGCAAAGTGACTGTGAAACATTTCACACATAATTTAACAAATCTGTAACTGACTTTATGCTGTTTTAAGAAAACTACGTGACTGCAGGATGACACAACACAAGCTCTCTATCACAACCTTTTTTTATCATTTGCAAAAAAATTCACATCTCACTAGGTGAAGAGGATTCTCATTGTGAGGGAGCTCAGTAGTCTTTCCTGGCACATTTTTATTGCACACTCCTGAAGAGATCTCTTTGAAGAGCTCAAAGAATTAGGCTGCTTTCCAGTCTCTCTCAACCTGTAACATCATCATCTTCAAAAGTTAAAGGTCAGTACCACTATTACTAATACTAGTTATCAAACTGACTAAGCTTCCATTAAAGACTGAGGCAAAGAAGGCATTTAGTACCTCAGCATTTCCCTTATCTTCTGTCACTATGTTTTCCTCCACATCCATCCGGGGATGGAGATTCTCCTTAGCCTTCCTTTTGTTGCTGATATATTTAGAGGAACATTTCTTGTTCCCTTTTATAGCAATAGCCAGGTCCAGCTCTAGTTTCTCTAGTTTTCTCCCTGTTTCACTTCACAAAATTATTGTATTCTTCTTGAGTAACATGCCTCTCCTTTCAAAGGTTATGAATTCTCTTTTTATTCCTAGTTTGATTCCTAAGCTATTGACAGCACTGCACTGTCTATAAGCAGCAAGCCATTCTGTTTCTACTTGGTTACAATGACACCAGATAACACCTGTATCATCTGGAAATGTTCTAATCTTTTTGATTGCATTCATGCACTGTAAGAATGACTACTGGAAAGCCTAAAGTAAACCTGAAGTTTTCCCTATTCATTCTTTTGAGTTTAGGAGACACTTCTTTAAACATTAAATTATTCATATCTTTCTCCTTTTGGGTCACTGAAGAAAGGGAGAAAAAATCCATAACTTCTCCTGCATATTGTCTCTTGTCATTATCTGAGAGGAAAATTTCTGAAGCAGTTATGGGTCTTGTGTGTTAACTGCTGATTCCTTACAGTATCTGTCTTGCACCTCATCTTCAATTTGCCACTTGAATGCTGACATAAAGGTGATTTGCATGATTTTATGTTCCTGCTAAGAATGAATTAATTTCAAAATCATTCAGTTCTTGTTCCTGCCTTGATCTCCTTTATGTTATTTTTGGTAGTCCTTTCAAAAGTGCTTTCAAATAATTTCAGGCCATCATACATTGTGGATCTGTCCTCCGCGTATAAGCACCAAAACAAGTATTTGTACCACATAAGTTCCCAATATTTTTGTGTTCTTCTAGTAAAGCAAATATGCCAGTGGCGTTAAACTTCAAGTTAGTTAAACTTTCAATTAGTTGTGTTATCAGTTCATGTCAAAGTCATGCAAATGACTAAGATGTTTATGAACTGGTCAATAACATTCCTCTGAAATGTTAGTATTTAGGTGCATAAATGGAACTTGAAAGCATTTTAATTAAAATTGAAGCCTCTGAAAAGTACTTCCTGATAGATACAGACAGAAAGGACTCTACTGTTTCACAGAGGACTGGTTGTCTTTATACTTATTTGCAATTATAGGCCAACCCTTAATTTACTATCTATTGAGGATACTGAAAATATATATGAAGAAACATTATGTTCTGTAAGAGTTGTCCTCCATGTTACACTAAAGCAATTGTTTAGAGGAATTGAGATAACTTATGACCAGAATGACAGAGAGGATTATCCTGAATGTTAACAACACAGCAATCAGATGACACTTATTTTATGTAATTATTTGCCAGATTCACTGACAATATAGCACTGGGAAGGACTACTTAGAAGCTGTGTTAAATCTCTATTGTAATGTTTTGGTTTCATGCTACGGTAACTTCACAGACATTTGAAAAATTGTGTCAATGTAAAGCTATAGAAACAGGGTAATGTGTCAAGTTCTAACTGGTCTTCTAGTATTTTTCATTATTTTTTTCTAAAACATTAACTGCAAAAAGCAAAGGAAGTGTGTCTTCTCAGAGAAAAGAGAAGGATTTGCGGCTAATACTTTTCAAATCAGTCAGATGAAGTGATGTAATAAGCCTCTCCTAGAAGAGGTAAGGAATCTGTAATACGTGATCCATTGGTATGTACAAAAAAATATAAACACATACATGCCTATGTTTTTAAGTTTCTTTCCCTTCCTATACTGCCCCAAACTGTTGGTTTGTAACTGTATGTAAAAGCAAGAAGGATCTACAGAGGAGGCAGATAAGATTTATAGATTCCTGATATCTAATGAATTCATACCATGTCAGCAGATCCAGGATATCACAAAGGCTTCCTTTCCTGTAGTGTTGTGAGTCAAAGAAGGAAGACAAGAAGTTGCACTTTATTCAAGCAAAAGATATTACAGAAGCAGCAACCAGAAGGTCAGAACAGACTCATTTCCCTTCAATATAGAGTTTAGGATGCATGCCATCACTTATAGCACTGCTAAGAAAACAAACAGGAAAAAATGCAAAAACTATTTCATATTCGTCGATTTTATTTTAGACATATACTGTATCAAGAGTATGTTGCCTTTAGTTAGTGATGAGAGCAATTTTGTTTCAAAATGGTGCATCTCAGAGGAAGAAACTGGGAATATCTAATCTCAGTTTCGATTGTATGATCAAATAGAAAATCACTATGAAACACAGGATGCCATATTTTCCTTTATTTTAGTTCCATATGAAAAGAGTCTTCACAGAATAATTAACAAGACAATGTTCATCAACTGAACTCCAGCTACTGAAAACTGTCATTAATTCACTAATGACACTTGCATTACTTGAAATCGAGTAAGTAGTCCCATAGCTCAGCTTCTAGTTTTTACCAGATTCTGGCCAAATAATTTAAGATTTCAACAGTCTATGTTCCTATGGTCTAAACAAACACCCTAAACTTCTGTTTGTTTGTTGTAGAAATGTAATGTGGTTTCACTAAAATGTCAGACACTCAGGTGGCTAGAGAAGAAAGAGCCAAGAATTAAGCTTTTCCTGTTGTCATATTAGCTTCTCTTTGAGTGTTTGGTCACCATTGTAAGTTATTAATGTTTTGTAATCTTTCAGATTAGCTTTTACTCTTGTGAAAGTAAGAAAGTAATATATCTTCTCACTTTGCAAAGGCCATCTTGCCTGATTAGGTTTAGTTTTCTTTAAACAAAAGATGGATCACAGAACAAAGAATCAGTCATTGTATGAGCTACTTTGTTTTGCTTAGTCAACAGTGTTGAAGTGACCATTGTTGAATCAATTAATTTTTATTATACTTATGACACATTTAAGAACTTCCCTAGAGATAGTTGGCGTGTCAGTGCACACATGTATATGAAAAGGCCTATTTGGGGGATAGTGTGTTTGTCGGGGTTTTGCCTAGCTTAAAGGTCAATTTTCAGAACAGTTCTCAGTGAACTGTTATACATTTTCTATATTTTATTAAACCAACAGCCTAAAATGCCACACTGAGGTCTCTGCTCCCCTTCCTTGCCTGCTCCTCCCTTCCATTTATCCTTTGTACTACTCAGAATATGACCTTTCTGCTGTCCCTTTTAGACATTAAGGGCTGAGAATAAGCTTGAATTTAAATTCAGACATATGTAATTGCAAAGCCTATATGTGTATACAAGCACGCAAGTCCTGAGAGACAACGAGACAAATATGGGGTATATGGTGTAACACAGACACTAGCAATATCCTAGAAAAAATAAAACTACCTTTTTATTTTTTCAGAAGTCTACCAACCCTCTTCAAGACAAATGGTCTTTTGTGGCTCTCTTAAGCTGGCTTTCAGTAACTGTAAAGCATATGCCCTTTAACCTGTTTGCTTTGCAGTACTAAACTGTATATAACACAGCTATAAATCTTAATTAAAAAAAAAAAAAAGGTAACAAATAATATAGGTCATCTCTTGACACAAATTAGGCTAATTCATGCAAATAGGATATAAAATAGCAGGCATTTGTAAAGGAAGCAAGAATAAGATGATATTTTATCAAATCTGTCTGTCCTATAAATAACAAATGAAATCTCTCAATTTGTCTTAAGATAGAATAATTTTTTCTTCATGAAAGTGAAATAAAAGAGGAATTCCAGTCCTGACTCTGAATATCTCATAGATATTCCCACCTGGAAGATTCCCTAGGAATTTCATTAAAATATTACCAAGTATTACCAATGTTAGGCAGTCTTTTAGTTTATTGTCTATTATCTATGTTAAACAATTTATAGCAATTACTTACAGGCATTTATTCATTTACTGCATATTATTGAATTTGAAATTATTTTTTATTCACTGTATTACAGTTAACAGCAATTAAACTAATATTGAAAATATTTTTTAAAACTTTTTTTTCTCTGCGTCAGGACCTTGAACTCGTTTCTTAGATCTTTATACTAGAATATAACTGTAATTGCCTAAATCCAGAAGGAAGAAAGAGACAGTTTTGCTGGTATTCATACATAAATCAGCTCAATAGTTAGGGAGGTCTTTGTTCCAACTTATAGAGGAGTCTGAAATCAAGATCTGCAGGCAGGAACTTCTGCAAGAACATGATCTCAAGGTCAGAGGAATGCGGTATCAGAGTGAAGCTGCATTTTTATTGGCACTCAGACAGACCTATTCTACCATGTAGAAGGCAAGCAGGCATACCACCTCCTGGATGCTTAGTCAGCGAACTGTGACATATCAGAAAAATGTAACACATACCCCTTCCCACCTCCACATCTGAGGGTAGAACCTGCAGTCAGCCTCCAAATACATGTACATTCTAGAAGTAGCAGAAATTAGACTATTCATTACTTCTCAGTTTTTCTCTTTTTCTTGACTAAACCGTATACCACTTCTAACACAAATTCCAAGGTTGCTTTTTTCTTGTCTGCAGAGCTTTGTTTTAATGCCGACAGAAGTTTTTCAAAATTTATGAAAATCAAATGTTCTCTCAATAATCTGAAGACCCAAAGATAGGAAATATGCTCGGAAAATATTACAACATCATCAGCATTGTGCGTAAATATAAGAGCCAAGACAGATGTTATTAAAACAATCAGCAACACAGAGAGGGATAGATTTTCCTGCATTTCTTCCAAGACGAGTAATAGGGAGTTCCAGTAGGAAGATGCAGGTGCTAAAAAATTATGACAGCACATGGGGAGATTAGGCAATCTGATATAAAAAGGAAGCCAATAGGATCTATGTATGTAACCAGAATGACTGGAATCTATCAGAGTACTGAGCAAAAGTATCATGTATGTTCACCCTGTTTCCCTATACTCTGCTAGGCTTCAGTTGTGTTTGCTATCAGAAACAGGTTAGATGGACCATTGCAGTGATGTGATATATTCACCGCTATTATTTTTAGCAAGTTCCTGAACCCAGAGCATCATCAGCAGGAAGAATTCTCAGCTATCTAAATACTAAACCTAATGGTCCACTGTGGATTGAGCTATCTCTGAAAAATTGCAGGCCTAACTTCTCTCCATCCATAGGTCCTTTTCCCTCAGAGATGTTTTAAAATAGCAGATAATTAGTCCATAAATATCTATTTTCTTAGATCTGTCATCAACAAAAAAAATCGTAGGAAACAATAGTAAGGCAGAAAAAAATCTTTCCTACATCCGTACTTAGAAGGGACATATTCCCAGTTTGTAGATAGCGTACGTTCACAACTTTTGTTTTCTCCAGGCTCATTATTCCCAGCAGCTGGATCAGATCCAGAGATGGTTTTTAACATCTCTATCAATGACATGAAGAATTTGAGAAGAAACTTCTTCTCAGTAAGGGTGACAGAGCACTGGAACAGGCTGCCCAGGGAGGTTGTATAGTCTCCTTCTCTGGAGACATTCAAAACCCGCCTGGACATGTTCCTATGCGACCTCACCTAGGCGTTCCTGCTCCAGCAGGGGGATTGGACTAGATGATCTTTTGAGGTCCCTTCCAATCCCAAACATACTGTGATACTGTGAATGTACTAAAGCAATCATTAATAAAGTTTGCAGACAACACCAAATGTCAACCCCTCCAGCTGAGGTCATTGTCAACTTAAATTATCTTGTGATCTGATGGCCCTTTTCTCCTTCCTCCACTTCCTTTCAGCTAGGTCAAATCAAAAGAAGAAATACCAGAAGTCCACATTACAGCTAAATATTTAAAATTTTCAAACTTTCCTGTCATGAAGCATCTACATATATGCAAAAAGTATTTCAGTTGCATACTGTATTTTACTAATTAGTGGTAAACAAAACCAAAAATTGTATTTTTTTATTTCATAATAATATAAAGGATTTATTATATGCTAGTCATAAATCTCAACTGTAAAAACAATAAGAAAGCTTTCAAATTAGGTCAGTGTTAAAATTATTTAAATGTATATGCACACATAGATATTGCAGAGTATGGATGTTTCTTGAACACTGGTGTTGAGAATGTATATGGGCTACACTTTAAATGCAAACTTGTGCAATTAAGGTCACTAAAGTATTTCTTTAAGTTGGTGCGAAAAGAATTGAGTTTTTTGCATTGTTGAAATTTGCCGTGTGATAGTGGAATACATTCTTAAATAAATGTACTTATGCATAATTTTAATGTGTTTTTCTCGCTTGATGTGTTTTCACTAGTGACTCCTTACTTGCTGTTTATTTTATGCTTATTTGAGACTATGGAATTGATGTTAGACAAAAAACAAATTCAGGTGATTTTCTTATTTGAGTTCAAAATAGTTTGTAAAGCAGTGGCGACAACTGGCAACATCAACAACACATTTGGCCCAGGAACTGCTAACGACTGTACAGTGCAGTGGTGGTTCAAGAAGTTTTGCAAAGGAAATGAGAGCCTTGAAGATGAGGAGCACAGTGGTCAGCCATTGGAAGTTGACAAAGACCAATTAAGAGCAGTCATCAAAGCCAGTCCTCTTCCAGCCACCTGAGAAGTTGCTAAAGAACTCAACATCACCCATTATATGGTCATTTGGCATTTGAAGCAAATTGGAAAGTTGAAAAAGCCCGATAAATGGGTCCCTCATGAGCTGACCAAAATTAATTTAAAAAAAAAATTTAAAGTGTCATCTTCTCTTATTCTACTTAACATTGAATCATTCCTCGATCATATTGTGATGGGCGATGAAAAGTGGATTTTGTATGACAACTGGCAACACCAAGCAGAGTGGCTGGACTGATAATAAACTCAAAAGCACTTTCAAAAGCCAAACTTGCACCAAGAAAAGGTCAAGGTCACTGTTTGATGGTCTGATCCACTACAGATATCTGGACCGGCAAAACCATTACATCTGAGAAGTATGCTCAGCAAATTGTCTAGACACACCAAAACCTGCAGCCAGCATTGATCAACAGAAAGGGCCTAGTTCTTCTCCATGAGAGCACCCAACCATGCGTTGCACAACCAATGCTTCAAAAATTGAATGAATCAGGCTATGAAATTTTGCGTCATCTGCCATATTTACCTGACCTGCCATCAACCACTTCTCCAAGCATGTTGACTGCTTTTTGCAAGGAAAGCATTTCCACAAACAGCAGGATGCAGAAAATGCTTTCCAAGAGTTCATTGAATCCCAAAGCATGGATTTTTATGCTACAGGAATAAACAAAATTCTTTCTCATTGGCAAGAATGTGTTGATTGTAATGATTCCTATTTTGATTTTAAAGATGTGTTCAAACCTAGTCATAGTGATTTAAAATTCATGGTCGAAAACTGCAATTACTTTTGCACCAGCCTAATCATACTAGGTAGCCATATATTTCCTTTCTAGACTTGCATGTTGTTTTCTTGTCTTTCAGTCTTCTAATATGAATATTAAAAAGACAGGACATGTTTTTCATTACACTGTGAAATGCATTGATACTGACTTTCAGTAAATACTATGTTCTGAATTCCCACACCTCATGCAAAGATAACTCATAATTTTAAGTCTTTGGAAATAAAAGTGGTCTGGCACTGCTGTCTTGAAATTGACATTCAAATGGGGTTTCATAGTCTCCTGAGATCTAATTAGACTTGCAGTGTTTTATGTGCCATTCCTAAGGGGATGGGAGCTACACAGCATCTTTTGTTTATGCTACTGGTTTTGCTGCCTTTCTGTTTCAGAAATGGTTTTGGCATAAGCAGGATTATCATTCCTTCTAAAGAAATTGTTATTACTTTTATGTAGTTTATATGAGTTGATGCAACTATGCTTTCTAATGCACATTGTACTGATGTTTTGCTACATCTGTGTATATTAAAAAGACAGTAGAGAAAAGTACACAAAAGGAAAACATCGATTTTTAAAATATATTTCAAGATACTAAAAAAAGTCTGTCTATCACAAAGGAATTATGTTGAGAGTTGTAAAAAAATAAGAGACATTTAATTTTTTGTTTGGTTGGTTTTCTTCTTTTTATATTGAGAGTTTTGCATGTATTAAATATATCTATTGGTCATAGTACTTGGATTTCTTCAAAGCACAGAACATGAGCTAGTGAAAAAATAATACTTGCTTTTCAACTCATGAGCTTATTGTGCTCAGCATTGTGAAGCACAACAGAAATAATAAAAAAAAAGAAGAATCAAAAAATGACATTTAATCAACCAAAAACTAGGGGAGGAAAAGGAATGCATGGGATTTTTAATGATAGAACTGAGGAATACGATTTCTGCTTAGAAAAATAAATTTAATAATGAGAACAGATGAGTTATCTACAGCAAGATATTTCATAATAGTTTATTAGCTATCTCAAAAAGCACACAGAAGTGATCTTTCCTCTCTTTTTGCAGTTACTATTTTACTTACATGACAGGTATGGATACTTTACTTGGAGTGATACATAACCACAACACAGGGGCAAAGAGCAAATAACTACTGTAGAGATATTTGTTTTGTTTTTCTAGAGGCAACATCTGACCATAATTAGGGCCCTGAGTACTTTCAATATCAAGATTGCTTCTGTCTTGACACAATTCCATGACTAGTTAAGGAAGGGTGAAAAGCACCGAGTAACACTTTGTCTTTTTTTTTTTTTTTTTTTTCTTAGAAGACTGTAGTATTGGCAATGTATTTTTCAGTACATGAAGGACATCTCTTTGTACACAAAAGAACTTTGCATATCCCTTTACAACTGCTACAGAGGCCTCGTTTAGCATTCTCCTAGACGGATTTCATAAGAAGCAGGTGAGCTCTAGTACATAGAGACTGACGCCTTTTCTGGACTTCATACAACATGTAGTTTGAATGTTACAGAGTTATCTTCAAAAAGAAGCAAGAGCACCTGCTTATATCAGATAGTGATTTGGTTTAACAAATAGGTGATATTTTGTTTCGGATATCACTACGTCTTCCTACTGCCAGTTTGCTCAAATCAAAGTGCAATATTCTGAGACATAAGAATGAGAATGAGCAATTCATAACCAAGATTGTTCTATACCAGTATGACTAATCACAAACTGCAACCATTGTACAGCTTTTGCAAGTGTCTTTTTGACTCTAAACAGAGAGTACTTTGCATCTGATTGTGAATTCTATCACCTTGGAGTTTGCAGACATACAAATACAATTGTATTTATTATACAATGAGCAACAGCCAAAGTCCAAATTGACAAGGAGGGAATACCTAAACAGCAGAAACTCAGCAGACTGGAAACGCGACACAACATATTTCTCCAACAGATGCACAATGCCACACTTTTTAGGATAAAAGGTTTCTGTGAAACTCCTCAAGTTAAATGACACAATGAATACATTTTACATGACTGTAACTGAACATCTTAAAAATTTTAGAACAAGAATCCTATTTCTTTAATGAAAAATCACAGAAATATTCTCCCTGAAGCAAATATCAGGCCTTTTATGATAAAAGAGTGAAAGAAGTAGGGAGATGGATTTAAAACCGCATGAACAGAACTGACCGTTGAACAGCACACATTTAATTTTTAAAAAGTTGTTTTTTATTTCCTGTCACGGTTTAACCCAAGCTAGCAATACAAACACAATAGCCACTTGCTCACTAGCCCCTCTCCAAACAAGGGAGCAAACTGAAAGGGAGAAAGCTGGATTGAGATAAACACAGCTTAATAGAATAACAAAATATTAATATGCTACAGGTAAAAATTTATATAAAATAGGAATAGAATATAAAATAAAAGATACTAAAATCAATTCCTCACAAAATCTGTCCACAGTGAGCAACCAGTCACAGGCAACAGCACCTGGTCCCAACACCTGATCCTGAACAGATTGGCAAAGGCTGATCTAAAGAAAATCCCAAAAAGAGCTCCCTCAAACAGGAAATGAAGAGAATGCAAGAAAGAGAGGCCAGAAGATCCTGACTGTCCTTAAATATGAAGCATGACATTAATGGCATGGAATACTCTTATTGATCTGTCTAGATGTAAATCAAGCTCTGCCCCATCTCTGCCCCTCTTCCTCGATGGCTCACACCTGTGGGCAGAGCACCCAGAACATCTTCAGCTCTCAGAGCAGAGCAATTAAAAACATTAATTCTGTAACTCATTTTCCGTCAAACCAGCACATTTCCCTACAATTTTTTTTTTTTTCTCTTAAAGCAGCAGAGGTTAGGTTGGATTTTTTTTTTTTTTGCTAGATTGTTTGTTTTTTTAAAGGCCATTGTTTGATTAACAGCATATGCATACATTAATTTTGATATTTAGCACACAGTGGTATAGACTACCTATTGTCTAGATGTCAGTCTCTGCGCTATATCTGATCTAATCAGAAACACTGAGATTATCAATAGCATTCAACTAACATTTTGCTATTGTGGTGTATCAACCTTTATAAAAATGTTACTTCCCTCTCTTAGATTGTCTTTCATATCTTTTAAGACCATGAACAACCAAAGGGCTATGCTGAAGCTTTATAATGTCTTGAAACACCTTGATAAGTGGTTTTGGTTTTATTTGTAGCCTGGGTCAACATGACAACATTAAAAAGTACATTAAAGATGCTATGAAATGTCAGGAAAAAAAACTAACTTCTCAGATATATTTCATTCCTGTTCAGATATTTCAAGAGCTGCAGACAGCTTGAGGATATTAAGACAAACAAGATTTTTCTACACTTATTGTACACAACCCCAAATTGCAATCCAATACTCCATTTACCTGGTTCGTCAGGTAATTCGGGACGTAGTCTTAGCTGCTAGCTAATCAATTGAGAAGAGAGTATTTTCAGTCTTTTTGTCATAAATCGCAATGAAAGGTTCTTTAAAATTGATGCATCTCAACCAAAGGTATTAGCTTTAATAAAAATAAAACTTCTTTGAAATTCCTTTTTCTCAACAAGTTAAATAAAGTTTTGGACATCAACCTCTACACAAGGCAATGCTTCTATAAATTCCTTATTCAAGTAAAATTACAACAGAACATTATTTTTAAGCTACTTATTTATTATCTGTTTGTTAAATAAATTTAAAAAAATGTAATTGGAGGCAAGTGTCAATTTTGATTGGATTATTTACATTGAGGGTTTATAGCCCTAGATGTGAGAAAGCCTCTAAAGACAAAGAAAGAACAGCAGTTCAGGAAGCCAAAGTCATTAAAAAGGTCAGAGATAGAAAAGATGACAAACTGACTAGTACCCAGTAATTAGTCATGTACTACTTAAAACATGAGAGTGCTGGATCATGACACCATTTCTGAGTATTTTCCATGCTCTGTGCAATTATGCGATTATAGCTACTTAAACCATGATGTCTGGTGTAGCATAATGGACTTGTCATGAAACCTGCTGACCTTTCCCTAAGAGGATGTTGGACATAACCTTCTCCTCCTGACTGTTCACTCATCACACCTCTCACGCTTAAAACTGAATGCTGTCTTTACTGTGGACACCAAGTCTGACATTGAAACTACTACAGACAACTAACAACCACACACTGCTTGGTCCCGTCCAACAATCTAGCTATAGGTATTTAAACCATATAAAATACATGCAGATATGTTAGTCAAATTCTTAGGCTTTTAAATCCCTGATTAGAATTCTTCATATCATGTAATAAACAATCTCACTTTACTTAGAAAGGTCACTGCAAGCAACAGGTGGTGTTTGTCAGAAATGACTTCAACTGCAGTCCTCAAGATCTATTCCAGGAGTGGTGGTACAGGGAAAGTAAGCTTAGACATAGCATGTTTCAGATAACACTGGGACTGGTCTTTGTCATTTTATTATGTGTCTTGTGCCACTGCTGCCAAAACTATTTCACATAAGACATATATATATATTCTGTTGCACTAGATAAATCATTGTGACAAAAGTATGGATCTTTTTCCATGGCATGTAAGTGAAAATAACAATATTAAGATAAACACACTGTAGGTCAGTAGGTGCAGTGACATCTTGTCAGGGTTGATTCAGCTTCTGTGTTGACTAATAAGTACCTGTCGACAGTTATTCAACCTGAACACAAGAATTCTTGTTGCTCCTACTGCTGCCCTTGTGCTAAAATACTTCAAGCAGGGAAATATTTGTTGTCTGTATGGCAACACCTCAAATTATTTATTATTCCTAGAAAAGGTCAGAGAAATTATTTTCCCTCTATCTTTCTTTTTTTTTTTTTTTCATTCTTTCTCTCTTTCTCTCCTCTCTAACAAATAACTGGGGACACTATTACCAAAGCTTCTGAAATAGGATAGTAGACTTATTTTTGTGTGCAGCCACAGGGATTTTTGTTGCAAGCAACCGAAGTCAAAACTAGAAAAAATATAATCACTTAAAATAATATTACCTGCATGACATGACAGTGTTTCCTTGGCAAAGGTGTTCACTAATTAATGAGACAAAGTAAAAGTGCAAAGTTTGGTTCTACTTTTATTTTCTGGACTAGTGCTTTTTTCTCTTGGAGCATGTTTTACTACTACTGTTGATATCAAAGGCATACTGTAGTTCATTTCAGTTAAAATACAACTGGAATTATTATATAATCAAACACATGAGTGCCTGAAAAGGTAATAACCAATTTAAACTGTGTCAGGTAGAACTGAGATCCTGGTACCCTAATGCACTTTATGTCTACATTAGAGAATAAGAAGTCTGCGATCAGCTGCAGTGGATTAAAGGCCCTCCTAGAGCTGTGTGTTTCCTTTCACAAGTCCACAGACTTTAAGAACCATCAAAGATGCAAAGCGTCTTAAGAGGGAACAATAGTGAGATTTGTTTGAAAACGTTCTCATAATCCCGGACGAAACACTAATGAAGAAAAACTATTCTAAATAGACTTCTAATACTTCTAATCAGTCTTATGCTGATTTTAGAAAGCTACATTCTGAACATGAGAAATAACTCAGTCATTTACTGTGTGGGAAGTACAAAGGTTTGTCCATTCCAAGTAATTAAATTGAACTATTTTTGCAGGAATATTAACCAGACAATATCTATTTAAACATTTACATGTATTTTAGTGCGATCAAAGTAAAGTTGAACCAAATGATATGTTGGGTGTGTTGTGCTGGAATTTGATGTAGCATGTATTTGTTTTTAGTTTGAGAAAAGAGTTCAGACTAGGCCACCCGCATAGGATAAAAGGACTGAAATAAAAATAATCCCAATAAGAAGAAGGAAGAAATTACAGAAAGTTCTTAAAAGTTTGACATTAATTGTGCTCATCTTCCCTGCCACCACAGAAACCAATTTATAAAGCAAGCTACAGAGGAGGGAAAAACATTCTGTCACCAAACTGCACCTTAAAAAGATGATAAGATTGACGAAGAAAGTCCCCAGTGTCATGGGACAATGACTAGAGAGGAGCTGTAGTAGGCCATGAACTATTTTCGCCAGGTACTATATCTGACTTCATGAACCTTGTAAGGTCATGTTCTCACTCTGAACACAATTATTTTGTGTCCACCTGAGCCTCACTAACTGTGGTAATGTCAGTAAGCCCAATACTAACAAAATCAAGAATATGAAATACCAAAACTTGTATTTCATCAGGACCTTATAGACAATTCATGTTAATCTCTTGCTGATTACGTTTGTTTAATAAATAAGATGATGGAACACATAAGAGTTTCCAAATAAAAATGTTGATCACAATTGGTCAATGAGAATTTTTTCTATTTACTTCTAAGTAGCAATATTTCATTCTCCAAATGATTGTCTAACATCCTACTGAAGAGTTCGAAAGACAATTTTTTGTTGAATAATTTATATATCTTCAATAAAATTATACATTCAGAGCATGACTGAAAATACCAGTAACCAGATTGCAGATTGATATAATTAAATGTGCTGTACAAAATTCTATTGCCTTCCAAAAAGTTGTTTAAAAAAAATCGTGTTGAATGCATTTGCTACATACAATGCCCCAAAACATCCAAGAGGTTTACAGCTAAGAACAAGCCTTAAAAATACCAGCAAAATTATACAGAAACTAGCTGAAGGCTAATCTTTGTAGATGTTAGATAACAAAAGAAATGGCATAGACTAATCATTAAAATGGTTAAAAATGAATGACGTAACAAAAAATTGCATCTCACACATATATTTTTACACACAGCTAACCTTTTAGTTTTTTTGTTCCCTTTCAGTTGGGAGAGAGTGCATTTGCTCATAGTAGGTGGGCTGTCCCTGGGAACTTATTTAGAGCAGATATGGGCAAGTAAAGCATAGATTAGCCAAAGGATAAGCCATCTTCTCAGAGAATAACTCCATTGATGTCAGTGGAAACATATTGCATTAAAGGACAGTGATAGAAGAGTCCAGCTGTTTGACTTTAATAGAGGTCACATAGTTAAACCATCATGCAATACTTTTTAGGTGTATTATTTGGTCTTTTAAAATGTATTATTGTGTTAACAAAAACAAAATTTAGATGTAATTACATAGAAGTTAAGGGAGGTTTTTGCATATTCTGATGTAAATTATATAGGATACAAACCTATTAACAGTTTAAGAAAATTCCTGTAATGTCCTGCCACTAGAAATGCTATTTCAGATAACAGCAGTTTCTTCTTGAAGATTTATTAATAGCAACTTGGTCTTCTAATATTTTGGTTTTTTAAAAAAATTAATCAGCAGGTCTATTAATAGACAAAACTTCAGTGTAAGTTAAATACAGATGTTTCATCCTCACTATCACTGCATATGAAGCAGCATTTCATGCTACAAAAAATAAGGCTAAGTACAATTGCAGCATCAGAAGACGAAACGTGCCTTACTATTTTTAAGTACAGTCAAAATTATTACATTCAGCTCACTGATTGTGAAAACTGAACAGGCTATTTATTTAAAGTTTTAGTTTGCCTGCAATTAGCTTTCTACACCAACTAACTTCAGTTGAAAGATTCCACCAGCTCAGTAGCAATCATGCTTCCCTCAACATTGCAAATATTAAAGAATTCATTGTCTATATTGTAAGTGAAAAATCAAGAGTGAAGAGTTAATAGAACATGAAATAAGTCCCTACTGATTTTTTCAGTGCTGAACAACAACCACCTACCTTATTGTTCTAAAAGTATTACTGTACAATAATAACTTCAGTGTGTCATGGTTTAACCTGAGCTAGCAATATAACCACAGCTGCCACTTGCTCACTCCCCTGCTTCCCACCCTGAACAGAGGAAAGAATCAAAAGGGAAGGGAGAAACTCATGGATTGAAACAAACTCAGTTTAATAAAATAACAAGATGAAACTAATATATTTCTACCAATAATAATATATATAAAATGGAAATAGAATATAAAATAAAAGATATTCAATGCAGCTCCTCAAAAACTCCATCTGCTCTGAGCAGCCAGTCCCAGGAAGCAGTGCCCTGGTTCCAAACAGCCGATCCTGGACAGGGAAAAGAGAAAAAGGCAGAAAGGCCCGGAAGGCTCAGCAAAATGGCAGGATGGCAAAAGGCCAAACCAAAGAAACTCCTGAATAGAATTTTCCCAAGCAATTATCTGTCCCGCTCTGACAAACCAACCAGAAGATCCCAACTCTCTTTAAATATGAAGCATGATGCTAATGGGATGGAACATTTTTATTGATTAGTCTGGACATCAGTCAAGGTCTGCCCCATCCATACCCGTCTCCCTTGATGCCTCACATCTGTGGGCAGAGTGCTCAGACCCATCCTTGGGTCTCAGATCAGAATAATCAAAAACGTTAAATCTGTCCTGGGGTCTTATCTCTTGTTCTTAAACTAAATTCAAACAATGACCATGGTAGCTATAAAAACTAAAGGTTTCTAACTGCATGAAGGAAAATCATCCAGTTTTCGAGTCAAGCCAGCACACAGTGTTATGACTCAAATGCCGATGGTGTCTAGTATTTAATATCATAAAAAAAATATATATGTCTTGAGATTGTTCTATAAGCACTAGACACGAATCAGTTTGAATTATCTCAAATCCACTATGGTATAAAACAATAAACAAGGAAAAGACTGCTAATCATTACTTGGACAATGACATTCCAAAGATATGTCTGATAAAATGTGCAAATCGGTCAGATACATCAAGTAACTTCAATGTTTTTAATCTGCAATGGTTTATGTTTAGAATAATTTGATTTTCTTAATAATATGCACAGTCCAAAGTTATTATAAAAATCCTTTACTTAATTATTATATTAATAGTATTTCATCTTGTGAAAGAATGGTAAATTTTTTGGTAATGACTGAGTAGACAGAACAACACAATGTTTTATTTTCTCTTCTGAATTCAGTTGTTCAGCTTCTTCGTCCAGGTCAAGAAAGTGATGCACACTGGAACTTTACTGACAATAGCTCTTGTCCTTTGGCCTACCATGAATGCAAAGCAATGGCAACTTCAGCCAACACTAGGTATCTTACCTTTAGAGCCATGGAGAAAACAATCCCTAAGCCTTTCCTCTTACAAGACCTGTTTTTCAAAACTTTGCCCAGCAAAAGCTGCAGGCCTTTCTATGGAGTTTCCATGTATATAATAACTTAATATTCAAACTAAATTAAGATCAGCCTCATTCAATAACCTTCTCACCTACTCAAATGTGTCCTTTTTCTCTATGCTGCAAGAGATGGACCTCATTCATCTGCAATTTTGGAAACTTTTCATTTAAACACAGAACAAGTCAATTTGTCCCACCAGACATTGATTCTTTCATTTCAGCTTTGTTGTCTAAAACCATCCTTTTATTATCCTTGTTGTAGCCCTCCAGTATGTTTAGTTAAACCACAAAAAATGCTTGGTATACTTGTTAAAAGGTTTCATAGGATCCATAATTTCTTAACTTTAATTATGTACTACTTTATCAAGAGATAGTAGTGATTTATAAGCCTAACATACAAAAGAAATAAGAATAAAATATAAAAATCAGGTATTCAGCGGAAGCAGATTCAAAATGAATTATCTGCACTAGAAGTAAAGGTCAGAGTGGATGCAAATGCTCATAATGAGGAACACAAAATTTTGTCTAGATTTTTCTTACTTAGTTTTAGTATAAATTTTCTAGTTCCTCCATTCTGAAAACATGGGAAAAACTTTTTATTAAACTTCATTGTAGTTCATTATATTATGTTTATTGTTAGCTTGCTTTCGTTTTTCTTTGTCATTAAAGCACTGTTAGCAAATCCAATTTTATGTTTTCCTTTTTGCCATATATTACAGAGAATATTCTCATATTTTTTCCTGTAAATGTGTTCTCAAAACAGAGTACATAGTTGACAGGAGAAATAGCTCATGTTCAAGGAATCAGATTCTAAAAAGTCTTACTGATTACATAAATTTTATTATCTTAAGTAGCCCACAGAGCTATGACAGTGAGCAAAAGGCATGATCTTAAGCATGCAGTAAGTAGACTATGATAATAATGTATTGTAGGCCTTAATTGATTTTTTTTTTTTTACAGTAAATCCAATTATTACGCAGTAAGATTTTATTAGCTAGATATTCAGACAAAGGTAAAACTTCTAAACTTATACCTAATAATATGTCTACTAACCCTGCAAATTCCTCAGTGGAGTACCAGCTGTGTTAAAAGGAATCCTGTTTTGAAACAGACTTACACATTTATTATTATGCTGTTCAATTTACTGTGCCTTACTGAAGAGAAATGCATCAACATATTTATTTAATAAATGGAATGAGCCTTCCACTTAACCTGATAGCAATTATTTGGGAAATTTATATGCTTCTGTCACAAGATATCAATTCAAGAAAATTAATAGACCATCTACTTCTAGCTGGCTTATATGTAACTGTTAGGAACTGACACTGCTTCAGCAAGCAGGCAGCACTGCATTGATTGCCTTCGACAGGTGTGGCTTCTGGATGAAATGGGAAAATTAACTAAAGGATTCAGTAAGGAACTTGGTATATTATGCAATATGACCATTCTTATTTGTCTTTTGTATTTTTCTTTTACCTTTTTTAAAAGCCATAGAAATGCATTGTATCTACTGGCATATTACTACTCAAATTTCTCATTAAGTAAGAAATATCTATTTCCTCCCTCTTTGAGTTTTGTCACAAGGTCATTTTCTGTTATATGTCACATTTTCTTCTACTTTTCTACTATGTGTCTGTACTGTAAAAACATCATAATATTACTCTTTATAAATGTTTTCAACTTCTTCATGGTGACAAATATATAAAGCAGGAGTTACGTTTGCATTACTTCTACATAATACTTTCTGTACATGAAGATGAATTGGACATTTCATTTTTGTGAAACACCATGGTGGGATAACAGAGGAGTAGCTTCTAGAGTAGATATGTGTCTTCCAGTAGTATGATTAGATAAAGCAGATCACTGTTTTTCAGAGGAACCCCTCTTGTTGGTCCATAAAGTCATCTGTTGGAACATTTAATGCTTTTACAAAAAGCGTCTAAGAAAAGTCACACAATTTTGACTGACTCTATCATTTTTTGACATTGTTTATATTTTGATGCTTGTTGCCATCAAAGAATCTAACTATCCTTAACTAAACTGACCATCAAGAACCTGCGTGGTGCTATATCACTTGAGCATTCTAATTACACTTTATAAATTAATCACTCTGTGGAGCATGAGCCTTCTACTTACTGCCCAATCACATGATACAGTGTTATTATGTAATGATTTTTTAACTTCTGTGTTGCTGAAGATATACAGACAAGGAAGTGATGCATTGTTAGCTTCATATTCACTTTTAAGACCTACATATGTAATACAATGGGAGCACATTTTGTATTAACTGCTCTATATCTGTCTCAGATAAGGTAATTAATCTCTGAGAATCTCAGAACACTTCACAAAGTCAATACTTCACAAAAACGTCCTTATATAGGAACAATATGTTTAGTTACTCTTTTTTTAACTGAAAGAAAAAAATAAAGTTAATATTCATGTACCTGTGACAAGCTAGGGACATGGAACAAGCTGTGCAGTTGGATACAATAAGTTTTACTAGAAGAGTTGGAAAAAATTGGATAATTTTTTTTTTCTCCCAAGCCTTCTTCAGATCTGAAATAGAATCTGTCAACTTTAAAGTTCAATAAAAGTTAAGGTCTAGAGTGTAGGAGTTGAGTTAGAGCAAATAAATGTCTGTTGCTAGTTCATGGAACCAACTGTGGAAAAAAGAGAGAGAGAAGAAAAGGACAATGTTAGTGGTTATCTGGTAGGAAACAGACAGACCACATAGTTCAGAACATTTGGAATAAAATGGAGTGTGTGGAGAAAAGGTGAGGGAGAATCATGTCATAAAAAAAAAAGATGAAGAGAGTATATTGTTTTACAAAAGATTGTTAATGTGCTGTATAAACAAAAATCTCTACTAAACACATAGATTAAACTCCTGTGAAATAAGTAACAAAGACATATTGTCTGCTAAATAAAAGCTATTTGAAGAGTAAACTTGAACTCTAGGTCAAAACAGTTGATTTCTTTGCTCGCTTGCAAGCTCTGAACTATTCTCTCTCTCCACACTTAGCCATAGTTTGGGATGTAATTTTCACTGCAGGGACCACTCTCAAAGGGAAGGTGGGTTTTTGTCTGTTGGACATTGTCTCAAAACACTAATGCATCATGTTTTGTATACAGTGTCCCATATGCACTCATATGACACTTCACAACATAGTAAGTGTACTTCCAGCCTCATATCACTCTACTGAACTGCAGCATAGCCCTCTGTAATTTTGTCTTATAGCACTGCTTC
Source organism: Columba livia (assembly GCF_036013475.1). Classification (NCBI taxonomy): domain Eukaryota; kingdom Metazoa; phylum Chordata; class Aves; order Columbiformes; family Columbidae; genus Columba; species Columba livia. The sequence goes on along the minus strand of NC_088642.1, from coordinate 50,442,406 downwards.
TAGCAGCTGAAAACTGCTACACCTTAACGCACCACAATGTTTTGTTAAGCCCAAGAGCAGTAAAAAGAGAGTTCAGCTAATGGGGAGATCACATAAGCAATAATGCACATGCCTTTCCTATTTACCACAAAATATAATTTGTACACCATATAGGTAAGGGTCTTGTCCCAGAATGTCAGTCTTCTAAGTCTGAGGTTATTTACCACTGCCATTCAGCAAGCCCTTATAGTTTTCAATGTTTTGGCATTGAAATAGTAGTGGAAAGAGGTAAATGTAAGAGTGGTTCCATACCTGTTTTATAATAGGTCCAATTAAATACTGCAAGAAGAAAAACATATTTTTGTATATATCTATGTTAATTGTAATAACGTGTTATGAAATCTAAAGATATTGCATATTTTTATGTGGTCCATAAAGACATGTGATTTAGAAATATAGACATTGAAAATATTTAGTATCTTTGTGTTCTAAGGATATAGCACACATCTTGATGTGTTTTATATTAAAAGATAGATAGACCCATACCTGTTTAAGAGTCCCATATCATCAAAAACTAATAAATTACAGCATCTACTTAGTATTAAATTGCAAACTTCTGTACTGTTTGTTCAACAATCACTTATTTTCTATCTTTGTTCAGCTGTATCAGAAATTCTCTCAAAAATGGTTTCTTAGTGGATGCCAGCATATGTAGTCACTATACATTTTAAAAGCAAAGATTGGACCTTTTCATTGTACTTACAGAGATTAAAACAAGTATAGAGAAAATTAGCTCTGTGTCAGACAGAGCTGCTCACAATTTTATCATGAAGCTGCAGGAATATTCCTGTATGAGAAAATAGGACAGTTCACAGGACAACTGCCAGGTGAAAGTAGCGCTAATGGAAGAAATAGATGACTGAGATCCGAAAATGGTACTGAATTATTATGTATTCTAATACTACCTGCCTTTAAAATGAAATATAACATCAGTTTATATAACAGACAGTTAGAGGGGTAGCCATAGTGTCCAGAATTTTTTTCTTACTCTATATAACTTTCCAAAACAGTATCATTTTCCTTCATAGGGAAAGAGATGAGATTTTAAGTTCTCATAGAATGTTTTTACTACTTGATAAATAAAAAAGGAAGAAGATATAAGAAAAATGGAAAAATCTAAATCAGATGTCATTTAGAAAGCTATATGGTAAATTTGAGAAATATTTACTTCAGAAAATATATGTATATTTTTAGGCACTCCCCACAGGTAAAGGAGAAACATACTGCAAAAGAGGTAGTTATTTTGCCTCAATTAGTAATATAAAGCTGTTAATTACAAATCATAAAACAACTGAAAATGTAGTAGCATAAATAAATGTCATAGCATATGTAAACTGGCAGATGGAAAATTTCATGTCTAGATCTCTATCCATATGACACAGGTGCTTGAATAATACTGTTGATTAACATTTAAAGTGAATTTTGCTAATGAGATAAAGACATTAGATCTTCAAAGAGATAAACATTTTAGGTCAGTAATTGCAGTAATTAGGAGTATATTAGTTGAACCAGGCAAACCATGGAAAAGAAATTCTGTTTTGATAGAATCTGTTGTATGACATGGAAGATAGCTTGAGACACTAGGAAACTTTGCTGAGAAGCTCTAAAATAAAAAGTCAGCAATGGGCTAATGTATTCTTTAACAATATTAGGTTCTCTTAAAATAATCTGTTTTCAGAGACTTAATGAGCTAGAACAACACTAAAACAGAGCCTCCGAAAGAATAGTGAAACCTCTACAACTACACTCTATCAGGCTCACCAGCTTTACGTTGAGCTGCATTTAGATTCACCATGTTCCCACCATGCCTGTGTTCTAGAGCCATTGAGGCATCACCCACTGTTCAGACCGTTACTTCTATGTTTTAGGGTGAAGATTATCTAGTAAATATTGGATTTATAGTTTCCATTTTAATTTTCCTCAATAACCTCCTTTCTTTCTGCAGTTTGTCATATTTGCCTCCAAAACGTTATTTTTTCTATGCAATCAATATGGTCTTAACAGACGAATGCTTAAGGAAAAGCTTACACCTATTTGGTTACAGACTAATGCTTAAGGAAAAGCTTGCATCTCTTTTGGTTAACACTGATTTAGTTAGTCAAATGCATTTTTTTCAAATTTGAAAATGATACCTCCTGACATGCATAGTGCAGATATTTTACACCTACACCTAAGTATTAATAGCTTGTGTTCTATGATAACAATACAGCTTCCCTGTGAGTGCTGACAGTTAAGTCATCACTGGAAATTTAACTTAACTGTGAAACCCACACCTTAAATATGCTATGGAAGGAGGGAAAAAGAAGAACATGATTAATCTAGGCTAAAACCTCCAGAAAAAATAATATATGAAATTCGAGATTGAAAAAAAAACGTCCTTTTCAGATCTTTCAGGAAAATAAAAATTCTATGTGTAACAACTTAAAAAAAAAAAAAAAAAAGTTGGAATTTAATTTTCCACATAAATCTTAAAATTACAATGGATAATAAGTGACTAGAGAAATAAGATTCAATAGCACCTGGGTTTTCATGTGCCTACAACAACAGTTTAAATGCAGATTTGTTCTTTAAGTCACTTAGATAATTTTGAAATGTTTTACTACATTTTTATGCTGAGATAAAATTGTTTTTTAATGAATCATTAGTTTTCAATGAAATCTAAACTCCTAATACTATATTCTACTAAGAATACATAAATAAGAGAATGGTAAGAAGCAGGTGCTTTGAAATACAGTAACATTAGATATGCAGGTAGAAGACTGATATTCTGAATCTTCTGTATACATTCAAATTATAATAATCATAACTGTTAAGAGAGTACCCTTTACATGAAAAGACATCATGTTTCCAGGAACAGTTACTCAGTGTCAGGTGATTTTATTTGGTCCATGCCTTATTCTTGGACACGGAGCTGAGAACTACATTAATGGCATGCTATCACCAGTTGAATCAGAAAACTCTTAAGCAGAGCAATGCTGGCTATTAAATTATCAATTTATCATTTTTTCCAGTTTGGCAGAGTTCCATTTGTAATCAATAGCCTTCTTTATTAACTCAGGATTCAATGTATATCAGTACTTTTGAGCTTTGTCTTCTTTTTCATGCCCATGTGAAAGACAGTTGATATAATAGTGAAGCATGACTCTCAGTTTTTAATCTAGGAGGATTTTTTTGTTTTATAGACAGAAGATTTCTTTTTATATTCACATTTAATAATGTTCTTTCATAGCCTCTTTAATTTCCTGTTTATTTTTATGCAATATGCCATTATAATGTATTTATTTTTGTTAAAATGGCTTACAGTGAGCTTACGAAGAACTGATTAGACACCTGCATATCTCTTAGCATAACAAAATTTCCACATTATAATAAAGCTCTCCCAGGGTTCAGTGGCCATTCATAAGTTCTCACTGAAGTAATCTGAAATTTTATTACTTCTTACAAAGAAGTTATGAGATCTCATGGATGTGAACTGTCACTTTCTTGACAATGTAAAATCCTGCTGAATTTTGCATATGTATATATATGACAGTTGCATATTATTTGGACTAATAAACATATTAAAAAGTCAAAAGATGTATTCAGCTCCCACTGATTTATGCATAAAAATATGTTTAAGTTTGGATGGTTTGTCTTTTTTGAGGGAGTGGAAAGGAATCTGGAAAGTTCTGAGAAAAAGTAGATTTTTAAAAATCATCCTTTTGAAGATGAAATAAATAATATAATTTTCTTAAGGTTCTATAATGCATGTCTTTGGGTCACTAGGATCTCACCATTAGCAGGAACTACTCTGTCTTTCTTTATAGAGAACTCTGGATGTATCTTTGCCAATGGAAATGAAATGTCTGTTATGTCATCAGATAACTTTCAGACATAACAGCTGAGATCTTTCTTGGCTAAGAACTGTGAAATTCTTCCTTTCTGCTTTCCTCCATTGACATCACATTATTAACTTGCTAATCGTATAAGCTTCTTATAAACTTCATTTTAAAATCCACATAAGAGGAATTTCTTGCAAGCACCTCTCTCAAACTAGTTTATATAGAAAATAAAAGGATACATAGTGAGGTTGTTTAACTGTAACAAACGTACACTAAATTAAGTGGGTGTTCAAAAGGCTAAGGAAAGTCCTCCTTACAAAGCAGAAAATTAATCTTCCATGGCTCACTCTTCAAGAAAACATAGCAAAAGAAACACCAATAGGGACAGAAGAGGAGCTAACTGTTTTCAAACCACCACTAGGGTACATTTCAAACTATGAACAATATTGTGTCTTCACACACACATGATGCTGAGAAGAGAGTATGTTGCAGGGTATATAGCCTCAGAAGACAAATACTTCTAGAGTGCTGTCTCACAGGGCTGTTTTAGTTTGTACAGCTCTGGAAACATACTTAATAAACTAAATTGCAGAATACAGATGTAAAGGACTTGTTTCTTTCTAGGATATTCAAGTGTGAATTTGATATAACAATGAACATCAGGTTCACACTCAGTCCTATAGATAACAGCAACTACCTCTTATCACATCATAACAGATGGGAAAATTGACAATAAGGGATAGCTGGAAAAGACTACTAGCTAAAAAAATTTAAAACATATTCAGAATTTATTTGCAAATCACAGAGTAACCAACACTTCATATACCAGATTATACCCAAAGAGAAGCTAGTAGGAAGCTAGCTTATCTCTCTCCTATCAGTGAAGACAAAAGGAAACACATTCATGTCAATGTATTTAACTCATTATTTACAGACTACCTTTAACTTATATATGTCTGGCAAACTAGTTTAATAAGAATTTTCCATAGGAAGCAGGTTTATTGACTGTAACCACTAGGCAGTATGTCTGCAATACATAAACCAGGAAGTTAAAGAGGAAAGAGGCTGCTCTATGGCTTTGAGGCCAAACGAGACAGCATGATCCACAGCCATGCACCTAAGCTCCCTTACCTACCAGACAATGGCAGGAGCATCCATATTGCCTGTCTGTCATAGAACCTGGCCCATGCCAACCCCTGAAATAAATTTGGACATTGTCTGGGAAAGTGCTAGCTATTGAAGGCTAAAGGAATGACAGGGACCACGGTAGCAACTTCCTAGCAAAAGGTTACATGTGCCAGAGATCATGCCTCTTCCTGGTCCTGTTTGACTTACTGATTTGGTAGCAGATTCAGATTAATTGTATGGAGTAAGCCAATAGGGAACAGGTAGCTTGAGTACGTTTATGGTGCCTCTTAAACATTCTCTGGCCTGAGCTCCCATTATAATTTCAAGGGAAGAATAAAAAATTCTGCTTTATGTCTAGAAAACCAGTATCTCCCTGACATAAATTATCTGTGTACGTATCTTCTTGTCCTGTGAGGCTAGGCTGGCTAGCACATCCAAACATTTAAAATGTTGGTTATGTCTGAATACTTGAGAGTAGTAACGTTACTATACTGGATAACCAACTGGAAAGCTAATGAAAGTATATTAGAACAGAACATGTCCTACCAATAACATATTATATGAAGAAAAACCTGTTTTTCCTCCAACCCAGAAAAGGCAATGACCAAAACTCAGTCTGACTGAAAGTCTGGAGCAAAGTTTCAAAAGTTTGTTTCACATACTCAGTTTCACTGTTGGCATTAGCAGCCTTTGATCAGCTTGTACTCTGAAAGCACTAGTTAAGAGAAGTAAAATGTTAAGGAAGACTCTTCCTGATAGCTTTCTATGATGGTATGACTGGTTGAGTGGATGAAGGAAGAGCAGTGCACGTTGTTTAGCTTGACTTCAGCAAGGCTTTTGACACTGTCTCTCACAACATCTTCATAGGCAAGCTCAGGAAGTGTGAGCTGAATGAAAGCACAGTGAGATGAATGAAGAACTGGCTGGATGGCAGAGGTCAGAGGATTGTGATCAATGGTGCAGAATCTGGCTGGAGGCCTGTAATTAGTGGAGTTCCCCAAGAGTCAGTACTAGGTCTAGTCCTTTCATCAATGACCAGGGTGAAGAGCTTAAGTGCACCCTCAGCAAGTCTGCTGATGATACCAAACTGGGAGGAAGGGTTGACACTCCAGAAGGCTGAACTGCCATTCACTGAGACATGAACAGGCTGGAGGACTGGGCAGACAAGAACCTGATGAAATTCCACAAGGGCAAGTGTAGGGCCCTGCACTAGAGAGGAATAAACCCGGGAACCAGTACAGGTTAGGGACTGACTGCCTGGAAATTGCAGCATTGTAGAGAAGGAACTGAGAGTTCTGGTCAACAACAGGTTGACCATGAATCAACAATGCACCTTTGTGGCCAAGAAGGTCAATGGTATTCTGGGGTGCATTAAGGAAAGTCTGATTAGCATGTCTGTGGAGGTTCTCCTCCCCCCCTACTCTGCCCTGGTGAGGCCGCATCTGGAGTACTGCATCCAGTTCTGGGCTTCCTGGTTTAAGAAAGACAAGGAATTACTGGAAGGAGTCCAGCAGTGGGCTACAAAAGTGATTAAGGGTCTAGAACATCTTATGAAGAGAGACTGAGAGAGCTGGGTCTGTTCAGCCTGGAGAAGAGAAGGTTGAACGGGGATCATCTAAAGGATGGATGTTAAGGGGATGGGGCCAATGAAAGGATGAGGGGAAATGGGCATAGACTGAAGTATAGGACATTCTATCTGAATATGAGGAAAGCCTTCTTTACTTTGAGGGTGACAGAGCACTGGAACAGGCTGCCCAGAGAAGCTATGGAGTCTCCTTCTCTGGAGATATTCAAGCCCCACCTGGACACATTCCTGTGCGATCTACTCTAGGTGAACCTGCCTTAATGGGTGGGTTGGACTAGATGATCTCCAGAGGTACCTTCCAACCCCAGCCATTCTGTGATTCTTTGTGAAGGTGCTCAGATGTGCTTATACATGTCTCAATTTCACTACTTTATATATTCTCTCCAACCAATTTGCTCAGAGGAAAGCATCTGCTTTCTGTAGCAGTGTAAATAAATGGAGATGGGCCCCTGTAGAGTACAATGTTATTAGTTAAAACAGCATCTCATCACAAAGGTGGAAATTATTGTTGCAAATGTTCCTTTATCCTAACAGAGAGAGCAAGAAGACCACAGTTAGCCTGCATCTCTACCAGCCATCAGAAATCTTCTAATTTTATTCAACATATAACCAGAATTTTTTTCTGAAATGTGGGGAAAATAGCCCTATTTTTTATGCATCCATGAAAAATCATAACAAGATGGAGAAAGTATCTTTTTAAAAGGTGCTCTTGATGACAAATTACCTACATTAGTTTCTATCTATCTTTGTTAGTTTCACTTATATTACCTTACATAAAAATGATTCACAGCTTTCTTTAAAATGTTAAGGTAACCAAAGTAAAATATACTTCACACTTAGTTTTATTTTTAAAAGCGTTTGCTTAGTAAAATATAGTTATTTCTAATGGTATCTTAAACTCTGCCATAAGGAACACAGAAGTATGATTTACTGAATAAACAATTAAAATGATTTGACAGTTGTCTGTTCCCTGACACTCCCTACCACTATTTCCTTCTGCTAGGGTGACTATGTAAAGCTTAAAGCTTTCCACACAAACAAAAAGAGGCTTGTCCAAGACGTTTAATACTGTTTTAATGTAGACTAGTTTTGATGGTTGCCCACTTGATGTTCTGTAATTTAGGAGACTGGGAAACTAATTTAACTTGTCTGAAGTGTAAATGGAAAAAGAATTAATCTAAGCCACACGGTTTAAACAAAATTCTTCTCATAAATATTGATTTTCTAGTCCAATCTACCATTTGCTAAGAATAGGACTCTCTTCTTAGACAGAAAAGAGAACATTAGTCTTCTGAAAGACAAAATGAGTTGATGTCCAGCTGGCTGGTCAGGTATTTGCTTTGATTTCTGTTTATCTTCTTTTCATTTTTTTCTTTGTACACAGTGATCAAGGTCTACAGACTCTGAAAGCTCTTTCTATAAATTGTCCAAAATGAACTGGGGAGAACTTCTATTCTGTTTTATGTTTTCTGCAATATGAGAGAAGCCAATTTAGGATAAGCAATTATACCATAAAATGTGTCCAGATAAGCTATGAAATGTATACACCTGTGCTCTGAAAATTTTTCAGGTTAACATCCACTGGGTTTTGGTTAGGCAGGCATAGCTAAAATTATATCAGAGATGTGCCCCGTAGTGGTTAAAAAAAAAACAACAGACAAACAAACAAACAAAAACACACTGCTTCTTCCACTATGTAATTATAGATATTAGATTATTATCTGGAATATATAGATAAGAATTAAGACAGAAGTCCAGGGTTACTAATCAATATACTTAGCAATGCATTACTTGACTCAGAGACAAAACATAACAGAAAAGTCTGGCTCTGTATTTCACTAAGTCTACTGAACAGCCAAACCTGTGCTAGGGTTTTTGTTTCCAATAGAGCTTAATTCTTCTGAAAGTTAAAATTAAGTAATGGCTCAAGAACTGTCAGGTGGCTAAGGTAGGAAGTGCTTAGTCAGTATTTGACTGGTATAGTGTTCCAGTAAGAAAGAACATAAAACTAACTATACATAAAAGGTAACAGATTCAACAGAAGTGTGTTATTTAGAAAAAGCCAATACTCAATATTGTAAAACAGAAAATTAAGTGTCAGGAATAAGTACATTGTAGGAATATTTTCATATTAGGCAGATCTACAGAATTACATTTAAAATGTTGTTAGAGGCTATGGAAATAATTAACATTTAATTAGGTATTAATTACTTTATAATTATTACAATGGAAAAGCTAGATATGCATAAACATGTTTAAGTCTTCAACAGAAAATCATACGTTACTAGGTATTAAAGTGATAAAATACACATTTGAAACTGGCATTTCAGAGGTTGCAAATATTGCAGTCTGTTTCATAGATAGTCTTATCTCTTACGAGCCCTGTGAAACACACTGTTGGCAAAGTACAGCACTGGAGAGTAACTTGAATAATTTGCCACAAAATGTGAAAGTAGAGCACATACCACTGCAGGAAGCCTTGCCTTTCAAGATGGGTCTTCAAGAGAGACCATATTTCAGGGAATCCAAGGAGTTTTAACTAGTGGATTAGCAGCTGACCATCAGAAGCTTTAAGTCTATTCAAAGAAGAGACTGATTAAGCAGGAGAAAAGGACAAGTCATGAGGAAAAATTAATGGAAAAGTATTTAAAAAGAGATATGTGAATATTTAACTGCTAACCATTTTACAGTTAATGGTCAATTGAATCTAAAAAAGGTGCTTACAGACTGTAAGGACTTGAAAAGGAAAATAATCTACTTTCATAAAAGGAATTTTCACCTTAATAGATTATGCAGAAATACCATTAACAATTTTTGTATAACCTCCTGAATGAGAGAAGTAAGAGCTATAGCTGAAGGCAAAATTATTTGCATAAAATTTTATCAGGAAGATTTATAATTTTGATTTTAGGACAAATCACTCCAAAACTTTTCAGCCATTACACAGAACTTTGCAGTATGAAAGAGCTGGACATCATGGAAAGCCTACAGTGAAGGGACATGAAGATGACAAAGGGGCTTATGTATTGTGTATATGAGGAAAGGTTGAGGGGGCTGGGGCTGTTTAGCTTGGAGAAGAAAAGGCTCCTGGGGGAACCTTATCTGTGTATTTACATACTTGGTGAGAGACCATACAGAAGAGGGAGTCAGACAGTGGTACCCTATAGCAGGAGTAAAGGCAATGGGAACAAACTGAAACACAGGCGAATCCAATTAAACATATAAAAGACCACTTTACTGTGAGATAGTAAAACACTGGCATGGGTTTCCCAGAGAGGTGGTGGAGTCCCCATCCTTGGAGAAACTTAAAACCCAATTGAGCACAGCCCTGAGTACCTTGCTGTGGCTAATTCTGCACTTAAGAGGAAGCCTGGACTAGATGATCTCTAGAGCTTCCAGCCAACCTCATCCATTCCATGATTCCATATCATTTCAATGCCCGTGTGTGCTTAGGCAGCAAGAATATATACAACAAATGTTTACTTTGAGTATATTGACAAAAGCTTAGTAGAGAATTGTCCGTGATTTTTGTTCCTATGTAGGATAATGAATGATTAATATATCACAAGGCATTTCAAATACATTAAGAATAATCTTAATATGGTAAGGACAACTTTTCATCAAACTACCCCTGAATACAATACTGTAAAATGTTATTTTGAATTATATTGAATTGGAAAGGAGCAACACTGGCTGTGTTCCACTGTTTAACAGGTGTGAGAAGTGCAAACAAGTCTTCTGTCTGTGAGCACTGATTTTGCAGAATTACAATCACTGATGTGCTGAAGGATAATTACTCATAAGAAAGAGCAGGAATCATCATATTGGTCATGTATCTCTTGTACGACCTATTCTGTCTCACACGGGTGATTTAATATGCCAAATACTAAATGCAATGACTTGGAAAGATAGCTTGCAGTTTATCAATGGCTGTAATTTATCCCTAGAAGAGGTTTTCATTGTCCTAATAATCAAAATGTCAAGGAAAAGTGGTTATATGTACAACACATTAACATGCTTTGAAGTGATCACTTATGTACTGCCACTGATTTGCAAGCCTCTATCAGATGGTCTATGCAGCTCCCAAGGATGCCACATGCTTATGGGTAAGCATGTGCTCAGGCACGTAACTGCTTTTGAGCACTAAGTTTCTGCAATGCCTCCAGTGCAGAACCATGAAGAGACCCTCAAGGATGTCCTGTATGAGCTGGAATGCCTATATGGCACACTATTGGTCACATGAGAAGCCCATACACAAGAAAGTGAAATAATTAACTTTGTATCTGTAGTGTCTGTACACAGCTGTGTAGCTTCCTGGCTCTAAACCCTGTTCTTTGATTACTGTAGCTTGGTTATCTCTACCCAGCCTGCACACAACACAAGATAAACAAAAATGATGTGATCATCTAACCCTACCTGAGGCTCAGGAGATGGAGAAGGGTTTATTGAGAAGGTCTGTCAGTCAGCAGAAATGGCTTTGACAGTGGTTTGGACAAGATCTGGAGTTTTCATTGATGAATAAAACAGTGTTTAAGAGCAAAAGTGGAAGAACATTCTGCTAAACGGCAAAATTGCCATTCCTGCTTGGGAGGGTCCCACCTAGTTTTTTGCTAGACTGGAGGTATTGAGAGCGAAGAGCAGTCCAGGAATCATTACCAGAAGTAATTTGGACAAGACTGTACCAAATGTGAATCCCTTCCCCTTGAGTTCTACAGAGTCACTCAACAGTGTCCCAGATTTGACATAAACAATATTTGACTGAGGTATTTAAATTACCTTTTCTTTCATATAAATTTAAAATTTTAATTTATTAATCTATTATTATTTACAATATATAGCACTATATTTTATCTTACGTTATATACTTTAAGCTAATAATTACATCAGTGAGTATTAAATTAATAAATAGAATTATATTTACGCTATCATATATAAGTTATTTAAATTATCTGTATAAATATATCTGAAAGAATTATTGGTGAAAGGGAGAAATATAGGGAGAAGAGATTTACCAAACAGGATTAAAGAAGTGTCAGTTTCACACTGCTGAAAATAAAAATGAAGTATGGAGAAAAACTGAATTTCTGAAAGAAACAGTGCTTGCCAGATCTCTGAGAGACAGGTGTGGAAAGGGGAAGAGAGAGAAACATGGAGGACTGTATTTTATGCTGAGCTGTCAAGGAAGACAATACAGACAAAATGTAGACAATTGTCTAGAAATTCAGTTCTCCTCTTCCCTCATCTACTTTAGCCTAGTTTGCCGCCTGAAAGAATGATCTATCCTCTACAAAAGTACATTTATTAGATCCCACCATCTATTAGCTCCAATAGAGAGCTACTTTTTTTTTTTTTTTTTTTTTTAAGAAGAAGAACCAACATTTTAAAAACATGAAATATTTTCATGGGCATTCCTTCCAAAGCTCAGGCTCACTTGCTGCTAGACTGTCATAACCCCCTATGCTGATTCTGTTGCATTGACTGAAAGTTTCAGCTTATTGAGAAAAATCTGTACAGTTCATACATGTGAACCTTACTGTATCAACATGCAGTTTTATTATTTTAGACAAACTCTCATCTATATTTTTTTCCTCTAAAGAACTGTGATTTGTATAAAAAGATTTCTCTATCAGTCAACAGCCAACTGGAAGATTCACTATTTTTTATAATTTTCAGATTATCCTTAATAATTTTGTCCTTTTTTCCTCCAAAATGTATGTATTCGACACATTCCCATTGTAAGCAAGATGAAATCTGTTGCAAAGTAGCAGTTCATTTGATGAATTAAAAGAAAAAGAAAGGAAATCTAGAGAGAAAAAGTCTCCAATTTGGGACAGAAATGTAAATAAAAACTGTGGATCCCAATCTCTTATCTAGTCTTTCTGCTGCTGAAACTGCAACAGAACTCAAAATGGTATCACTGCCTTTTACTGTGCTGGCTATAAATAAAAATATTTATTTTCTGAATAGCTAGTTGTGTTGACAAAATGAGACTCCTATATACAGAATAGTAGTACCTTATTATATATTAAATGATTTATTTTTATTTATTATTTATTTATTAAATTATTTAAAATAAATTAGGCCTTTTGATGCATATTTTGTGGCTTACTTGTGCGTTTATATGCATGTACATTTACTCAACTTGATAAAAAGCCATTAAATTCTTATTTAACCAGATCACAGGGAAGATATTAGGCCAAGCCCATAAATTAAGCTAGACAAAATAAAACTGAAGATATGATTGGGGTAAAGACCAATTATGTTTGCTGGTGCCCCAAAGCTAGTATGGACATCAACCGGCAAGTCCCTGAATCACAGCACATGGCAGCCTCAGGTACCCACTTGTTTTCCAGGCTGTGATGACTTAAGGTGTATGCACCCAAGGTAGATTTATCTGTAGCTAGCCAGATGTTGACTGCATATAATTCTCATTACCATTAGTAAAAGCAAAATAGGTCATCTGTTATTAGCAGAATATATACTTAAATGTTGAGTATTTCAATAATGAGAAAAAACAATGTTGATAAGTAATATTAAAATAATCTTTGGGTATTCCACTATAAAGGCACAATTTGCTGACTAATTCAGTATGCATATTTACAGTTATATATTAAGGACTCCAGAGGATTTTAACTTCTGTCAGAATAATTTAATGCCAAGCATCTGCCAACAATCAAATCCGTTAGAAAGCTGCTTAAATAGCCTAGGAATACAAGGAGGTAAGATAACACTGTAATAATAAACCTAATCTCAGAGGAAGGAAATGGAATAGAAAGGCAGCAATTAATTTTGGTTTCAATAAAATTTTTCAGTTTACATAAAACGTAAAGGTTATAATTCTGCTTTCATTTATACTTGGTGGTAGGCTTCATAAAACGCTCTAAAACAGGATAGAAGTCTTTTATTAACTACTGAGTGTCAGACAAAATAATTCTGTCATAGAACTACTTTACCTAACAAAGACATAAAAATTATGTGACTCTCATAAAGCTCTTGATGATAACCTTTGCACTTTAATTTTCCTTATATATGATTAAAGAGCGGGGAAAAAAAATCCCATATCGTGATTTGTTAGTAGCTTTTTTGGAGACATTTTTATTTGCAAACTGCACCTCCATTCAAGGTATTAAAAACAAAGCAAAACAAAACAAAGCAAAACAAAACAAAGCAAAACAAAACAAAACCAACTTTGATTAAAATAATTAAAACACATTTATAAAAAAATTTTAAAAAAGTCTAATAGTTTCATTTAGAGTTCCCTTTTCAAAGGTATTTCCCATTGGAAATGAGAAGTATTTCTCATTGTAAATAACTCTTCAGTGCAGAGTGTGCTCTCCTGTTTTACCTTTAATTGAATCCATTTTAATCCTTAAAATACATAGTTTTTTCTTAGTACCCAGTACTAATATATGCATCCTAAATGTGACCTCGTAAGAGAAATTGAAATGCTCCGAGTTTACCATCCATGTGAAGTGGAAGATCTCACACGACCACAGGGTGGCAGCACTTAAAAGAGATGTTCTTCATATATTTTAAGACATCAAAGCAAGTATCTGTAGAACGAAGTCTTTCAGTCTCTCACCATTACCTATGAGCACAATCTGCAGCAATTTCCACTTCTCATGTACTTCTTTCACTTGAAACAGGACTGACTGTATATAATCACAATAGACATTGATTAGAGAGGTTTGACACATAACACCATTTAATTTGTGGTTTTGATAAAATGAGAACCGGATGCATGGGATGTAGACATTTCTTGTAATCTGTTAAAGCAGGAATTATTGTCAGTTTACATGACAAATGGATCAGAACTTTCTTGCACACACATTCCCAGTACAGAAGCCACTTAGCATCATGCTTTTATCTTTTTCCATCAGCTGCTACACAGCCCTTTCATAAAATGCAACCCTGTATTCAGGAAAGTAACCAGTCTGTTATTCATCAAAATACCTCAAAATTAAAAACATAAAACTAACAACCAATCACATACAATTGTTTAAAATATTAGAATGGCAGACCAGCATTATATAAGCAACCCAACGATAGATCTTACACCTCAAGCATCGTTTAAACGGAGGGAAAAAAGCAGTCTCCTAAAAATGCATACAATCTATGTACTAAAGTACACAGTCCTTTTATTGGTGAGTTAATAAAGTGCATCCTGCACTTTTAATCCTCATTTATAGAAGAGAGATTCCCATTTGCCCAGAGCAAAAGCAGCTTTACCAAAATATGTGCATACTGCAGAAAGTGATGTTTCTGCATCACTGGAAAATAACTGGAAATAACTGTTTGTTGAACTGACCAAAAAACAAACAAACAAACAAACACAAAAAACTCCCCACCAAATAAACAAACAAAAAAAACCCCACAACAGTAGCCTCCCATCAGCAAAGTTTTCACTGAAATTAGATATTTTCCTATCTTATTTTTTAACAATCTATGGAAGGTGATATGCATAAAACACAAGAAGTACTTGTGAAAACTGAACAAAATTTGGCATTTCATTATACCTCTACTGACTGGTCTATAGGGAAATGAATATCTCATTTTTAATTATTAAAACTCGAGGCTTTAAAAGATAGTATACCTGTATCCTATTAATTGCTTTGGTGCTTTTAATCAGAACAAGTCTGTGAAAAAAGGCTTATTGACAAGATAATATGCAGTCTATAAAATGGGCCCCTGAAGCATAATATCCTCTGAGAAATTGATTGTTGCCATCATAAGGAGTGAAATAATCCATGTTTGTGAACACCATGTTCTATCAAGCTTTTATGGCCTTACTTAAGCCTGGTGTCTCAGAGAACGGAGAACTGGAAAAGTTCTGCCAGAAAGGGTCAAATTGCTGACAGAGACAGCTACTAGGAAAACACAGCTCAGGGTGCTGTCATAGCTATTGCATTTTCCTTTACATACACACACATAAAATAATGCGTTCTGAAAAACCATAGCCAACACAGTAAGGAATCTCCACTGGGGTTCCCATCTCACTGGAGGAGCAATCAGTGGAAGGCCATGCTGCAGCTGGTGCATATACTAAACACATTGGCAACAGAAACTGTCACAGCTCAGTGATGGCATCACATACCACTGTGTTCAAGAATGCACAGTAGCAGTCACCTTCCAGCAATCTGATCCAAAAGACTAACTCGGCAACACAGAGTACTTTCATGATGGCAATGAAGGAACGGATAGTAATTAAAATTCTGTCCTAGTGAGAAAGCGACATCTCTCTGAGGGAAACAATTTATAATTCACCTTCCTATCTTTGCCGATGTAACAATGCAGAAGTAAACATTAAAATAAAAAATAATTTGAAAAGGAAAATTCTGATTTCTGGCTTAAACTGAAAAATAAAGTATATTACATGACAGGTCTAGAAGTACAGAAAATCAAAATGCTTTCCTTTTCCTGCTTATCTGAAGTTTAGAGACTCCAAATATTCAGTGATATGTCAAGGTATGAAAAGCAATGTTACCATAATGCAAAGTTTCAAGTTCCTCATGTGAATATGAACTTTTACAAAGCTGAGAATATAATTAAATCACAGAGTTATCAGTGAAAAATACTTAATTTTCTGTTTAGGTATATGGGCCACAGATTTAATTCATAGCATGTATAGAAATCCCGAAAAGAGGAAATCATCATCACGGCTCTATGGTTGAACAAAAACATCTGAAAAGTTACAGTGTTGATGTCCTCATCAGTTGAAAATCACTGCAACAGTGAAAAAATGGTGCAGCACTGTCAAATCTGGCATCTGATGACTTCCTCTGTTGTCCCAATTTTTGCCTCTTATTTCAAAGAACAATGAAACTAGTTGAGATGACTCACTTCAACAGCAATGTTTTAATAAAACTGAAACAGAGCCAGACCCAGAAGCTAGCTCAGCTGTTAAGCAATCTCTAAAACATCTAGTGTCTTCACAGAAGACTGCCCATGCAGTGGAGGTGCAAAAGGCAGAGCATAGGACATAATAAATAGAGCTCACTTAATTAGGTCATCCATGTTTGATAGCAGTATGACAAATATCACACAAAAGAAACTTTAGGTTTTCTTCCACTATTATGAAAATATATTTTAAGATGCAGAACCCATTTTATTTATTGAAGCATCTCTCTTCCATTTCATATGCATTAACTCTGGATAATTCTGGTTTTCTTGTACTCTTCATCAGTCAAAATGAAATTTTATTTTAATTGGTTTGGGATTAAAGGATATGTTTTTCAGATTTGAGCATTGAAAGCTATTGCATACACATTCCTTTCGTACTGTCCCAGGCTGTTGTCCCGTCCCAGCAGATGGGATGAGGGATAAGTTAACTCTGAACACGACATGCACCCAGACTCAACAGATGAGATCAGGTGTGAGTTAATTCTGGGTAATTCTGCACGGCTATGCAAAGTGAATGACAGACAATCACTCTGGGGGTCCAATTATGAATTTACTAAAAGCACATGGTGGTATACAAATTGCAGCAATCAGTGACTCGGCAAAAGTATGTTATAGTACCACAAAACTTATCAATACATTGACAGCAAAAACCCTTCTAAAAACAGTGGATTGGCAAAAATTAGTAACTGTAATGCAAAACAAGACTTCAGCAGCAGAACTTACAATGGCATTACTTTATATGTTTAAGAAAAAGGAAGAGATAGAGAGAAGACGACAACTAAGATATCAGAAAGAGAAAGGGGGAGAGAGAGAGACCGAGAGGAAGAAGTACACTCCACAGGTACCTCAGTCCTGCGACGACCTCTGGATGGGGGGACGCATTGAAGATCTACACACCGCCAACCTGTATCATACGTGAGGTTGTTTTGTAACCCAGTTCATTTACATGCGAGATAGGAGAAGGCAGTTCATCTTCTCCCTCTGCTCACTCTTCATGCTAATTAGGAAGACTTCTGGAAATGGGTCTGGGGTCTTCAAACTAGGGGAAAATTCATGATATTGACCAGAAGTGAGTTGTTTTGCCTGTCAAGGGTAGCTGTTGGTTCGTGGTTTCTTCTGGTAGTTGGTAGTCTGACAGATGGTTCATCTCTATCATCCCAATTAGGCCATAAGGCCTTTCATAGCAACACTGTTAATTGTCCTTATCTTCTAAGGTGTCTGCCTTCATGGCCATAAAACTTCGGGAAAGATGAGGTGTCATCTATCTCTTCCATCCAAAGTAACAAAAACCAGACATTTAAGGCATAACAAGGTCTTTGTTCTGCTAAGCATGTGGGGAATGCTTCAAGGTTGTCACAGCTGTCTATTCTGTCATTCATAATGAAGGAAATACATTTTTTAAGAAAGTATTTGAATTAAAAAAAAAAAAACAAAACCCACAACAGAACTAAACAAACAAAAGCGAAACAAAAAAAACCCGAACAACAAACAAAAACAACAAAAACTTAAATGGTCTTTCCTATCCTCTTTCTCAGGACTGGAACAGAAGGCCAGAATATACATTTCTGTAGATGGCATTAGCATCTAAATAGCCAAATAATCTTTTGAGATAGCAACTTCCTTCTGCTTTCTGCTGAATTTAGTTAATCAAATTTTATACACAGGCAAAGGCCAGAGTTAAGCCTTCCTACCAATAAATCTAAGGGACAGAGGAGTCCATAAAACTGTTGTTGAAAGCTGCCCTAGTCAGAAGCAAATCAGGGACCAATATTTTGGAAGACATAAAGAACAGTCTCTAGAGATTATTAACCAGTTACACCAAATTGGTGGTTCTAAGACTTCAGACAGAGAGCTGATATCATAGTTCCATGGGCTGGAGCAATATATAGGTAACCATGGGCTTCATTCTGGTGAATTTCTTCTTCCCTGTTTCTGCACATCTCACAAAGAAACAATCCAAATATACCTTGCATGGCCATTTTTGGGCACTATTTTAGTGCTGTACTATTGGAAATTCTCTCCAGAGCCATTAACTATATCTGGATTGTCAGGATTTTGTTGCACAATGCAAATTACATGAATGTCACCCTATCTATGACATCACTTATCAAATAAGTTAATATCCAGCACAGCACTGGCTCAAGCCATCTCAATATTCCACTATCTTTTGATCTGTCTTGTTCTAGTCTCTGCATGATGAAGCAGATGGTTAAAACAGATCCTGGTTAAATGCCCCAGCTGTTTTCACAGAATTGTACTCTGATTTATTTTAGTTGAGAAGCAATATCTGTGATAGAAACAATAATATAGTCCATGCCATACAACTGCCTTTATGTCTGTAATACAGTTACCATTTAGAAGAGTTAGCTGAGAATCAGGTGTTGTATTTGAGAGGGAAAAAAAGAATATATTTTGGAATCTTGATCCAATTTTGATCTGGAATAAAAGCATATGATGTGTTTACTTTAGAGGATAATCTGAGAACATTTCCCACTAGATACTTACATTTATATTTTTAAAATACACATTCTAAATTTAAATGTGGTTGCAAAGGTACTAGTGTGCTTTATATTTTTCTATTGTACAATTAACAAGCAAAATTACTTTTCAGAATCAGCTGGAACATTTTTCCCTGGTTATCTACTGTTTGTGTTTTTAGAAAAACATTCAAAACAAAAACCACATAATGATTAGTTTATTTATCTTTTGTTTAATCAGAAATAAACATTAGTTTATTTCTTTCATATTCATTGATTTTTAATTAAAATTGATTCAACATTTAAAAAGAAATTTCACACATTTCAAAAATAAAAACTTTTGAAATAAAAATGAAATTGTCTTAAAAATATATTACCCTCTTATAATTGATAACGTAAAAATATTTCACACAAAAAATTCATTTTCAAATAGACCTCTTCTATTCTACCCTCTCAGCATATTCCCTGTATTTTTCCACAGAGTTGTATAAGAAATTACAGAAAAGATCCATTGTCCGATCTCTAAATTGATGACAAAAAAAAGACTGTTAATATTTCCACATTCCCATCTGCAGTGTTTAGACCTTCCCTCTTGGTCAAATTTTACTTTTTGAGCATTTTTCTTGTTTTTTTTTACTTTTTCTTCAACTTGTTTCTCTACACCATTTCTTAAATTGCTGCTTTCTGCTTTTACTGTAGTCTTAGCCATGCAGTGTTAATCTCTTTCATAGTCATTTATCCTCCTGGAGACCTCTGCTTTTCTTTCTAATTATGTCAACTTCTTGCTCTCTAATTGTTAAACATAGATCACAAAGAAAATTCTAACTTCATTGTTGTTCACAAGTTAATACACAATGTAAATCTGAGAGGCTGTCTCATTTTGGAAAACACTGCTCAGAAACATCTTACAAACGTCATACAAAAAACAAATCTGGTCACAATTGGAACAAGAATTACTTCTGGTATACCACACACAGGTGCTTAAGGTTGTAAAATATTAAGGGCTACAAGATTCCAGTATCTGTGTAGTGTGCAATTGATTGCGAGGGAGCACTTTTCAGCTTTCCTGGGAGAAAAAAAAAAAAAACCCCGGAACTAGGAAAATGAAACACACATATTTAGATTTGCTAAATATGATACAGTATACTTAGATGGTCTTTGGATTCAAATGCTTCATCTCCCTTAAAGTATTTTTGCATGACTCTTCCTGTTGACTGCTGTCATATACTTCCTTTGGAGAAATTGTTGTTGCATACCATACAAAATAGGCCACGTGGAACTTGCAAAGCATTGTTTAGAAAACCTGAGAGTGCAGAATACTAGCAGTTATTTTGAAGTGAATGAAAATAGGTGTTTGATACACTCTCTAGTAATATAAAGAGCACTATCAAATCAACTTCTGAAATTAATTCCAAAATATACAACACACTAGGTAGAACATATTATGTTATAACACAGCAAAAAATCACTGAGCAGGAATTATCCTGTATTAATGGGTCTACATCATCAAGGCACAGAAACTTCCTTTGATGTTGGCAGTGAAATATGTTGAGACAGTCATTCATTTTACCATGTTACTTTTTAAGTCATATGTGCCAATTTTTTGCCTAGTTATGCTAAACAGAAGGACAGATATTTGTTGGTGACTTAGCCTGCACAAACCAAGTTACGAATCTAGCTTCCAATTTCTGCAATTGTTTTCTGGGGTATATTCTTTAATTTTGAAATTAAATTAATTGATTTGGGCATTAAAAATATGCCTCCTTTCTGCATGGCACATGATGGTTATCTAAATGACACAGAAGTAATGTCATTATTCCTTCCTTTCTGCAAGAAAGGTGAAAAGTATGTGAAGTAAAATAAATAATTAATTTAGAAGTATAACTTAGCCTTTCCAGTTCAATAAAATCTATAGTTACATATTTTAATGATTCTAGCAGGTACTTTCTGGTCTTTCTCTTAGCAAAATGAAAAAGCAACAAGTAAATTTCAAGGAAGATGGCAAATGTCCTTGTATGTATTGGACAAGTAAAAGTTTAAAGAATCACACAGAAAAGAAATCTAAGCTGTTATTAAACAAGCATAACTGAGCATTTCACAGCACAAACCCTTTGTGACTATATGTAAAGCTGTTCAAATGGATTTGAAAATTTCTGAGGTTTCAGTAGATTTTGTATTACTTCAATTTTTTATATCAATGTAGCAATTAAGTCTGTTTTCTAGTATTGTCTTTCTGTGAGTTAAATATTATAGATTATAGATATTGTCAATATCATATATGGAGTCTATATAGACTCATTGTAAATTAATTTTAAAGTCAGAGACATATTATTATTTTAAACTCAGAGGAGCAAGTAACATGCCTCATTCCTACCCCAGGGTGAAACAAGTAAACAAAAACCCCACATTGGCAATATACAGCATGTTTGCTTTGCTTTTACACTGTCCCTAAACCCTTTTTTTTCAGCCTCTAGGATCAATCAGCACTGTGTTATTTTTAGTAAAATTACATGCTTAAAACAAAACAAGCCCAAGAAAAACAGATGCAGAACAATTGATTTCTACTGCATTTCATTTTTACAAATCACTAAACAAGATACTCATCAAATAATTTTTGAAGACTTTTAAAACTCAAATTAATGTTGAGTCATTTTGGAACAAGTTTTATGCAAGTTTTATGTAACATATATACACTTCTGTTGGAAGCATAAATCACATTGCAGTAAAAACAAGTTTTAGATTTCTACAGGTCTATGCTATACAAGCTTGTAATGGTGTTTGTACAAATTATGCTTATACAAGGTACATTAAAAACAGGCTCAAGTGTTTTAGTTTACTGGATACTTCAAAAAATGATCACTTAAGTTGTTTTGTTAGATAATTACTTGTTAAGAAAAACACCTGTGTTATTTACTGTATTGCTGAATCTACAATCCTTAAGAAGCAGCACAAGAGATGTTGCAGTCCTGTACCCACACTTTTATTACTGGAGTATATGATCCTGATTCCTGACATAACAGAGAAAATATAAGAAATTTGTGGAATTCTATACTGCCATAGACCGTAATAACATGCATCACAGACAAGCAATACACTAGATGCTGCATTTAGCAATAAGAACCAAGGATAACAGGAGGTAGCAATCAGTTTGCTACTTCCACATAATATAGGAGAAGACATGTTTTAAAAACACACCTAAAAGATTATTTCCAGGAAGCATTTCAGTACTGGGTCTGCTTTAACAGGTTTGTCAAGATTTGCTTCTTTTCCACAAAGGTTCTTAATCAGCCGAGATGACACTAGTAGAGGAATCATAATTTTGAGAATGCATTTGTGGTTATCTGCTACTTGAAGAATTTTAACAGGAACTTTGCTATACTTTCTTAAACAATAAAACAACAGTTTATTTTTTCTTTTGTTTTGTTTTCCAGAGATTATTTTAAATATCATGTAAAGAAACAAAGTTTTGTAAGGCCTGGAATTTTAAAGTTGCATCTGTCAAGGCATTATGGTATACAGCAAAAGATACCCAAGCATACTTTTAACTACAAGAGGTGGCTCCACTCATGTAGTTTTGCTCTTTGAATCACAAGGTCTGTTATTTATATATTTTTTCTATAATTGTTTCTCTATAATTTATAATAGTGTATATTTATTTATTTATATAGATTTGCCTCTTATTCCAGTTTCTTCAACTCTTTTCAACTACCAATAAGTCTGCTTTAACCTAATATTTTTTTCAAAAATTTTAAATTATCACACTGAAAAAATTCCCAACCCCAATCTAAAAGTTAATAGAGGAGGTTGCATAAAATTTTAAAGACAGAACTGAATTGTTTTACAGAGATAAGTATAAATCTCCCTATCTATAAGTAGTAGTGATGTTCACCATCAGTTCACCGATCATAATGGTTTCATGTACTGATCCACATTTTTTCCATTTTTAACTTTTATTATGTTGTAAGGCATCCTAAGAAACCATTGTTTTCTATTTTATTAGAATAACTGATTTCAGTCACTCAGCTCTAAAACTCACAACAACCCAATTCCACACGCAGCACTAAATTTTCTGACTCATTTGTCAATTCAAATTGTACTGACATTTTCAAAGTTCCTGAATTGGTTGGTTTGGCCTTTTACTTCTGTATTGAAAAACATTAAACGATCTTCTTTTTTCTTTTTCTAAACAAATTTGAGTTTCAGATTGACCTCTACTAGTTTCTTTTTTCTAGGTCTGTACTAAGCTAAATAGCTAAAGGCAGTGCCTTCAACCCAGGCACTACATGATAATACCAAATGTCAAGTGTATTCCTATGTACAGAGGAAGCGTAAAAATGGCACTTGTTTCACTTAAAACATCCAGGTGACATGAAGGTTCTTTTCTTAAAGCAGAATGAAGCTAAGTCTTCACTTTCAGTAGAGATTATAAACAGATGTTATTTATCTTGAACTAGATGTCTTACTTTTAGCTATGCACTGGAACCTACTTCTTAACATGACTTAAAAGTGACAATCAGTCTCAGAAAGCAATATCATGTAGCAATGGAATGTTAATATATCATTAAAAAACAAGAAGAAGGAGTCAATGAAAGAAACCCTGGAGTTTCTAAGCAAACTCTTAACAGACAAGGTTAAAAACAAACAAACAAACCAAAGCAAAACCAAAAGCTAACACACCTAGAATGAAGAAAAGAAAGGTTATTAAAAGCAGCCTTGACAAAAAAATTAAGTTGTGGTCAAATAAGGAAAGTGGTAAGATCATTAATAATATTTCCATAAATTATCTGTAAAATATGCTAAACAGTGACAGGGCTGAGATTGCTGATTGTATCAAGCAATTCAGAGTAATAAAGATGAAAGTTAATTATGAAAAAAATGCAGAGAACTTCATGGGATTTAGAGACCAGGGGAGATGACAGAAGAAATTCAATTTAGATAAATGTCAAGTTGTAAAGTTGGAATAAATCCTAAACTTCATACACATACTGATGGATATTCTCATGCTCACCAGAAAAAAAAAAAAAAAAAAAAAAAAAGGACAAATAGACTAGGTAGATCTATGAAACTGTTGGCCAAATGTTCGGTAATGGTCAAACACATGAAATATTTATAAGACATTGTTAGAAAAGTTATATAGATCAATACAGAACAACACTATGCTCTTGATTAATTAATAGAAAACCAGAATTTTAAATATGTTTGCAGTTTTGTTAGCACTTTCTTGTCCATGACCCCAAAACAGATCTAGTGAAGGCAAATCA
This sequence comes from Columba livia, assembly GCF_036013475.1. NCBI lineage: Eukaryota > Metazoa > Chordata > Aves > Columbiformes > Columbidae > Columba > Columba livia. The sequence goes on along the minus strand of NC_088642.1, from coordinate 50,418,195 downwards.
GCCACTCCAAAACTCACATTGTGAGAAACATTAATCTAACCCAATATTAATGGTTTGTAATGTATAAAATATGTTACTATGTTAGATGGTATTTTTCCAAAATCATGTTCAATTTTCGGAAAGGTGGAAGGTGTCAATTTGATGATGTGTTCCTCAGGTTATGTCAAAAAGGGTGGCAATTTAATTCTAAATATGATCAGAAAAGTAACCAGTCAAATGCTCAGCCTGGATCAGAATGGGGAAAGATTAATAATTGTTTGCATCCTCCCAAGGCCACAAGGGCTGACAACATAAAACAAAAAAAATTTAGTCAGAGAAGCTCCTGGTCCTACAGGATCCTATCAGCCACTATGAGCTAATGCAATGCCTGGGAAGCTGTTGTCTGACAGAAGCTGAGGTCATTTCTACAACAATTCTTTTAAATCCACCCCTTTGCACCCCAAAATCTTGACTTCCAACAAATTTCTCACGCTTTCTAATTTGGCTACTAAATGGGAAGTCTGTTCCCAAATGCAGCAATCTAAAGGGAACAGATTGAGCATGTCCTATGAAAACTGATATGTATTCAAGTTTTTATTCTTTCTTCTTTAAATTAACTCAAGTTAATGTCTGCACACATAATAAAATAATTTTTTAAATTTATCAACTGAATACCTATGAAGAAAAAGAGTATTTTATACATTACCTAAATGCTTGCCAACTGTAGTGATGGTGACCTAAAAGATTATTTCAAAAGATAAAAGTTAGTCACATAACTAAACACATGCAGTAGATAGATTTGATAACAAAAAATACTTGCTGGCAAATGCATGGATGTTTTAGTGTCAGGGCTGGTCAGGATTTTGTTGGATGAAAAAAGATGTTCACGAACAGTTAAAACTATTAATGTATAATATTGAAATATGTTTTTTTTCCTACGGGAATCTAATATCCAAGTAAATATCATAGTCGATTTTTTTTTTTTTTACAAGTCACATTGGAACTGTTGTTACCACTTTGACTCAGTGAACCAATGACTAGTAAAGTCCTTTGAATTCTTCTATATGACTTCTTACATTTTAGATCAATACCTTCCATTTATAGAAACAAACAAACAAACAAACAAACAAAACAAAAACAAAAACAAAAACAAAAACAAAAACAAATGTTTCTGGAAAATAAATGAGATTACAAATCCAGTACTAGAATGTGCATGCTCTGTCTGTCAGAATAACACTCTAATTAGCAAATTAGCACCCTATCTGTACTTAGTATAGAAAACTAGACATTTAGCATAGACAAATTAGAAGATACTTCATGTACGAGATCTAGATCTTAGAGTTTAAGTTGAATATGATGCGTGGAATTCAGTGGATCTCTGCTTTGGGGACTAACACTCATTTTCTCTTACCAAGTAAATATTTGTTTTATCACCGTTATAGATGTTTCAGAAGGCAAAAGTAGAATGCGTATAAAATGTAGGTGTAAGACCATAATATATTTTGCAAAGATTCCTCTTTTTTTTGCAATACAAGGTATTGACTCTTGCCTGCCATTAAAATAACAATTTTTTAACTCTAAGTTTTTCAAAACTACTGAAAAGCCAAAGGAACCTAAAAGAGCATAAAAATTATGAGCCAAATTATTTTAATTTTTCCTTGTGCACTTTCTTTTACTTCTTTTTTTTCCTACATTTGACCAAAATGACTGTGCTTATTTTCTGGATATGTCTGAGATCTCTCTCACCCAGTTGTCCCTGTGATGAACAAGGTATGATGAACTAGAGAAATAGATACACCTTAAAACTAATTAATTGTTGCATGGATTCTGGATTTATTCTCACAAGATGACAGTTCAGTGCATACCTATTTGATATATACACTGGATTTTTTTTGAGAGATTCCTGTATCTATGAACTTTATTTCAAAGCTGACAGGAGCTGCAGCCTGATCTGAAAGACAAAAATAGAAAGCATGCAACCAACAAGATGGCATTCTACATAAGCTTTTAGTGAATAAATTATTCACAGAAACTGAACCTGGAACATTGTGATTTTGTTTTGTCAGATCAATAGGGCCTTTACAAATTAGTACAGCAACAGATCTGCAGAAGCTTGCTAAATCCTGTGACACTGACTGGCTATCAGGTTGTAAGATATTAGTAGGGCCTTGATCATTAACATGGTTCCAAACCCAGAGATAAACACCATTCAGACAAAAGTTTGTGGATCAGAAGGCCACACATCATCAGTTCATCAGTTGATGAACTTTATATCCAACTATGTCTGGATATGGATATAGAGGAAAGGCAGGATATTTAAAATGGAGCTAATGGAGAGGAGAGGAGAGGAGAGGAGAGGAGAGGAGAGGAGAGGAGAGGAGAGGAGAGGAGAGGAGAGGAGAGGAGAGGAGAGGAGAGGAGAGGAGAGGAGAGGAGAGGAGAGGAGAGGAGAGGAGAGGAGAGGAGAGGAGAGGAGAGGAGAGGAGAGGAGAGGAGAGGAGAGGAGAGGAGAGGAGAGGAGAGGAGAGGAGAGGAGAGGAGAGGAGAGGAGAGGAGAGGAGAGGAGGGGAGAGGAGAGGAGAGGAGAGGAGAGGAGAGGAGAGGAGAGGAGAGGAGAGGAGAGGAGAGGAGTTCTTTCACCTAGACCAAGTTTCTATAGCTTACTTATACGAATGCCATCTCAAGAGACCATTAAATATCTATCACTTTTGTCCTTTCTATGTGGCTACTTTCCACACTTATATCAAAGGACACTGCCCTGGAAGGAAATTAAACTGGTTTGATAGATTTTTTCCATTATATATTCATACTAGCTTGTTTCTACTAATTTCTTTGTTATCTTCTAAGAGCTTACTAATAGTTTAGTTGTTCAGTAGTAGATTTCTTCTTTCCTAGAGTCAGTGGTGAAAGAGACAAAGCACAAAATAGAAACAGACTTCTAGGGTTTGCATTTAAATTCATATGTCAAAACCTTACCTTGCACATTGGGAAAAATATCACAGATTTCCCCAAACAAACATGATGCAACATCCAGAAAAGAATCATCACAAAGCATATGTATAAAAACAATCTTCAACTACAGAAGCCAGTGTGCTTACTTTTACTTTACAATCAGTGAAATGACAAAAACATTTTAAAAACAGAATCTAAGTTAACCATTGAGAATCACTGTCCAGAATAGCATTTTCTCTTCATCAACCAGAGAGAAAACCTAGGCAGCTTTATCTTCTGAAAGCTGAAGTTCACTTAGTTATATTTACCCTTTTTTTGTTTGTTTGTTTTTTTCATCACTGAAGTAGTGTGCATTTCAGTTAACTGGAAATTAAAATCGTTAAAATGTCTGTGTTCTCTTATTATCCCCTATTCCTTCCTCACTAACAGGGGTGAGCAGTGGAGATCAGGTCCTAGACCAGTCTTCATTCACCAGTCTTTCATGAAACCAAAATTCTCACATAATAAGATGGGTCTAGAGATCTATGAACTGAGACTACACTGTTTAAGTACACCATTCTAAATCTTATGTAGCTTTTTGGGTGATCATTTCTTGGTAAGTTTTGAAATGAAAAATACTCTGATTTGAGATTATGCCAATATAAGATTTTTTTTCCAGTTTTTGTTTCCTAAGGCTTGGACTTGCCTCAACTTACAATACTCTGGGCAAAAGCTATGCTAAAGGAAGTCTTGCTTCAGTATGTTAAGTCTCACTGTGTTCTAAAACCTTGCCCACATTTGACAGATTCATTCAGAAATCATAAAAAGCTACTTAGATTAGATCTATCTTTAAAAAGTTAGAGACAAGACACAAAACTTGAGATACAAAGCTGGTTTCAATCCAACACTTTTCTCTTTGTTGTTTGTTTGTTTGTGGGTTTTGGTTTGTTTTTGTTTTGTTTTGTTGTTTGTTTGTTTGTTTGTTTGTTTGTTTGTTTTAAAAAAAGACCTCTTACTGTATGAACAACATAATGCTTGAAATACTCAGAAATCTCTAGAAAGATAAAATATGTTCATAGTACAATGACTAAAAAAATACTATCCTCCAAGTGCACTTTTAACAGTCACACAACTATTTAAAATCAAGGAAGAGGGAAATCAAGGGAAATGCTGTTAGTCTACCTGCCATAATTGTGTTGAAAATGAATTAGCATACAAATCTCAGTGCCTTCTATAGAAGATTTGTCTTTCCAATTAAAAGTAGAGGTAAATAACAATACTAAAATCTTAAATGGAAACCAAGAAAAATATTACATTGAACAGATTCTAACTGTTTGATACATCTTCAGATAATAGGCAAACTTGAGACAGCTAGGATGAACTGGGTTTGCCAAAACTTACAAATCCCCCAAAGATTAGGCAAGAGGCAATGTGAACACAGGTAAATTTTTCCCTTCTTGTTTTTTTCTTTTGTTTCATCTGTTATGCATCCTTAGGATGAATAAATAATCCTTTTTTGAAGAAGTTATGTTTGAAAGCTCTTTAATCAGTCTCTGTGACAGGCTTCCTCAGGAAGAAATGGCTCTCAGGTTCATAGAGTAAACAGGAGATTAGAGCCCTAATATTCAGTCTGAGGGGTAAAAATCATATGGTTTCTGCTTAATGAGAAGTTAATGTAAGAAGTATAATAAAGTATCTAAAGTTCAAACAGTCTGAAATAGGGGAAAAAGAAGATGAAATAACCACAGTGAGCTGAAAAATACATTGTTCCATAGTGAGCTATATTTACTGATGAAATAAACCAATACTCTGCACAGCACATTAGAATAATCCCTGTCCTTGTATTTATAAAGGAAGTTAGATGTTCTTTATTATCAAATGTTAGTCAGAATAATTACTTTTTGTCTCATTTGTAGATTCAGACATCTCACAGGATTTTTCTTTGGATGACCCACGACTCGCTTCTTGTGGAGAAAATAAAAGAAAAAAACAAAATAGATTAGCATGGCATAACCTAGCCTAGCCTAGCCTAGCCTAGCCTAGCACAGCACAGCACAGCACCACAGAGAATAGGATAGGATAGGATAGGATAGGATAGGATAGGATAGGATAGGATAGAATAGAATAGAATAGAGTAGAGTAGAGTAGAGTAGAGTAGAGTAGAATAGAATAGAATAGAATAGAATAGAATAGAATAGAATAGAATAGAATAGAATAGAATAGAATAGAATAGAATAGAATAGAATAGAATAGAATAGAATAGAATAGAATAGTTGACAGGGACCTATAATCTTCATATAGTCTAAGTGCCTGGTCAGTTCAGGACTGAACAAATTTAAAGCAAATTATTAAGAGCATTGTTCAAATGCCTTTTAAACTCTGACAACCATGGAGCACTACCCAACTCTCTAGGAAGTCAGTTTCAGTGTTTGACCACTCTCTCAACAAATAAATGCTTCCTTTGGCCTGTCTAAATGTCCCTTGGTGCAGCTTTGAATCAGGTGGACAATAGGATGACCATGACAACCAGTGATAGGACAAGAGACAATGAGTACAAACTGGAACACAAGAGGTTCCGCTTAAATTTGAGAAGAAACTTCTTCACACTGAGGGTGACAGAGCACTGGAACAGGCTGCCCAGGGGGATTGTGGAGTCTCCTCTGGAGACATTCAAAACCCAACTGGATGCTTTCCTGTGTAACCTCATGTAGGTGTTCCTGCTCTGGTGGGGGGAGTGGACTACATGGTTTTTCAAGGTCCCTTCCAAACCCTAACATTCTGTGATTCTATGATTCCTATACTTAATATTGCTGGATCCCAAAAAGAGGGGATCAGCACCTCCCTCTCCAATTCCCCTCCTCAGGAAACAGTGAAGAGAAATGAGGTTGCCACTCAGCCTTCCTTTCTTCAAACTAGACAAACCCAGAGTCCTCAGCCAGTCCTCAGAGGAGATGCCTTCCAGTCCCATCACAAGTTTTGTTGCCCTCCTCTGAAGGCATTCAAAGTCCTTCAGATCCTTCTTAAATTGTGGGGCCCAGAACTGCACACAGTACTCAAGGTGAGGCCACATCATTGCTAAATAGAACAGGTTAATCAGCTCTTTTGACTGGGTAGTTATAAGCAAAAAATGATAGCTTGAAGTAGAACCAACATTCTGACAGAGATGGGAAAAGCCTACACCAAGTTTTTTTAGTTTATTTAAAGTTCATCACAAGTATAAGTTGGAATGGGACGTGGCACAGCAATTTCTACAGCCCACTTCAACGCTCTGTCCTTTCCTTCAGGACACAAGTGGAAAAAAAATTAAAGATAAGTGCTCTAAATAATAGAGCAAACTGTTTCATACATTTTTTACACTGTGAGCCACTGTGTTTGGGTTATCTAACTTGTCAGGTGTAGAAAACACAGGAGTTGTAAAAAAATTAAACAGTATGTCAAGCATTGTTGATGTCTGATTTCTATAGAACAAATAATGACAAAAATGTGTATGCATTTTTCTGAACTACCTCGCAAGACACTGAGTATAGTGGTTAGAAATTAAATAGAAGAGAGGTCATTTTAACAATGAACAAGAATGAGGAAGAATTGTGCATTAGAGAATACCACCCTCTCTGTAAGCTCCAGGAAAAGCCATCCATTATCAAAAATCTTTTGAGGATTGTGGTGAGTCGACCTTAACTGACCATCAGTTGCCCATCAAGCTGCTCTCTCCCTCCTTCCTCTCTTGGGTCAAGATAAAAACAAGATCACTCAGCAATTACTGTCACAAGCAAAAAAATACTTGGTTTGGGGAAATTAATTTATTTTCAATTTATCAGAGTAGGATAATGAGAACAAATCTTTAAACACCTTTACCTCAACCCTCCCTTCTTCTTAGGCTCAACTTCACTCCCAATTTTTCTATCTCCTCCCACCAAGTAACAGAAGGCGTTAAGGAATGGAAATTGTGGTCAGCTCATAACACGTTGTCACTGTTGCTCCTTACTCATCCTCTTCCCCTGCTCCAGCTCATGTTTGCCCCACTCATGTGGGACAGTCCCTCAGGAACTTTTCCAGTGGAAGTCCTTCCCATGGGCTGCAGTTCTTCATTAACTGTGCCAGTGTGGTTCCTTTCCACAGGGTGCAGTCTTTCAGGAATGGACTACCTCAGCATGGGTCCCCAGCAGTGCTACAGGTCCTGCCAGCAAACTTGCTCCAGAGCAGGCTCCTCTCCACAGGCACACAGATCCAGCCAGGAGCCTACTTCAGTGTGGGTTTTCCATGGGGTCACAGACCCCTTTGGGCACATCCACCTCCTCTGGAGTGGGTTTCTTCAAGGGCTACAGGTGAACATCTGCTCCACCATAACCTCCATGGGCCACAGATGGACAATCTGCATCACCATGGTCAGCTCCAGTGCCTGGAGTACGTCCTCCTGCTTCACTGACCTTCTGCAGAGTTCTTTCTCTCACATGTTCTCACTTCTCTCTCCCAGCTGCTGTTGCAGAATGGATATTTTTACCCTTTATTAAATATGTTATAACGGATGTGCTACCACTTGCTGATGGCTCAGCTTTGGCCAGCAGTAGGTCCATCTTAGATCTGGCTGAAACCACCACTGTTGGACATGGGGGTAGTTTATGGTGTCTTCTCACAAAAGCCATGCCTGTAGACCCCTTGCTATCAAAACTTTGCTGTATAAACCCAATATAAGGACTACAAACAAGCTGCTATATATAAGCTCAGTTCTGGGAAACAGGGTGAGAGGATAAGACAAGACAGTGTTACTCTTTCTTACAAAATCTCTGTAAGACTTGTGGTTTGGCTAAGGATAATATTTTTTAGATGTATGAAGTCATAAAATTGCAAATTTTTCAATATCAAGGATTTTCCTACACAAGTGAGGACATGTCTATAGTAAGTATTGTGCCCGATGAAAATAAGTTTCATTCCCTTTCTCACTTTTCTTGAGTCCATTCAAAGTGTCTCAGAGAAATGCCAACTGCTACAAACTATAGCTTGAAAAAGCTTATCCATAGTTAGACATCATTCCTATTGTCTTTCTCTCAGGAAACAGTCTTCAAGGTTGATATAAAACAGATTTTGAAGCAATTGCTTTCTTAACAAGTACATCAATTACACTTATTTACCCTTTCTCCCTGGGTTTATAATTAAAACAGTGGTTTTACATTTCCTTATAAAATAAGAAAAGACTGCAATTATATATTGTGGAATTGAGGGCATTTAAGGCTAAAACTACCTTTGGGATTAAGACATCAAGAAAGCCATGTAGCTTCTTCAGAAAGAAAGCAGAAAAATGACAGAAAAGGAAAAACACAGTTTCCAAATAAAAGCTAAAATTAAATGAAAAGCAAAATTATGTCACTGCTACCATTTATGAAATATTGAGAGCTTGAAACCATCAGCAGAACTTCGTGTGAGGCACTTCCAAACATAGTCTCTTCAGGTCAAAAATTCTGCTGCCTTTCAGAACTAGTCTTTCACACCGCTTTTACCTGAAGGCTAGATAGACTATGCCTGTTACCTGAGGTCAACACAGAAGACTGCAAAAGCCAAGCATCACCAGAACAGGTCAAATTTGTAAGAATAAGTTATCAATATTGCAACAATTCCAGACCAAGAATTTAAGGAATTTGTGTTTAATTTCCCCCTGTGCCAATTATTACTCCCTACTCAATAAGTATTTCTATTTAAAATTATATTGTCACAGCTACATGGTTTGTCTCCTCCCCCATTCAAATCAAAAATGCAGCTACAGTTCCAGAATACTCACTGATTTTTGGAAATTTGATTTTAGGCCAGTAAAAAGTCTTCCACTTTAGCAATTAGTCTAAATTAAATTCAAAGTGGACTTTACTATCAATAAAGTTGAATGCACACCAATACTCAGCCAGCCACAGCCTTCTAAATATGATTTATTTTCATACAATATGTATTTGAACAGGGTTTGTCTCCAGACAATCTCTTCTGATGCTTCATTATCCTTACTGTGATTTTTTTTCCCCTTACACCTAGCTGGAAACTCTCCTGTTTCAATTTACAACCATATGCTCTCAACCTCTCATTTTGTATTTCAATAAAAAAGGCAGTCTCCAGCTTCCCAGTAACTTCATCATAGATATAAGAAGACAGCTGTTAGGTGTCTATAAGCCTTCCCTTCTGTGGGATAAACAAATCCAGTTCCCTCAGCTTCTCTTCAGAGGGCACATGATACAACCTTAAACAATATTTGTTGTCGTCCACTGGACTTGTTCCAATTTATCAACATCTTTCTTGTATGTCAGGTAGAGAAAGAGGAACTGCACATGGTATTCCACAGAAAGACTAATGAGTGTTGAGTAAAGAAAAATAATCTTGCCCCTCATGTCCATTAGGTCCTTTTCAGCAGGCCTGCTTCCCAGTCAGTCAGTCCCCAGTCTGTGTCATTACATGAGATCAGTCTATCCCACAAAGGACTTTACATTTGTCTTTGTTGAATTTTAATAGGTCCTTGTCAACCTACTTGTTAGCAAATCAGTTGAATCTCTCACTTTGGTGTCATTTGTAGACTTGAAAAGGGTTTATTCAACCTTTTCCTACTGGACAGTCATAAAGATATCAATAAAGACAGGATCCCCAGACAAAGCCCTCAGAATCTCCAGGTGTAACCAGTGTCCAGCTACAGTACAAGCACTTAACCGTTACATTTTGAGCCTTATAATCGACCAAGATTTTCACTTGTCTAGCAGACCATTCCACTGGGGATGATGTACCTTCTTGAATACAAAAATGCTGTAAGAAATGGTGTGGAAAACCTGAACAGGTAGACCTGAGCAGGTACTGGACAGGTAGAGCCACCTATTAGAATAAAACCTACATTTTAGGCAATCCTTGATTTGTGATGGATCATCTTCAGAAAAATAAACATGCATGGTTGTAAGTTTTTATCTCAAAAATCTAATGAGAGACAATATTTGTAAGGTTCTTTTGTTCAGCATGAAAGACAACCTAAACTTACCATCCACAAGAATCTAATTATCTACTCCTTTTCCCCTTCCATTTTATTCATCTTATTATATGATATTTCTCAGATCTTACACCTGTGAAAGATGCACAGAGTAGTGCAGAGTTTTGTCTCCCCTTCCTACCCTTTCCATCAGTCAGACAAACTTGGCAGATTGGATACTATGCTTCACAAACCTAATTCCACAGAGGGCTCAGAGTCCAAAACAAACTCAGCTTGATCTTCCTCAGCTCTTCAGTAAAAAAAAAAAAAAAAAAAAAAAAAAAAAAAAAAAAAAAAACAAAAAACAGAACAAAAACACTGTTAAAAATCTGTTAAGAGGAAATATATATATATATATATATATCTCTGTTAAGAGGTCAAAAGATACAAAAGAAAAAACAAGAAGTTGTTAGATTCTTGCACAGAGGAGGGACATTAGAAGAGCTATAACAGGTTTCCTAGGGATTGTGTTATTCATCTTATTCCCAAATTATTTCTAAAAGGGATTTGAGAGTGATGTGGTAATTCAGAGTTATCTGTCAGTTATCTGTATGGCAAAGAATAACAAAACAATCTTGCCATCTCTAAAAACTACACCAGAAAATTTTATATGGAATTCAATGTAGGTAAATATGAGGTGATGCACAAGATCTATCCTCAGTTTAGATATGCAGTGATAAATGTAACCCTTTGCCACAGCTGAGTTATTCTAAAAAGTTTATGAGCATGTGAAGTTGATATCCAGCAGCATAAGAATTGTTAGAATTTTTTTTAAAAATAATAAGGAGCAGAACATGCATACAGCTATATTTCAATGTACTACCATGTAATGCTTCTGCCTAATCAATTCTTGAACACCGTGCACAGTTCAAAGACATAATACACAGGTAAGCAGAAGAGTAACTCATTCCCATAACATATTTTGGACATCAGTAATTTTCATATAGCCTGAAAATAGTTGAACAATTTGTAGAATAAAAATGTACCATGGGCTATGAACACAAAGATTCTAACTAGTAAACAACATTTTCAGCCCTGAAGCTACTAGGCTGCAAAGGTTTGCATCCCAACAACAAAATTATCTTCCTCCTCAAAGGGGAATGTCTGCTGGAAAGAATCAATAGCTTGTGGTGTAACTCAAAACCATTCTCAAATGTGTTCTGGGACAGTACTCATTGACACAAAGAAAATCATGCCTCTTAGCATCTGTTCTGTTTAATCATTAGGACAAGTGTTCAGAAATGAACCCTGGCCATGTCCAACTGACTGGTATAAAAAAGTAGGTAGACAGCTGTCACAGGCCTGTGACACAGATGGGATATTCAGCTAAATAAATCGCTAACACAGTCTAGTTATTTATGTTACTTTTAAAAATCAGCAGTCATGCCAAAGAAAAGCATCTGATTGGGGGTCTATTCATACACTTACATCATGTCTCAGAGAAGATTAGAAACCTGAAGTATAACCAACTGTACCCTGCTCTTCATCAAAAGCAGTGTAGACATCAGGTCAAGGGAGGTGATTCTGACCCTCTGCTCTGCCCTGGTGAGATCCCACCTGGAGTTCTGTGTCCAGCTCTGAAGCCCTCAGTACATGAAAGATACAAACCTGTTGGAGAGGGTTCAGAGGAAGCCACAGAGGTAATCAGAGGGCTGGAACACCTCTCCTATGTGGACAGGCTGAGAGAGTTGGTGTTGTTTAGCCTGGAAAAGCGAAGGGCTCCATGGAGACCTTCTTGTGGCATTTCAGTAATTAAAGGATGCTTATAAGGAAGATGGGGACAAACTTCTTAGTATGGATCTGAGGTTATACAAACAAGCCACTGATGCCTTCTTATAAGTTACATCATGCTAAAGGAGAAATCATCTCCACAGAGAGGTACAAATGATGAGGACAGGATGTAATCCTTGAGCCAGTAGCGTACTTCCAATGAGACCTTTCTCTTAGAATTAGGCTTTTCAGCAGGAGGATAAAATGCCTGTGTTAGTCTCCAGATTTTTTAAAAAAATTTACTTTAATTGCATCCTTATCCATGATACAAAATCTTTTAAAGACAGAGGAAGCTACAGAATGAATGGCAAACTAGTTTTACGTACCTCAGCTCTGCACCATGGATCAGTTCTACACTTTTAACCATGTAATAGATAAACAAATATCTCTTTGAGATAATCTGGAAACACTGTGTTTTATCTTATTTCCTTCTTCCTTCCCAGTTCTTCAGGAACACAGACTAAGATTTTGGTTTACTACTGACACCTTTTCTTTCAGATTCTCTCACATAACATTGATAGGCGTATTAGAGTACTGATTAAAGAGCAGAAGGTTTTACAAAGTTATCTTGCTGTATGTGAGAATTCTTACAACTCCTTTATTCATGAGTGCTCAAGATCAGAAATTTAAAAACAAAAGAGCAGCAAGAAGAAGGTATTGTTTTTGTAAAGCAGGAAGACCGAGCAAAGGCAAGAAGACTCTTCCTCATCACTACTGTTTGTGATCAAAACATGATAACCATTTTTCTTGCTTTTCAAGAGACTGAGTTTTAAGACATTGAATATATTGCTTTTGTGAATAATGTATTTGAAAGGTTGTCAGTCTGCACAGCAAAAATGCTTTTTGATTTATAAGCTCAGTGCTAAAATTGAAGAAATTTCAGATTAAGTCTTTTCTGTGCTAATTCTGACTGCTATAGGCATAGTAGGAAACACAGATTATTGGTAAGGAATTATTACCTAGTAAAAAAGCTGCAGGGTTTGTATTACAACGTTACACTTTGACACAAGATTCGGAAATACAAAATATCTACAGGTGAAAATTGCTATTAAAAAAAGAATTAAATGTCCCTGACAACACCTTTTCTGCTCTGCAACTGCAGAAGATATTGAATGAAGAAGACTACATGTATAAATTAGAGACAGGTTGCAAATTATTTTCTCAAGTGATTAAGTTTTTACACATCATTATATTAAAAATGTATTATTGCATAAGAACAAAAAGTAAAAATATACAAAACATATTTCTAAAAAACTTAAGAAATTTTGAAATGTGGTATTTTAAATTAATTGTTTTCGATATTACTTTTAAGATTACTTCAATTATGAGTCTGAAAATTTTGAAAATATCAAAAGAAATGTGAACAATTGGCTTTTTCCAGCTGTTTCATAATATCTTTTGATTCACCTTATCATCATATTCTCACCATTTCATTGTTAATGAACCAACACACTTCTCATTTTAAAACAAACCAAAACCAAATGCACTGACATTTGCTGAGTCTTAAAACCACTTTTAGAGTATCAAGGAATATATTAAAGGAATCTGTGATTCAGATAATTTAACGATATACATTCTTATTTTTAAATTGCAGGGAGTGTTGAAAGCAGAAAAATTTATATTTTCTTCCACGGCACAACCATGGTGTTTCACTATTGTGTTCTTCTTACTGGATTTTGATTTTGTCACCTGCAACTAGATTAAAGCTTTACACATAACCTTCAGATACAGATAATCCAGTAAAACTCTAAGTGCTCCTTGAATGGTGTTAGTTTTTTGCAACTAGAATTTCTAATTGACTTTTTAGTTTTTCAGGATGTGATTAATACGGAAATCGATAATTCCTAAAGACATCTACCGTTAATATTATTTTATCAGAATGAGTAAAAGAATTTTTGGACACAACTTCCATTACAATCAAGTATTTATCCTTAGAAATTGGGTTGAACCACAACAGAAAACTGCAAACACAGACCTTTCTTCAGTTTCCAGCAGTTTCCTTACACTTTTTTCTTTTTTTTGGTGGGCTTTAGAGACAAACCTACATAACTTACACCAGAAGTTTCAAATGTTCCAAGCTAGCTACGGAAGAGAAATGAAGAACTCAAACTCCTAAAGCCCATTAGAAGGCACACTGCCCAAGAGAAGGCCCACTGCTTTCTGACCAGTTATTCAACTCTGTCCAAACATCTTTTTAGTGGTAATATCTAACCTAGCGTTAAGTTGCATGTACCTTTCCTCAGCAGCAAGGCTGTCTTAGGAGAACCCTAAACTGAGACATCTACTTCCAACGCTGTAACATATTTTCCTTTGGTTTCATCTGCTTGTCTCTTCAAGGCTGAATTGCTAAACAGATCACTGATGTGACTGAAGTAACAACCGCTCTTAGGAATAGAAGTCAGAGATTTAGCGGTTTGCTACTACTGCTAAAGATCTGATGCCCTTCTGCTGCCCTCTCTCCTTCAGGCTATGTTCTCATACAAATTCCCTTAACTAGCACTGCTGCTTGTCTGACTAGAAGAAACTAACACACTCACTTATCTGTCAGAGAGCTAACCCAGGTAAGGGAAAAGTAAAAAGGAAAAAGTAATTTTTATGTCAACCAACAAGCTGATTCAGCTGTATCATATACCAGAAGAAGAATACAGATAGGAGATTAGACAATGTCACCACCCATAAGATCTCTAACACAGCTACTGTTAACAGCCATTATCACTTAGATGCATTAATTTGGGTGTAACAATTTGATTTTAGCAAGATGTAGAGTAGAAAACATGAACATTTCTTCCTGCTGCATCCAGATCTTTCACTTGAATCTTGGGACCCACTTACCAAACCCTTATATATCAAAGATTGGATATCAGGGTGATCTCCCCAAGACAGCTGCCGATGCATCCCAAAGCAGTCTTTTGCACACACAGTTCAGCTAGTCCTGAACGTTTCCTAGGAGATAAAATATTATGGATACAAAAAGGAAATATTTTGGGGTGATATATTTTGTTTTATACAATCTGTTGATACTCTCGAAGGGAAAGCTTGCCCACTGGTCATGTATAGCTTTCTTCAGTTAACAAAGACCTTTCAAAGATTATCAATAGACACTATTCCTCTTTGCAAAGACTATTCTTAATTTCTCCAAATGCTTTTTTCTATATTTCTTTGAACTCTTTATTGTAGTTGCCTTAAGCGGTAGGGAATAAAAGTTGTAATTCAGTTGAAACTCATTTCAGTTGGTAAACTGACTTTGCAGTGTTTTTATTGGTTATGAAGCCAGCCTGCCATAAAAGGGCTTTTTAAAGTGAATGAGCAACCAAGGTTTCAATAACAAGAAACAACCTAGATAATCAATAACAGTTCCTAGTCAGTCTGAGGCAGTTTTGCTTTCTTATTGCTGATTTTTTTTGACTGTTGGTGTTAGTTAAAAATGTTAATTTCACTATGCATCAACTTTGATTGAAAAAATATCCAGTTGTTTACAATAATCGAAGGAAACTGACTTATTTGTTTTGTCATAAGTGAGTCATCTAGGATACTAACTAGATAATGTGTCTACATGTGTCAAGACCACATTTTGAGTCTGAATCACTTACTTGAGCAGCTATTGCTCTAAATACATTAAAAATATTTAAAAAAAAAAAAAAAAGGAGAATTAGAGATTAAGCTATGACTTGGGCCAAGGTAGCATCCAGCTCTTTGATGACTCTTAAAAATGGACAGTAAGGATCAGCTGAGACTCAGGAAAATGTTAACAGAATGTCAGCTAAAAGGTTGCAGTTTATCTAATAAAAATCAGTGTATCTAGAAGTTACCCCCAAGGATAAATAGTCATGAATAAAGCAATATACAATAGTGGCACACATACACACACACACACAAAACCAAACCAAACCAAAACAAAACAAAACACAAGACTAGAAAATGTGTCGGTACACTTACATGCAGTGCAATCTGTTTGTGCCTGCATTACTTACATGAATTCTGCCATGAGACGCTTCAGGCTATTGATTTGGTTTCAGGTCTCTGTTGGGAACTCAGTCTTTGAAATAAAATGCCCACAAGAGTAACCAATTCGTGACAAGAATCAGTCATCTTGAATTATTTTAAATTGTTCTTAAATGTGTAAACAAACAGAGCTGACTAAGCAAAAGAAGTACTGATCAATCCTATGGTATTTTACTTGTTTCTCAAGCGCTCACCCTAATTCAGATCTTAAAAGATTACAATATAAACTGCACTGTACTTTTTTATTATCATTGTATGACCTAGAAAACACATTATCTTAAAAATTTTGGCCTTGTCAGAAAAAGCATTTACATTTTAACTGTAAGAACTGTAAGAAGCAGAGACAAAACAGTCTTCAAAGCATCTTTGTGAAATGAATGCCACAAATAAAAAATACATGGCAGAGGAAGAAGAGAAGATGATAAAAGGAGGAACAACTAATTTATAGTCCATCAGAATTTTCTTAGATCTTAATTAAAAGCATGACAAACATTTCAGGTATAATTAAGAAAAAGGCAAATACTTCACTGCTGTGAAGATTACACTTTAAATAATCTACACCTGATATTAATTGCTTAAGGATTGAAATATATGAGGCAACAAATGGTTTTAGAGGGTTACTACCCTACATTAAAAAGTGAAGTTTATCTAGTTTATATTCAGTATGGAAACTAGTGGTTTCTGTTTATTTAAATATGATTTGTGACTAATTTGTTGATCAGTAAACCCTACATAAATGTCTGCGAAGTGTGAGTTTATATCAGTATATACAGTTTACATAATTATTTCATACTTCATTTGTTTTTTTCAATACTCAAGATAACAGAAACACCACAATGATTATATTTAATTCACATTATTCACTTAATGAAGACTGACCCTTGCAAGGCACTGAACTACTTCCCATCTGTTGAATCTAGAGTATGTGCCGAGCTCAACTCGTTACACCATAGGGTTCTAGAAAATTATTTATATGACTATGCACATGAGAAAAGAGTGATCACAGTTGTCTGAAAATGTAGTTTATGTTGCATGCAATAAATTCAAAATAGATTTTTCCTCTAATTTATGAACTTGGTGGGTAGGGTCCAAAGCTGTAACACCTGCATATTCGTAACAGGGTGGGTGAGCACACCAACCATAGTCCATCCATAGTAGTGAAGAATGTTCCCCAAGGTCTCCCAAAGGACGAAAAAAAAAAAACAAAAACAAAAACAAAAAAAAACAAAAACATAAACACAAACATAAAAACACAAAACAAACAAAAACATAAAAACCAAACAAAAACCCAAAACAAAAACAAACAAACAAAAACAAACAAACAAAAACCCAAAACAACACAACAAACAAACAAACAAAAAACAAAACCAAACCTAAGTCCAGTTATCTGGGGTGCATATATACCAACACACATCATTTGGGCAACAAACAGGAAGAACTGGAGCTTCATGCCCAGTCTGAAAATTATTAATATCACAGGAATCACAGAAACTTGGCTGGAAAACTCACGACTGGAATGGGTACTAACACTTTTAGGAAAAGAGGAAGCAAAGAAGAGGAGGTGGATTTGAACTTTATGTAAAAGACAAATTTCAGTATATTGATTTGATCTGTGGAGACCACAAAAGTTCTATCAAATGTCTTTGGATACAGATTAGAGAAATCTTCACTAAGGAAGGATGTCATGTTAAGTATGTGTTGTTAACCTCGCAGTCAGAATGATGAGGCTAACGAAACCCTGTTTTGGCTCCTCAAGGGAGTCTCAGACCAATAGAACCTAGTCCTCACAGGTGATATCCATTACCTGGATATTTGTTGGCAAAACAACACAGTAGTGCACAAGTCATTCCTCAGGTTCCTCAAATGCATTGAGGACTGCTTCTTGCTGCAGATGCTGGACATGCTAGCAAGGAGAAGCACATTGCTACATTTACTGCTTGCAAAGCAAGACAGCTTACTTGATTACATAACTACTAATGGCAGCTTTGAATAAAATTATCACAACACTGTGAGTTTAAGATACTGCTAAGCACACAAAAGACCAGTAGAAGGACAAAGACCTTGAATTTTAAAAATGCCAGCTTTGTTACACTCAGAGTCCAGCTGCAAGTGATTCCATGCAAAGCATTCATGAAGGACAAGGAAGCTTGAGAGTGCTGGAAGTTACTCAAGAGCAACCACCTTGAAGCACATGAGCAGTCCATCCCCTAAAGAAAGCACGCAGAACAAGACATCATTGTGGTTTAACAATAAGCTTGTAAGTCTGCTTAAAAGCAAAAAGGAAGCACACCAGCTGCAGAAAGGTGGACAAGTAGCCATTGAGGATTACAAGAACCTCACAAGTGTATGTAGAGATGCAGTCAGAAAAGCCAAGGTTCAGCTAGAACTGGTATTGGCCAGAAATGTCAAGAAAGTGTTCTTCAGATACCTGAGCAAAAAGCAAAAGCACTGGGAAGACACAAGCCCATTACAAAACTGGACAGGGAAACTAGTCACTAATAATGCTGACAACAGAGAAGTTGTCAGTATCTTCTTGGCCTCTGTCTTTACCAGTGTTACTGGACTCCAGATCGCAGGATCAAGTAGCTATGACAATGCACGTGTTCATTCACTGGTGGTGGAAGAAAGGCTGGGCTGTGACCTCTTGCAAGGGCTCAACTCACATACATCTCTGAGCCTGGACAGAATCCACCACTGGGCGTTAAAAGAACTGACTGACACCGTTGCAAGGCCACTGTCTATAATATCTGATATAATATAATACCTGGGATGACATAACCAAAGGCCCAGTACAGGTTAGGCTCTGTGTGACTGAGGAGCAGCCTGGCTGAAAAAGCCCTTATGGTCCTGGTGGACAACAAACCGAACATGAATGAGCAATGCATCTCTGCATCAATGAAGGCAAATCAGACTGTGGGCTGCATCAGGAGGAGCATTATTAGATAGAGAAGTTGTCATGCCACTCAGTGCTTTTCATGCTGCACCTGGAGTATGGTGTCCAGTTTGGTCCTCACAGTTCAAGAAAGACATAGACAGACTGAAGAAGGACAAAAAGAGGGCAGCAAAGATGACCAAGAGCCTGGAGAGACTGACCTATGAGGAAAGACTGAAGGATTTAGGTCTTTTCTCCCTGCAGAACAGAAGGCTTAGGGAGACTAGATCACAGTATTCCAGTACTTGAAGATATCTACAAAGAGGATGGAGGCTCTCTCTTCACAAGGAGCCACATGGAAAAGACAAGAGACAAAGGGTACAAATTGCAATGGGATAGATTTCAACCTGATCTAAGAAATAAGTTTTTTACAGTAAGAAACATTGGAACAATGTCCCTGGGGATGTTATGGAGTTGCCATCACTGGAGATTTTCAAGGTGCAATTGGAGAGAGTGCAAGATACTCTTGCCTAAGCTCTCTTTCCCACAAAAGGTTGGACAAAATGATCTTTCATGGTCCGTTACAACCTACAATGTTCTATGAGTCAGTGGTGTGATGACCTTGTCCTGTTTTCTTTCATTAGCAAGATGTTTTACTTTTGTTCTCCATGTTAACCCCTGCCCCACAGAAAAAGAAAACAAAAAAAAAATGCTATGGTGAGAAGCTGTATGAAGTTAGAAAGGTCTTTGCATGCACAAGATCAAGTGATCTTCTTAACCACCCTATTTTTACATGCTATTTTACGACCTTAATGCGGGTATGCAGCCATAAACATGACATAAGGTGCTGGGCTTAGAGAGCTGGATTTCACTGTAGTCAGGCCACTGTTTCATTCATAAATCACCAAGGAAAATAAAGTGTTCCTATTTGCTGGATGATGCTATGATGATTCATGATAGTATAAGTAGTCTACTGTGTAAGCCAAAAATCCAAGTATATGAGCACAATAAAGTGAAGGAAGACCTTTTTAGGCAGAATAGGGATGGCAAAATAGATATAGTCTTTCAGGAGAAACACAATGTTTTTCATGCACCAACAGACAGCAGCCAGGTTTTCCACATTTTATTCTTAAAGCCTTACATAGCAAGGTAGTAGTAAAATGATTAGTGAAGAAAACATTGTATTTCAGAAAATATTACCTTCCTACTCATTCAATAATGGAAATGTTATTTAGATGCTGTGACAATTTCACATATAGACTGCTCAAGTTGGTGTGATTCAGAAACAGCTCCCAGATAAAGCCCCACAGAGGAATGTTATGACTAAAAATAACCTGATCATTTCTAGGGGAGAACTTGCTAACAGAAATTTTAATGGTGTATGCAGAGATGTTGGGAACCTCCAATAGCAGACAGTAGCTCAGCAGGGGTTTTAAAGCTCAACTATTTGGAATTTGTGTGCCACAGATGGAACAGTGAAATGTCTAAGTTCCATCTTGGCTTCAAATAAGCCATTTTCCTTTTTATTTTCTTATTCTGATTTACTCAATTGAACTAGTCACACATTTGCACTGACAAGTTTCTTCTGCACTATACAATTTCTGCACATGTCACGATAGTAAATGGACTCCTAATCAACATAGGAGTACTGCACACAGCTTGAAAATCTGCCAAGGTCCCTCTTCAGTAATTTGGTGTATGCCCAGTGAATATCTGTTGTATCCACTTTATATGCCAAATTATAATATCTCATAATTAAAACAATGAAAAAATCTTTGTTTCTTTATACTAACTCTGATACCATATTAGAATTCTAGTTACAAATAACAGGAATAATAAACCTTTCTTGCCTGAGAAGGGCCCTCTTCAATTTTATCGTAATTGTGGTAAGCAGGAAAATAGGCAGACACAGGTAGCTCAACATATATTCATCATTCAAATCAAATAGATTATTAAAGCAAGGAGAAGATGGACATTTTACATTTCCAAAATAAAACTTCAACAGTGAAATATCTGTACAGAAAGTTTAAGCCATGCTTAAGCATGTTTCTGTTTAAAAGAACAAACCATCATGTTTGCATTGTGTTTCATAACCCAATGTCTTTCTTATTATTTAAATGAGATATGAGTAGTCATTTTCTACCCTAATTAAATACAGATTGATTATTGGTGCCTTCGTATATAGTGTTTAATTTGGTTTTGAAAGAACTTCATTAGTGTTTTTTATTTCAGAAAAAATATTTTGTCATTCCAGCCTGTGTAAAGGCCACAAGTGACTGACAGATAGAAGTTAACACTGCGTGTTTTGCATAAGGATTCAGGGTTCAAAGAGACACTTCTGTCATGAGGTTTCAAAACAACAACAATTCCACAGAATCAAATGTTGTATTTGGAAGAAAAATTCACATTGGAATGAGGGAACTTGGATTGGTTTTCCTTTTGGAAGATTTTAGCAGACACTTTTCAAGGTCAAGTCAAGAAGAAAGAAGGACAAAAAAATTTGGGATCTGCCTCACAGTATCTGAAGGCATAAATTTGTAAGGATAGGTACGTTAACTGAAAGTCACTTGTCATCTGCATTCCTTCCCATTCTTGCTAGCAGATGTTCCAAAGAAATAGTTCTGTGAGAGATTTTCACAGGTGACCCCATCCTTGTGTGTTTATGTGGTCATTTGATGATGCATGCACATACATGAACAGATGTGACCATCATTTTTTTCTGAGAGTATGCATAGCATGGAATGATTCCACTAATAAATTAATCCTATCAAAATTAAATTCTAGGCTGCTTCCAGAAGCCTAGTACTTAGAGCACTGAGTGACTACCTTCACAAACACCTTTATTCTTCATTCTCAATTAAGGTTCATGAGTTTCACAAAAGGATTTCAACTCTATATCTAAAAAGAATAAATAATTTAAGGAAGATACAGGAGATTATCTGCCTTACTATCTAGTAGCTCACAGCAGCTGCATCATAAAGCAGACTATGTAGCAATCAAGAAAGCGACACCTGTCTAAAATATATTTCAAGTTATAATGATCTAATCATCTAATGTAAATATAAAAAATAAAGACCAAAACAGTATAATTGTAATGTCCCTATATACTTGCTTAAACTGTTTCATTTGGTTGAAATTTCATACAAAACTGAAATGAAATGAAATTTAAAATTATATATGGGGCCGAAACAGACATTCAATGAACCTTTGTCAACATCAATAATTCTCTTTTAGGTATTACATATTTTAAAAGTCTCATTAATGAAAATTTAATGGACAAAATGGACATCAAGGTAAGTGTTCCAGTTCCACAGTCTAGGCAGCAGCAATTAAATAATCCAAGGCTGAACTATTCAGCTGTATGGTGGATATGACAGTGAATCAGCTAGAGACTGCAGTGATTAACACTGAAGATACTGAAGATGAAACAGCAGCTTCACCCCTTCTTTATTCTTCTTCAAAAGGAACCAGTAGGGTGCAATAAATGTGTTTATAACACAATACCCCAACACTTGACAAGATTTTGGTAGTAACATTGTGGCCAAATGCCTGGCTTCACAGCAGCAGGAGGGCAAAACCATTTTTTTTTTTTCTTCCGTAAACCAAGATTAAATGTTTTTTCTTTGTTGTATTTTTTGTTGTTGTTTTGGGGTTTTTTTTGTTTTTTTTTTTTTTTGGTTGGTTGGTTGGTTGGTGTCTTTTTGCTTGTTTTTTGTTTTTTGTTTTGGTTTTATTTTGTTTTTTATTTCAATGCAATTGCTTCAGAGTAGAAAAATCTGGTGGAATAATGGCCAAAGGGGTTTCTCCAAACTCTGACGTCAACATAATATTTCTTAACCTCCTCTCATGATGCACAGTTGATCCTATTGGTTGGTATCAGTATAACAGACTGTGAAAGTTTGTTTGAATACCCAGAACAGTGTCACAGTCAGGCTCTGACCTTCTGTCTTCCACTTTTGTACCCTAATGTTGAGCCCCAGCAGGTTCCCACTGAGTTTGGTTACGTTAATGATATAAGAGAATGTCACCTCGTCACATTTGTA
This sequence comes from Columba livia, assembly GCF_036013475.1. Lineage (NCBI taxonomy): Eukaryota > Metazoa > Chordata > Aves > Columbiformes > Columbidae > Columba > Columba livia. Next base: position 50,395,613 of record NC_088642.1, on the reverse strand, counting down.
GGCAAGACCAGATGCAATGTTTCTCTATAAATCTTCATAATTTGACACAGTTTCATAATAGTAATTAGTGACTGTAAACTGTACTAGTAAGAAGTAAGGGATGGCATTTTTCACTGGGTCACACTTGCAGTCCTCTCTTCCAAGATGGTGCAATACAGAGATTATGAGTGACAGCCTGAGAGAGTTCAGCTCAGCCTTGTGTGGCTGCCTGGCTCAAAATATTGATGCACTTATGGGAAATAAAGTAGTAAAGTAGAAATAACAGCACAACTGTGTGGTGAGTTTAGTTGATGAAATGCAACCACTCATTGCTAATTCAACATAGTACAGTTATACAGAAATTACTCAATCTGTTTTATTTACTATAGAACAGTCCATTTACAGTTTGTTGTTGTTGTTGCCTGGGTTTTTGATAATCAAAGCCCATGTAGGAATGCTGGGATGGGGTTTTTTAGCCTCACCTGGGAGCAGGAATGATAAAGGAACTCCTTGAAAATTCATCATGTAATGCAAAGAATAAACTTTTGTCAAAGAACACATTTCCTCATTTCTTTAACTTGTGGTCCTATCAAAAACAGTTCTTATGGTATTAGAGGTATATGTTTGCATCAAAATAGAAAGTTCACAGAAGGAAAAGGCTGAGAGAAGATAGCAACAACAACAACAAAAAAAATGAAGAGGGCAAATGGAAAAAGAACACAGAAACCCTAATTGTGGCAAACCAAGTGAATATCTCAAAATATAATGAATTTTGGTTCCTTTGTTCAAAACTTTAAAGAACACTACATCCTTAAACACTGATATGCAAGTATTAAGAATGAAGTAACAGTGCTGACAGTACAGTTATATGAAACAGGTAACTTGCTTTGGGAGGAGAAAGAAGTCCTAGTCAAAATACTCAATTACACAAAACATGACTTTATTATTACAAAAGAGAAGAAAAGGGAAAAGGGAAAAGGGAAAAATGGAGTGTCGCTTGTGTTATTGACCAGATTTGTTCTTCAGTTTAACACTAAATAACTGCTATTTAAAGGCATAAAATTAACAAACAGCAACATCAAAAGTCAGTGAAGTGTGTTGTTCAATAGGAGACAGATTAAAAGGACAGGTACTGTGGCTTTTTATACAAAATCCTTCCAAACCAAGCTTCACCTTGTGATATGAGAATCATAATCATAGCAAATTCAGAGTCTTAATGATGATCCAGAATTTGCACAGTAAAAATAATTAAAAAAAAAAAAAAAAAATTGTTCGAAGAGTATGAGAGAGCTTCAAAGGGAGAAGATTGCTTTTAATCCTGTCCAAAACTATTTGGAGAAATGGGTCTTGTAGTATGTCACCTACCCAGAGTCTGAGATACCCAAGGCAACTCAATCCTCTCCCAAAAACAAGAGGATATTCAAATAGGCAAAGACTTCTGTCATAGGAGGAACAAGGAAAAAATAATTTCAGAATGGCAAATGAACAATTTAGTTGTGTGCCAAAGCTATTAATTAATGTTTGCATAAACTTAAGCTGTTTGTTAAGAAAGCCATTAGTTGAGAGAAAAATGATCCTGATGGAGAGCAGATTCAGCCACACTGTTTGTAAAAGTCACTAGGGTTGCAGCACATCTCATTGTTTAACTGTTTTGGTAAAGCATCTTCTCATGTTTGCTTAACAAAAACACCTCTACTCTTTAGAGTGTCTAAACCAAAAGGTAACAAAGCTGAATGCAAGAGCTGCTGCCCTCCCCTGGTTTACCATAGGACTGTGCCAGTTATCTGTCTCCTCCTGGGAAGGACAGGGGAACAATAATAGATGCTGTCTGAAATAAATTAATTTACGCTTTCCACGCCAAATCAAGGCAACTGAAGCAAAACAAGGAAGTATAACTTACACTGAAACCAACAGCCGACTGGGTGGTCTCCCTGAGAAAGGATAGGAAGGGGAGGAAAATAACGTCAGGAAGAACATTTAAATTTGGATTCCCTGTTTTGCAGTACTAATATTTATATCTTGCTCAGTATGAGGAGATTTTTAATTGTTTTTCTAGACTTTAAAGACATTGTGTGGAATATTAGCTGGTTATGCTACTCAATCAACTAGGAACTATTTTCATAGCTGAAATAGAACAGGTAGATTTGTTGTCCTAAAACCAGACATGAAGAAAAACCAAAACATGTAACCAGGACCAAGCAGCATCACCTGGGACTCATAAACGAGTAACTCATATGCTCAAGAAAAACTGTTGCTTCCTTAAAAATGGAACAAATGTTTCAAATCCTGGGTGCCACTGGGTAGGACTTTCTGGTAATTCTGAATTAATTAAGAACAGTATTAAGAATATCCAAACTTTTCCCTGAGTCATTTATATTTGTAGTTCAGTCTCATTTAGTACTCCTTTCACATTAATTTATTTGATTCTAATGAAATTTTTCAACACCACCTGCAAATAATATTTCTGATTTCAGTTAGAAGTAGACTAACTTCCTTACAGAGGGAAACAAAAAGTTACATCATGTCACACATTTTAATCTCCTGTCCAGTTTTTTTATACCTTTTCTATGGACAGACTAACATGAAAATCCTGACACCTACCATTAAGAAGGAGGCCTGAATCAGGATAAGAAAGATCATGTCATTTTGCTTAGTTTTAATAACGCATATAACAAAGCCAACACTCACCATCTTTTTCTTTTTATTTAATAATAAACCTCATTTCTCAAGCCAAATGTGCTTGTAGCATGTTTATTCCATATCTGTTGCATCCTAATTGAAGAAATAACTGCCAAAATAGCGAAATAACCTCTCTCTATATATGTATATAGCTAAATAACCTCTATTATATATAACCTCTATTATATATATAGACAAAAGTTATGAGTGCATAACATTTTAGTTGGTTCCATCAAAAAATTCATGTGGAATCTGCATGTGAAACCATACTGATTGACTGGAAAATTTTGTTGATACAAGAGAACGGTATGCAAGTTAACCCCACATCCACTTTTTTCACACAAAATAGAAAATATTAATAAAAAGGAACCACTGCCTAGAGCAATAAATCAGATAGTTTATTACTTGGTGTACCGGAAGTTTTGGTTTTGTTTTTAACTTAGTTCTATTTGTAACAGTTATCATGGATAACTATGGAGGCTTTTAAAATACTGTTCATATACTGTAGAAGAGAAAGTTTTACCCAGGTTACAAGAAATCTCTGAGGAAAACTATGGCTGGCTTACTTGGAAGCAGTCTCACACACAGTATGCAGAGTTCAGTACATAGGCTACAAATTTAATCCCACAGAGTGACTAACTCTCAAGAAGGTGACTGGTCAGTGACCTGTGTCATCCACAAATAAATTCCTATGGCTTTTCAGCACTACATCTGAGCAGATCCCAGGTTTCACTGCAACTTTTAATACCATTTTTACTGTGGCTGTGTAAGAGCTCCTCATTTAAAAACTGTCTCTGTCATGCAGAAGCCTTTGCAAGTAAGAAAATATTTTCTTATTAAAGTTGTTCTTATCAAAATAGTGAATACCAAGTACCTCCTCACCACCACTCAAAATGAAAGTAACAGCTTATACATTTCATCTTACCTAGGTTCTACTGTAAAGACCTTGACAGGAATTTTACAGTCTAATGGTCTTATTTTCTCTCCTGTCTTCATGTATTCTAAGGGGCTTTTAAACATATATGACCATGAAAGACAGGTACAATTTCCATAGAGCTCCTGACACAAACCTGATCTTAAGTATGAAATTAACTCATAAATGAACTAATATTCCCATTTAGGAGGCTATGTTTGTCTCTGTTCTTTTCAGAGTGGAAAATATTCTAGTGAGTTCAAAAATATTTTCTTCCATGCCAGGAGAAGTGCCAGCAGGTCTTTAATTTCTTAATTTAAGACTTAAAGAATTGAAAAGATCATTGAAATTTAAGAACTGAAAAGAGAAAGAGAGGGATGCAAATTTGGTGCTGCTTGCAGTCTTTTCTAGGGTATAGCAGTACAGTTTCCTATTTTTTTCCAAAGCAATTTCTTTCACATGTCTCAAAACATGACTAAAAGAGCATGGTTAATCATCTTCCTGTATTCACCTAGCAAACATTTGCATCTTGAGTGGATCAAAAAAGAGCAACTTATCAGGACTAGGTTTATAGTTCAAACATTGCATATGATGCATTCAAAGTAAAGAAGAGCTGCAACAGAGTGTATACAGATATTTTAGGAAGAGACTTAATTTATTTTCAGTGAGCTCTTGGCATGCTTCAATAATTGTTTATGGTATTTGCATATATTTTTACATCTTTAAAAATTATTTTAAGCATTGCATCATTTGTAAACTATAATATGAACTAAAACATTCCTGTAAATTATTATTTTAAAATTGCGTCTTAAACTTACATAAACATTCTGCAGCACAACTGCCTCTGCTCCATACCAAATACTCATTTACATCCAGTGTAGTAGATCAAAAATGTCCTATGTTTTTCACTGTAAACACGATGAAGTATAACACACACTAGCTGCAGGCCAGTATCCTGCAGGACTTTTAAATTCCAGGCACAGGATCAGCTAAAACCAATCCAGTAACTATAAGCATATCACAATTGATTTAATTTGCAACATGATTTTGATACAAAAAGTAGAGACTTGATTTCAAAAACTTATAATCCAGAAAATAAGAGGCCTGCATGGTTTGGTCTAACTCATTTATCAAGCATCACATATGAAATTTATACGAGAAAGATGCATAGCTGAGGTTCATGTCACTAGACCAATTCTCCTATAATAACTTCCAGTATAGTCTTCTCTCCCAGTAAGTACCTTCTGATAGTTTTCTTCTACACCTTTATCTTTATTATGAATCTGTTAGAACTTTAACCTTGCATTTGCTCCTTTTTTTTTCAAAACAGAGATTGTACTGACTTGTCTCCTGGAGTAATGGGAGATAATATCATTCTTGTTTTGTTGTGAAGAGGCAAAAAAATGCTCCTTCCATTCCAAACTTTCAGAATATTGTGAAGGGCTGGGAGAAGAGAAGTAACTCCAAGTAGCTCATCAGTTTTTTATCAGAAGGGAAAGACAGTGGGTTTGAAGGCTGTGGTTTTAAAACATCAGTTTCACAAGTCAACTGTAGTTTCTTTCTTTAGTGGAGGCAAATTAGGTGAGAAAGGACAAGAAATTTAATGAAAAAATATAAGTTTATACATGGATATACTAATTTTATTTGAATTTGTACTGAATAATACTAGTCATACTTTAAAAATATATTCAGAAGTATATATGCAATACACTCACGCATCTTATCCCAGAGATCAGTAAGTTATTCTGTAGAGAATCTGGCAGAGAAAGTACAAAGAGCATGAAAATTACCTGTAAGTTTTTAGTGGCAAAATACAAACACTTGTATGAAACACGGGCTTTCTATCAGCCTGCAGAGTACAGTTTTGAAGATAGTGTATGTAATCTGCTGCCTGGAGTTCAAAGTGCTTATTTGATCTGTGATTTTAAAGTATACTATGGTCTTTAATTACCATTAGTTTTACACAAACTTTTCTACTCTTCACCAGCTTTCACCTTCCACAATTCTAACAGCAGAAACTAAATTATCCAACCTGAAAACAAATATTCTGTCCCTGAACTGACACAATTACCTCTTGATATTTTCTTTCTTTACTACTAGAAGTATAATGAAGTGAATTTGAACTTATGCATAATGAGTCATACTACTTTAAGATGACACATGGCTTAGGGTTGCATTTCGTATATATGCCAAGCCTGTGGCTAATTACAAATACCTCTTTCTAAGTAAAACGTCTATGATTAAAACATTAAGGCCTTTGAACTTCTTAAATTGTATGCACCATAAAAAATGTAGTCTTTTTTAGTGTCCCATCACGTTTGCTGGCTTTCAGCTGAAGGCTAAATATAAGACTTAGCTGTAATCTCAAGAGAATTAAAAAAAAAAAAAATAAGAAAAATATCTTCCAATGTATCAGAAATATTGTTACAATTAAACATATATTAACAATATCTAGGTTCAAAAGTGTTACATAAACATATCCTCCTCATGAACGTCTACTCTAAAAAGTTGCATTTTCATAACTCTAAAATTCCACTGTATGTTCAATGATCATTATTCAATGATCCTAGAAAAAAAAAAATAAACTAGAATATCCTGAGATTCTCAGAAAATAACAACTGAAAAATATTATCTATCGGGAAAGCATAGTCTAAATGGCTGTCAAAGGAAAACAGGAATCATGTCTTGGAAAAGAAACTCACTTTACAGCAGTCATATAATTTGGTCTCTGCCATGACTGGCAATCCAGATGGAGCTGACTATAGATTGTGTATGATGGTCTGCAATGAAAATCAGTTACCCTTATTTCAGGATCTGATATGTGGGATTTGGTGCAGTATTCCATACTGCTATGTATTTAAGCGTCATTTAATATCACAACAGAGATCCGATCTATTGTCCTCTCTTTGAGGTTCAGTAGTAACCTCACTGCAAAGACTTCAGTACGTCACCTGAAAAGAAATTTGAAGGTGTCCTATTCCTCCACTTTTGCTGTAACATTCCATTTCATTTTACCCTGTTCAATTGCTTATTTTTTATGCTGAGCATGAAAAGTTACATAATATTATTTGAAACAGCAAAATAATGTAAAATATTATCAAATAAGGCAACCTATTGTGTGCATCTTATACCTGAATACAAATTAATTGTATGTTGTGTCTTCTATTTCAGTCTAATTTTTCCACTACTTTGTGTTTTGAATAGTTTTTAAAGATGCATTCAGGGTTTATAAAATAACTATTCCTGACATGCATCAACATCCATTCAAATTCAAATCTCAATTTGAATTTCAAACATCAGTCCTAACATTCAGGTACATTGGGTATCAAAGAGCACACAGGTGCCAAATTACCAGCATTACCTAACTCACTTGGCATATTTTTGCGTAAGACATACAACAATGAAAAGCCTCCCTCATTTTTCAAATGGGATCTGAAGAGTGTTCTCTTTTTTGGCAGGCATAGAAAACGTAGGCACAGTTTTTTCAAAGATCATTTTCACAGTTGAAGAAGTTTTAAGAAGACTGCCTATAATTGACAACACAGTCATTACTGTTCTTACCAATATGATTCTATCCATTTCAATTATCCTAGCTTAGAAATGAAGTGGCAAATTAGACCCTGTGGAAACTACAGAACAACTGAAAAATGTTTCATTTTCTGTGTTATACAAAGCTATTTTCTTATCTCTGCTTTCACCTACACTTAAAAGACTGATTTTTTTGAGTAACTTCAGCTTTCACATCTGTCAGTGAGAGATTCAGGACTCAAGGCAAGAGGACTCATTTCATACCTTGACTTTTTTATTATTTTCTTTTAAGTGACAAACAGTCTTCTGATAATTCATAATTTTCTCTGTTTCCCTTAATCACCACTCAAATTCCTGTGTTATGAAGAAGGATTTATTTCAAAGATTTGGTGTTGTTTTGCTTTTTTTTTTCCTTAAGGACAATTCCTGCCAAGAATTTCTAGTTAAGTATTGTTGAAGCTAGCTAGCATTATGGATATCTGTACTGTATGAATAAGTGTTTCCAGGCTATTTTATTGTTACTTGCAAACATCAATACTATCTGATCTTATATAAACATGCTTAATTTTCTAATTCACAACATGAGCCTCCGTAACTTACTTATCAGTGATGAATTTAAGTCTGAAAAGCCTGTATTAATCTTGCAAATGTCCCAAAGCTCTCCTGATTAAGCATACATGTTTCACATAAAAGGAATCAGAACTATGTATGACGATTATCTGGAAACAAGCCCATGAATACTTCAGACAACTTAATAATTGCTTATTGAAATTAAATTTAGGAAAACAAAATAACAATCTAAGTCACACATGCCCATCTTGAATTACTTGAAAAATAAAATCTTGCAAAAATAACACAGCGTATATCATTATATTAAACCTCAGTTTTCTTTCTTACAAAATTTCTTTTCTATTTTGTGTTAGTCACCACAATGGAAGACAAGTATATTTGCAGTGTCATTTTAAAATAAATTCCAACTAATATACCAAACAGTAAATCTGGCAAACTGAAGGAAATTGTCTTGCCCGCTCCTTTATTTTACCTCCTTCAGAAAAACATAGGAAGTTAATAATGGAAATGACAAGATACGATGAACAACAAAAAATAGTTAATTTCTTGACATCTGCAGAAACTACTTAATTTGCTCATTTGTTATTTTGGTCCTTTTGAGAGTATTATGGTTAGTATTTGAATAAAGACTGAGAAAATAGTAATCTAGAGATATAAGGAGAAATGTAATGACTTCCTGTTTATCAGTCTGTTCCATATTTTGTTTGTGTGAAATAATGATACTTAAAAATAGGAACATATATTTCACAGACTGTATACATTGTGTTATGTTTAACCATTCAGAAGGTTAATCTATTGTTTATGAAAAAGCTAGTTTTGGCCTGATCTTCCGTCATGGAAGACATCTAGGATCAGTCTCAGAAGACATCCTCACTGGAAACTGGAACTGTGTGTCTCTACCAGCTTGGATAACAAGTCTGTGGTACTTGGTGGGGGGGACACACATAACACATAAGACCTGTATTTCAGTTTCAAAGATACTATTGTGGCTTGCTTCAATTTATAAAAATACATCTTCTATCAAATTAATAGAACAAATCTTTCTGTCTCCAACTCTTGTCATTAAGGAGATCAACTAGTAAGAAGTAACAAGTATTAATGAAGGTTTTGCCTTCGGAGCAGCAGAATACAAAATAACATCTAGATGCCTGCACAGAGGGACATCCCACCTCCAGACAGGCACTTTCCCGCTTCAGAGCCTGAATTTCCCAACCAAGGCCTAGAACAAACCTTGTTCTCTTCCATATGATGGGGTTTTGAGGGGCAAGCAGCTGTGACAAAAGCATTGCTGGTATCACGCTTCCTATTTACAAGTCATGACAAATTATTACTTGATTTTGATACTGACAAGAAGGTACAACAGTGGCCTGTGTATTCAATAAACTATAGACCAGGACAAAAGGAGGAATCATGCCTTTTTTGCATTTTTAATCTGCATCCATATTTCATTGGTTGTCACAAACCTATTTAGTACCCTAAAAGGTAGGTACAAGAATAGCAAAAATTCTGATCTCAAGTGCTTCTCAAGTATGAACTGCAGGGGAAGTTGCTAAATCTTTTGCCTTAGCTTTGACTGGCAAGATGGGCTAGGTAACGGATCTGTTAGTGGTAAGCAGAAGCTGTCATGAGATATAAAGTCACATTCTTCCTAAAGCCCAGAATCTTTTTCATCTCACAGTGCTTTTTCATTGTTCTACATGAAAGTGTAAAATAGATCTCTGTGAACAGCTGAGATAAGACCCACGTGGATTAAAAATCTCTACTTTTACCATACGCCAGGGTACCCTCTTATTTTGCCTGCCTAGACTTGACTACACTGACATGTTGGTAGTTTCTTCAGATGCTTTGTACAAAGACTCAGGACTGAACATTAGATACTCACAGCTGCGATAGGTTGTACAATGTGTTCATAAACAGTGTCAAGAGTGCAGACCGCATTGTGGCAAGTGTCAGGCATAGTTTTGTGTGTTATACATTCACCCATAACTGTGCAACAAGTCTGATCCATCCAGGAAAGAGACAAAGTTTACTGTGCAGAGACAAAACATCTGTACAGGTGAAAGAATAAAATTTCGTGCTTGTCAAACTTCTTAGGCCCTTTGTATGTGTGCTTTAAGGATGGCTTTGGACACAGAGTGAACAGACACAAGTTTTTTTACCCTGCTCAGAGTTCCTGCTATTGCTTGGCCCTGAAAATCTGAAGTCTTGGCCCAAATCCACTGATTTAAAAGAAATTAGGTTTGAAAGAAACAAAGGTAAGGTAACACACTGATTGATGAAGAGGATGAAAAATAAATCTTGAAAGAAAAATAAACCTTGGCTAGCCCTACTTTTAGAGTTCAAAAACCTACATTTTGATTAAATCTGAGATTCAGTCAAACAGAATAAATAGTCTTTGAATTTCTGTGATATCCATCAACTCCTTTTAACACGAGGAAACTGACAGGCAAAGGCCAACATTTTAGATTAATCGTAGCTCTGGGTGTCTCCAATGTTGAGTATTCATACGCAATAAACTCTACTGACAAAATCCTGTCCCCTACATAACATTTCAGATTACATAAGAAGTTTGAGGCAGAACTGGGAATAAATCTCTGTCTCCCAAGCCAGTCCTTAACTACAAGTTGATCCTTCTTCTGGGAGACTTAAAACTATATTGTAATGACACTTTGGTTTTCTTGTGCACTCTTGTAGCTATTCCTGGGGACACCAATCTGAAATCCAGGCTAAAAATGATATAAGTTATTAAGTATCAAATTCTTAAATGTCTTTTGAAAAGTTGGTGTACAAATCTCCTTTACTTTGATTCACTTACTAATTTCTCTTGATATTGTGCCTGGCTTTTCTTAAAGAGACTGTTTAGACTCGTTATTAACCTGTGAACATTATCAAAATAAGTGCAAATTTATATATTCAAGAACTTTCTTCCCAGAATAAACTACAGAATAAAGTCTAAATGTCTTCCTTACTCATAACTACATGCAGACAGCTTCTTCTACCATCAATATTGGTAACTTTTATTAACACTGTTATTGTTATTGTTGCTCATAATACCATATAGGTAATTAAAATCAACCACAAGAGCCCTGCCTTTCACATAATGAATTTATTTACCACTTACTAGTCTGGTTTCCAAAAGTATTATAGGATTCATGTAACAAGTAAGAATGACTTTCTGGTACTTCTGATGTTAAAAACTAGAAAAATAGTTTAATATGTCATATCAAAAAATAGGAAAAAAAGTAACTAAAATATTTTCATATTTTACTATACATAAAATATATACTATTTCTTTTGGTATGTACCAAGACATACAATATACAATATATGACAAAATACAGCATATAGCAAAACATACAAGTATATCTCAAAATATCTTAGTATATAATTTTTCTATATCATTTTTACAGGATTATGGGGCATAAATATTTGCAGACACTGTCAACAACATATCCAGCTCCTATTGTTAAAGGATAGCTAGTCACCTTTATTGACACTTACATTTTGTCCTTACTGTGTTGATGAGTAGGTCATCTAATTGAGCAGTTCAATATATTGACCTGATAACCACTTAAAAAACCCATTTGGCCTCAGGCAGTATTAACAGTTCTGTAGGTATGCAGCATCTTCAAAGCTAACACTTTAACATCAGAATGAACTGTTTGATAGCACGTTCTGCACACAGCTGTAATGTTCTCGCAGTGTTATTCTGGTGTGTTTTTACTTGCAGAATACATATTAATCGGTATGTTTGTTTCATGTCTTTCAGCTGGTAAACAAATACCAGTGATGCAAAGATGATCTAAGACATAAAGTAAGCTATGAAACAGTTCTGTTGCCAGCAAAAACCCACTTGTCAGTAGAAAACTCACACTTTTTGACCCCTTTATTTAATGGTAGAAAAAAAAAAACAAAAACAAAACACACACACACACACACACACACAAAAAAAAAAAAAAAACAAACACAACACACAACAAACCAGAGAAGTGTAAATATTTCTCAAGAGCTCAGTTCCCGCTAGAAAATGTTAGAAAATGTTCCATACCAAAGATACAGATGGATGGCAGCTATTAGATTTCCTTCTGCAAACCAGTGCACAAATCCAGCTCAAGCAATGTGCCAAGAGAGATGCAGCATAATGCCATGTCAGGATCCCAAGAAGCTCTGAAATTCAACCAGAGGTCTGAACAGACTTTAATTTGGCCAGAATTCCTGACAAAACTATACTTAGGGTTCCTCTTACAATAAATCAGTCTACCTAGGAGAATTGGGGTAGGGGAGAGGATGAGATTGAGGACACAGTTCAAGGAAATAATTCTGTCTGAACACTTCTGTTCATTTAAATACAGTTGTGTGCATGTTAGTTTCTCAGTTGCCTCCACTTCCTTCTTTTATTCATCATATCACAAGTCTGAGTAATTTCAGAAGCTGTTCTTTATTTCTTTTCACTAGTTTGCAGCAAAGCAATTAAACTAGTATTTTTTGTTATTTTTAAGGCCTCTGGGTTTATACTTGCAAGGTTGACTTTTTATCAGTATATTTGCAAACAGTAACTAAAAAAAACCAAACCACAAGATGGGTCCTTTCAACCTGTTCCCAACTTTGAGTTAATTTATGAATATTTTTAGAAGAGAAACACAGATGCCAGTATTAAAAACTGAAATAATTTTAAATATCTATAAGATCTACTTCACTTGGATGCCTGGCAAAATACTTGCTGACAGGTGATTTTGCCTATGTCACAATAAGAGGCACAAGACAGAAATTATTATCCCCATCTTACATGAATTTTTTTTAGAATATGCATACATAAGCAAGCACAGGCACACACACATATTTTATTGTCTCCTGTATTATGACTTATACAATAACATGCAACATAAGTTTGTGTCCAGTAGGGAGGTGAGGGGAAGCCAGAGAGGGCCAGCTTGTGGAATTACCTGAATTATTTTTTAATTCATTGTAAAGAAAAGCACGATATTGGTTGAAGTAATCACCAGGTAAAATTGTTGAGCCAATTAATTTCAAGACATATGAACTTTCTTTCCCCTTAAGAGAACGGAACTCACATGCCAGAAAACAGCTTAATTTAACTAAAAAACACACTGCAGATAGACATTTAGTCTTCCAATGTTAGTACTTTCTTTAATCAATTTATGACCAATACAATTTCCGTGATTTCTGTTCATTCTCAACCACTATGGTGTTACATAAAATACCTTGCAAATTTTAATAATGTATCAGTTTAAAAAAATATATGTGTGCTACAATCAAAGCTGTGAAATACAACGGAAGTTCAAATTAGAATTAAGACTAGGTAATTTCATAGCAATAGTCCATTTCCAAAAAAAAAAAAAAAAAAAAAAAGAAAAAAGGGGGAAAACAAAAAGTGCAATAGTAACCCATTTGTGTTTTAGATCAAATAAATGTTTTAGATGGGGAAGGAAAGAGGGACACAAGTGCACAACAGTGATGGGCAGTTAACTGAAAACTTGCTGCAGTTTATTAAGTGACCTGGTAGCTGTCTAAGTACTTTCCTAGAAGTCATTAGGCAAGAGAACGCACAGAGTTCAAACTCTGCAAATAAAATGCAAAGAAAAATCTGCAGTGTTAGGTGAACACAATCCATAAAATGTTAAAGGTCATTCTGAAATTGCAGTCCCTCAATCTTCGCTGTTGTATCTGCCATACTTCAGCTACTACAGTAATTTAGAAATTGAGGTGTTATGTGGAAAAGTGCTTAACTTGTAGATATATATCCTATTCCACAGAAGGTGCACACATGCTGGGGATTGCCCCTAGGAAAAATTGAGAATGAGCCCAACATGAAATTATGTAGAAAGGATGCAGTCACTGTATATTGTGTTTCATGAACTTTTAAAATAAACAAAACAGTTCTAGGAAACAGATTGTTTGGCTTGGCCTAGAAACAGAGACATTTAAATATGAAATACGCAAAGCTGTTAAGTGAGAGCCCTTGGTGTGGAACTGCTTTTAGTAGCCAAGAAAGCACAACAGGAGAGAAAAGAGGCTAGAAGGGCATAGCCTGAGGTACAGGTATTTCCTGAGAACTCAGCCACAAGCCCCTTTACTGGCATAGTTCACATTTGCAGGCAAAAAACTTGTTACAGAAACTATGCCAGAACTACATTTTAGGAGTCATGCAATCTGCTACTAACCCACATCCTGTGAGAGGGAATACTCCTGCTTCTCTGGTTGGGTATCTTCTAAAACAAAGTATTGTCAGATTCCTCTTAGAAAAATCACACAGCAAAACTTCCATCTCACTACTGTTGGGGTTCAATAGTCCTCTTATTTGGCTGTGAATCTCACTATTCGAAAAAACATTTTGTATCTAGGCCACGAAACTAACCTAATCAGTAGTTAGTGAGATAAGGCATTTCCTTAGCAACACATTAATTTGGCTTTGTATCTTCTGGAAGACCAGTATATTGACATGTAGAGGATAATATTGCCACCACATTTCACATATGTGACAGAAACATTGACATCCTTCTTTATGGCACTGTATATGTCCAAAGTTTGTCTAAATATTACGTGACTCTGTAAACTGGGAAGAGCAACTGATCTCTTTCAATCCAAGCAGCAATCTAAATATTTTCCTCTCCTCACAAATCCTGCATTCTATAATACCTATGATTTAGTGTTAAGAAGACAGAATAATCTCAGGATTAGGAAAAACATTTTTTCAAAGGTGTTGATTTTAATTTGGTTTCACTGGCAGTGTAAGTTCTGACTTGACTTGAATCAGGAAGTCCATAACAGAACAGGAGTAATGATCACTTACCTGAGACTTTCACCTTTCTATACCTCTTGAAGTTGACGATTTCCACTATCTTGTTTTCAAAGGAAAGTGATTCAGACAAAATGTCAGCAACAATATGCAAAAACTTTTTGGTTTCCCTTTCAACACGTGATCCATAAGAATACTGATCAAAACAACTACTGAAATCTGCCATTTTATATTCTCACTGTTTAATAAATACACTCACAGAATAATCACTCTTCTCAAAAACTGTTTTCTTACTAGACCCAGCATCTCTTAGATGAGGAAAACCTCCTATGAGATCCTTTTGATAAACAAACAACTGGAGTGTTCTGGGGGGAATGCTGTAGGAAGTCTGCTTAGAGACACCTGATGTTCTCAAAGTCTTCAGCATTAAGAAAAAATTTGCAATTGATACTGATCAGTCCTGATCTGAATATACAAGAGGGACAGAAGAAAGAGAGATGAAAGTTGTTGGATGCAATCTTTTTAGCCTCTGTTTCTGGTATTACCTGCCTTAGCAAGGTTACAGCTTAGTTCATCATAGACTTACCACATTCTCACTATGCAGCCAATAGCTTCCAGAAAATGTGTATAGTCTTCTCCTATAGCCCTTTAACCTGTTCCTCTCCACAGCAAGAATTGCATTCCATCATAATTGAGAGATCAAATTGTGAGGGCTCCATTATTATTTTTTTTTTCTGCAAGTTTTCTCATTTATTCTTTGCCTAAGTTTCCCTTACAGGAATTACAAGAAAATAAATATTCCCAGATACCTAATCAGTTTAAAAGGGTAAAAAAAAGTGTTTTGGTAACAAAAAAAAAAATGTTTCTTTATCAATGACAAACAATTTCCTCAAAAACCAAACCAAAATAAAACAAACCAAAATCCTCACTATAGAGGAAGAGGGTAAAAAAACATCTGATTACCTGGAGAATTAGAGAATTAAAAAGGGTTCTGATAACCACCTAGATCCTTTCTTCTCTTTACCGAGTCCACCAGGGGGAGAAGTTCCTTCCTCCTCAATGGAAGGTACAATAGGGAAGTACAATATTAAAATACAACAACCCCCTTGTTACAGACCCTGACAGATTCAGCTTTCCATCAACTCAGCTGAGCAGCATCTTACACTGAGTTAGGGATGGGCACTTTTTTTCAAATTCCAAGAATTCTCACAAGCAAGTACAGTAAAACTGAGTTTTACAATTCTGTAAAAAAAAAAAAAAAAAAAAAAAAAAAAGGTATTGCACACATATTTTAAATCTTACATATCTTTTATGCTTTGTTACAGCTGGGTTCAGGGTGTTGTTCTAATGACAACTCACTTTATCAGACATGTCTTTGATATTAGACAGCATTCAGAGCTTTTCACTAAATCCTAGAATTCCAGCAGGAAAATTAGAGCTGGTATGAATGATCAGTTTTCTTCAGAGCTCTGCCTACAACTTCAGCAATTTAAACCTGATAAGAGCAAAATATGATCACCTGTAAAAATTACTTATTTCTGACTTCTGCCTGGAAGGTTTCAACACCTGGATGATGAGCAGAAAGGGAAATTATGTGAAGTCACTGCCATTGACAGTCTACAGTTACCATAAGAGTTAAATTTAATAGAGAAATTATAAAGATAAGGTAATCTGGCATGATAAAAGCATTACAATATACTGATGAAAAGCCAAGGCTCAGCAGCCATCACCATTTTAAATCAAGAAGATTCCTTTTGCATTTTCAGCCACCAGAAGTATCCATGGGATACAACACGGGAATTGCACAGTAAAAATTTAAGTAAAAAAAAACAACCTCAGAATCTCTTCTACTTCTATTGATTACCTCCCAAAGTCTGAACATTTTTATATCATTTTTGTTTCTCCTGTTATGAAGATTAATACTTGAATTCAAAGATGAAACTTGATGCAAATCTTGAAACTAAATATTTTTCCTATTCAGAAAAAAAACAACATACTCTTACTCAATACTTCATGGACTGCAGTACCATATGGTATACCCATGACTTTCCACTGAATATTTTTTTTTGCAAGTTCTACAGTTCTCATGGAAGTTCTGAAGATACCTTAATTTTAAGCATAGCACATGAAACAAACTTCAGTTCTTAATATTTTTCAAGCATGCTACACACAAAAAGTGACAGGCATCCCAGTTTGGAAAACAGAGAGAAAATGACTGAAACAATTTCAAAATGTTTTTCAGTTGAGTTTTTCATATTTTTCACCCAGTTATTCAGTAAGCCCAGAGCTACGATATTGGGTATTATTTAAGAAATCTTTATTTTTTCATATCTAGTTGCTGCTGTTTATTTTATCCAAGAATTTCATCTGTTCCCCTCTTCCAAATACAAATGAGCAAGCTAAGCATTCAGTTGTGCCTTCTTACTTTTGGAAAAAAAAGGGCAAGATTATGTAGATTCCAAGCTGTCCTTTAATAAAGACAAACACCACATACACCTGTTCAGCTTACAGTCAAGTAAATTCAAGCTGGGTTCAAACAAACAAATGAAATTTTTTATAATGATGTATCCTTCCCTGCTTACCCTAAAAATTAATAAGTTGGAGTTTCCCCATTATCTTCTGTTCTCACACTGGAGTTTCATTCCTCTGTGAGTGCTGAGCAATATGCTCTTTCATCTGCATGGACAACCAGCAAAGTTCTGAACACCACCATCTTCTTCATACATGAAACCCTGGCAGGCTTCACATTTCAGCAAGGAGTGTTTACTTTCCTATTAAAAGTTGGAAATAATTCACTAAAGCTGAAAGTACTAGTCTTCTGCACTGACTGATGTAAAGACTGATGATCTTTATAAATGAATGTTTGTAAAGATCCTTCCTTGACAGATAAGCTCTCTCAAGGAGTGATCAAAAAAGGGTATCAACATTATAATGCTTACATTTGCAAGTCACACATAAGAATGGTACTTGAAAGGACTCTGCCCATATGCATGCTTGATGCATTTCTACCTGTAACAACAAGCTTGCCAAAAGTAATTACAGACAAAGAACAATTTAAAACAAACAAAAAACAAAAAAACAAACCAACACCACCAACAACAAAAACTATGTATCAAAACAAAAACTGACAAACAAAATAAACCTTAAAACATGAGAATATGTTAATCCAAACAATTGATGTCTATATCACTGCAGACAGTGTGTTCTCATCACACAGTACTACCTATGCAGGCAGAGATTATATGCCTTCAGTTACTATTCTTAAATTTATAATCTGCAAATATAACAACACTTTTTCTTTTTGACTTGCAAATAGAACAGCAATTTTTTCAAGTACAACATGATGTATTTTATTTCTGAAGGCTGCTATATAGGCTTCAGTAGTCACTTCATTAGAATTTAGCTGTTTATCAGACTTTCTCCACCTGAATCTCACATATTCCTCTTATTCCCATCTGACCTCTTCCTGTTAGGCAGTACAGGTATTTCACAGCAATGTAACACACCAGATCACAAAGTGATAGGCCTGAAAAACAACACACAACCTCTATCGTTTTCCCCACCTCTTTCTAACTCAGATAAATTTATTTGGTCTGTTTTTTCACACGGTCAAAAAAAAACAAAAAAACAAAACCACAAACAAACTATGCTGGCACACACACAAAAGTTTTTGAGAATGAGCAACCAATTTCCTTAAGGAGCAGCAATGCCCTTGTTGCCAATGATTTTTTTTTTTTCCATTATTGTCAGAAAGAATTCATTAAGGCAGCTTTCATATTAGTAAGGTGAAACTATCTAATGATATTGAATATTTCTGATCCTAGATGCACTGTATAAGTTAATCAAATATAGCAAAAAAATGGGATTTTTTGCTTTCATCCTTGACACAGAACTTTCAAACATTCTGTAAGACTTTCACCATCCAAAATACCACTGCAAACCTAAGACCAAGAATTACATCTTAGAGGCATAGCATTCTTGCTTTGTTTTCTTTTGTTTTGTTGTTGTTGCAGGATTTGTTTGCATTTTTTGGCTTGGATTGGTTTGGTTTGGTTCATTGGTGGGTTGGTTGTTTTAAATTGATGACTTACTGTCACAAATATGGTGTTCTCTAGTGTTATAATCCTGAATGAGTAATTATTCTGAACTTGGACCTAGCCAGATGAAATGTCAGAACAAAATCAAGCAATTTTCTGTCAACAATGTTCAGAAAGTATTTGAGGAAGAGTTTCCCGGCTTAGTCTGTCAACTGAAGACTAGATCCAAATTTTGATCTCATTTATACTAAAGGTCTCATTGGTCTCTTCTACAATAATATCACCATTTTCCTCTGCCACTTCAGTAAATTATTTTATTTTGCTTCTAAGATGGATAAAATGTTTCTGTATTTATGTAGAATACATTTTATTTCTAAAATTGGACTTCACAAATAGCCATGTATGAAATGTAAACACTAGCAAATGGGGACAGATCATATGAGAGTTTTGATGAAGAACACGTGGGATATACTAGTATCCATGGTAACTCATAGCTTCAGAGGCAGCTAAAAACCTAAGATTAAGAAACATTACACTGTATTTCACCTACCTAAAACAAGGAGATACATGAATGAAAATTCTACCTTCAGGTATTAAACAAAAGTGCAAAACAGAGTTCACCTTGTTTATTCAGCGATCACTTATCGCTTTAGGGTTCTTTCTACGGTTTATTCCATTTCCTAGCTAGTTGAAGAACAGCAAGAACATCAGTATGCTGTGTTGAAATTCAGCCATTACAGCCCTGGCATAGAACAGGCATAAAGCTGGAGTTCTGGGTGTGCTGAAAGAGCTCAGTCATTTCCTTTCTAATGTGATTAATTTCAATACTAATTTACCAAGTGAATATTGACTGACATATGTACGTAGTTTTAACATATTCACTGCATCAGCAATATACAGCAGACAAATATGCACATGGTTTAAAAGGGTAGAAGTATTCTAGAGAAATTGGATGATTAGAATGCAAAATGTCCTTGCTAATTCTGCTATTATGAGTTTGTATTAACAGTAGAGTTCTAAACTAAAATTTACATTTTTTATTTTAGAGGAGGCATTCAATAGGCTCAGTGTCATCAACCTTAAAAGACCAGGCGAAATCCTCTGAGACTACAAGTAGCCTCATTCTACAAGTACACACTAATCACCCTCCAGCAAATAGAAATGTCATGGATAGCAAGACAGTTCTGCAATCTTCCTCCTGGTGAGACCTTCCATTGACCTCAAATAAAGTTTTCCTCAGTAAAGCATTTTGCTTGCTAAAGAATAAGGAGGGAAAGAGTAAGGTAACCCTGGAGAGCAGATAAAATAAAAAGTGTTGTAGATTTTGTTGTAAGTGCTTGTTCTTAGTTGTTAACAATAACTATTTTGCTGCATTGTCTGTCATAATTACAAGATTTTGTGATTTAATTAAGTCAGCTAGAGATTGTTTTTCTCCTTTCTATATGCACTTAGCTGAAAGAACAATTTAGGCAACAGAACACATGGGTACAATCTGTCCAAATACATGATCTTAATGCACCATTTGTACACAAACACACATGTACACATGCATGCAAATACATATATAAATACTCAAGTATAATATTATATGCACATGACTTCTTAACAGCATGCTATTGTATCATAGCACTGACATAAAGCTTACTTTCCTATTGTCTCTAAGTATAAATTATTATTTCTACTCAAAAGAATGTAGTTCACAACCAACACTAGTCATCCACTGGCACACAGGGATACCACGCTTGCTGTTTTTCAAAGAGCTATGTTTCCAGTTTACAGAAAACGGAACACTGAATAACTTTTGACACTGAAAAAGAGTAACCCACTAACTGTATACACCTAAATAAGCATACTGCTGTAACGTGATGCATATTGCTTTACCAAAAATGCACAGTTTTCAGTCATGGAAAGAAACGTTTTTCCTGCCACAAAATAGGTGTTGTACACTGCCTCCACTGAGAAATGCAAGCCAGTAGTAGTTATTTGACTGATCTTTTATTACAATACCTACTGTTAAAGAGCTATTGGCTAGAAATTTAGCTGCAAGCTGTATGCAACAAGGAATTTTCCATCTTCTTGATTATGTGTAACCACTTATATTAAAGCTTTTAGTAAACATTGTTTATTACAATGGATTTCCCCGAAGAAATGTAATTTCTAAATGAATATTTAAGTACAGCTTCATTTTGTGTTCCCTTTTCACAGATTTTGTTCTGTAAGCATTGGTATGCAAAGGAGATACAGAAGGAGATGCAAACCAACCATTAAAAATGAAAAAATAAATAAAATAAAATAAAATAAAATAAATAAAATAAAATAAAATAAAAACTATTCTGTGGTATGAAGTGGTGAATTAACAAACTTATTCAGAACTCACTAACTCTGCTAAATATCACATTGTCAGGATTGCTATTTCAGGGCTTTATAACTAGTTTACTTATAGTTGCATTGAGTTAATCCTTTGTCACCCCAAGTATTATTATTTCTATTGACAACTTTGGCATCGATAAACTCAAGAACTCAGCAAGTTTGCCTTTTAAACTACCCACACTGTAACAAGAGATGCTTGGGCAGAGTTCAGGTATGCAGTGTGTTTTTTAAAGTCGTGTACCACAGATATCCATGTAGCAAAAAAAGTTTCTTCACATCCTTCATAACACAAAACAGAGCATACTCAGTGGAGGAGTAGCCTTGTTAGACTTAACCACTCACACCCCATGTTGTGTAACATTTTGTTTTTCCTTGAAATGCAGGAAATGAAACCAACCATTTTATTACCTGCCTGAGTTCAGGCACTGTATACTGTACAGATAGATCTTTGTGTTCTTCATAATCAAGTTAGAATTCCTTGAGTGGGAACTTTGGAGAGGTTCCCAATTCATTATATTTGTTAGTCACATTGCCATGTATCCAAAGAACTTGCAAGTAGCACTTTTAAAGGGACTGATTTAAAACTATTATGAATCTTATGTTTTGGTCAAGATCATCTGAATGGTTACAAAAGCCTGTGCAAATAAAGTAAAAATCTACAAAGTGTTGAAGAATTTTTTACATGTTCTTTTGCTCTTATTTGGAATCTCTGTTCTGTCATAATTTTTTTCTTGCTGGCTCCGTACACAATGCCATTGCATTATTTGGCCTTTTCAAATTACTCTGATTTTTTGTTTCCTTATTTCAGATATAAATATAGAAGCCAAAAATTAGGTAAAACTTGTCACATTTATCAGTGAAATTTTGACTTCCACGTGCAAAAGAATAGCATCGCAGTCCCATACACAGACTGGAACATTTTGCTAAGAACAGAAACTGGAGAAGAATCCAGACTACTGGCAGACTAAGAGAAATTGTTCTGCAGCATGATGAAAGAGATAGATGACAAAAGCTTAAAAAGAGCACATTAGTCTGAGGTCGTGATGATCCACTGTTGACAGTTTATGCAGAAAACCATCATAAGAAAACACGAAGAAATGCAGGTTACTGAACTGATTTACGTAAACAATAGATAGAGATGGTAGATGCAGACCAGCATTGAGGAGATATGTCTCAGGACCATGCAAGAAAAATGAAGAAAATTTACAACTTGATAAACAAGAAATCACAATAGATTATCTTGGCTACTTTATTGTCAGAGCTACTCTGTGATTTTAGCCTTATGAGGAAGTATATTCAGCATCGTCATGTTTCCTAGCATAATAAATTTCTGTATATTCAAAGAGTTCTGCAGCATAGCTATGTAACTGAAGAACTCAGAAAAGCCATAGAAGCATTTAGAGATTGGACAAAACACTTTTAATAAAGACAACGTGGCCTGACAGGACAGATACATGACTATACATTATAAATATACACTATACAGCCTAATTTGGCCTATAAATTTGGAGTCTTCCAAGTCACAATTAGGTTAAGAAGTTAAAAATTAGTTTCTTTAAAACACTTCACATTGCCTGGCCCCATTTTCCATAAAACTCTAGAGCAGGGCTCAGAAACTGTACTTCTGGGAATTAGTCATCATCTGTTCCAGACTCCCCAGTGTCAGACTGGACAGTGTCTAAAGCATACATGGCACATCTGAGCACAACTAAGAAAATTAAGATGGACATTACTGAGTTTAGCACAAGACAAAGTAATTATGACTTCTATGAAAAGAAATTAAGCAGTCTGAAAGTCTATTGTAAAAGACAGTAAGAATATCCTGATTCACTGCCCTTTCCCACAAGCAGATTGAACCATATGATTAGAAAACTGCTAGTATTTGTTAAAGCTCCATTACTGCTTCAAGAGGCAGATACTAAGATGGAAAGCAAGACTGATCTTGCCTTGTTAGTCTGGAACAGTCTTAAAGGAATGTATGTCCAAGCAAAAAGTATTTATAGACTTAAGGGAATATTTTTGTAATTTTATTCTGATCTTATCTTTTTCTAGGAATGAATAGACATATAAAGAGCAGTGAAGCCTGAAGACTTTTCCACATCACCTCAAATCTTCAATAACAAAAGACAGGCTATTTTGTTCTGTAAATTGTCTACAAGTAAAATTATATTGGCACTGGCCTTGTTAAGGTTAACTGTTAATAACAGCATTCACTGTTACACTGACAATAATACACTGTCAGTTATACACTGTCAGTATCAAAGATAATTCAGAGAGGAAAGAGTAAATGAGCAATAAATTAGAATTCCAGGCCAGAGTGCTCTATTGAAGGAAACTCACTTAAAAGGATTTGAAATTGCTGTGCTTTAGCTCACAGGATCATTCTGGATACTTCCTTTAATCTTCATGGGATGAGGATAATTTTGTTCATTCATTTTCCTCTTCGCTATTAACTTTGCTTGAGTTTATATTGTTTTTAATAGCAGTTAAGTGTTTACAACAGATTCTAAATAAAAATTGCTTGAGAAACTTAGACTTCCCTGCTATAAACATAATTTATATATGATACCTTGAAAAACTTCAATTCCTTCCAAATTTCCTCATGACTGACAAAGTCCTGATTTCTCTTTTGCAGGAATTGGAAATACCCAAACTTTTGTGCTGTTCAGAAGAGGGGCATTGTGTACCTTATTACTGGAGCTTTCCCTGACATAACAATCAATTATCCTCCCACACCACATTCTCCACGTACCCCCTAATAGAGGTTAGGCAGGATGCAAGTGATGCCTTCACAGTTCTTTTGTGCCCTCTGTGTTATTTTCACATCAACAAATAACCCTATACTTGGATGAATGTGAATCTGTGTTATATCCTTTTGCACAATATACAGTGTACCATTAGATGTTGAAATCCAAACCTGAAATCCAAAAGAGCGCTGTACAGTTGATACATGGGATCAAAACTGTAAAGCCATCTTATTTTCCTGCATTGAACTTCCTCAAATAAATGAAGTAGAGCCTTCATGTATATCTGGAGTTTTGTAGTACTTAAGGCTGAGTAGCAGCCAGATCACTTAGAAGCCAAGTGGGATCAAGTTGACCTTGATCAGGTACGAATTCTTACAGCAACCACTTTGACCCATGGTTAGAAGTGATTCATGATTCAGCACTACAATAGGAACTGAAAGAGACCAGCAAAATTAAGTCTGTGGTTCTGTCTATCTCTGTAGTGGGCTGTGATTTTGTGAGTGTAAGGTCTTTTCTTAACTAATATTCATGGGACAATATGAAGATGCGACAGAATTTCCATTACTTCTCTTTATTTCCACCTTCTAGGCCACATCAGCCTCGTGGTTGCCTTCAAAGGGCCAAATGTAATTTTAAGACTGTATAAATGTAGGGGTAGTTACATTAATACAGTCCTAAAATTACGTTTGGCCCTTTGAAAGCAATCGTGAGACTGATGTGGCCCCCAGCAAAAATGAGTTTGACACCCCTATTTTAGTCCTTGGAGTATTAAAATCAAATTTCAAATAAGGAGGCTGGGGGAGGGAAGGAGGGGATGGTTGAGTAACAGTCAGAAAAATTATCCTCTGGAGAGTAGAGAGGCAAGATGATTAATTAGTTTCTCTTCAGCTCTTGTTGCTCTGGAGAGTGAATAATTTGAAAAGAAAATCTCTGTCTTCCATTCAGAGAACATCCTCCTCAGCCTCAAAGTTAATGACCAGCTGAAGTTTCTCCTTCTTATAGATTTTTTACTTCTTGAGCTTTTAATTTCACCATTTTCTAAGATCATTAAAATTAGCTTGTAAAAACTAGCAAATATCTAGAAAAAAAAAAGCTATCATACAACAGAGCACAAACCCTTCTCTGACCTGATCTGAAGCTAAATTTTACTGTTTCTTTTTTGGTCTGAAGGGATCAGTTAGAAATCATCTCCTTTTTAATGAGACTAATGAATTATTTTCACTCTTAGTAGGCAAAAGAAGTAAGTTGGTATGTGAATATTCCTCTTTCCACTCTTTCAAAAGAATATCCACCAAGGTAATGATTTTCCTCCAAAATACATAGATAAATAAATACGTGTGGTAAGTGACAGTTTTTTTAATAACCTACTGCTTCCCCTGACTCACACAATGTGAAAAAAATTAATAAAATTGAGTGCGTATGATCAGATACCTGACTGGACAAAACCCAAAGCAAAGGGTGTGAATTCAGCATAGTGCTGTGCTAGACAGCTTGAATGATTCTGTGATTTTGACTTTGAATACAGCTGTCTCTTCATAGGGAACACGGAAATCTGTTATATGTTATGGATGTTACAGATACTGAAAAGGATTGATCATTTAGAACAGCTCATAACTTATTTCCACATCTGTGTCTTCTTGGCACTTTCATATATAAATATCACATTTCATCTTCCAGAAAAAAAAAAAAAAAATCTTTATGGAAGCAGATGTTTCTCACAGTTTTGCCTTATTTGTGGTTTTGTTGAGTTTTTTCTTTTTTTTTTTTAATTTGAATTTGGGGTTTTGTTTGTATATTTGGATTTTTGTCTGTGTGTTTGGGGTTTTTTTTGTGTTTTTTTTTTTGCTGTTGTTGTTTTTAGTTTTTTGTTTGTTATTTTTGTTTTACAGAGCAAAAATGTCAATTCAGGAAGTTTCAAGAAAAGAGCAAGTGTAAGTGTTAAAAAGTATTTACCTTAGTCACCAAAATAAGAAACAATTCTACTTCCCCAAATCAGCTCAAGTTTTCCATTTCTTCTTATGAAGGTTTTCCCAAAAAAACATTCTAGAACCATGTACTTTACATTCCTGCCAGTAAATATATTGATTTATTTACATGTACAATATGTTACAATATGTTTCACATAGATGAGCAAGTCTAATATTTATTATTGAAAAGGAAAATGTATATAGTAGGTTTTTGAAGAGTTCTATCTAGTATGAGGGAAGTCAATAAAATGCATTGCAACATCAACACTGTATTTGATGTGGCAGCCATTTCCTTTGTTGCTGCAAGAACTTTGTTTTGACTACAGCTAAGTAGCAGATGTTTATCAGCAATAAGGATATTGGTAAATTTATTACCTGTTTCTATGGGCAACGTAAGTCTCTAATACTTGAATTTTCCTCAAAATTGCTTACTTGAATCATGAGTTGATACTATAAAGGATATCTAACAAGTTTTTTAAAGTAATTTTGTGCCTTCTGTTACCTAGTTCATTTACTTAAAGCTTTACAAAATTATTGACTCTTGCTGAAGAACAGCTTTTTCTATTGTCTGCAACTAGGACGTCACTTCATTGCAGGCAGAAGCAACAGGACTTTTCAAACACATACTTGAGGGTGGTCTCGTAATAACATAGAAGGGAAGGAGGTCAGTCTACCATCCTGTAACACAATTAATCTCTGCTCCGCTCTGCTCAAGACTGCTGAGCTTGACTTCTTCAGCTACAGAATACAGACTTTCAGCACAGCTTGAAAATGTTGCCCTCATTTTGACCAGCTGAGCTACAGGGCAAGGAGAAAGAGAGGTGGAGACCTACAACTGAAAGAGATTTTCATAAAGGTTTTGAGGGCTTGGGTGGGCCTCTGAGCCCCTGGGATGACGGATGTCACCTTTATTAATGATCAGAATACCTTCACACAGGAGCAAAAGTTTACCTGGACCTCAATACTTCATGGAGAAGTAAAAGCCAGCAACATAAAGCAGGAAACACTTCAGGGACCAAAAGTTAAAAAGTCCAATTGAAAGTGAAGCTTGTTACTAGTCCCACTTCCCTAGAGCACCTTGCCTTCCCTGACTGACATAAATCATCGTCTAGGTAACCAAAGTTAACCCTATCCCAGCTGAAACCAGGACACCAATCCCAAGGAACAAATGCAGACAACATTTACCTGCTTCAGTGACAAGTGCATAGCCAGCAAAGACTCACTGGTATGCATAGTTATAACAACTGTAACAGAACTTACTGAAGATCCAAACTGCATGATCCTCTGTTGAAAGATCTTCGTATTTCTCATTGTGGGAACAGCAGCATTTCAAACCAAATAATAAAAGTAAAATTATTATTTCCACTTTCTGGGTTTGCCAAGTGTTGTAAACATGATAGACCATGATTTACGTGTTACCAGCATCAACCATCAGAACACTGACTACACTGTCCAGCTAGCATTTAAATACACATGAGAAAGGAAAGGGAAGAAAAGAAAACAATAGTAAAAGCATCAAATTTCAGTATTTCCTTAGGAAGGGATTTTCTCATTGGAATTAATAACAGGGGCAATTCTCCATGTGGATAAGGATGCACAAACTTCTACATTATGTAGGTAAGGAGGTTGGTTGCCTTCTTGGCCACATAAGCACACTGCTCTCTCACACTCAAGCTGCTATTGACCAACACCCCCAGGTCCTTTTCTGTCAGGCAGCTTTCCAGCCACTCTTCCCCAAGCCTGTAGCACTGCCTACCATTGCAGTGACCCAAGTGCAGGACCAGGCACTTGGACTTGTTGAATCTGATTCAATTACCCTCAAACAATTTACAATAATTTTCCTGATTGTGATCTCAGGTCTGTGTGTAAATGTGCAACATGCCAGTGAACTTCAAAATGACCTAGTATGCAAACAGACAATAGGCCTGGGCCAGCTGCCAGAGAGACCGATGAGTGTCTGGGAGCAATACATGACCAAACTTCAAACTGGAGTAGTCAGTCAGTACAATAATAGGTCTGAAGACTGTATACTGGAGGGACTAGGGGTCTTAGAGCTAGGTATCTAAGGAGAACCAAATAAGAGATTTTGGTTGTGTTTCAGTATAGATCTACTAGCAAGATTAATGGTGAGTGAAACTGGATAACTTTTTTTTTTTTTTCTATGTTTATGTGAATGCCGTTCGTGTGTATGTGATGACTGTAAAATCATTGTTCTGTCTTGATGTGTTAGTGGTCAACCCAGCCTGTGTAGTGTGGATGTGTCTGCTGGGGACATGCACCCAGACACACTACTGGGGAGACCCAGGGGTAGGGATCTGCAGCAGCTTCACATCTACTGGGCTCAGATCATATGGTGCTAGAGTATATCAACTTTGTTTCTAGCTGACTGGAGTGGACCCCTTAGGTGCACTGAATTCACCTAACCTTAGCCATAACAAATTTCAAAAGATGCTAAAATAATGGTTCCATACAGATCTGCTCTGCAGGTTCAAATTTGTTGTAAATGTTTGAGAGTGGAAAACCCACAGTCTGATACATGAGCAGCCAGATTTTGTCCTACCACAGTAATCACAGATTCTATGTTATGTAAACTGTCTAATTTGTCAAACATAAGTTTTTGTTCTAATTTGTAACCCACTAAGTTTGTTTTAGTAAACATGCACAATACTATCAAATGTGCAAAACAGTTTCAAAGAGTGGTAGATTAGAACAATAGTATTTTATACATACCAAGATACCACAAAAAGTTACAATTAAAAAGAAAAAAAAAAAAAAAGGGGGAGGAGACTGACTGCCATTTTACATTTGCTGAGTTAGAAATCTCTACATATCGCTAGAAAATAGTTGTATAATAGGAAAAGTAGCCGATATCCTATCACTGAGGCAGAACTTTCCAACAGGTTAGTTTTTAGACTCTAAACAACCATACATATTTTGAACTTTAGTTTGTTCTTTTGTTACAGATCATATGAAACATAATAAAACAGAAACCACCATCAACTGAAAACTATTACAGCAAATAGAAAGCAGCTACCCATGTAGATTCAAACAAGTGAGACATACACAACACATTAAGTAACATTGTTATTGGTAAATGTTTTTTTCACCCTATCCTGAAGTGACCAACATCTCAGAGAAGAGTTCATAAATGACAGGAAAAGTGCAGCAGTCACTGGCTGGCATTTGCACAGTTCATACTAGGGCACTGTCAAATTATTATGTTGTGCTATTCTTTACAAATTTCCCTTCAATAGTGTCACTACCACCTGATATGATTGCTCTCTGCTATTATCGAGTACATCCCTGATTCACAGCCTGAGAATAAAGTGAAAGCTTCTTGCCTGTTGCCAGAATACAAGTAAGAAAGCATTGTCATTTCTGCTCATTGCACATTTTGGTAAGGTGCTTGATCTGTCATCTGCTAGTGTACCAAAGGATCCAATTCTAGGCCTCTTAGTATCAATCATAATGGTTTATTTATTTATTTATTTATTTTTAATCTAGATTGTTCATATTTCCTCATTTTCACTCTTCATTTCTCGTGTATCTTCTTCCAGCTAAAATACGTTTTTCACCAATTTCATTCTGGGCAGCTTTACTTTCGACAGATGTGACACAGCATAAGTAGTAAAAAATGCCAGCTCAGGTATTGACTGCTTCTTCAATGCCTGCTGAAGCCTCTGCCATGCATTATCAAGCTGCAAGCTTCCTGACAGCTCTAAGCCAAGAAGAAATGCTATCCTTCTCAAGGCTTGTGCTGAGCTCCGATCAGCACAAAGCTACAGAGAAGGTTAGAACTATCATCTTTTATTGGCAGATGGATGTTGCTTTTAAAGTCATGTTACTGATCTCCTGACTAATTTTCAGCTGTTGTGATGCATATCACATTTGTGATGGTTTTGGCTGGGTAGAGTTAATTTTCTTCAAGGTAGCTAGTATGGAGCTATGTTTTGGATTTGTGCTGAAGAACAGTGTTGATAACACAGGGATGTTTTATTAACTGCTCTGCAGTGCTTATATAGAGCCAAGGCCTTTTCTGCTTCTCACGCCACTCTACCAGTGAGTAGGCTGGAGGGGGGCACAAGTTGGGAGGGGACACAGCTGGGACAGCTGACCAAAGGGGAAATTCCATACCATATGACATCATGCTCAGCACATAGAACTGGGCTAAGAGGGAGCAAGGGGTGGACATTTGGAGTAATGATGCTTGTCTTCCCAAGTAACCGTTGAACATGACGGAGCACTGCTTTCCCGGAAATGGCTGTATGCCTGCCTGCTGATGGGTAGAAGTGAATGTATTCCTTGTTTTGCTTGGCTTGTTTTCATGGGTCTTCCTTTACTTATTAAACTGTGTTTGTCTCAGCCCACAAGTTTTCTCACTTTTACCCTTCTGATTCTCTTTCCCATCCCACCAGGTGTGAGTGAGGAAGCAACTGTGCAGTGCTCAGTTGCCGACCGAGGTTAAACCGTGACAACATTATATGAAGAGCTATAGATTTTAGGGAATAGAAAGGCGTATGTCTGTTTACATAAGTAATTGTTGATCCCTTTCGAAAACATTCTTCAGAAGACCCATTCTCTTCCTGTAGCTGATGTTGCCATTGCAAACATCATTTTGTTTAAAAAAGTAAACCATATACATTTTGAATAAGGACAGAGACAGCATACAATGACTGGAAGATCATCCTGTATGGTTAATACAATGCGAAGGACTGACAACTTTAACTCTCTTGTTCTAATGCTTCAGAAATAATGAACAGTCTTGGTGACAGACTCATTAGCTGCACAGCAGCAACAATAAGTTTTAAAAAGTGAAGTTCCAGTCAAAATTTCATAACAACTCAATTAATCCAGAAATGCAATTTCACTTGGTCAGGATTCCATTAGGAATATTCCAAGTAACTCCAATTCACCAAAAATTTCAAAAATGAAAGGATGCAGGATACTATGTCTGGACATCTGTAAGTTTTGCAATCAAACAGATGAAGATTAAACTTACTTTTGTAGCATCATTACATTATCATGCCATTATGGAAAAGGAACAAGGCCCCTCATAAACTGTATCAGAACTTCGGCAGCATCATAACTGTATTCTGATAAAAATCAAGCATTCATAATTATGATAATAATACTAAAAAATACCATTACTTATAATTTAGTAAATCAAAGTATGAATCTCTAGTAAACAGTTGTTATATGCAATCAGAAAATAGACATCCTCATTAATGAGAAAAAATAGATTACATGACAATTTAATCAGGTTTCAGAGGATTACTTGAATAGTGTGCTTGCGTAGTTTTTTTAGAGTATTATTCTGTTTTCTTCTCTAATACTCTATACCAAACTGTTTTTTTTCTGTGATCTTTATTCTGTTAACACCAGCTTTTATGACTAGTCAATGTGAATATGCTTGATTTAAAGCACATTTTATGAGCTGCCTATGACTGCAGTTATTTCCCTTATTAGAACTGGAGTTGTATGTATGCAGATAATAACCAGAGCCCTTCAGTTTTTCTATAGAATTTTATCTTTTAAGAAATCAACTTACTTTTGAGTTGTCCCAAATCACCTCCAATTGCCTTCCTCATCCTTGTCCTTTTTCTTTTTCATCAAACAGCTGAGCACATAATTGTCCATAGCTTTGATGTTATTCAGAATTTGAGCTATGACAGATAATTTACTCACATTCTGGTCGCATTAGATTTTCTTCCCCAGAAATCTTGGAATTAGTTTCCGGTGCTCAAGTACAAGTCTACTTTATTTTTCTCAATTGATAATTTTCTGTGATCAGTTACATCCAAGCTACCAGGTACTCCAAGTCACCTGACCCTTTTACTATGTCCCCATTATAAAATAAATAGTTTTTCAATTGCTGCATGTCTTATTTGTTCATAAGTGAATGCTTATAATATTCTGGGTAAATTTAATTAAACTCAGGTCTTTTACCTGTCAAGCATGAAATATGTAATCGCTTTTCCACTTTTTTTTTTCAGCAATTCATTTAAAGTTACATTAAAATATAAAGTACAAAGGAACATTTTGTGCTATCTTACTTTCCTCCACTTTCACAAGCATGGCTTTATGTTTTACCACTTCAGAAGCAAAAGCAGTCAAGTGAATTTATTTACTTAGAATAATCATTTGTTGATCTATTGATACAGTCAGTCCTAATGAAGCTAAAAACCAGACTAAGCTGTACCAACAATCTTAGAAGGCAAACAGAAAAAAAACAGAACTTCATAAATAAAAATCCAGTTGGTGACAGAAATGTAGCATGTAGTGTGCAAAGAGTTTCAGCAGAACTCACTTCAGATTTCAAACATCTGTTACACCCATTCCTCTGTAATATGTTTAAACAAACAAACAAGCAAGCAAGCAAACAAACAAACAAACAAATGTGAACTTTTATGTTTCTATTTGAAGAGTTAGTTTCCTACCTACATTATTAAACTACTTACTCTGCAAAACATTTAAACAGACCACCATTGAGAGGCTTGGGTGGAAAGGGGCTGTTTTAATGTTCAAATTGTTAAACAATTTCTTGTTTAAAGAAAGGCAGAGAAACTGAAGTATAAGTTGTAATGTTTTATCAAAACAGAAATACTGTATATTTTATGTTCCAGTTTTTCAGGCAAATATCTGTTCAGGGTACACGCACACACATATAAATACACTGATAATTAGTCCAACACAATAGTATTAAACACTAAAGACAAAAAAATAGCAAAATAGCTAGACACCAAGCCCAGACAGAGAAGAATCAGAAAAGTATCACAGAAAAGACAATAGGCATATAAACACCTTTTTTATTGTGCATGCTTATATCTATGGCATTTAATTCATGTTGTTTAAGTCTTCCTGACTCTGTACCACCTAATTTTGCTCTCCCTTCCTGTTGCCTCTTCCAGTTCTCATCTTTCACAGCCTCTCAGCCCATCAGTGTGCTACTGCAGTGCCCACAGTCTGGATGGCCGAGGGGAGGATGGCTGGAGAAGACACTGGTGCTAGGCACACAGGATCAGAGGCTACATAGCAGCAGGGAGAAAGGTCCCAGTTGCCTGTTGCCTTACTGCTCCCACCTCAGAAATCTTCCTGGTAGGAATCTTTGATGAAATCCACCTGAAGAAAAAAAAAATTACAACATCGTGCCAGGGCAGGAGAGACACCCAAGCAGGAGCAAGGGGGAAACGAGAAATACTTGAAAGAAGGAGAGACAGCAAAGCAGGAGAAGTGTTGCAGCAAGACCAGCCACCAGAGCAGTGCAAGAACCCCAGGGAAGGATCAAATAGCTCCAAGAAGGAGCAACCAAGAAGAGGGTTTGACTGCAGCTGATGGAGGAGACTATACTGGAGCCACTGAGTAGCAAGCTCAGTGTCTCAGTTCAGTCTCCTGCATTCCTCCATAAAAGGATAGAGTGTAAGCTGCGTCAAAGTCAAGGGAGGACCAAAGGGTCACAGGAGAGGTGTCTGGAGGGAAGCTGAGATTTTTTCTATCAGTATGCTTATTTGTTTCCTTGCCTTTATTTTCCAATACCAGAAGCAGCAATCACAGTTGATTAACTGACAATAAATCAAATAAATTGAAATTCACAACCTGAAACTACTTTTCCTTCCCACGACAAATGCTTAGCTCTCCATGAAGAAAAATTCCTAAAAATTTCCTGAAAATGTATAAAATGTTTCAGTATTTTAATCTATTTTTGATTTACATTCAAAATTGGAGTTTCATAAAATATCCTAATGAAATTCTCAAGTTTTGAACACACCCTAGACTCCTAGTTTTATGTTGGTTTTGAAGCTGAAAGGAACTGATTTTTTGTTCTTACAACCTCCAGCAGTTTAGAAAGATTATTTTCTCTTTAGCCTAACCAAATATTTATGGGGCTTCTTTCCACCAGCTCCTAGTACCTCTTCCAGAGCAGATATCAAACCAGCCTTCTTAGACAAGCTCATTTCACAGAGCACTTGAGAGGTAGATGTCAAATGTTTGGTAAAATCTGCCTTACTCCTCCTGACCTGCTCAGGCTCCAGCCTCCGTATTGCTCTCCATCTATAACTGCAGAACTGCAGGCTGCTCAAGGGTATAAATGTGGCATAGGTAAGGTGAAATAAATTATCTAAAGATACACACCAAAATTAGCTAATTAAGTGCTTTACAGCTTGAAGAGATGTTGAGATAGTGGATCTGAAGCCACTTAAACACATTTCCTCCTGATTTTGAGGATTCCACTTTGTTCTTTATTTGTTATCCCATCCAGGCCGCATGTAAACATCCCTGCATTTCTGCAAAAGTGAAAACAAAAAAACAAAACTGAAATCTCTTTCCTGCTGGGTCATTTTGTAGACAATCCTGCTGGAAGAGATGCACCACCCTGTCTATGTGGAGACTTCACATCCAGAAGAAAACAGGGTAATACCTGCATTAGAAACCCAGACACTGACAAGTTCTGTCTGTCATGTGTAAACTGCATCTAGTATTGACCACTGCAACCCTTGATGTTCACTGTTTGCAGCTTGAAAAATAGCCCTTTTAAATAAAGAGTGCAGTGAGGACCTTGAAACTGGACAAAGCACAGAGAGATTAATTACTGCAAATTTTTGAATATTTTATACCCACAAGACCATAGGGAGAAGAAAAAAAAAAAAATCTATACTCTCTAAAAGTCACATTCCTGCTTAGAAGTGAAGGAGAATTAATAGTCAAGGTTTGGAATATGTTTTTTCATTCTTCCTATATCCCATGACTGGTATTGACCACTTTATGTACAACAAACAAAATCTAAACACATGTATGTTGCATTTTCAGTTATGTACAGTTACTACAACAAATTCTCTTCCACTTTGCAGAAAGTGGTGAACATATTAGAAATAAGTTAAAATTGTAAAGCAGACATTCTGAAAAAGCTACTTTGTAAAAAGCTTTTCAGATAAGTTATCCAGCTTTTTTTTTTTTTTTCCTCAACTATCTGGCTTGTTAATATCACTTTCAACAAGCTTTCAGATGTTCACAGAAGTAAAAAAAAAAAATAATAAAGAAGGGAAAAAACTTACTGAAATGTCAATATTTAAAATTACAAATGGGCTGAGAAAAGTAATTGCAGGGTGACGTGAATGTCAAAATATCAGGATGGCTAGTTAGAGTTTGATTCAGACTTGGACAACTCTAATATAAATAATGTCAATCAGCACAGGTTTGGATTAAAGCAGGCCTTGTCAAATTAAGTGGGCTTTTTTTGTTTGTTTGTTTTGTTTTTGTTTGGTTGGTTGGTTGGTTTTTTGTTTTTCTGATGGGAGTATAAGATTAACTGATAACTTTGCTAATGCAAGAAGTTTCTATAAAGTATTTTGACTTGGTACTGCACTACATGTCAATTAGGTGTTCTGAGTGATATACAGTTATCTAAAGCAGCTAGTTCATTAATCTTAAAAATGCAACTGCACATTAAAAAAAAAAAAAAAAGGCAAGGCATTTCACTAGTTTCTTCAGGGACTGTTAATGGTCACTGTGCTACACAAACTTTTCCTTACTGAAAGGACAATAACATACTGACCACAATGATGAACTAGAACAGGTGACAGATCTGAAACTCTACCTCTGTCCACATGGCACAAAATTCTCATTCAACCAAACCAAAATTAAAAACACAATCCATGCACAAATTGTTGACTTAACTGGAAAGAACAAACTCTGGAGAAAAGGTTCAAAAGCAGTCAGCTGAACATTATACTCAGTATATATTTTCCTGGTGTGTGTATATATATATATATATGTGTGTGTGTGTGTGTGTATCAGGAAAAAAAAATAAAAAAGAATGCTGCATATGCTACCCATATGTTTTACACGGTGTCACTGCAATTAGACTCTCAGTTCTAGTATTCACAATGTAATATATATACATATGTATATATTTTATTTTTTTTAGATGGAGAAAATTCAGAATGGTTGCAAAGCATAACAGATGAGAAAGCATTCTTTGTAGCACTGTAGTCAAGCAATTAATGAAAACAGAAGTGAATCAAAGTAGAACTTAATAAACTGAAAACAGACACTGGGATAACTTCGACTTTCTTCTCAACGGATTTATGCTTACGGTGTTTCTAGAAAACCCCTTCCTCCAAGACAGAATCCAGAGGTTATCCACACATATAACAAGCATTGTTTTTGTTTAAAGTTGTTACTAAAATATTTTCCTAACATCTCTAATCACCATAAGGATGTTTAAGTCAATATACCACTTCTGACTTTGGCCACAGAATACACTGTTCCCTTCTTCTTAGGATCAGCATTTTTTGTGTCTGAGGATAATATCTATATTTTTTTCTTCAAGTCAAATATGCCAGATTTCTTCCTAAAACATGAATTTTAGAATATTAACTGTCCCTGCTAATTCTCTGGACTCCTTTCAATGTGTGTGCACACTTTATTATCTGCAATACTCCATATAATATTTGTGAGAGGAGAGGTAACTACATCATGAATTACGTAGTTCAAATTCCCTTTTATATGGACTCTAGTAAAATGTTGGATTATTGCATTTTGCTGCAGCATTTGCTTCCTCATATTCAGTTCATCATTCAAGCAAATCTAGAGACCTTTCCTACAAATCTGAGCAGTTGTTCTGCCTCTTCTATTTGAATGTCTCATTATCTCTGCTTTGCTATTCTCCTTTCTGAGAAAGCACACCACTTCCCTCCACAGTTTTTAGTTTGTCAACACCATTTTGAGTCCCACTGTGCTGGCACTCCCCTCCCGTACTGTTAGCTTTAAATTTAATAAGCATTCATCACTTACGTCAAAATGAGACCCTGTCTACTTTGGCTCTTACACGAAAGTAATATAAAGCACTATGCTAGTTTTGCTTTTGAAGCCTAGCTACCCATTAGTCGCACATTAAAAGATAAATGTTATTTGTGGTGTACCATTATAGCATGTTAATTCAAGGAGTATCTGAAGTATCTGTGTGAAGTGTTATGTTGTCTGGATGCACCTAAGATCAAAGAGCAAGAAATAAAAGCTAGGAAAACAAATTCTTAAAACAAGGATAAAAAAAATGGAGACAATTAGCTGCTTAAATACATCCACTACAACCTTAGTAACTATTTAATTAAACAATGAATGTTCTGGCGAAAAGTGCTTCAGAAAAACAATACAGAAATAAATCCTAAAGATCATTTTACATATAGTCAAACTTTAATCACAATGATTCTAGCTTAGGAATGCACATGAAAATCAATAGAGATGCAAAGATATCTGAAGAATTATTTCAAAAATTAGTGGCAAAGGACTCTAAAACCTATCACGTTAACAAAGCTTACCAAGTGTTCTATAGTCATCCTAAGAATTGTCAACAAAACTACATAATTAGCTGTTCAGCCAGAATAGTAAAAGACTCTTTAAAGTTTTGTCAACACTTAAAAATGATGGTCAAACAATTAATATATAAATAATAAGGAAATTATTCATCATGATATATTTGCATTAATTTGAAAGCCATAAAAACTATTTATATGTGTATTTCATAAAAATTGTAGAACATTGAATATTTAGAATGAAGCCCATTCTCTTTCATGGACATGGAATTAGAAAGGGCTTTAGAAGATGAAGCAAGTCATGCTTTAGGCTAACTCAAAATTTGTGTGTAGCTGCCATTTTTCATTTCTTGATAGACAGAATATGTTATCCTTTTCATTTAAAAAGAAAATTGGAAGAACAGAATATATATATATATCTTTATGTATCTTTAATTGGCATTCCTAAGGAAAGAACAATACAGTATTTTGACTGGGTTCTTTATATTTGGCCTTCTTTCAAAATGTAATTAAAAAGGAATATCCCCATTTAATTCATCTATGCTATTAGAGTTACTAACTTGTGTGAACATAAATAACATACTTCATAAAGGAAACTAATATGAGAACTAATATGCGAACAGTATTAAATAAAGATAACAAGCTGTTAAGGATGTTATTTTCAACATGTTACTTTATTTGTATTTTATATGAGTATTAACTCAAGTGTTCATTAGGTATCTAATGGCTACAGACCAGCAGACAGACTGAAGTATGGTCTTCTGTTTCACTTTAGCCACGTGAAAGTCAGATAAACCAGTCAAGATTGAAAACTACGTAATATAGAGTCTCCGTTTCTTTTAGTAGGTCTAACATCAAAAATAGCACTAGATACAAGTCAGTGCTTCTCTGAAAGCTTCTTCTTAATATACAATGTATCCAGAAGTTTCCCAGTTCATAAAAATAAGTTAAAAAGGGGTAATAAGACTAAATTCCACATCATATTACTGTGTGAATTTCTGGTTTAATGAATAAATGTGGCATTGACACATCTAAAATTAGATTTTTAATGTATGTTTTTCCCAATATCTCTAACAGTTGCTGATGTCTACTTATCTAATATTGACTGAAAAGCAATCTACAGATTGTATATTCAAGGCTATTTCTTCCCTAGTTTCCATTTCAGGCTTCACTTTTCCACTGAGTACATGTCTAATAGCACACAGAGTTTTGATTTTTAACATGCCTCTCTCAAAAATAAGATAATTTAGGACAAAAATGAAAAACAGCAGACGACACAAGATCATCAATATTAAATGCCTTGTGTAGAAGTAAGATTCTGTTTAATTCAAATAACCAGCATGGGAATGAAGGTGATGGAAGAAGGTCAAACTGAGTGACAGAGCCCTGTACAATCAAAAAAGCAAAACACTGCCTTCATGGCCTGTTTTGGTAGGATTATAGCCCCTGTGAGTATTTTAAGTAAGACCAGCAGTTCACCTAGCCTGGCATCCCATAAAACAGACAGTTATCTTCAGAAAATCAAGTAGAAGGTAAGTGTAATATTTTCCAGGACTCTTATCTTACAGTGATTTACACATTTAAGTCAGAAGTGTGAGTTTAACAGCTCTTCACCTTTTTTATTGTCAATCATCTGGCCAATTACTTCAGCCTAGCCAAGATTCTTGTGTTCACTCAATTTTATGATACAGACTTCCAAAGTTTTCTAGTGTTTTCTGCAAAGAGTGGCCTTCTTGTACAGGGTAAACTGTGGATGGGTCTTCAGACACTGGCTACAGGTACTAGCAGACTGATTCGAAACAAAGCTTGGCAGATTCAAGGAAGAAAAATCTGTCAGACACAACAGACTGTATCTGTCTCAGGAATTCCTATGCCACAAGTCACTGGAGAACAGAAAAGTCCTGCTACCTGCAACTGTCCAGTGTTTTTATAGTGTTTTCTTCATATCTACCGTCAGACACTGTCAAGCATGTGAGAATGGTCTAGGTCATGGGTGTCAAACTCATTTTCACCAAGGGCTACATCTGCCTCGTGGTTTCCTTCCAACAACCAAATGTAATTTTAGGACTGTATAAATGTAAGGAATATTTATATTTATACAGTTCTGAAATTACATTCAACCCTTTGAAGTCAACCACAAGGCTGATGTAGCCCCCGGTGAAAATGAGTTTGACACCCCTGGTCTAGATACACATAACCATTGCTGTTTACATTAATTGTGGTTTCACATTCATACATCTTGGTCTAATTATGACATGCTAATTAACAGGTCCTTTTCACTGAAAGCTAGATTACTTTGCTCTCCACAGAAAGAAATGATGGTGTCTACGTGTTTCTCAGGCAGACAAAACTATATAGAGAGAAAAGTCAGCCAAGAAGTATAATATATAATCCCTCATAATGTTCACCCAAAGTCTACAGAATTTTAGCCTAGAGAAAATAAAAATAAAATTAAAAAAAAAAAAAAAAGTATATACATAGTCTGAAAACTTATGTGTAAAAAAAAAAGATGAAAAAGATACAGTTGGGTTGAATCTTTCTGTATAATATCTTCAGGGTTTCTGAGGTTTGAGGTTTCAGATATGTGCTAGAGTTACCTGTAGAAAACCTTTAGCAAATGAAAACATAGTTGTCAATCATGATATATTAAAAAGCTCTAATTCACAGTGTGTATCAACTCAAGAAGTTTTTAAAGATGTAGTCTACTTCAGTAATAATCCAAGCAACACAGTTCATCAAAACTAACTAATTCTCATTCTGGATTTTCCACATCTTACTAAAGAAACTTTCTGTGATGAGCACAGCACAATGTTTTTCTCCATTACTTGACAAGTTGGCCAGGCTGTATTACTTATTAAGATGTTGCTAAAGTGAAAAGAAATTGTGCAAATTAGATAAGCTGCTAATACAAATAATAGTTATCTGACAGGATATTCATGCTGTCATCTTCAGCAGAAAGTATGACACAGAATGAAACAAGGAAACAGAACAAGCCATGGAAACCATGCCATTAATTTCAAGCAATGATTATTATAGTAATATAAATGGTTTATGTAATGGCAAAATGACTGTTGCTATGACAGCACACACAAAAGAAACTAAATTGATCCCCAGGTACCTATTCTTTAATTGAATGGAAGATAATTTTGAACCATGAAAAGCTGTGGGGAGTTGTATAAATCACAGATCTTCATAGGACTTCTGTGAATTCAGAGCAGAGAAAGCAGATCCTCCGTGACAATGTCTGCCTGGCTTTGCCAACAGCAAAAAAAGGCTAAAGGATGCCGAATGAGTTAACAACCAGGTAATCAGAAAAGAGCAAAATACAAACCTGACAGAGGTATTGCTTCACAGTCACAAAGCAACATGACAAAGAACCAGCACCTAGGACACCAGAGAGCCCAAATAGTAGCAAGACTAGCATTGTAGTTGGAGTTCCCCCTACTCCTCCAGTTTCAGTGTAGCTGTTCAAATAGGATTTTTCTGTTTGTCGTGTTTTAACACCTATGTCATGGTTTAACACTTCTCCATTTTGGCAAACTTCAGCTCCAACAGCTCTATAAATCTCCCTTGTTATGCCTGTAGCAGCTACAGATTTTCAAGAACCAGGGAATTTCTACATATCTGATCTAAAACCACCACTTCACAAAAAAAAAAGCTGAATGTCCATAAGGTCATAAAGCAGATGCTGTGTGTAGATGGAAACTGCTTCAGCTGCAATTCATTTCATTCAGCAGCATTTCCATTCTATCCATTAAGTTTCAGATTAAATAATGGAGGCAAGAGTTACAGTAAGCAGACATACAGCTTTGCCTGAGGTTTAGCTAACTGCACAGCACATGAGGAGTTACTGGACATGGCATGACAAGTTATTGTATGTATAAAATGAAGGTAGAAGCTGATAAGGTTTACAGAGAGTGTCATGAGGAATGGGTAGATTTCACAGATGTTTAAGGCGATTTCAAAAAGAGTACTGAGGGCTTTTAGGGGACAGAACTACACAGTAGGTGCTCTTGGCCCAGAGTTCTTTGACCTAAATTTGCTACACATTTCCATTTCACTACAAAATGTTTGCCTTCTGCATCATAAGAGCCAGGCTGAATTCTGTTATCACTTCTTACAAATTCAAAAAGCAAACTCATTTTATTTCCCAAAATACACTGGCTTGTTCAGGACTTGAAATGAACTTCTTTTATTTAAGAAGCTTTTGAGCAGATCGCTGCCTACTGAAGCTTCTGGCTAAAGGTACTCATTATTTAATCAATTTTATTCTATAGAAAAAGACATCCTTTCCCATGCACAATTGTGAGAATAAAATACAACAATTGAGACCAAAATTGTGTAAAAATTGGCAAGCTTATAGTCTCTAAGACAAGTTCTTACACATGCCTGAGCCACATCTGGATTGCTGTAAGCCTACAACACCAGCCTCCACCATTTGAGAACCACAGCTCAATCCTGTAGCTATAGCAAAGTCTACAGTCCCCAAGTTGTGGTACAGCAGTGTTGCAAGAGTCAGGCTTTGAAATGGTATTGTTAAGGTACTGACTTCAAATTGCTTGCTATAGCAGTGAGGGGGGACAAAGCCTAAGAGAAAGCTATAAATTCCCGAGAAAGTTTCAAGCACAATTTTCTTCAATTTAAATTATTACATTTTTAATTATTTCAATTATAAATGTACCAAGGCACATTTTTTCTACTTCTAGTTCTTTGAATGCAGGATCCTTTCAGTAGTATGATTATATAACTCTATAGGAGTGTTTCTGTGAACAGAACAGTTATCTCCAAGTTCATCCTCCACAAGGAATGCCTTCCAAGCACTATTCACACTGAATGTGAATCACATTTGATTTTCTTTTTAATGAAGCAAACATATGACACTGAACATATGAAAAATATTCATGGACAAGGCAGTCTTTTGGCAGTCAGCCTTAGCTACCATCTGTTCCTATAACAGCAGTGGAGTAAAGTTTATATTATACTGTACTCCATAAAATTGAAGCAGTAATATGTTGTATTCTACTAGGGGTGTTTATTGGAAATGTTCTGAAATCTGTATGTAGCTGAAGAACACTGATGTATTTTCCTACTTTGCTAGGGATTGGATCTCTATGTAGTACCACAAAGCAACTATCCTTTTGAGAAAGTAAGGATAATCAATTTTGAAAACTGAGATTATAAACAATATCACATGATTATTGAGGATTCGTTTCTCTAAGTACCTCTTGCCAGTTTGATATCAATAATAAGATATTTTCTGTGAAGCTCATTGTTAGTATTGCAAGGCTATCAGCTGAAATATGCAAGAAGAATGGTGATACTGAAGTATTGAACACAAGATATTAAGTTTAATATTCATGAAATCATGTGAGCTCGGAGCTTTTATTTCTTTAGAAACAAAAAGAAATTACAGATCACAAATCTTTGACCTATCTGGCTCCATCTGCACAGCAGTAGCATAGACCGCATTACTGTGTAATCAGTTACTGTATAACTGATCATTTGTAGTCACTATATCAAATCTGAGAGCTGCACTGTATTTTCTCATCAGAACAAGCTGGAAATATTGTAGAGCTACTGAAGTATTTCTTAAATAAGTCCTCCAATTGTAAATGAGATTCAGAATTTGTTTTAAACTGTCACATCACAACAACAATGCACATCATCAAACAACATTTTTTGTCTTGTTCTAACAATTTAGATTCCTGTACCAGAAATATAACCCTTAGATCAAGCCGTAGTACTTTGCAAAATGCTAAAGATCTCACTAAAAGAAGCAAAAGGAGAATACATACCTTGCTCTTGTACTTTTCAATTAAGAGGAGGAAGTTTTAGGAGACGTTAGCCAGTTGCATTCCCTTAAAGTTTTACTTCCAAGCCAGCATCCTTCCTTGTGCAGAGCTGCTATGAGAACTTTAATCACAAATTTTATTAAAGCTGCAACCATTCAATATCTAAAACACATCCATAACCAGAGCACAAATACAAAAAATAAGCAGAGAGGGCCTTCCCTTCCCTTCCCTTCCCTTCCCTTCCCTTCCCTTCCCTTCCCTTCCCTTCCCTTCCCTTCCCTTCCCTTCCCTTCCCTTCCCTTCCCTTCCCTTCCCTTCCCTTCCCTTCCCTTCCCTTCCCTTCCCTTCCCTTCCCTTCCCTTCCCTTCCCTTCCCTTCCCTTCCCTTCCCTTCCCTTCCCTTCCCTTCCCTTCCCTTCCCTTCCCTTCCCTTCCCTTCCCTTCCCTTCCCTTCCCTTCCCTTCCCTTCCCTTCCCTCTTCCAGCAATATCTGAGTAAAATGGATAAATTGAACTTAGCTCCAACCCACCTGAACTTGTGACTTGAACTCTTCTGACTCTCTCTTCTTTCAGGACACCAGTCCACCATATTTCTTTCCTGAGACCATTTTTTGCTAGGCTATGCCCAATGCTTCTTTTCATTTGACTATTCCAGTAATGTGACGATTTTCCTTTCCCCTCTAGTACAAGTCTGCTCAATGCATTACCCACTGATCACCACATGCAGCCACAGAAAACTCCCTGAGCACCATTAATCACTCCAGTGCCAAGCTAAAGTTCCTACCCTTCTGTTACAGTAGGAGAAACCAATGTCTCTCTGCAAGGAGGCAGCCCAAGTTGCCAGAGCAAAATAGTCATTACTACACACTGTTAAATAAAATGGGGAGAAAGTCTTTGTGCACAACACATCTGTAATAGGGATAAAACTTGTAATATAGCTTAACAGTCAATGTTAAGTAAATACAGTGAGTGCACCTTAGTATTTAGTGTCACCAGGTAGGCAGTTAAAAATAGAAGTGATCAAGAATCAGGGGTCACTTAAAAACACACTAAGCTCTTTGGTTATCAATAGCAGTTAGAGTGGTCACATTTAGTGTTTAGTGCTCTGTCTCGTTTTTTTACTTTTCTTTTGTGTTTATTGTTACAGGTTTAAACTGGTATTTTCTGAAATATTAAATATATGAATATATGTGTATATAAATGTGCTTACTTAGATTATGTTCTAAAAAATGAAAAAGTTGCCAAAATATAGCTGCATCACATGCTTTTACAGCTATATACTTCTAAAATTTAATCTTATTAAACATGATAAAATACTGGTACACTCTCTGATTGGCAAAGAAAAATAGACGCATTTTTGCTCACATAAAAAAAAAAAATCTAGCAGTCTTTTATGGCTACATAAATTAGACAAGGCTGAAAGTTTCCTCTTAAAGTTAGCATAAAAAATGAGTTTATCTGAATGACATCCATTACTTGTTCTATTAACTTTTTCTAGTTATGCATTATCATTAGAAATGTAATGTATATACAACTGAAACTGCTGCATTCAATAAGTTTAGCTTAGTA
Organism: Columba livia; assembly: GCF_036013475.1. Classification (NCBI taxonomy): domain Eukaryota; kingdom Metazoa; phylum Chordata; class Aves; order Columbiformes; family Columbidae; genus Columba; species Columba livia. The sequence continues at coordinate 50,351,398 of NC_088642.1, read as the reverse complement.
TAACACACAAGGCTTTTGCACTGTCTGCTGCAATACTGATGAACAGGAGAATCTGAAAACTGAAAGAAGTGTATGCAGCATATACTTAGATAAAACTATGCACAACAGAATCTTAATTATCTACCTAGAATAATTGGGTTTGTTTACTGCATACTGCTGCACATCACATGAATATAGTTATCATGTGGCTTAACTAAATCCATATACAAAGCCAGACTGATGATCTTATTAAAAACCAACCAAACAACCCCACTTAAACACACACACAAACCAAACAAAACAAACAAACAAACAAAAAAAAACACCAACAACAAAAATCTTCCGTAAAGAAAGTTCATAAGGCTGTGGTCATTCTCCAGTTTACGTTGGCTGCTTTGGGGACAGGAGACCTTGTTTGATAACTGAACTTCTGTGACTTAGTCTCACAGACAGGTCATATTTAAAAGTATCCATTTATTATAAAGTTCTTACAGACACACCCACACACAGACACATAAGGGCATAAACAAACACACAAATTGACATTTTTATTTACCATGGCTCAAAAAGAACTCCCTTGGACTAAAGAATCTGTTGGTCTGCATTATTCTTTCCATAGTGGTCTTTACCTGTGGGTCAGAATTTAGATACATGAGAAGGACAGTGGTGGAAGTCTGATGTGCTACTACTGCTGTTCTATAGGTTTCATACCTTTTTCCAATGTTAAATTCACTTTGTAGAACATAAAAAGTCATTTGAAGTACTTCATAGAATTTTAAAGTGAAGGTAAATATCTAGGAGAGCAACAAATTTCAATATACCAGTTTTGCTCAGGAAGCCAGTCATTGCTGACAAAAGGAGCAACACATGTCACAGACAGTGAATGTCAATAGGAAAATATAAGTGAATTTTTCAAGAACCAAATTTGGACAGAAAATTCATGTGGAATTCACACATTTAATATTATAATGGGGAAAGTCTAAAACACTTGGAATCTGACTTACAGTTTTTTGCTGATTGCCAGATCTTTTCACTCAAAATTAGAACTACTTGTTTCCACATCAAATGCTAACTTTTGGAAGAAATATCAAATTTTGTTTTTTTTGACTGCCTTTAATTAGTGAACGAAAGCACCTGTTGTTGTTTTTCACTGAACACCATGATTCCATCTGATCTAACTACAAAACTGTTGTTGATTTTAACTTGGTGCACAGAAAAATACATTATTTCATACAGATATTCTCTATCAAGTCAAGTGAAGGAAATGGTGTGAACAGGAGGAAAAGAAAGAGCAAGGGATAATTATTTCTAGTAGTGTTGGCTTTGCTTCTGAAACAGTGATTTTTTGCCTTTACACAGGTTCTACCAAGGTCTGCAGAAAAGTTGTCATTTACTAGGATCAGTTGCTTTGCAAATTGGAATGTAATTTACATCTTTATCTACAGATCACTCTGCTATTGCAAACATAGATGATAGTTTAACCTCAGTGGCAGGCTTGAAGAATTGGTTGGTAACAGAGTCTAGACTGCCAGTCAGCTGTGGATTTGCCAGGACAGTAGCAAATTACACCAAGAGAATGTGTACTTATTTTTCAAAGAGCTGGGTGTAATGGGGCTCTTACTTCTCATCACACCATACAGTTGTGGTTCTCATGCATTTTCTGATCTTCTTTTCCAAGTTTGGAGCAGCATCTGCTCCTGTTTAGCTACGGAATTATGTTTAAATTAGGAGGTGAGCTCTTGAACAGATATTGTTAAGGCTTAGTGTGTGTTTTTTTATCTGAATCAATTATGTTTATGAATTTGATTGTTATGACCATTCACTTAACCTACTGTGAGAGGGAAGTAAAACCTGTTGGCTTAAGCATCATCCAAAATTTTATTTTTTCCCTTAAGTTCCTAACTAGATTTTACAGTCTCACAAATTTTTTAACATGCTTTCATAGGACAATCATGTGACTTCTGTGCATTGTAAGATTTAATTTAACTAAGAAAATAAAATTTCCCTTACATCCAGGGGAAATTCCTTCAGCACAGAAGGGGATTCTAATTACCACTGTGAGACGATTAAAAAAAAATTGAACTAAACAAAAATCTTAAAATAACAAACAAGAAAGAGCACCCAACACACGTAGCTGCACTTTAGGAGCTATGGGTTTTTATAGTAATAAACACTGAACTTCTACTACATATTCTGATGATGTCTGAAATTTATTTAGGAAAAAATGACCAATTTCTTTTTTTATTATTACATTTTGTAATGGATTCAGCTCTTCAAAAATGAGTCTCTTCTGCTCCATAAAGAGATTATTACATTTCTTTTTCAGGTGGACGTGAAACACTAGGTCATTTTTTGAAGAGATCTCAGGTGTATCATGAGTATTATTGAATCTAGATAAACATCCAAGAGAAACAAGAATTTTGTTTCTTGGTGTCATGACAAGGTATTTCATTGAAGTCAGCATAGTCAGTGTGCACTCAGCTCCTGAGTCCAGGTTGTTTATAAAAAACATTGAAAAGAACTGGCCCTAAAATTGATTGCAGGGAATACCATGCCAGCCTCATGCCCAAGGCCAAATTCTTAATTGACATCCTGATGCTCATTAATACCTGATTTATAGTGGCAACAGAAAACTTAAAAGAAAAATAAATCTTCACAGATGTATCAGGACCAGTCTATAGCATGTTTCTAATCCTTATTTTTTTAATTTATATCCTGTATTGCTAATGGTCACAGTCACAGACCCACCCCAACTCTTCTGTGCAGATATTCCTATTTCTCAGGTTTGCTTTTTAAATAACTGTCCCTACTCTTCCACATTCCTGACATCATGTAAGATTAATCATCAACATGTGACAAGATGGCAGATAGAAAGACTACTCTGATTTGTGGGAGCATGGATTAGCACAGGATTTTTAACAGTCTTATTTCCTTGAACAACAATCATCTATAGAGACCCTTCTATCAAGTGGATGATTAGTCTGAATAAGATATGTGAATTTCTTAGTCTTGTGATTTGGAACACTGAAGAGTATAAAAGCAAGAAGTATCATTTGATATATGACAAAATATAAACACAAACATTCATTTCATCTTTTCATACTCCTTCATACAACTACAGAGTTGCAAGATGTATATATAGTTCTTTTTTTTTCCAAAGTGCAAGCATGTTTGTGATGCTCAACTGTTTGAGAAGATTTTTACAAAGTAGTTTAAGAATCTACTGTAGTTTTATACTGTGAGTTTACAATAAAGAATAAAATCACTGTAATAGAGTTGTGTATCTTATTAATGGTGCTCCTGTCTCTTTTCATCATAACAAAACATTTCCTTCAGCCTACAAGCTCCTGTCATCATGATGAGAAAACAGAATAACCTGTAATACATAATGATCTTTAAGGTGATTAGAAACTTTGATAAACAGGAATATCAAGGAATATTTGTCAAAGTATCATCTTGAACTTACAGCTTATTACAATGTTGCTGCAATTTTCATGAAACAGAAAATAATTTGTGGAATACTATTTTATTATGGGTAGGTAATTAACAGGATTTCAGAACTGACGGAACAAAAGATGAGATCATGAAGGCACTGTCAGGTGGATGAGAACTATGATGGAGTACGGAATATCAGGCTTTTCACTTCTTTATAGATTTATAAATACACTTGTATTTTCTAAATCACTAAAAGAATGCTATTTTATATTAATGTTGACAGAAGACTGGTAGTTTACAAAGATGGGACTTGTGTCTCATTAATTTGTAATGAATACCGAGAATCCTTATCATTAGCAAAGAGCAGATCCAGAAAAATGATGTAAAAAATATTCTGTTAACCTTCTAATAAATTTCACCAAAACACTGAGCAGATGCTGTGGAACTGATCTATTTGCAGCTCCAGCTGAGTAGTACTATATCTGACAAAACTTCTTGTCATTATGACTACACAAGCAGCAGTAGTCTTGAGGTTCAACAAAATCTACCTTCTTACAAGTAAAAACATACTTGAAAAATAGCTCATGGTCCTAATTAACAGTGTGATATCCTGTCATTCTAACAGTAATTATTATCTCAGTGGAAAAATGAGTGATTCTAAAGTGCGGCTTTACTCATCTATTATATTTTTTTCCACAAAAATCAAGCATTTTTAATTATTAAGAAAATTCTACCCTCCAATATCATTCAGATCATAGGTGAATGATATCGAAAATAAATGTTCACTAATGCTATTGTCATTGTTGTCAGGTATGACTTTAGAAATAACTTATTGCCTGATCTAAAACTATAAAGATCTTTTCAAAGGGTAGGAAGGCAACATATATTGTTACTAGCTAGGGAGAATATTCAAAGAGTGATTAATCTGAGGAGTTCTCTTTCATGATCCCCTTCTAAAAAATAAAACAAACAAACAAACAAACAAACAAAACCAACATCCAATTACAGTAGGATCACCTCCTTGAAAAAGACTTTCATTGCTGAAATCTCAGGCAGCATAGGAAACTATTTCCCTTTAAAGAGAACATAGACTTTATTAACTTGTTTTTTTCACTGATGCTTTTTATAATGAAAGCTTCATAACGACTGCAGGCATAAAACTTCTGAATACTGAACTTCATCACAAGCTGGAAACAGAGGGAAAATAAATCAGCTATAGCAGAGAAATTTCTGTTACTGGCAGTCTTTCATCTGACTTGAAGTACAAGATGCTAGAAACAGTCCTACTACCTGTAAAATAATTTATACTATTGCAGTTTCAATAAACAGAATCTTTAATGGCTATGGAGAAGATGAGTTAGAAGACATCAACATTTTTATCACCTAAGTTCTGTCGGGCTCTCACACAGCTTGAATTATAGAAACCCAGTTAATCAAGCAGGAAATAATACATACCTGGTTTTAACATATATTTACATTTACCTAGAATAAAGATTTTTCAGCTTCTTCTTATCAGAATCCCTCCTGTGTAATTAATCTAATTTGGCTTTCCCCCAGATGGCAATCCAAAATGGAAGTCCTGTGTCAAGAGAGGATAAATCCTGTGTTTGTTGGCTGTGGTGGCAAACAGTGACAAGGATAAGGAAAAAGTCAAGGTATTATCCTTGATGCCTTCTGTGTCTCAGTTGTGCTTCAGGTACCCAGTCTCTTGAGCTGGAAGGCAGGGATGGGTAGCAAAATGAAGCCCCAAGAATCCAAGGTAAAATGATTAGTGACCTGCTACATCACTTAGACAGATGGGTCAGATAGGATCCATCCAAGGGTGCTGATGGACCTGGTGGAGGTGCTCACCAAGCCACTTTCCATCATTTATTAGCAGTCCTGGCTAACTGTAGAGGTCCCAGCTGACTGGAGGTTAGCAATGTGATGCCCATCTACGAGAAAGGCTGGAAGAAGATCTGGGGAACCACAAACCTATCAGTCTGACCTTGGTGCAGGGGAAGATTATAGAGCAGATCATCTTGAGTGCTGTCACATGGCATGTACAGGGCAACCAGGTAATAAGGCCCAGTCAGCACGGGTTTGTGAAAGGCAGGGTCTCCTTGACTAACCCAAGCTCCTTCTATGACAAGGTGACCCACTTAGTAAAGGTGGTGCTTGTTGTTTACTAGGACTTCAGTAAGCCCTGTGGCACTGTTTCCCACTGCATTCTCCTGGAGAAACTGGTTACTCATAGCTTGGACGGGCATACTCTTCACTGAGTAAAAAAAGTGGCTAGATGGCCATGACCAAATAGTTGTGGTGAATGGATCCAAATCCAGTTGTCAGCCAGTCACAAGTGGTGGTCAGCAGGGCTCAGTGTTGGGGCTAGCTCTGATGTAGTCCAGAAGGTTTTATTAAAAATTAGAGTCTCAGACAAAAATTTTTTACTTGTTTGTTATTGCCAGAATCCACACAGAAACATAATTTTAAACTTTGTAAAATATCAGTTACGGAAACTTAATATGCATACAAGATTTCTTGAATTTGTCTCTGACTTCACCAACAAATAGCTAGCCTTAAGTATAGCACTGGTTACTTTCTGAAATGGTCAAGAAAAGTACTGCTTTTTAAAGTGTCCAAAAGGGATACTTTCTCCGACATCTGCAGGGAAAATTATATAAATTTAGCTGTCTGAGAGAGAAAAAATAGTCTTATGCAGAAATATAAGGGGAGCTTCAAGATTGCAATGTGAAGGTTACAGAAGACTGTTAAAGTCATCTGACCTTTGCAGAACTTTTACATTTCAACTGTCTATACCAGCTGTCCAACAACTTAATTATTTGTAGCAGCCTTCACAAAAAAGTCTCCAGATGCTTGCTATCAAGAAGGAAAACAAACAAGCAAAGCCAAACTAAATAAACACCCCATACAAATCAATAAAAAGATTAATTAAAAAAAAGAGTATTTTTCAGAAAAGGAAAATGGTATTTAGATATTTTTAATGCTATTTTAGACTAGGCACTATTCAGAATGTAGAACATGAACAGTCAGGGCTGAAAGTGTTTCAGTAAGTTTTCTGGTGTTAAGCAACTGTTGACTGTATCACGAAAGTTAACTTCCATCAATCTCACTTAAGAGTTGGAGGCTGGCCTCTTATGCAGAATAGAGCACTAATCTCTACAGCAAAATGTTTATTGAGAAATTGCAAATAAATTTCTAATCCCAAAAAGGAATAAATGGTATCTTTTAGTTTTTATTCATTACATGTAAATGGAGGAAGCCAGTGAAATCTATAGCTGAGACACATGGCAGCCCAGAGTCTGTTTCAAACCCAGTTTAAAGAAATAAAACATACTTTTGTCACCATCTCACAGAGAGACCATAGCTTCACTCCACTTACTATGCAGACTTTATTAGAACTGAATCCCAGTTTGTAAGAAAACCACAAATCAACATATTGACACTATTTAACTTCAAGCATTTGAGCAAAGTGCTCTGAATACCACTTTTCATACACTTGCTTGTTTTTTTGACTAGTTGGTACGTTCCTAAGTGTACTCTGAATGATAACAACATCAGGTAAGTTGTTTGTACAAAGAATTGTCTATATCCTATATCCTAGTGCTGTCTTGGGAATGACTTAATACAATCTTTGAGGCTAGACCAGCTAAAATGTGGGGCAAAACAAAAACCATGATCAAAAATATCCCTATTTTATGTTTTTGAAAAATCATTTAAAATCTTGATCAGAAAGGATTTCTTGAACTCATAGCTTTTTAATTACTGAGCCATGATTAAAGAGCAATCCCTCAGAAAAAAATTAAGCTTGTCAGTTTCTGTTTGGTAGATGCAAAGTATACAAGATCTTAAATCACATCTAGACCTTCTGGAAAGCAAAGAACAAAGCAAACCTAACATAACTATAGACTGGTCAGCGTCACCTCCCTCCCTGGAAAGGTGATGGAACAAGTTATCCTTGGCACCATCTCCAGGCGTATCAAATATAAGAGGGTCATTAAGGGCAGTCAACATGGCTTCACCAAGGGGATCTGATGCTTAACCAACCTCATAGTCTTTAATGAGGACATAACCAGGTGGCTAGATGATGGCAAAGAAGTGGATGTTGTTTATCTTGATTTCAGTAAAGCATTTGACACGGTCTCCCACAGCATCCTCAAAGCTAAACTGAGGAAGTGCAGTCTGGACAATCAGGTAGTGAGGTGGACTGTGAACTGGCTGAAGGAAAGAACCCAGAGAATTGTGATGAATGGGGCAGAGTCTAGTTGGAGGCCACTATTTACTGGAGTGCCTCAGAGGTCAGTACTGTGACCAGTACTGTTCAGTGTATTCATCAGCGACTTGAATGAGGGAATAGTGTGCACTGTCAACAAGTTTGCTGATGGCAGCAAACTGGAAGGAGTGGCTGACATGCTAAGAGACTGTGCTGCCATCCAGCGAGACCTGGACAGACTGGAGAGTTGAATGGGGAAAAATTAAAGACATATAAAAAGGGAAAGTGTAGAGTCTTGCATCTAGGCAGGAACAACCCCAAGTCCCAGTATAAGTTGGGGAATGACCTGTTAGAGAGCAGTGTAGGGGAAAGGGACCTGGGCATCCTGGTGGACTGCACGATGACCATGAGCCAGCACTGTGCCCTTGTGGCCAAGAAGACCAATGACATCCTGGGGTGTATTAGAAGGGATGTGGTCGAGGGAGGTTCTCCTCCCCCTCTGCTCTGCCCTGGTGAGACCACATCTGGAATATTGTGTCCAGTTCTGGGCCCCTCAGCTCAAGAAGGACAGGGAACTGCTGGAGAAAGTCCAGTGCAGGGCAACAAAGAGGATTAATGGAGTGGAGCATCTCCCTTATGAGGAAAGGCTGAGAGAGCTGGGTCTCTTTAGTTTGGAGAAGAGGAAACTGAGGGGTGACCTCATTAATGTTTGTAAATATATAAATGGGGGTTGTCACAAGGATGTATCTTTAGAAAATACAAAATTCACATTGAATATGGAAGGATTTCCATTTCTCGAAATGGTGCTCAGTTGGTCTAAATGACAGCCACAAAATCAGAGGAATGCAAACTCCATCTCTCTATAAACTTATGAAGAACCTATTTTACTCAGTAAAAGAGACAAGTCCGTCCAAGAAGTCATACATTAACTTTGTGGAGGATCGAATTACAGTATTTCAACAGATTTAATGAAAGAGATCTGGCAACTGAAATTTGAGCACAGAAATAAACTTCTAACTTAATCTGAGGTTAGAAAATGCCTCATCTGGTATTTCTGAAAGTAGAATGACAGCTAGCTAATTAAAGGTTCGTTTTGGTATGATTTTGCACTCAGATCCATAAACACCATCTATACATAGTTTAAATTCCTGAGGTCCAAATCTTTAACTGAGGAAAAAGTGGCCAATGCCTTCAGTACAGATTGACTTGATGCTGGTCAGTTTGAGATTAAATTCACAACTGGGCAGCTTTTGCTAAATGCAATCTCTATTAAAAAAAAAAAAAAATATATATATATATATATGTATATATATATATATATAAAATACCTTTCCTTTTGAAGTATTTTGGAATAGAGATTTTTATGCCTCAGATGACAGTCTCTTAACAGGAATGCTATTTGTAGTATGTTCTGAAATCTATAGATGGCATGATTTACAAATATGCAATGCAATTATTATTACTGTTAAATCTTATTCCTCCTATGTGAAATAGCCTTCTGGATGAAAGAAACATAGTATTACAAAAACAGCTGTTATATAGGTGCTGGCATAATACAGTTCATAAATAAATTGTACCTTTATAAGAAGGTGGCTTTATTGTATTTTCTAGACTCTGAACCAAGAAAAAGATAAGGCTTCAAGATGCCCCACAGACTGAACAATCTGAGGACCTTTTATTACATAAAATAATTAAATTTAAATTGACAATTGTTTATATCTGCTGAAGTAATAATGAGATTTGTGAAAATCCCAGGACATACTGACTCTCTGTCTTCAATTGCCTATCAACCCTTGCAGTCTGGCCCAAATATAGAGTTCAATTACCTGTTTGTTCCTCATTTTTTTCCAGCATATTTCAAATATTCGGTTTCAAAAGAAATGCAAATATATTTCAAAGCTGTCATGAACATTGCATTCATTTGCTGCTGGGTTGGCTGAGATAGGGTTAATTTCTGCACTGCCAAGACTCAGAAGTAGCCAAAGAAGGTATTTGATATCACATAAAGTCATGCTCAGTTACAGAGGGGGCTGGTCCGGGTGCTGCTGGGAGCAGGGCCGTCCCCAAAGCTCTGGGTTCTCTCTGGGCCGTGGTGGTTGCAGTGTGTCCCTGGCTCTGCAGGTTCTCTTGTTATTGTTGCTGTTACCGTTTGTTCATTTTTTTTTAATTCCCTTTTCCATTAAACTGTTCATATTCCAACTCATGAGTTTTGTCTTTCTTTTCTGATTCCCCTCCCCATCCCACCAGGGCTGGGGTGAGCATGTGGCATGTGGTTTTAGTTGCCAGCTGGGGTGGGGCAGACGCTGGAGCTAAAATGCGGCAGCTATTTTCCTCCAAAAGCCCATGAGGCCACAACGACTTTAGTTCTATAATCAATATTTACTAATCATAACTTGAATCTTAAAAAGGTGCAAAATACAGCCAGAACAATGGAAAGAGTATCCCAAACTGATGATAATTGAATTCATTTTATTCAACAGCCTTTTTTCCTTTTAAGTATAATAGTAAAGGTGTTCATAGGTAATAAGAAATCTGATAATAAATGAGTGAACTAAGAAAGTATTGCATTTTTATAGAGGTTTATTGAGCTAACCTTGAACAGCAAGTGTACCTATACTATACTCTCCCCCTATTTAACTAATTACATTGTGAACTGAAGCCTTGCACATATATCCGCACAGAATCACAAATGCAGCTCCACTACTGATGCAAATTTTATAGTTTTAGCTGAGATGTCCCTGAAGTGGAGTTAGTTTTCCTTTGCAAAATTGTGTTCAATGTGGGAGACATTTTTGTACATCTCTTGACTTCCACACTTTAATTATTCAGTGAATTTATAGATATTTTGATTGAAGACATTAGAGTTGTTGAGAAAAATATTCTGACTCATAAAATTTTCATATACTAATTAAAATGTTCAGTAGCTGACTAATTTCTAAAACTAAATACAGGCAGGAAAAAACAGAAGATACAATCCATTCTTTTTTCTCTGGAAATAGAACTATTTGAGTCTCTGCAAGTTCACTCCAATTAATTATTTTAATAACATGACATTTACTACAATGCTTATGAATATTCTAGTGGGAAATATACTTAGGTCAGTGGAAATAACCTCATATCAGTCAAAAAGATAAATTAAAAATATGCTCTGATACGCAAGAACTCTCATATTTTTTGCAAACGTGATATTAGAGGTCAAAGATGGTCTAGGGAAAGAGTAATTTCATGAGTCAAGGCATATAGAAATAAGAGAATAGTATGAAATTGCAATATTATTCTTGGAAGACAAATCAGTGATTGTTTGTATCTTGGCTCATGACATCTTTAGGTACCACTCAATTGAACATGAGTCATATGGAAATCCTTAAAGTTCTCCAGCTTCTCAGAGATTCTTTGCAGTGTAAGAATGCTTTGCTTTATTAATCTTCTTCATCTTATGAACATCAGCAATACAATCAGTAGGATCAAATACATGAAGAATAAAATCCCTTATTTCATTTCAAATGAGACAACATTAAAAAAAAAAAAAATCTATTCATTTACTTCTTCAGGAAGTAAATTGTGAGAATTCTTCTTAGAGCTGTATATATGATCTTGGTTAGCTAAAGCTATCTTAAGGGACTGCTTGTGTAGCAATGATATTTGTGAAGATGTGTTAAATGTACTGCAAGGAACTTGTAAAATACTATGGATAAGATTCAACTTACTTTGAAAGTCTACCTTCTTATCTGGCCTGGTCACTTAAGCTTCCCTTTTCAATCAATAGGCACATAATGAATGTGATTAATCCTAATCAGTACATCTAGAATTAGGCTAAATTATTTCAGATGTCTGCTTTAGGATGAGATGGACTGAACTCATGTAATGCATACTTTTCTTCATGGATTACAATGGAAATCTCAAGTGCCTAGATCATATTTGATGTCTGCATTGTAAATGTTCTGAGTACCGAAGAGAAATCCAGCTGACACACTATTTTTCTAGCATATATCCATTTCTTATTTTGGCAATGGTGAGACAATTGAACTTCAAAAATTTCAGGATTATTCTGAGTGCTGATAATCAATTTATTTCTACAACATCCATTTTTTATACATTTTATTTACGTTTGGTTCATGACAGTATGTTTACACTTCAGGTGACCTCTAGAATATGGGCATAATCATATACAGATGGATATATCAGCAGGATGAGTCAAGTCGTTTTAATATTTTTTTGGCAGTGGATTTTTTTTTCTTTTTATATATATAGGTGGCACATGAATTTTTGCAACTCCTGAAAAATCAGCTGAGAGATTCAAGATTATCTATCCATGTAGTATTCACACTAATCAATTTATAACTTCTACCACACAGTATTAATTTCAAAATAAATTCTACTTTAAGTAGAATTACTTCTAGAAATTTAGTCCATGAAAGCGAGTAGCTAGAAAGAATTGTTCCAAATGAAGTTGATACTATTGCAGTCATTGCTAGCACATTCAGGTTCCTATCCTAGGTAAGGAAATCTCATCAAGTTAATTATCATGTGAACATAGTAGAAATGCTTTCTAACATAATAAATTACTTCTCTAATATTTGTACAGCTTAAATCCAGATATGAGATCCCTTCACTGTTCCTTGACTAGAAGCCTGTGCTAAGACCTCAGGTACTGCAAAACTGCTTTTCATGCTATGTTTCCATCAGCAGTTAGTGAGGCCTAGTAAGAAGACCACAATAGTTGGTGCTGAGAACACAGTGCTTTTCCCAGACATATTTTGGAGGGTTTCATAGCAGGTATATTCCAGTCAGGTGTGATGACCCATTCATGTGTTGGTGATTTTATTACATTATGTAGTCTTCAGGATCACATCTCCCAATCCAGTTTCACCCAAAACGAATGCAGTTTATGCACCCCAAGACATCTCTGCAGAGCAAACTAGAGAAGAGTACATGTAGACAATTGGAAACCTCACTTCAATAGTGCACTCTTGATCTGAACAAGAATGCAAATGCAGAAATACACACACACACAGAATTTTGGGGATTGGAAGGGACCTCAAAAGGTCATCTACTTCAATCCCCCTGCCAGAGCTGGAACACCTAGATGAGGTTACACAGGAAGCTGTCCAGGTGGGTTTTGAATGTCTCCAGAGAAGGAGACTCCACCACTCCCCTGGGCAGCCTGTGCAGTGTTCTGTTACCCTCGCTGAGAAGGTGTTTCTTCTCAAATTCAAGTGGAACCTCTTGTGTTCCAGTTTGCACCCATTACCCTTTTCCTACCATTTGTTGTCACCGTGAAGAGCCTGGCTCCATCCTTGTGACACTCCCCATTTATATATTTACGAACATTAATGAGGTCACCCTTCAGTTTCCTCATCTCCAAACTAAAGAGACCCAGCTCCCTCAGCCTTTCCTCATAAGGGAGATGCTCCACTCCATTAATCCTCTTTGTTGCCCTGCACTGGACTCTCTCCAGCAGTTCCCTGTCCTTCTGGAACTGAGGGTCCCAGAACTGGACACAATATTCCAGATGTGGTCTCACCAGGACAGAGCAGAGCGGGAGGAGAACCTCTCTCAACCTACTAACCACATCCCTTCTGATTCACCCCAGGATGCCATTGGTCTTCTTGGCCACAAGGGCACAGTGCTGGCTCACGGTCATCGTGCAGTCCACCAGGACCCCCAGGCCCCTTTCCCCTACACTGCTCACTAGCAGGTCATTCCCCAACTTATACGGGGACCTGGGGTTGTTCCTGCCCAGATGCAAGACTCTATAGTTGCCCTTGTTATATTTTGTTAATTTTTTCCCCATCCAACTCTCCAGCCTGCCCAGGTCTCACTGGATGGCAGCACAGCCTTCTGGCTTGTCAGCCACTTCTCCCAGCTTGGTGTCATCAGGAAACTTGCTGATAGTACACTCTATTCCCTCATCCAAGTCATCCATAAATATATTGAATAATATTGGTCCCAGATATGCACTCATACTTGTATCAGGGAAACATTTAACAATAGCCACCAAAACACTGCACATGGTATGAATATTGACAATTCTGAGCATGTTTTGCAGCATACTGCATGGGATCCATTATATTCTTCTTCTGCTGATTAAAAATCCAACGGTTGTTGAGAACCTCTAACGTCTGTATGACTTACAGACTGGTTAACAGTATCAGTACTTCTGTTTTGCAGGAGAGTTAACATATTGTCTACAGATATGAAGGGTCTCTTGACTTGCTGAGACATAAGTGCAAATCAGATTATTTCATGTAACAGTCCAAGTTTTCCTTTGATCTAAGTACAGCACATTAGATTTCTAGATTCATTAAGGCAAAAGTTCTACCACGTTCTCCGATGCTATTGTATTATCTATCAGTGCCATATAGCCATATAGCAGTATCATAGAATCATGGAATAGTTTGGGTCACAAGGGACCTTAAAGATCATATAGTTTCAACCTCCCTGCCATGGGCATGGACATCTTCTACTAGACCAGGTTGCTCAAAGCCCCATCCAACCTGGCCTTGAACACTTCCAGGGATGAGGCATCACAACTTTGCTGGGGCAACCTGTTCCAGTGCCTCACCACCCTCATGGTGAAGAATTTCTTCTCTGTATTTAATCTAAACCTATCCTCTTTCAGTTTAAAGCCGTTATCCCTTGTTCTATCACTATATGCCCTTGTAAAAAGTCCATCTTCAGCTTTCTCATAGGCCCCTTTTAGGTAGTGGAAGGGTCCCCCTGGATGGTATCCCTTCCCTCCTTAGTGTCGACTGCACCACACAGCTTGGTGTCATTGGAAAACTTGCAGAGTGTGCACTTAGTCTGCTGTCCATGTTGCCAACAGAGAAGTTAAAAAGTGCTGGTCCCAATACCAATGTGGGAGGAACACCAGTTGTCACTGATCTCTACTTGGACATCAAGCCCTTGACTGCAACTAACTCTGCTTAATGCTCTCACTGGTAACCAATGGCTTCTCAAACTGTGAGATAAAAATTGGAGAGTGAATAGAAATTTAATGTCCATTTTACTATACCTCTCCAACTACTGCTTCTCTACAGTGCCAGTATTTTGTCTCAGGTAGGATTCATATGAGAATTGTGGGCAGAATAATGCCTTACTCTGAAGCTTATGCTGATTTCTCAAATCTAGAAGATGTTATCAGACAGCTTTTAAATAAAATAAGTACTGTTTCGCTTTACATAATATAGGAATAAACTCCAAAATATCTGTTACTGACTTCACAATAGATAGTAACAAAATGTGCTATGAAGGCAATTTTTCTGCATATATGTCCAAAAACTAAGTTTTCTCCAAAAGACACTATCAATTTCTCTATCTGACAGGCAAATATAAGACTTTTTTTTTTTTTTTCCCCAGTCTGTTAACACTAAGTTAAAAAAGCTTTTGACTAAAGTGATTTTTTTAACTTTGATTCAGTTTTCAAGGTTGAGTGAGTTGTGACCTCATCACACTTTGTACTTTAATACCATGTCTTGCATGTGAAGCTAGTACACACAGAAATACCTGAACCTCTGTTGTCAGCTTTCAACCTTGACTTAAACAATCCATTACCTTTAGTAAAATAACCCTGCAGAAATTGTATAGCTATATGATAAATTTCTCTATTTCATCATAAACAAAAATTAAGACTTCTATAAAATTGTCCTTCTGTTTATATTGTTTCCTGGTAAAATCTTTTATTTCTGTTCTTTCTTACATGAAACAAGCCTTACATTGATAGCATAATTAATCACTTCCAGATGTGTAGTGATTCTTTTTAATGAATGTAGTTTTTAACGGATGCAGAGTCAGTAATGTGGGTTCCATATTATACATGCTTGTGTTTTCCATGGTCTCTATAAAAAAAACCCTATGCTGCTATGATCCTGACAGCAATGTTGACAATACTGTGGTAAATCCTCTTTGCAGAATAATGTAGTTATGCACCTGAATAAAGTTTAATGTCATTAAGCAGCATTTCATTACTACCTTGACTTGTTGGGTATTTGTTTCTTCATCTTCTAGAATTTCAGGTGAAGTCCCCGGTGTCTGGAAAAAGAGAAACATCACACTCACTTTCAGAAAGGGTAGAAAGGAGGAACCCAGGAGCTACTGACCTCTTACATTCACCTCCGTGCCTGGAAAGGTCATGGAACAGGTCCTCCTAGAAGCTGTGCTAAGGCACATGGAGGACGGGGAGGTGATTCAAGACAGTCAGCATTGCTTCACCAAGGGTAAGTCCTGACTGATCAACTTTGTGGTCTTCTGTGATGGAGTAAATACACCAACAGACAAAGGAAGGGCTATGGGTGTCATCCATCTGGACACCGGTAAAGCCTTTGACATGGTCTCCCACAATATCATTCTCTTTAAATTAGAGAGATAGGGGTTTTTTTGATGGATTTTTTCAGTGCATGAGAAACTGGCTGGATGGTCTCATCCAAAGTACTGGTCAATGGCTCAAAGTCTGGATGGACACCAGTACCAAGCAGTGTCCCTCAGGGGTCCATACTGGGACTAGTACTCTGTAATATCTTCATCAACAACACAGTGGAATTGAGTGCACCCTCAGCAAATTTGCAGATGACATCAAGCTGAGTGGTGCAGCTGACATACCTGAGAGATGGGATGTGGACAAGCTTGAGAAGTTGACCCATGTGAACCTCATGAGGTTCAACAAGGCCAGGTGCAAGGTCCTGTGCCTGGATTGGGGCAAACACAGGTATGACTACAGGCTTGGGGAGGAGGCCTGCTGAGAAGGACTTCATGGTGCTGGTGGATGAAATATTGGACGTGAGCTGGCAATACATGCTTGCAGCCCTGAAGGTCAATCACATCCTGAGCTGCATCAAAAGAAGCGTGACCAGCAAGTTGAGGGAGGTGATTCTGCCCTGTACTCTGCTCTGGTGAGACTCCACCTGAAGTACCATGTCTGGCTTTACAGCCTTCAGTACAGAAAAGACATGGACCTGTTGGAGAGGGTCCAGAGGAGGCCCAGCAAGATGATCAGAGGGCTGGAACACCACCCCTGTGAGGAAGGTTGAGTGAGTTTGAGTTGTTCAGCCTGGAAAAGAGAAGACTCAGGGGACACCTTTAGTGACCTTTCAGTACTTAAAAGGGGCTTGTAAGTAAGACAGAGACAGACTTTTAGCAGGGCCTCTTATGACAGGAGACAAGGCAAAAGGGCAAAGCAAGGCAAGACAAGGCAAAAGGGCAAAGCAAGGCAAGGCAAAGCAAACGGGTAAAGAAAGGCAAGACAAGGCAAAAGGGCAAAGAAAGGCAAGGCAAGGTAAGGCAAATGGGCAAAGCAAGGCAAGGCAAGTCAAGACAAAAGGGCAAAGCAAGGCAAGGCAAAAGGGCAAAGCAAGGCAAGAGAAGGGGTAGTGGTTTTAGACTAAAAGAGGGGAGAGTCAGACTAGACATGAGCAAGAATTTTTTTACAAGTAGGGTGGTGAAACGCTGGAACAGGTTGGCCGGAGCGGTGGTAGATGCCTCATCCCTGTAACATTTGCAGGCAAACCGTACTGGGTCCTGAACAACCTGATGTCATTACAGGGGGTTGGACTAGATGACCTTTGAAGGTTCCTTCCAACCCAAACTATTCTATGATTCTCTGGTTCTATGTTCTGCTGGACCTGTTTTTTCATCTGAATGTGTCTCAGTGGCTTCCTGGAAGCCTTTCTCTTATCAGAAGCATTATTATTCTGCTTTTTTGATAAAATAGCTTCAAAGATATATTTTGTAGTGCTTTGTTGTTGTTTCTTACTTTTACATGGTATTTCCAACCATACTGTATCTCATGTATTTCAGCAATATTTTTGTAAACCTAGTTGAAATATTTGACAAAAAAACGTCCCTGCTCCTAAGTTTGTTGCAAAGCACAAGTGTCACTGTTTACTGCAGTGTGACAATACACTGTGGCAGATGCTCTGGGTTAATCCCCCACCCTCCCCACTAAGGAAAAGTAATAGGAGGAAAAGGGAGAGAGACTGGTAAGTTCAAAAACTTAAAATTATTTATTAATGTTAGTAATAAATAGAGAAAAATAATGCAAAATATACAAAACCAATCTTGAATTTCCCAGGGTAACGCAGCATTGCCCACAACAAAGCTGGTGTTACCCCAGTGGCTGCAGGGCAGGCACCCAGAAGTCCTGGGCTGGACACTACAGTAAACCAAACCTGGATTCAGAGATGCAGGGTCTGGAACCAGGCCCCAGATGGCAGGTACAACAGGCAGGGTCCTCTTCAGATGCTGGCCATGGTCAAAGAGGGCAAGACCCTCGTAGTCTCCTGCTTTTATAGGGTGTATGATGTGTATGGGATGGCATACTCTGTCAATTTTAGTCACCTGTTTTTTCTGCCTTTCCTTGCAAATACCCCCATCTCACTTACGGGACATGCAAAATTTATCAGTAACCTTGGCTGCCATAGCAAGAAGTCTAAACCTGGGCCTCTTCTGGCATACCATTGCTATGCTACTGTTATCAGCTCCAGAGTCCGAAAAACATGCAGCCAAATTCAGAAAAATGCAGTTACTGAGAAGAATTTAGCTGAAAGGAAAATTCACTAATAGAGAACTGGTCTTGATTTAAACAAAATCCGGACAAGAAGACATTATACTTTGAGAAAACTATTTTATCCATATTTATCATCAGCTTCACAGCAAAGCATCCCCTAAAAGAAGTAAGATATATATTTTCTCTTAAATAGGAAATTTTTACACTAAATTAGTATTAATGGGGTTGCCTGCATAGTAGTAGGCAATCGTTTTATAGCTACAAATGAGATTATGTAGCTAAAATTAATAGCAGGAGATAAAAGAAGACCTGAAGGACAGAGGCCAGTAAAGTACTTATATGAAACTAAGTGGAAGATAAGGTTCCTATCAGATACAGGGTTAGAAATCAGATAGTCTTGGAAGAAACCAGTGGTAGGTGAAGTCAAGAAAAGTAAGTGAGGTGAACATATAATCTGTTTTAGAAATCTATAGGTTGAATGGTAGTTAACCAAGCAGAATGAGAATTATGGAACCAAGTTCAACTTTGAAATTATTGTTACAGACATTGACATGAACAGTTCCACCTGAGTCCACAAGGGCTCAAAATGGTATGGGGTAAAACTGAAAGAATTACAACTCAGAGTTTCTTAGCACATTTAATGAAATTAAGAATGAAAACCAGAAAGGACAATACAGCCCAACTGAGAACCAAAAAATTATACTCCAAAAGATTTGGATGACTCAAACCATGAAATGTTTAACTTGTTTCCTAAACAGAGCTGTTTGATACATTTCTTATTTAATTGTTCTTTCTTTCTTTCTTTCTTTCTTTCTTTCTTTCTTTCTTTCTTTCTTTCTTTCTTTCTTTCTTTCTTTCTTTCCTTCTTTCCTTCTTTCTTTCTTTCTTTCTTTCTTTCTTTCTTTCTTTCTTTCTTTCTTTCTTTCTTTCTTTCTTTCTTTCTTTCTTTCTTTCTCTTAAAGCCTATTTCTGTCAAAGCAATGAAGAGAGATGTTTAACAAGATCTAAAATTAGGTAGCATTTTACTTTCTACACTACCATTACAATATACTTTTCCATTTTAAGCTATAAAAAAATTCAATTAAAATCAAAAGACAGCAGACATAGCTAAATCTATTCTATCTATATCATTTTAAATCAAAATCATTACTTATGTATTCTGCTTCCTCTCTTACCTACCTCAAAAAATCAAAGGGCATATGTCTGATCACACGTAATAGAAAAATACAATCTGTTAATGTTAGTCATGTGGATTACAACTCCGTGATGCGGCTTGCTTATATCTACAAGAATGCTCTAGGCGGTAATTAAGGACACCATCATTTGTCATTTTACACAACAGTCATGAATAGTGCACACTGTATTATTTAGTAGCACTTGCTTTCCAGATTAACACAAGTTAGAAATTCTTGGCAGCTGTTCACAAGGCTAATTTTTCCCATCCTTAGTCTCACTTTTTAATAAATATATAAAGAATAGAAATACTCTATGCAACTGCTACCTTTCATCTGAAGATATAAAAGCACTATCAAAGACCTGTAAGTACAGTGGTCAGAGTAAAAAGTATTTCTATATGTTTGGAAGCATATTTGTTGTTTAGTGTAAGAAAAATACCTGTGAGACAAAATGAAGTTTTCAGATCAGTAAGAATTTTTGAAGTACTAATGATGGCAAAGCATAGAATTATGTTAACATTTACAATGTTCTATCTTTGGAAAGTGTTTTTAATTTTAATTGTATTTCTCTGCATCCTGAAAACCCAAATAGCCCTGGACTGTTAAATAATACTTACTTGAACAATTAGTCACAAATTATATTCAACAATTTACTCAATTTTTCTGTTAATATCACAATTATAACATTTCAAATAAAGGAATTTAAAAATCATACTAGCAGAGGAGCAGCAAGTAAAGTTTGAAGCCACAAATTATTGGATGAACATTAATTGGTACTAAACTGTTTAAAAATTCCAGTGTTTACAATTATTTGCATGACTGTACAGCTACATAAATTATGCTTGAGTAACATAGGCTGATAAATTGCCACGTATTTTTTTCTTTTTTTTAATAGTTACAATTGTAAAAAGATGAGTGAAGGGAAGAAGTCTTTAATTTCAGTTCCTAACTTTCTGTTTTCACATCACCATAGAAAATACTGTTAGTTTTTATTTTCTGTGAGTCCAGCTCCAAATTTTTGGATTTTTTTTGTAACTAAATATTAAAAACTCTTCAGTTTTCACAATTGGACAATAAGTTCTCACCTTTCCACATGATCCATCATTAAGACACGTTGTAAAAATAAAGTTTCCATCTTATTTTTACAGCAAGTTAACAAATACTTCAGGAAACTACCCATTATAGCATATATGGAAGCTTTCAAAAAATTCCTGTCTCTTCCCAGCAAAATGCTTATTTCATTCATTGCACTTGAGACTGAAGAATCAAAACCTCATGAAGTTACTTTTTTCAAGAGGGAATGGAATACTGCAGCAGATCCTTTTTCCTGATCCTTAGGCTCCGAGAAAATACTTGCTGAATTCTTCAGTGAACTTTCTACTGAATGTAATGGGCTTTTAAATAAACCACTAGTGGAACATTTCTCATAAATACAAATTTCTTTCTGACTATAAATCATAAAAAATATTGCTTAAACCTAAATGCTTTATTAAGATTTTATTGTATTTTGAAATTTGCCACAGGAGCTCATTTTTCCTGGGTTTTGTGTTGGTTGGTTTGTTTTCTAAATTCATTGACAAATCGGGCTCTTGAGGACTGTTTTTGTCCTGAAAACATCACTCATTTCAAAATACAGTTGTTGCTAAGGAAAACGTAACTTCTTCCTCAGGCAGAAAAGGACCGTAAATGGACGTCAGAGTAATGACAAGCTTAATGCAAATATGTGATCTATAATACTTCATTCACATTCACATTTGGAAGAGTGTAAGGAAATAGTAATCATTAGCCTGTCACAGTGAGAAAACTTTCAGAAGCTCCTCCAACCCATCAGCCAAGCGTAGCTGTAGTTAGAATTAAATCAAAATTTTTCAGTGTTCCAATTATCAAAAAGTGTTTTTTTTCTAGTTGGACAATACTGATTGGTTTTAGTAATGAAATGGCAACCATGAAAATATAGGCATTTTCCAGTAGTCATCAAGGACCTTGCCTTAAATGATATCTTACTGTTCTACAGTCAGTAATTATTTTGTACAGTTTCACTTCTGCTCTCATATATGAATGTGTGTTTCCTCTTTCTGTCATATACATTCTCCTAAGAATGAAGAATGAATCATTGTTTTTCTCTTTATATGCAATGTTAAGACTAAATTACCAACTTAAGACTTCAAAAATTAAATTAAAAATAGATTGTATTAACAATGGAAACAAAATATTGTTAACAGCTTCTTCACATTAAGGGTCATATAGTGCTATATATATACATATATATACTGTTTTCCTCTCCCAGGCCTCTTTGCTACTTTTTTTTTTTTTTTTGCTTCTCTTGTCACATGTTTGTAACAGCTTTTTGCCATAAAAGTACTATCTAGTGTAGTGTTCAGGTGTTTTATGTAGCCATGCAATAATTCGAGACTAGCCTACTAAATTCATAGAGGACAGAAAATCTTATGAACTTTCTGTATAATGTAAATAAATTAAATGAAAGAGAAAAAATAAGATATTCAAACAACTATTACTTTGATGATCCTGACAAAGAACAAGCACATAAAAAGTAAAATAATCCATCATCTGTATACAACAGTACACGGATGTGTGACTTGTGTGACTTCTTCTGTTATCAGTATCTTCAATACTTTATTTCTTTTAATTTTTTATGTTCACCTAGTATTATCGCCTGTTATATATTAGTTGTAAAAGTGTTAATTTAATTATGCATTTCTTACAGCACTCTGTTCCCATATATTTGAAAGCACATCAGATATGGCAAACTATATATTGCCATAGAATGTTGAAAGTATTAATTGTTAATACTTACATTAAAAACCTTGTCAACAGAAAAGATTTGTTGTAACACAAGTGTCTTTAATTTAGAAAGATAACAAATACAGAAATGCCAGATATAACAACCGTACAGGGTATTATTTTTAGTAAACTTTTATTTCATTTATTTATATGTTATTTTGTTACTTACATCTGTTTTAGCATAGTTACACAGTATTTAAACAAGTTCTCTTTTTTATTTTTCTTATTTTCTTGGTTGGTTTCACCATTTGAGGCTTTTCCCCCTTGACACTATGCTAAAATTTGCTTTGGCGGCTTCAAAGTTACTCTCTCATGCAGATTGTTTCCTAAGGTCTGTGTGTGTATTTACTCTCTCAAAACTACTTTTAAAAAAATCTTACACATTTCTAGAGATATTGAAACTTTGGCACTGGCAACATTAAAATATCCAATTATATTCAAAATTGTAAAATAACATATTAATCAGTTTTTCCCACTGATCTCAGTGGGATTGCCCTGAGAGGAAAAGGTAGAAGTCTTTAGGAACTGTGTTTCATTAACTAAGTTATTCAAATGATAAAACCACAGAAGTTTGGAAACAACATATTTCCATTAAGTGAAATGCTAATTTAATGAGAGACAAACTTAGACCACAGCAAGAAGCAGATAATTATTCTCTAAACTAACACTTTTTTCTCTACAAGCTTTCAGCTCTTAAATTAAATTTTACAATTGTTTTTACTTAAAGCACAGTGATATTGAAAACAATGCTATTTCGGATAGGATTTACCTTTCCAGAAGGGTTTATTCTTTATGGGGTGTTTTTTTTATTTTATTTTTTTTCTGTTGAAAATACAATTACCTTTGTGCTACTATCTTCATGAAAAAGATAACGTCAATACAATGGATTTACTTAGACAATCTGCCTCCTATGTTGATGATATGATATGGAGTAATTTAAGTGCTTAATACATCACCTGTTCAGTATATCGAATGGACTATACAATAGACCTTATTTTACATGCTATACTTGTCTATACATGCTTCTGTACATTTGTAGCTGCTACAGCTCACTAGTTGCATTACAATAGCCTTCTAGCTTTCGAGAAAGAGCATCTTCAAGAAATAATTACCATTTAGATCCCTCATATATGACTTACACCTCTCTTGTTCATACAGTTAAGTGCATAAATACAAACCTTGATATTTTGGCTTTGTATTGAAACACAGACAATACCAGTAAGCTAATATTCTCACTAGCATTTTGCTTGTCTTCTTCTCTTGAACTGGCCAGGTCTATTTTGACCCAGAACCAGAAAGCCCTAGCATCATATGTTCCAGCCTTAACAGTTTCAAAATAACAAAAACAGCTACTGAAGAAAGCACAGCAGATCATACTCCAAAGATCCCTCTCACTGTACCAGGCTCATCTACCCAGAGGATCTTCATAATATCCCAAATATTCTCTTACAGCTGCTTATGTCATGTCATGTCATGTCATGTCATGTCAATAGCACTTAACTCCTAACAATCTGAGTACTAAAAAGTCCTCTAAAATCCAGACTGTATGCTCAAGTCCAAGCTTCTAGAAGCTCACCTGTTGCATACTTCCTTGCTGCAAAGTATATGGGAAGACAATTGTGTCAGCTTCTTTTTGTTATGTTAAGGACCATGAACTATTCTTCAGCCTCTGCCAAAATACCAATAAATTACATTAAAGGTTGGAGTTTTTCAACCATCATTATTATCCCTTTTCTGATATGCTCAGCAAGTGAATCAGTGAAAAAATTCATTCTCTGCATGTGTGGCAGGTGCACATCCCCATGATGAGATCTGGAGCCTTCAATAGGAAAGTTGATGGCTCTTTAGCACCTTTTGTGCCCCACTGTGCCTGTCCCAATGTACACACCTCGGGTGGTGCTGACAGTCACATCCTCCCCACACTTGGTGGCACTTCTCCCTGCCTGGGTGGGGCAGGAGGGGTGGGACCCTCAGTTAATTGACAGGATCCTCAACAAAGGAGGTTCCCAGAGAAGCTGAGAAGCTCTGGACCCTGTTGGAATGCCCTCAACCAGATCTGACCAGGCTATAAAACAGGATCCCTGCTGAAGACCCCCTTTGAGTGACTGTCTCAGAGGAGTAGGACTATGAACTGAAGCCCTCACCTTAGATTGGGATGCTCTCTAAGGAGGTTTTCTGGGATTGCGTGCACCTCACCTCCTCATTTGGGTGAGAGATTGCTTTTCTCTGCTGGATATATCCTTGAGTGAGTCCTTGCCTAATCCAGTCAAGTGAGAGCCCTTGCCTAACAGAGGCAAGTGATTATTTCATCTGCGTACCCTCGAGTGAGAGGCTTTTAGTTTTGTTTCTTGTGAGTGAATGCATGCACACTGTGGATCCTCATTCTGATGTTGTTGAACCCCAATAATCTCCTCAACTGGAATCTGAATCTGTGTTTTATCACAGAATCACAGAATGTTAGGGATTGGAAGGGACCTCAAAAGATCATCTAGTCCAATCCCGCTGCCAGAGCAGGAACACCCAGATGAGGCTACACAGGAAGGTGTCCAGGTGGGTTTTGAATCTCTCCGGAGAAGGAGACTCCACAACATCCCTGGGCAGCCTGTTCCCATGCTCTGTCACCCTCACTGTGAAAACGTTTCTCCTCAAATTTAAGTGGAACCTCCTGTGTTTCAGTTCATACCTATTGCCCCTTGTCCTATCATTGATTGTCACCGAGAAGAGCCTGGCACCATCCTCATGACACTCACTCTTAACATATTCATAAACATTAATGAGGTCACCCCTCAGTCCCCTCTTCTCCAAACTAAAGAGACCCAGCTCTCTCAGCCTTTCCTCATACAGGAGATGCTCCACTCCATTAATCCTCTTTGTGATTCTGCGCTCTCTCAAGAAATTTCCTGTCCTTCTTGAACTGAGGGGCTCAGAACTGAACACAATATTCCAGATGTGGTATCACCAGTGCAGAGTAGAGGGGGAGGAGAACCTCTCTTGACCTACTAACCACACCCCTTCTAATACACCCCAGGATGTCATTGGCCTTCTTCGCCACATGGGCATAGTGCTGGCTCATGGTCATCGTGCTGTCCACCAGGACCCCCAGGTCCCTTTCCCCTGCACTGCCCTCTAACAGGTCATTCCCCAGCTTATACTGGAACCTGGGGTTGTTCCTGCCCAGATACAAGACTCTACACTTGCCCTTGTTATATTTCATTAAATTTTTCCCCTCCCAACTCTCCAGCCTGTCCAGGTCTCGCTGGATGCCAGCACAGTCTTCTGACGTGTCAGCCACTCCTCCCAGTTTGGTGTCATCAGCAAACTTGCTGACAATGCACTCTATTCCCTCATCCAAGCCGTTGATGAATATATTGAATAATACTGGTCCCAGTACTGACCCTTGAGGCACTCCACTAGATACAAGCCTCCAACTAAACTCTGCCCCATTGACCACAACTCTCTGGATTCTTTCCTTCAGCCAGTTCACAGCCCATCTCACTACTCTGTTATGTTGTCAGAGCTCTAAATAATTGTATAAACCCTGTTTCTAGTTGGCTTATCTGCTATACTTTTCTAGCTAAAATATAGTGTGTTTTGGAACTTGTTGTCCGACTAAAATTGACATTTGGGATGCCTCCATTGCAGCAGGGATCAGAATTCAGGTGATAGTATGAAGGCAATCAGAATGCTACAAATGAAGAACTAATTGCTGAAAGTGCATGCTGCTAAACATGAGAGAGAATAAAAAGTATCCTATCAACAACTGTATGAAACAAACAAACAAACACAACACCACCAAAACAAAACAAAACTACAAACAAACAAACAAAAACCACAAACAAACAAGAAAAAACAACACAGCACATGCTTTAGTCTCTGTTTTAGAAAAGATCGTGTTTTCTTGCAGAGGGAGATTAATTTTGCATTCAAATGGCATAGTCCAAACACAAATAATGTCTGCTTGTCAAGTATATGTCTCCAGAATATTTAATTCCTGTGGACATGTTGCAGTGATCTACACTTTGTATTTTAATTTGTTAAAATATGCACAAATCATATTTAATTGTTCTGCAAATTCTCTTTTCTCCTCATATTGGAAAGAAAAGCAGACTCAATGGACAAAAAAAACTTAATTCCTGCAATATTAGATATGTGGAAGAAATTCTTTACAATGAGGGCAGTAAAATACTGGCACAGGTTGCCCAAAGAGGTGATAGATGCCCCATCCCTGGAAACATTCAAGGCCAGGCTGGATGAGTCTCTGAGCAACCTGACCAAGTTGAAGATGTCCTTGCTTATTGCAGGGGGGTTTAACTAGGTGACCTTTGAAGGTCTCTTCCAAAGCAAACTACTATATGTTTATATGAAAATTGTACAACAAATGGTTTCCTACTTTTAACATCCATTTTCAATGGTGTAATTCAGATTAAGAAGATAATAAAAATTGAGATGCAGTATGAAAATATAAAATCTGCTCACTTTTTAAATCACAAAATGGTGAATCAATGATGCAACTATGTTCAATCTAGCATGCTTCCTATAGAATCCTCAAAAAAATGAAATGTATAGAACAAAGAAAGAATGTTTCAAGGCAAGTCAAAAGTGCTTTGGTGCCTTAGGTGTTTGGAAGATTAATGAAGGGAATGTACTGTTACTGACCAAACAAACCTGCAGGAATCAGGTAATAAACATAGGAAAGTACAAAGTTGATTTAAGCATCTAGCATGCCCTTAATTCTAGCTAGAACTCCATGTTTACCCATAATGTCACGTGATCACCCTGTCATTTATATACTGTACTTTTTCTTCTGCATATAATCAGATTTATGTCAGTTTAGCCCTCCTAAAGATACAGCAGCAAAACCTTGTAGCTTCGTGTGACTGTCTAATTTTTCTTTCCATACCAACCTATTTTTCTGCATTTATTTTATCCTTACCGGAAAATGCAAAAATATTTTCTTTGTATAGATCATTAAAATTGTGTGGACCCACTCTCAGATTTTATTACCTGCATCAGCTGATCATCAGAAATGAGGGATCATAGAAATTCAGTTGGTTTAGCTGATTTTCTGACAGTAGTACATTAAATGTGTTTAAATTAATTGCTTTATGTCAAATACCCGTGTATGCTGGTTTGACTGAACCCTTTTGATTCTCTTCCCTATTTGGGGGTGGGGAAAGTGGAGAGAGAGGGAGCAAATGGCTACTGTGGTTATATTGCTGGCTCAGGTTAAACTACAACAGGCTTTTGTGTTGCCCCACATGTGGCATCGAGATGCTGACATTCAGCACTAAAAGGGGTCGAATTTAGAGATTTTGCTGCTTTTGGTGCTTTTACAGCTGTGATGCAGGTTCAATTTTCTTGGCATGGTGCTAGCTCATAGCATTGAGATATTCACAAGTCCGTGTGCTTCGGACATCATCTAGCAGTGTTAAAGCAGATTGCATTTATTATATTGTTTTAAAAATGCTGTGGCAAAAGTTGTATCAGGTGCTCTCTGCAGTGTGTCCTGTGGTACCTTATTTGTACTGGGTATATTTTACTTATGTTTGTGTAGTTCGTCACCTCTGGAAACTGGTCACAGTGATGATTTTGCTGTGTGTTTTAGCACTGGTTTACTTCATCATACTTCAGCCAATAGTGAATTTATATTCGTTATTCTTGTAACCTGAAAGCCCTCTGGTAGAGATTAAATAGAAATGTGTTTTCCAATTGGATGAACGAATTTATAGAAAAGCTAACTAGCAGCAGCTTTTCTTTTTTGTTAGGACAGATTATAGATGTGGTTGACAATTTTGAGTATCCTTTGGGATCTGATCATACCATGTGGGTATTGTCAGGTCTGCTATATGTGTGTCATTTCATGCTAGTGATAGGATTATTGAGGAAGATAAAGCTAATCAGGAGGACTGCATCTCTTCCAACTCCTGAGACATACATTGTGTCTGCTTGAGGCTTGGTGACAGGCATGGCATCTACTGCAGCTCCCAAGGCAGCTACTGCAGCCACTGCCTGCCCCCCCCAACCCCACACTGGGCAAGGCCGCCAAGGCAACTCCAGCACTTATACAGCTGAAGGCAGCCAAGGCTGCTGCTCCAGCCCCCATGGTCACTGCCTCCCTGAGACCAGTCATTGTCACATCTCCAACCTCAGTGACTGACACGGTAGCCACCCACACCTAGCACTGCTGCTGCTCTAGTGATGGGCACTGTAGCTACCTCAGCGACAGGTACTGTAGCTCCAACTCCACACACTGGGCACTGCTGCTGCTGCGACCTACACAAGAGGCACTGTAATGACAGTGACATAGACTCTGAAAATAAGTCAAGAGATGATAAGCCCATGTCAGCGTCAGTTGCCCCTGTAAAGAGAGTCACAAAAAAGAACACTCACGGTGCAGATGATAACCAGGGTCCATCATCAATGCAGTGGGGCGAGGAAGAGGTAAATGTTCAATCCTTTTATCAAAGTGACCTGAGTGAAGGTGAGAACATTGTAACCTAGCTGCTCCGATGCTGGGATAATGGAGTTGATGGTCTGGAACTAGAAGGAGGAAATCCAAGCAGCTGGAAGCTCCGTCAAGGGATGTGACCCATGGTAGGGCAATTGCAAGAAGGAGAGAATCCTCCAGCCTCTAGAGACAACTCCTGGCAGCCGTGAAGGCAAGGTTTCCCTTCAAGGAAAATGTATGTCATCCAGGGAAATGGAATATTATGAAGAGAGGTATTCAGTTCCTTAGAGAATTAACTGTGCAAGAAGTAATCTGTTTTGAGCCAAACAGTCAGGAGGGGACAGATCCAGGTAGAATCCTTTGTACACGACCTATGCAGCACAAGTTTATATAAAGCGCATCACCAGCACATGCTAGGACATTGGCATAAAAGTTCTGGACAAGTGCACTTCAAAAAATGTGACTGAAGTGATAAACCAAGTTTGGGACTTTGAGAACAGGCTCAATACCTCTCTGAGGGCCTGCATCTTAAATGTATAGAAATTGTGTGAAAAATCTGATGACTAGTTCAAAAAGCTGTTACAGGAAATCAAAGCACTCAGAGAGGACAGATTCCATTCACCACTGGCGGGAACCAATGTTTCAGCCATTGTGAGAAGGCATTTCCAATCTGAATAAAGAGGACAGATCTTATGTGATCATGGAGAAGACAGGAGGAGGTGGGATGGAAAAACCACATCAGAACTTCAGGAGGTGAAAAGGAAAAACTCCTAGGAGAATGACTGTTCCAGTTTCCAGATGTAGTAGAAGAGATTCTGATCCTCTTAAAGGAACTTTATACTCATATCCACAGAAGGTGCATAACACTAATCCATTCCTCAATGCCTATTAGGGAGGCCCTGTCTCCAGTCAGGCAGAGGAAAGGGACAACAGAGTTTACTGGACTATGTGTATTCAATGGCCTGGTACAACAGACCCCCAGGAGTATAAAGCTTTGGTACACAGTGGTGCTCAGTGCACAATAACCCCCTCAAACTATAAAGGAACAAAATCTATCAGTATTTCTGGAGTGACTGGGGGATCCCAGGAGTTGACTGTAGTAGAGGCTGAAATGACCCTAACTGGGAAAGACTGGCAAAAGCATCCCATAATGAGAGAGAGACAAAGTGTGATCAGTAAGACTTGCTCATTTTTTAACAGCCTGATTTGGCCTGTGTGTAAGTCTAGTGAAGAGAAGAGACTAACACTAGACTATCGTGGCCTGAATGAAGTTATGCCACCACTGAGTGCTGCTGTGCCAAATGTTAGAACTGCAATTGGAACTGGAGTCAAAGGCAGCTTAGTGGTATGCCATAATTGACATTCTAACTCATTTTTCTCTATTCTGATAGCAGCAGAATGCAGGTCACATTTTGCTTTCACCTGGAGGGGCATCCAGTACATCTGGAATCATTTGCCCCACGTGTGGAAATACAGCCCTACCATCTGCCAGGGACTCATCCAAACCATGGTGGAACAACGTAAAGCTCCAGAACACTTGCAATATATTAATATTGATGACATTATCATATGGGGTAACACAACAAAATAAGTTTTTGAGAAATGTGAGAGAATAATTCAAATTCTTTTGGACATCGTTTTTGTCAAAAAATGAAGCAAGGTCAAGGGACATGCAGAAGAGATCCAGTTTTTAGGTATAAAATGACAAGATGGGCATCATCAGATCTCAATGGATGTGACTGATGAAATAGCAGTTATGTCTCCACCTACTAATAAAAAGGAATAACACATTTTCTTGGGTGTTGTAAGTTTTTGGAGAATTCATGTTCCTGACTACAGTCAGATTGTGAGCCGTCTCTATCAAGTGACTTGAAAAAAGAACCATTTTGAGTGGAGTCCTGAACAATAGCAAGCCTTTGAGCAATTTAAATGTGAGTAGTAGCCCTTGGACCAGTCTGGACAGCACTAGATGTTAAAACTGTCCTCTATACTGCAGCTAGAGATAATGGCCCTACTTGGAACCTCTGTCAGAAAGCATCAGGTAGAAACTCGAGGCCAATATTTAGGTCCTTTGGTGACACGACACACTAGAATGAATTGAATAAGACAATGGGACTCATTTCAAAAACAGTCTTATATACAATTGGGCCAAAGAGCATGGTATTGAGTGGATATATCACATCCCATAACACGCACCAGCCTCTGGGAAAACTGAAAGATAAAATGGTCTGTTAAAAACTACACTAAGGGCAATGGGTGGTGGAACCTTGAAAAATTTGGATTCACATTTAGCAAAAGCTACTTGGTTGTTCAACACTAGAGGGTCATTCAATTGAGCCAGGCCTGCCCAATCATAACTTCTATATGTTGCAGAAGATTAAGTACCTTCAGTACATACGAAAAATATGTTAGGGAATGCAGTCTGTGTTAACTCCTGCCTCAGGCAAAGGTAAGCCCATTCATGGGATTGTTTGCATCCAAGGACCTGGAAGCACCTGGTGGATAATGCTGAAGGATAGAAAGGTTTGATGTGTACCTCAGGGGGATTTCATTCTAGCTGAGAATACTCAATATTGAACTGCATGATGTTAATTGTTGCATAATACTATATGCCATACTAACAGTGTTCAATAACTGCCTTTCAGATTAATGCAGTGGTGATGAAACCAGAGCTGGCTTCAACAGGTAGCACTCAGCGACTTCCTCAAAGTTGACATTTTTAACCCACAAATTGTGGGGACAAGCTGCACAAGATACACCACCTTTCCTGCCCTGGGAGACTTCTGATAATTAATCTTAAAGTCATGAACTAAATCAACTTAATGAACTTTTCAAAAGGATGTCCCATGGACTAAGAGAATGACGTATTATATCTGTGTGTGTATGTGCATATGCATATACATACGTGTATATATATAGTAGTAATTAATTAGAGTGTATAGATTAGGCCTAAGCATGCTGTAAATGGTACAGAATAAGGGGTGGAATGTGCTGGTTTCACTAGAAAACTAGTCAATTTTATTCATGCAGTTAGGAATCTTTCTTTTTCACAGCTAGCATGGTCATTGTTTGGACTTAGTTTGAGAACAAGAAGATAACAACCCAGGACAGAGTCAATGCTTTTAATTGCTCCGGTCTGAGAGTGGAGGACGTTCTGAGCTCTCTGACTACAGGTGTGAGGCAGAGAGGAAGAGTGGCATGGATGGAGCAGAGCTTGACTGACATCCAGACTGAACAGTAAGAGTATTCCATCCCATTAGCATCATGTTTCATATCTAGTTCTTTCATAGTTAGTTCTTCTTTTTTGGAGCCAGGACAGAGACCTATTTGGGAGTTTCATTTAGGAGTGTCTTTGGTTCAGCCTTTTGCCATCCTGCCATTTTGTAGAGACCTCCGGGCCTTTTTGCCTTTTTCTCTCTTCTCTCTCTGGGTTTGGCTGCTCAGAATCAGGTGCTGCTTCCTGAGACTGGCTGCTTGATATGGACAGAGTTTGTGAGGAAATGCACTGAGTATCTTTTATTTTATATTCTATTTCCATTTTATATATGCATTACTAGTAGCATATTAGTGCTATCTTGTTATTCTACTGAACTGTGTTTATCTCAATCCAAGTTTCTCTCTTCCCTTTGGATACTCTCCCCTATTTGGGGGTGGGAGGAGGGAAGGAGTGAGCGCGTGGCTATTGTGGTTATATTGCTAGCTCAGGCTGAACCATGACACCATGACGCTGCCATCTACAAAGATTTAACTGAAGTTTTGTGACACTCTAAATGGACAGAGCAACTTTATAATACCTTCAATCAGTTTTATTAAGGGGAGACAAGTTTCTGTCTAGAAGACTATCTACTAGCTCCTTGGAAAATTCAAGGGCATTTTCCTTCCTTTGACCTCCACATTCAAAGTCCTGTCTTTTTTATGCATACAGGAGGCCAGTGAAGAGCTTAGTGATAAAAAGTTCCCTTTCCTGGGCTCAACTGAATAAAGTTCTACATCTATCTCATCTTATCTTATCTGACCAAGTTTAAAGAAAATCATTCAAATGTAAAATAAGAGCATTTTGTAAACAGGTGGATAACAGCTTTCAGAAATTTACTCTGGTGCATGAATGTGGTAGGAAGTGACAGGGAGAACAAAATATAGCCTGTCTAAATAGAAGAGATTTTTCAAAGGTAGTCTCAGCAAAGCTATTACTACTTTTTCAAGTATTAGTGTTATTTTTTTTGTCAAGATCAACAGTTTTTACCAGAGCCAAGGTAACAGGGCCTTTTCCACAAGGCAAAAAAGGTGTAACTGTTTCAGGCACGTCTGACTTGGCCCAGACACAAATCTGTAACTAAGCATGGTCAGGAATAGTTGGAGAAGACCAAGGTCCTGTGCTTACAGCACCCAATTAGGGTAAGGGATGTGTATGTGGAATTTCCTATATCGAATCCAATTGCTTTGAGCACTAGGCT
The DNA here is from genome assembly GCF_036013475.1 of Columba livia. Lineage (NCBI taxonomy): Eukaryota > Metazoa > Chordata > Aves > Columbiformes > Columbidae > Columba > Columba livia. The sequence continues at coordinate 50,318,391 of NC_088642.1, read as the reverse complement.
TAAGAAACAAAGTTAGGTTCTTGGAATTATGTAAAAATTTTTAGAATTACTTAAAACTTCGTAATATTTAGAGTTAATAGAAGCATTAAATCATACTGTTAAACACAGTTTCCAGAATCCATCCTCCTCCTTCAGCACAAGATTTTAGTGATACATTTCAGTGTGAAATACAGTTCTTTGCTCCAGTAGAGAGGGTTTGTTAAAAGTATATTTTAGAAAGCTGCATGTTCAATAAAAATCAGCTATCACAACCATAACAATTTTTTATTGAGCTTATTTTGATATAAATAAAATGTAATATATTTAGGAATAAATGGATATAATTAAAAAAGCCCTGATGTAGCTAATATCTTCCAACTTAGTGGAAGATGTCCCTGACTATGAAAAGGGGGATTGGACTCGGTGATTTTTGAAGGCCACTTCCAACTCAAAGCATTCTGTGATTCTGTTATTCTAGTATTTCTAAACACTGTATTATATTTCAGTACAATTTAAGTGTCAGCACAGAAGCACAGCTACATTAGTGTGTAAGTGTTTCTAACAGCTAGGTATTGTCATCAGAGGAAAATTCCAGATCAGAATTAAAACTTCTGAAACTTGGGAATGTTTCAGTATCAGAATTAAAATGGTTTGGATGATCAATGGGAACTTACTTGCTGTATGCCATAGACAGAAAAATTAAAAATTCTCTAACTTCATAATGTTATGTCTTTTCTCTAAGTCTCTAATGCTTTGTCCAGAACTGTACCTATCAATTCTAACTATACAAGATTGCAAATTTTAGTGTATGAGATTTTTGTCATGGTTCTTTTAATTAGACTGTGTGTCTGTGACTGCATAGCCCAGCGACTGTATGGAATCAATGACTGTATCACTGTCAGAGACTTACACAGTTGTGTTAATTGTCTATGTATTAATCATTCTCATTTTGGTATGAGTGTCTGGGGCAATCTTAAAATCTTAAGCAAATGTTGGTTTTTGTCTGCATAGGTGTGTCAGCAATAACATGTCTATATCATAACTTGATAACTGTATCTTGGCAACAGGAAAAGATGAATACATCTATAGAAGTCTATAACAACAGTTCAGAATTTGAAGAATGTGGGGAAATACATCAGAAATATGCAAAGACCCTAAAAGCCAGACACAGTAATTTCCTCATGGATGCAATCTCATCACAGTTAGTTCTGTTTAGTACATTTTTTCACCTATAAGTTATCTAATTAAGATATTCTTAACTACTATATTTAATTGCTTTATAACTTATCACAAATGTTTCAAGATTTTTTCACACAAATTGTTTTAGGAGTTGCTCTCATCAGGCTCTCAATTAGCAAAAGTAAGCTCCTAACTGCTGAGTTCTTTCTTCATTAAAAATAAGCAGAATAACGTTGACTGATAAGAAGGTTTTGGCTTGTTTCTGTGCTCACCTCATTATTAGCTTTAATAAGTTTAGTAGTTCTTATAAATGCCATAGTAAGTACATATTTTCTCTTTGCCAATAAGAAGCTTAAAATTCCATACAACTTTGAATTTACAATAATAGACAAATACAAACAGAACTGATTCTTTAAATTAAATGCTAAGTCTTGCACTTGTTTTTATTTCAGCAATACATTACTTCTTTATTTTCTCTAAACTCCCCTCTCTATGCTGTCATATTTTCCAATCACTTTTGAAATACTGTTTCCACTTTTCACACCTATGTGTCTTTTCAGCAGGCTGAAATGAAGATTGTAATGACTGTATTTAGGGTAATTTAGTAGCCTCCTAAAGAACATTATTCAGATTCAACAGAATTTGTAAATTTTACTCTCCCTTTGCTTAAGCACTGTGTAACTATCAACAGCAGCAAAAATATACTTACTCCTGGTGTTACTGCCCTACATTGGGGAGAAAGACAGGGACATTATAGTTGCTTCAGTTACAGCATTTACAAGACTAGCAACAGGATAAAACTTCTGTGCCTGAATAATATTGCTGCTGCTGCTGCAGTAGTAGTTTCACTGCAGTTCAATTAATTATGCCAATTTTACTCTCCTGCTATAATATATTTGTCTAGCTTAAATTTCATACTTGCTACTTGTGGGTTTTTTATTAGGCTTATTTTACATGTAGATGAATGGAGGGTCAGAGAGATTAGTTACTTGCCAAAGGCTGAACAACTCTCACTACTACAACATTCAGCAAAACCAAGAAACTTCACCTATTATTCTCTTTCTTCAGTGTAGTTACAGAAAGAAATCTTAAATTACTGAAGCATTTTGGAAATCTGCATGCAACACAGATTGAAAAGGTTGGAAGAAAAGACTGAGGAAGGGTTGCCACAGATGACAAAGGAAAACTTGCTCAGGACCTAAGCTTTTTGGCTGCCACCCTGAAAATCAAAACCAGAATTCTATAAGACAGACTTACTAAGGAAAAAAGTTGCTGTGACCATCATTCCTGCATTAGAGTAGATCTTTTCAAAATTAGGTTTGCCTGTATTATTCATTTGGGGTTTTATAAAGTCAATAAGGTTATTTTATAAAAGACCGAGATTAAAATTCCAGAATTCAGTGGGAATACTGACAACACTTGATTAATTCTGGTTCTTTCTATGTTGCGTCACAATTCATGTTTTCAACAAAATCTGTCCAGAATATGGCTATTTGCTTTTATCATCCCATCATAAAATTATCCATTAAATCTCTTCTTCCATCACTAATGTCTTTATTTTTAATCTGAAGGAGTCTTTTTTTTTTTGTTCTTTATCACACAAATTTATTATTAATGTATTTTCTTGTAGAATGCTGTCTTCTTATTAGATCTTCTGTCTTATTTGAGATTCACACTAAGCTTTACAATAATTGATGTTTGAATTGTTTTTATTCTCTCACTCTTGAGGCTTCATGTCTGAATCTGATGATAAGCAAAATGCACATACTCTTCAGAATAAAATGATCTTCTGTTTCTGTTTGTGATCTTCATCAAGTCACCTGTTATTTTTTAAACTTCAAAGCATTTCTCTCTTTCATATCTCCTGCATTTAATTTGCAGTCCTCAAAAATTCAGTATTTTATCTACAGTTCAGCTCTTTCATTAATTTCTTTTTTTCTGTGGCAAACTATTCTCACTATTTGTGCAAAGAGTGATCTGAGTTTACAACTGGCTTTGTTTTGCAGTATGTTTGTTTGGGATTGGAAGGGACCTCAGAAGATTATCTAGTCCAATCCCCCTGCCGGAGCAGGAATGCCTAGGTGAGGTCGCACAGGAACATGTCCAGGCGGGTTTTGAATGTCTCCAGAGAAGGAGACTCCACAACCCCCCTGGGCAGCCTGTTCCAGTGCTCTGTCACCCTCACTGAGAAGAAGTTTCTTCTCAAATTTAAGTGGAACCTCTTGTTTTCCAGCTTGATCCCATTACCCCTTGTCCTATCATTGTTTGCCACCGAGAAGAGCCTGGCTCCATCCTTGTGGCACTCACCCTTTATATATTTATAAGCATTAATAAGGTCACCCCTCAGTTTCCTCTTCTCCAAACTAAAGAGACCCAGCTCCCTCAGCCTTTCTTCATAAGGGTGGTGCTCCACTCCCTTAATCCTCTTTGTTGGCCTATGCTGGATCCTCTCCAGCAGTTCCCTGTCCTTCTTGAACTGAGGGGCCCAGAACTGGACACAATATTCTAGATGGAGTCTCACCAGGGCAGAGTAGAGGGAGTAGAGTTGTTTTGACTTCCCATTCGCTACACATTACTCAAGTGAATTGAATAGAATTAAACCTGTTCTCAGCCTGACTGATTACAGCACCATCTCTGGACAGGTGTAGAGGCTTGAGAAGCTGCTAACTCAAATCATAACTTAACTGTAGTAAGAGTAATTAATTTATATTAATTCTTTCCAGATATTGATAAGCATTAGCTCTGATGAGGATGTTAGAAGTCAGTAATTTAATTTCCCTTTCTCTCTTTGTTTCATTTCTCTTCTAGCAGACGCTCTTCTACCTTTCAGATGTACTATGAAATTCATTTTACAGTAGTTTTGGTGTTGAACTTTGGAAAATAGTTACTCAAGTCCTTCATTGTATACCTGAGGGGCAGGATGCCGTTCAGAGGGACCTGGAAAAGTTTGAGAAATGTGCCCATGCAAACCTCATGAGGTTTGACAAAGCAAAGTGGAAGGTCCTGTACCTGGGTTGGGGAAACTCTCAGTATCAATAAAGGCTGGGGGCTGAAGAGATTGAGAGCAGCCCTGCTGACAAGCACTTGGGAGAACTGATGGATGAAAAGCTGGACATGAACTGTCAATGTGTGCTCACAGCCCAGAAAGCCAACTGTGTCACAGAATCACAGAATCACAGAATCACAGAATGTTAGGGATTGGAAGGGACCTCGAAAGGTCATCTAGTCCAATCCCCCTGCCGGAGCAGGAACACCCAGATGAGGTTACACAGGAAGGCGTCCAGGCAGGTCTTGAGAGTAGGAGACTCCAGAGTAGGAGACTACACAACCTCCCTGGGCAGCCTATTCCAGTGTTCTGTCACTCTCACTGAGAAGAAGTTTCTTCTCAAATTTAAGTGGAACCTCTTGTGTTCCAGTTTGTACCCATTACACCTTTTCTTATCATTGGTTGTCACCGAGAAAAGCCTGGCTCCATCCTTGTGACACTCACTCTTTACATATTCATAAACATTAACGAGGTGTCCTGGGTTGCATCGAAAGAAGAATGGCCAGCAGATCAAGAGAAGTGATTCTGACTCTCTATTATGCACTGGTGAGACTCCATCTAGAGGATTAAGGCCTCCATCCCTGGAGCTCTCAGTACAAGAAAGACATGGACCAGTTGTGGCTGGTCCAAAGGAGGGCCACAAAAGTTATGAGAAGACTGGAATGCCTCTGCTATGATGACAGGCTGAGAGAGTTAGGGTTTTTCAGCCTGGGAAAGAGAAGGCTCCAGAGAGACCTTCTTGTGGCCATTCAATGCTTAAAGATGTCTTATAACAAAGATGGGAACAATCCTTTGTAGGGCCTTTTGCAATAGGACAAGGGGTAATGATTTTAAACTAGAAAAGGTTAGATTTAGACTAGATGTAAAGAAGAAATTATTTATGATGTAGGTGTTGAAACAGTGAAACAGCTTGCCCAGAGAGGTGTTTAATGCCCCATTCCTGGAAACATTCAAGGCCAGGCTAGACAGGGATCTGAGCAGCCTGATCTAGTTGAGGATGTCAATGCTTTTTGCAGTGGGGGAGGGAGGTTGGGATAGATGACCAGCCCAGACTGTTCTGTGATTCTAACTTCATAAATTAACTCTCCACACTAAGGACTAAGAAAGAATTTGATATGGTGATTCGGTAACATACATCATTTTTAGCTGGCAAATGAAGTTGCTGATTTGGATCTTTTCTTGATCTTCTTGCACACCAAAACAATTCTAGCCCAGCAAAGCTCTGGAAGTGTTAAACTAAAATAAGACTGTGATGAGTCAGTCACTTTTCCAGCCTTTGTGCCAATTAAATGTGAGTTTTCAGCAACAGACGAATTCCAGGTTTTAGTGTTTTAAAAGCAATTTAAGAGAAAGTGCTGAGTTGTTTTATTACCATGCTTTGAGGAACATTATGCAACTTTATTGGTCACCATCAATTGTTTAATCTGAGATGGGAAACTAGTGAGGGGAAAATGTTTGGTGATCTTTCCAGACACAAAAATAAAACCCCGAAGTTTGGTCTCAAGCATGGTAAGCGGAGCACAACGTCAATATTTAAGAATACAAAATTACATTCAGTAGCATCTGGTGTTTCATGTAAGGCAAAAGGAACAGAATTATATGAGACAGGACTTTATTTTGTTTCAGAAGCACTGGCAGCATAGTCAGCATTAAGGACTTTGTCCACAGCTAATACAAATTTTCAGATTTCTTGTTCAACATTTGTGCATAAATCAACGCTCACTGTAAATGTTAGGGAGTCATATACTGACACTCTGGTCTTTTGGCATTAGAAGCATGTATTCATACTTTAATTTCTGACATTTTTTTTTTTTTTCATGCATAAGACAGCACATTTATGTTGAGTAAGTTTTCACTGTCACTTCTGGTTTTATAAACTCCACTCTAACACATATTTAAGGGCATTAAAAGATTTGAGGGGTGTTTAATATCTTCTTTTTCAGAGAAGAGAAACCGACAAATGCTCAAAAGTGGCGGTGCAACCCCTGATAACAGTACCTGATAAAAAGAGTTAAAGAGACTGCCTTTCTAAGGGGAATCTAATTCACAGAAAAAGAAGTCAAGAACTGATTAACTATCACTGGAGAGGAAAACACAGGATTGAACAATTTATCAAAGGTTGCCTCTTTGATATTACCTAAGCTTCACATAGGAAATTAGAAAGTGCAGTGCAAAAGAAATTGTACCTTTGTGTTATTAAGGGGAAAGGGACATGCAGGTCAAGCATAGAAGGACCTTTTATTCAGAAACTGACTGCAACCAGTGCATGAATAACAATTGTCAAATTGACAATCGTGTGACCAGTGATCCAGCTGAGAATTTTGATCCACTTATGTATCTTTCCCAAATGCCAAGACTTTTATCTTAGAGGATGGTCTGTGGTTAAAGAGAAATTTTTAATGTATTACAGCATGTATCTTTCCTGAGCTGAAACTACAAGGTGAATCAGATGGTACTGTAGGTGAATCTATTTCATGAGTTACACTTCTTTGAAAGAAGGATTATGGGAGGAACTTGCTTTTACTTGAAACCCTCTTTATTAAGAGAGAAAGTTATTAGACATTTGGGAACTCATTCTGGAGCTGTATCAGCATTGCTGAGTGCATGTTGAGTTCACAAAAATGGGGAAGGTATTTATTTTTTTATTTTCTATGCAGTACCTAACTGATAGAAATTACAATGTACACAATTTCCTACTCAGAACACTTTCTAAGTCTTTATAACTAAATTTTCTGTAGTATGACTTGCAGCCTTTTCCACCCTGTCCTCCTCCAAAAATGCATCAAAGAAAATAACAGCTCTGTAAATGTAGCCTCCAAAAATATCTAAGGCACAATCCACAATTTGGGATTTAAAATATGCAGCATGAGATGAACCAGGCAAAAAATGTTTCAGAATCTTGGAAATTCAGACCTGAATGACCTACTTATCAAATATGTGTGCCAATATTCAACCAGTTACTATCTATCAGTGAACTTCCCCATCCATTTGCCAGCTTTAGCAGTTGAAAAAGTTAATAGGAACTATATGACCAAAACCTTCATTTGAAGATGGTTCTCTTAAATACTCTTGATTTTACGTGTAACAACACAAATAGCAGTGTCTTCTTATGTTGGATTAAATGCCAATATTTCATGCACAGTTTTACAGTTATTTTGTATTACATTATAATAGTCATAGAGTGTTATAGCTAAAGACTGGACTGCAGTTACACAGAGGAGAAAATTTCCTACTCGAGTAAATGACAGTCTAAATAAACAAGGGTCAGGGGTACATGGGGGGAGATATGCTACATCTCCACAAATCACTTTCAAAATTATGAAATTACTTTATTACTATATAGTTCAAAATGCTAGTGGACAAGTGTTTATATTATGCAGGATGTCTCTAAATAAACTAATACATTCTTAAAGAAGAAAATATGCTGAAATATACAAGATGCTGGTAAGTTTCAAGTCCAAGCTTGATAGCACAAGTGGATAATGGTTGGATAGAGCAGCTGATCAACAGAAATAAATCAGAAGCGACACAACATGTTTCAGGGACGGATCTAGCTTCTATTTATTGAAATGCAAAACAGATTAAAATAATTAATGTAGAAGAGATTGACAAAAGTAGAGTCAGGAAATAATTTAAACTATATTCCTGAGCATGGGCAGTTAGAACCACCAAGAAGAAGTAAAGAGGAAGCAACACCAGTGAACATTAGCTAGGTTGATTCTTCATGTAACTGTTATCTCCATAAAAAGAAAATGCTAATTAGTGGTACAAAAGAAGTGTCCCTGTGTGAATACATGCTGTTAGGAAAATACCTGTTGATATACTGGAGAAACCTGAAGGTTAAAGTTTTCTGCTTTTTTAGTAGGATCAAGTAGTCAAAGAATACTCATATTAAAGAGCAGGGGAAAATATATTGAAAATACCAACAGGCATATGTTGACATAGCAGACTTTAACTTTTATATGTATCAGAATTTTAATTTTTCTACTAATTTCTGTTTGCTGCAAAACTTGAATAACAAAAGTCAAACAGAAACTTACAATTCTTAAGAACCTTATGCACTTCCTAAAACTTCAAATCTCATGTGCTTACAGTTTAGCCTTAGTCTCCCATTCCAATAATATTTATATTGGTAGAAATACTTAAAGAAGGAAAGTATAATATCTCTTTTAATCAAAAAATAGCAGCTGAAAGATATACACTACCCAGTCATTATGCTCAACATCCATGCAAGCCAGCACAGAAAAACAAGCACACTTACCTCTTTAAAAGCATTCACGCTCTTCAGAAACATAGTGTAAAAGCCTCCGGTTTTACAATGAACTTCAACTTCCATCTACAGCTGGAGAGTAAACTGTTCCACTTTCACATCTAGCTCTCAGACTCTTCTAGCTCTTCTTTGTTCTGAAGAAATGATGATTAGGATACAGATTTATGTTTGAGCATGAGAAAACTGATACTCAGTGGGACTGAGTTTCTGCTCTGCTTTGAATGTGTTTAGGACACAACATTGCTCAGTATCTGCAACATTTTGTCTTGACATTTCTGATAAATTTGCACCAGTTAAAAAACTTAAACCTGTGGGTTTTGAATGCTCCAAATATTCCCATAAGTCACCTGATATAATATTGTGCTACTTTCTAAAACATTCACACATAATGAAGTTATAAAAATCTTATCATTTCTCTTGGTTTTGGAATATTTTTAATACATTTCAGTAAACATCCAACTTAGATATTCTAGGAGAAAAGAATTTGTAAGATAGATGTCTACAATAGTTTGAGAGTCAGTATCAAAATCCAAATAAGAGCAAAACAAAAATGCATTGAGGAGGTAATACCGTGGTATTTTTTATACAAGTACTAGAAAATTGTTATTGAAAAGCATGGATTGCATACAGACACCTTCTATCTTTAATAACGGTATAAACATTGAAATTTAACCTGCAAATTATTCATGAAGCTCAGTTTGACAGGATTAAGTTTTCTTACCATTTGATTTTATTCTGAGAAGTAATGTTGCTTTTACTTCATTGCTAATTCCACAGGAAGAAAATGTGGCTTATAACACACCTTCTAAGCCTGCTAAATCTACAGGTTCAGAAAAACATGATCGATGCTTCAAAAAGACTAAAGAAAGCTCATAGATTAGTCTTGCTTACATTGAAAAGGAGCCACAATTTCACAGAGAAAATGGAAGTAAAAACACCTTAGAATTTGCTTCTTGAGTCAACTGAGGAGAAACTCTGTTTTTAAGCCACATATAATACAATGAGGAAGAGATTGAAATGGACTTGGATTGCAGCCAGACTGAGTGGCAGGCAAGATTTGAGGCAATTAGAAATAATTTTCAAATAAAATTGTTTAATTAAATGCAACTATAAAGGTCTTTTCTGGAAAAGACCCAGCATATTATCTTTATCCATCTATAATACTTCAAACAAACAAACAAAAGAACCCAATCAAACAAAGAAACAAACAAACAAAAAAACTGAAACAGACCTTTTTGTCAAATTTTTGTAGTATGAAAAGCCCTTTGGGGGATCTGAGAGACTGTTCAATAAGAGGTTGCTTGGAATTTGTAGGAAAATTTGAATGCTTTTTTTTTTTTTTTTTTTTTCTCACTTTAAGGCATAACTACTCATTGCTTAATTCAGTATCTGATAGTGTTTAAGGTAAGACTTAATTTTAAATAATTCTAACTGTGAATTCTAGTAATAAATAGGGACAACATTGATATCAGCAGAAGCTGAACAATTCTAGACAAAATCTTTTTAGTCACTGAAGTTTCACCGAAGTCCTTTGAACCACTACAACTTTAAACATATAAAAGACAAAGCATATTCATCAGTCTAAGTAAAAGATCTGGGAAAATAGGATTCCTCTGATAGAAACCTTTCAAAAAGTAGGTACTATTTACAAAAGTGAACGAAAGAAATAAAAATGTAAAAGGGGATAGGAGGAACCCAATTTGCAACACATTAAATTTATTCACTTTGGCAATGCTTTCACTTCCAGGGTGAAGCCTGGAAGTGTAATGTACGTAACATTATTTGACCAAAACCAGTCCTTCTTTAAGATACTCTTTTTACTCAAGAGGCAAGAGAAACCTTAGATTAGGCTTTCTCCAATAAAAGAGAGCAAGGAACAAATTTTACTTATAAAAATGCCCTATTAAAGAAATCTACAAAATACACGAGATTTTAAAGTGCTAAAATGTTGCTCTAAAGGCAAATTAGACACAGCCAGTAAAAATTACTCTTTGTACAGAGGAACCACAATATGATATTAGGTTAGTGCAAAAAGGGCTCCCTGGCATGCTATCTTTACTCTGGAGCAGTGACCAAGGTCATGGTCAGAATAGTTCGTCTGCCTGAGATCCACAGCTGTCAGCATAGGAAGCGAATATATGAAAAAGAACAGTCTGAAGTCTGGGTGTTACAGTCTAACTCTGGATTAATAACTATATTCCTGCAATACTCTTTTCCATACATCTGTGTCTAGCAGACTTGAAAGGAAACCAGCAGGAAGCTACTAGATTTTTCAAGAGGTAGTGTGTAATCCCATTTGCAACAAAGCACACCTTCTGAGGTGTTCTAAAACATTGCAAAAACATTTAACCATGAGAGCTCTGTTGGAGCTCACAAACTATAAGAAACGCACTTTACAAAGTGCCTTAAACAGATTGGTACAGCAGTCATAAAAGTCAAGTCCTTGTCAAGTCAATTTTGCAAACTAATTTCTTTGCCCCAGCTCAGGTTTATTATTCACATTACTTCACATATATTTGATCACTTCAGCTTTTAAAAGATCATCACAAAGACTTGTCAGCAACATTTTGTGAAGACAAAAGAGGGAAGGGAATGTCATATCAATTGCTGTATGGACAGACTTAATTATATATGAAAATATAAGATTTGGATATAGACTTAGTATGCTTGGCCCCACAGGTCAAGCTCAGCTACCTAAGGCCAGGTCCGTGTGGATGTAGCCACTTTTCCTCTGAATACATAATACTATGGAGTGCAGGGATCCTGAACTACCTAGCTTTATCTAACTCCTTTGCATTTATCATAAAGCCTTCTATGTTGTTTTACTTAGCATGCTGCAGAGCTTTGATATTAAATTATTTATGATCATCAGTAGTCATCTCATTACTATACTAGTTTCTCTTATATGGTTTTCTTAGAGACCCAGTGATTTGATTAGATCATACACACTGAGTTCTTTAAAATCTTTGCAAGCAGCGAGGTTTTTTTGATTGTGTTTTTTTTTGTTTGTTTTGGTTTGGCTTTTTTTGTTTTGTTTTGTTTTGTTTTCCTGGATGCATTTACTTTAGCTACTTAGTTACAGATTTTACTTCATAAAAAGGTCTAGGTTACTATCATATTGACATGCTGGACAGGAGTTTCTTAATAAGTGTGAAACAGTATAATGAATCAGATTAGTTATACAGTAAAAGAAAATAAAACCTCTCTTCCAGATAAGGCAAATTAATCAATTGGGCTCAATTTCAGATTTGGGATGTAGATGTATTGTTTCTATGTTCCCAAAACAGAAACTGGGGTTTGTATTATAAAAGAAATTTTTCAAGATTCAACTGTAAATTATTTACTCACAGTCCAGCAATTCAGTAAAAAATTCGGGTGTGAAATATGACCAAAATTCCAAGTAAGACAATACTGTTTTGAACACAACACCTAAAGACCTCTCTAAAATCCATCTGATTATTTTAACAGAGAAACAAAATACCATTTTATACTTTTTATAATAGAAACTAAGGCTAAAAAGTATCTTAGTAGAGCCAGAAATTATCTATGAGCATCTCAATAAGCAAGTGAATAGAAAAATATATCACACTGACTGAAGGGATAAACGCGTGTTGATTGAATGGTTGTCTTCATCTTATTTCAAACAAGTCACTTTCATACTTTGTGAGGTAACACAGCAATTCCAGCAATTTCAGTTAGTTACCTAATATCATGACTATCCTTCAGTGTTGCATTTTGTTTTAACAGTTCAAATTGTAGAATCACAGAATAATTTAGATTGGAAAGGGCCTTTGCAAGTCACGCTGACCAAGTCTGCTGCTTGAAACAGGGCCACCTTCGAAGTTAGATGAGGTCACTCCTGTTAAGTTTGGAGAATATCTCCAACCTCTGTCAGGCTGAGTGTCATAATCCTTACCCAAGCAGAATATCCTATGTTGTGCCTGTTGTCTCTAGCTTTATGTCTCTAGCACCTGTGAGGAGAGGCAGGCCCCTACTTCTTCATAACCAACTATTAGAATGTAAAAGACAAGCAAAATGGTATGCCCTCAGCCCACTCTTCTGTGGGCTGGTCATACCCAGCACTCTCAGCCTACCTGCATACATAATGTGCTACAGCTCTCAAATAATTCTGATGGCTCCATGCTGCTATTGCTTTGGTTAATTAAAGGCTTTCTTCTACTGGGGAACCACACAATAATTAAAATGCTCTCTCACAAATGCTGAATAATGGAGAATTACATATTCTTGTTGTGTTCACTATAGTGTGTGTGTGTGTGTGTATTCATAGCATATGTGTATGTAGGTGTATACATATAAACATACACTCATGTTAAAAATATACACATATTACACACAAAATAGTGATGCCAGTATTCAAAGGCTGATTTCCAGTGATTACTGATTCAGAGGACATGCATGTTAACGTTCAAATCATATTACTATTGGCATCACAAACTATCATTGTGTAATTCAGAAAACAAAGATGAAGATATCAGAAAGCACTAATAGATTGCTAAACAGATTATCAGGGTCTACAGAGTGCAGTACTCACCACATAGAATGTTTAGTTAAGCACAAAGCACATCAAGAATTGGACTCTGCACACTACTTTAACGAGGTGTGTGTGTGCTTAAGGGCTTGGAAGGATAGATGTATCTGTTTGCTAATATATAATTGTAGGTGATAGAAATTATTCCAGAAGTGTCTGATTCTGAGTCCAAATATTTTTAAGGCATCCAGTTTAGGAATGAGAAGAAGGAAGTGGCCAGACTAGGAGTAGCATCTAGAGGAACCAAATGTCTGAGGGTAACCACAGGATTCTCCTTATTTGAAGAAAGACCTGCATTTCAGTGTTAACGAGGTCTGGCTGCCCTGCTCCTCCATCAGTGAAAAATGCAGTTCTATGTTTTAAGTCTGTATCATTATGGCATTCATTAACCCAACTGATGGAACAACTTATCCTTGGTGCCATCTCAAGGCATATCAGGGATAAGAGGGTCATTAGGGACAGTCAACATGGCTTCACCAAGGGGAGGTCGTGCTTGACCAACCTCATAGCCTTTTATGAGAATGTAACAAGGTGGATGGATGATGGCAGAGTGGTGGACGTGGTCTACCTTGACTTGAGTAAGGCATTTGACACAGTCTCCCACAGCATCCTTACAGCTAAACTGAGGGAGTGCGGTCTGGATGACTGGGTAGTGAGGTGGACTGCGAACTGGCTGAAGGGAAGAAGCCAGAGAGTCGTTGTCAATGGGACAGAGTCTAGTTGTAGGCCTGTGTCTGGGACCTATATTATTTAATATATTTATCAACAATTTGCATGAGAGAATAGAGCCAGCAAACTATCAGCAAGTTTGCTGATGACAGGGAGCTGGGAGGAGTGGCTGACACATCAGAAGGCTGAGCCGCCACCCAGCAAGACCTGGACAGGCTGGAGAGTTGGATGGGGAAAGATCTAATTAAATATAACAAAAGAAAGCGTAGAGTCTTGCATCTGGGTAGGAAAAACCCCAGGTTCCAGTGTAAACTGGGGAGTGACCTATTGGAGAGCAGCATAGGGGAAAGGGACCTGGGGGTCCTGGTGGAGAGGACAATGACCATGAGCCAGCACTGTGCCCTTATGGCCAGGAAGGCCAATGGCACCCTGAGGTGTATTAGAAGAGGTGTGGTTAGTAGGTCAAGAGAGGTTCTCCCCCTCTACTCTGCCATGGTGAGACCACACCTGGAACATTGTGTCCAGTTCTGGGCCCCTCGGTTCAAGAAGGACAGGGAACTGCTGGAGAGAGTCCAGCACAGGGCAACAAAGATTATTTAGGGAGTGGAGTGTCTCCCTTATGAGGAAAGGCTGAGGGAGCTGGGTCTCTTTAGCTTGGAGAAGAGGAGACTGAGGGGTGACCTCATTAATGTTTACAGATACATAAAGGGTGAGTGTCATGAGGATGAAGCCAGGCTCTTCTCAGTGACAACCAGTGATAGGACAAGGGGTAATGGGTTCAAATTGGAACACAAGAGGTTCCACTTAAATTTGAGAAGAAGCTTCTTCTCAGTAGGGGTAACAGAACACTGGAACAGGCTGCCCAGGGAGGTTGTGGAGTCTCCTTCTCTGGAGACATTCAAAACCCGCCTGGACAGCTTCCTGTGTAACCTCATCTAGGTGTTCCTGCTCCAGCAGAGGGATTGGACTAGATAATCTTTTGAGGTCCCTTCCAATCCCTAACAATCTGTGATTCTGTGATTCTGTGATTCTGTAGCTAGCAGGACGGACTGATATCATATATTGCTATACCAATAATTTACTGATTTTCTATCTTCTAATCTCCTTCTACAATTACTGTTATGAATTATTGAGAATACACTGCTTCTACTGTAGTCTCAAGGCACAGGTGTCAAACGAAGCATTCTGTAATAGAGTTCTCAAAGTTTTCCTAGCTCCTTTAAAGCACATTTATGAAGTCATGAGAAAATGGACATGGAATCTCTGAGGCTGCCGGTGTCCACACATTGCATGGCTTGATTTTGGATCTGAAAGCTAACATGGCAAACAGCATACTCAAGTGATATTCTTCTCCTGAAAAGGCAGGATGCTGTCATTACTTGATGGCATCTTCCCATGTTTCTGGGACTCTTACATCCCTATAAAAGGAGATAATACAACATTGAAAGAAATGTGGCAGTGAACCTAATGTCTCTGTGGCACTTAGTGGTAGTCAGGATATTAATTAGCAGTCTACACTTTCAGTAAGGAGATTTGACTGCAAAACAGAACCTTACCAGACATTTTCTCAGACATATTTTTTGAGAATTTCTCATAGCAATTAAGACAGATATAAAAGCTTGGGGTATTTCTTGCTAGTTTCACATACCTTATAATTTTGAGGAACATTAATAATATTTTTGTAAATATATTCTCTTGGAAACAACAATGAAGACCATAACAAGATACTGTTTCAAATTATACTATTATAGCAGTAAAACAGTTTCAAAACTATTTCTGTGATTTGTAAAATTTAAAATGAAGTGCCCTCATTGTCAGGGTATTTCTAACATACATATAATTTCTACACAGAATCATATAGCTTACACAGAGTATAGAGTCTAACTTGTATGTTTGTAACATGGTCTGCATAAAATTATTGCACTCTGATAGGATTTATGTGTGGATTCAAATTCTTAATAGCAGGAGGCATTAGATACACTAATATGTAAATGAAAGCATTAGCTTCCCAAACTTTCCCTAGCAACAAAATTTTCTTCTGCATCTGCTATTTAAAAAGAGATTTCTACTTATATACTATTTGTGGGCTCTCCAGATAAAAGCTTTTAAAATATATTTTTAATTAATAGCATTGATGACATATTTTCATCTTCTTTCATTATATATTTTTTGCAAAATGTGGGCAAGAAAAGCTCCAATCAGTAGTGCATTTATTAGTCTTATTTCAAAACTAAAGACTTATGTTTACAAATTCTAAACTTGCCTGAGGTACTTTCTACTTCCCCTCTCTTCAATCATCTCCACCCTCCTCCCAAGGAATTGAGAACACTTGAGTGTAATTGCTTTATCCAACCAAATTTTCTAAAGATTTAACACCTTAATGATTAATGCATTCAATAATTTTGGCAATAGGATAAATCAACAGAAAACATGAAATATGCTCTCTTTTTACAACTGTGCTCACTTTTGGCACAGAAGTTAAAAAGCCATCCCCAAATGAAAATTATTTTTTTTAAGAAACCAGAAAATATTTATAATTTTAAGCAAAATCCTGTTGATAAAAGAAAGGAGACTGAGAATTTCTACCTCTTCACTGGTCAGGTTCTGGCATATTTTATTAACTCGTTTTGATATTACAGATAAGAATGGAGTCTCTGCAACACACTCTTTATGCAGCAATACCAGTGCTGTATCAAATGGCTGTAAAATTGTGTGAAGCTCCATGGACTCCTACAGAATCTGCAGGGGTGGAAACATCTGCCCAGTCAGATCAGATTAATCCACTTTCACTAAAGCAAAAATGTCAATGACTTAAGAAAGGACAATTTGCAGTATATTCCACCTGATATGTCTGACAGCTGAATGAAAATCACAGAAGCTACTTATCAAAATGTGCTTTATTGCCAGTAGAAAAACATTTTAGCCATACCAATTACAGTCGATAGATCTATTGATCTTGCTAAATTGATGAGATTAACATAATGACTAAATTTATTGCAGAATGTTAGCACAAAGAAGTTTTAAAATATGTTCAAAATCTGTTAACTGTTAAGAGGTGACTCTGATAACTTTGTATTGTGTGCCCTTAGAAAAATAATCACAGAATCACAGAATCGACTGGGTTGGAAAAGACCTCAGAGATCATCGAGTCCAACCCTTGGTCCAACTCTAGTCCGTTTACTAGATCATGGCACTAAGTGCCATGTCCAATCTCAGTTTAAAAACCTCTAGGGACGGCGAGTCCACTACCTCCCTGGGCAAGCCATTCCAATGCCTGATCACTCTCTCTGTAAAGAATTTCTTTCTAATATCCAGCCTAAATTTCCCCTGGTAGAGTTTAAGCCCATGCCCCCTTGTCCTATTGCTAACTGCCTGGGAGAAGAGACCAATCCCCACCTGGCTATAACTTCCCTTCAGGTAGTTATAGAGAGTGATGAGGTCACCTCTAAGCCTCCTCTTCTCTAGACTAAACAACCCCAGCTCTCTCAGCCTCTCCTCATAGGTCTTATGTTCAAGTCCCTTCACCAGTCGTGTTGCTCTTCTCTGGACCCACTCCAGCACTTCAATGTCTTTCCTGAACTGAGGGGCCCAGAACTGAACACAATACTCCAGGTGTGGCCTCACCAATGCAGAGTACAGGGGAAGGATCACTTCCCTTGTCCTGCTGACCACGCTGTTTTTGATACAGGACAGGATACCGTTGGCCTTCTTGGCCACCTGGGCACACTGTTGGCTCATGTTGCGCTTCCTGTCAATTAGCACCCCCAGGTCCCTTTCTGTCTGACTGCTCTCCAGCCACTCTGCGCCCAGCCTGTAGCGCTGCAGGCGGTTGTTGTGACCAAAGTGCAGCACCCGGCATTTGGCCTTATTGAACTTCATCCCATTGGAATCAGCCCATTTTTCCAGTCTATCCAGATTCCTCTGCAGAGCCCTCCTGCCTTCCAGCAGGTCGACACTCCCTCCCAGCTTGGTGTCATCAGCAAATTTGCTGATGATGGTCTCAATCCCCTCATCTAAATCATCAATAAAGATGTTAAACAGGACTGGACCCAACACTGACCCCTGGGGAACACCACTAGTGACTGGCCGCCAGCTGGATGCAGCCCCATTCACCAGCACTCTCTGGGCCCGGCCCTCCAGCCAGTTCTTAACCCAGCATAGAGTACACTTGTCCAAGCCATGGGCTACCAGCTTTTGCAAGAGTATATTATGGGAGACAGTGTCAAAGGCCTTGCTGAAGTTCAGATAGACCACATCCACAGCTTTCCCCTCATCCACCAGGTGAGTCACCTGATCATAGAAGGAGATCAGGTTGGTCAGACAGGACCTCCCCCTCCTAAACCCATGCTGGCTGGGTCTGATCGCTTGTCCATCCTGAAGGTGCTGTGTGATTCCATTCAGGATGATCTGCTCCATAACCCTGCCAGGCACCGAGGTCAGGCTGACAGGCCTGTAGTTGCCAGGGTCAGCTCTGCAGCCCTTTTTGTGGACTGGGGTAACATTGGCCAATTTCCAATCATATGGGACCTCCCCAGTGAGCCAGGACTGTTGGAAGATGATGGAGAGCGGCTTGGCAAGTTCTTCTGCTAGCTCCCTATTAATCTACCATATTAATCTTTTTAATATGATTTATTTAACAGAGTCTCCGTATGCATTATAGACAAACACTAGAAACAGTGAGAGTGAATCACTCATATTTTTATATGCAGATTTAGAAAGAGACTTCAAGGCATTAATTAATTCATTTATTTCCACAATATGCTGGTGTGTACATCCCAAGGCCTGACAATCACAATGAAGCGGAGGA
Organism: Columba livia; assembly: GCF_036013475.1. Taxonomy (NCBI): domain Eukaryota; kingdom Metazoa; phylum Chordata; class Aves; order Columbiformes; family Columbidae; genus Columba; species Columba livia. The sequence goes on along the minus strand of NC_088642.1, from coordinate 50,299,892 downwards.
CAGCATCTATCTATACGTTTATATGTATTAATGTGTAAATTAAGCAATTACATTTTTGTAGACAGCTGACAACCACAAAAATGGAAGTGATGATTATTCAGCTACATGTTTCAACACAGAATATTTTCTGATTATTCGGAGTACAACAGAACTATATTTATTTTCAGTTCATGCAGACTATTCAGACTGGGGAGCCAGGTACACAGAAATAAATTGATGATGTTTGTACTTAATCCTTCCTTACAGCAAGGAAAAAAGGGAAACTTAGGCATGCTTTTGTTCATTCTCCTCAGCAATAGTTAAAATATAATAGACTTACAAGAGGCATAAGTAAAAGAAAGTACAAGTAGTTTCTAGACAATCTAAATAACATCTAACCATAGTACCCAGCAAAAAATAAATAGGAGTGACCAGGGAGCCTTTGAGGGTCTTCATAAGAATACTTCTCAGTCTGCAGATTGCCCTGGTGACAGAATCTGTGCCCAGGCTGGTGCTTCTTCAAGTACTTCCCATCACATCAACGACTTTTCCTGTTTGGAACCAATGAAGGTAACTTTCCAAGATACTCTCTTTATTATGGAGCCACTTACCTGCTTAATTAACAGCATTCAAATTATGTTTTGGAACCTGACTACTTTCAGCTACCATAAAACACCAAACAGGTCAAAAAGTTTAAGACATTTTTTTCTCCTACCAGTAGAATATGTCTAATATGTATGAGACATGTCATTCTAATATGATTGACATTCTAATATTATTCTAATATGATTGGATAAGCCTTAACAAAGTGTGGTCACAGAAAACCTGAAAAAATTTAGAAATATTTGGATTAAATTAGTAGGAGTGAATCTTTCTTAATAGTTCAAAACACTTATCTCATAAAAATCTGCCTTTCAAATTGAAGTTATTAAGAGAAATCAATTCCAAATATCTACCTATCTTCTTCTCCCCGTATCCTTAGCATTGTGTGTTATCAATATTTGTCCAGGTCAAGGACTTTCTGAAGTATTTCTCTTCTCAATTAGTATTGTGAACAAATTCATACAACTAGAATCTCAGAAAAACTCAAAAGAATTTGACAATGCCTAAAAAATATTAATAACTATTTTATTGATTCTGCTTTGGATCAATTTTACCTCTTATGTATACCAGATTCATAGCACAGGTCATAAAAATATGACCTTATTAAAAGTTTTAATATTGAAATAGCTCATATTTTAATTCTTAGAGATTCATAGTCCGGATCAGAAAATAGAAATGTGCCCTTATTAAAGGTTTTAATATAGAAGTATTTAATATTTTGATTCCTAAGGCAATGGTACTTTCCTTACAGAATAAAGTAAATCCATAAAATAATATTTTTATATTTCCATTTAAAATGTTTCTTCAGTGTCCCCTTATGTGACAGCACACCAAAGAGAAGGACACAGATGGTGGAACCATGAAGGAAAGTGTGCAATAGCTGTATTACGTCCTCTGAGGAATATAAAAATATATTGAGCTGAAAAAAAAAAACAAAACACCAAAGTCCTCAAGAAGCCCTAGTGTCCTCAGATGTTCTAAGTAAACAGAAGTGTCAAATAAATATAATTTATTCTAGTTTTCTATTAAATTAGTATTTGATTCCAGTGAGAAGGCTCCAGGTTTGTATTTTTCTCTTTTACAAAACCAATGGGCCAGGCTTTATCAGACTTCACCAAATGGAACGTAACTGTATGTGTGTAAGACAGTCATGACTCCACAGAAAGGCATTTAAATTATACCCTTCAATTTGGATTATGTGAAGCAGTTCTAATCCCACTTTTAGAGTTAGCCTTTGCCTAGCGGTGCATATACTAGAGTCCGTTTGCAAAATTTTGGAATAGATTCACTGCCATGGATCACAGAAAGCTTTATGCCCTACCCTTCAGCTCTCAACCTATCTGGCAGTTTAGTTGAATACATAGAGGGTAAATATTAGCATTCTTCTAAAGACAGAGTACTTAAAGTTTGCAGCTGTCCAATTACATTATGCTATGTTGTAATTCAGTTCTAATTTCCTATACATAATGACCTCTAATCCTTCTGTTAATTAACTCTGTCTTTAAGTGAAAAAGGTATTTACTTTGATGGAATTGAATTGTTTTCTTAGATCTACTTCTCCCACTCTATTTTCATGTTCTCTTCAACAGCTATAAATATACCTTATATTACCAATCTTCTTGCTTATCTTTCTGTGTTGGTATGGTGATATCTTAGTAAATACTTCTCTGTTGACAGAAATGGGAGATTTATTTTTAGTCATACAGTGTTTTATTTTTTTTTCTTTTAATGTAAACTACAAACTAAAACTTTCTGTATTAAATCAGACATTATGTATTAATTTATATGTGGCTATGGAATACATACCCGTTACTTGTAGACAGAACCTATATAAATTATTATGTGTTTAATACTCAAGCCAAAATATCCATGATGGAATTGGATCTTATGTCTTACAAAGAGGAGAAAGCCTCCTTCATCCACTTAGAAACTTAGTTATTCTCTTTAATGACTCTGACTTTTTTTTTTTAAAGTAACAATAATCATATCTGATGCACCAGTAAGGGGTTAAAAGAGCTTGACTAAAAACATATTTTGCTGGATATGTCAGACTTGAAACACATGATAGCCTCATACAGGCCATTTAAAACAAAACAAAACAAACAAACAAACAAGCAACAAACAAACAAACAAAACAAAAAAAAAAAACAAAAAAAAAAAAAGAAGAAAAATATGTACAACTTTTACCCTACCAAGTAGCCAACCCTACAGTCTACAGTAACACTATTTGTACTGTTGTCTCTTGGAGTGTGAGGAAACTAACATGTAGGTCTGACTCTCATTCACTTGTGAGGCACAGAAGATTTTTATGTTTCCTTGGAGATTATCACGACGCCTCTGATATTTTTGATATTTTGACTTTTCCAGGACAGTATGGCTCAGAACATCTAATGCCCATCACTAATGTCTAATCAATATGTCCATCACTTTTCCTGCAAGGCTGTTCCCAGAAGCCATGGCTGAATAAGACTTTAAATATCATGCCTTCCAAGGAAGGAAGGTAATCACCTTTTGGCCTTTCCAATTTTTAAGAAGCTTATTAAAAATCAGCAGGAACTCTTAGTCCAGTATACGTGAACAAGAAGACTGAATATCTGTCTAAATCAAGGTGAAATAAATCACCCGAGACAATGGCTGTAAACAGCTGTCAACACTGCTGTTAAATAATGGACAGGGGAAGAGGTTTTATTAGCAGAGTTCAGTGAACAGCTATACAGTCATATACTGTTGAAACACATTTTTAATATTGCAATACCCTGACTCTAAGCACAACTTGCATCCAGTTAGAATAGACTGGCAAACAGGGTCAACTCGAGACTGTAAGGTCCATAAGCAAAACAGAACTGACTCCTGCACATGAGGGATACTCCTGAGATGATTTTCTTTGGAAGAAGGTGTCATTGGTCATTCACACTTCCACAGAGAGTTGCAGATTCCTTCCCTACCATCCACCAGCCTCCTCTCCCCAGCTGAGAATTTGCTATGGACTTCTTAGATTTGTAGGTTGAGCTTCTTTTCCAAGAAGGTATAGTCTAACTGCCATATCACATGGAAGCTGGTATTGTCTTCTAGTCTGCTATCAGATATATTTCCCCAGTCGACATATTTTATTGGCATTTCCTGTTCTTCCATCGAGCACTGACAAAGATAAAAGATTTATAGATAACACAATTTATGGTAGCCTAAATGAAATAAGGAAACTTCATGATAGCATCCTTTTCACAAAACAAAAAAGAAGGCATTGTGTGCTTGTATTTGAAAACACAGTATGCCCTCTTTTCTAAATGCAAGCAGCTGAATCTTGGAAACTGGATGACCATTGCATTTTGCCATATTAGAAGTTATTCTAGTCATCTATCCTTTTGAAATATAATCAGTTGGAATTCCTATTTATTTGCTTAGCCTACCATTACAAGTAGCAAAACCGCTGTAAATTAACAAAATCTGAACAAATCACAGTATTTATAAGTGCCGTAAGAACAAATATAGGCAGTAACTAGGTAAATGCAATTTGCATATTCATAGTTTGAGTTGCCCTCCTTTCAGAAAAAAAAAATTGAATCAGTTTCCCACTTCAGACAGTGTGCTTCCATTAATGCTGACATCATTATAAATGTGGCTACTCTGTTTTGCTGAGGATGAACCAGATGTTAAATATCATGAACTATTCTAATCTATATTTAGTCTCGTCTCTCCAAAGTTTAGGATCAGTCTGACACAATAGGAGTGAAGGAAAAATACTACTGTTTTATTTACTAAGACTTTACCAAAATGATAAGGGGAAAGCAACAGCCAGATAGGGAAAAAATTGCACATTTTATTTCATGCAGATTTTTTTTTCATGCAGATTTTGGATCTTTCAGTGTTCTTACCTCTATCCCCTTTTGCTAGGAGCCCTGATTCTCACTCCCTTGAATTTGAGCTCAGTATCAAAATAACAATGCTTGCCTGGAATTTGGATGGCTCCTTAGCTTTCTTATGGCTTTGCCACACATCTAGAGTAAGTGTATATGATGTGTTTCTTAAGCAGGTGTTATAAGTGAATATGGAGGGGTACAACGTCACTGTGCTAGGCACAATGTCAGCACCCTTGGTCAGGGTTCTGCAAGTGTATCAGGCCTCTGCCGCTACAAACCAAAGATCTCTCTGAGTTAGTCCTTGTGCCAGTTTGTTGTATAAAGCAAGCCAACATTTCATAACCTCAATAACATTTTCTTTCCAGTTAATAACACTGTATGTAAAAGCACCCACAGGGGCAGAGTTGCATTAACAGATTTTCAGGTGCTTGTTTTATTTATAGGAAGCCTCAGGCTTCCTTTCATAAAAAGGAAGGCTAGTCTAAATGGATTTTAAATTGGAGTAAAGCAGTGTGGGTTTAACTGAGATTTTTGGAAATGGTGAAAGGAAACAGTGACAACAAACAGCTTTCTAATATTTTATTTGTGTGCTTTGTTGAAGAGGCAGCTTTGTCACTAGTGTGGTTTAACAACTGTAATTTTTCTTATGCTTTCCGTTATCTGCTTAAAGATTCCTCTTACTAATTTACTTTTTGCAGCATGAAATTTTTAGGTTATTTATCTTCCCATTAATTTTCCTTTATTATCACTAATAAGTACACCTTATACTGTGCTTTGAGGCAATTTTATTTTGAATCAGAATTATTTTGAATTCCTAATTAATGGCAGTGTCAGTGAAATCCAATATCTACAAATATTCATTGTATGTATGTATCCTAGGATAGGTTGAGAAAAAAAAAAAAATCTGAAAAAAAAACCTTACACAGAATAAAAGTATATAAACTCTAGTTTTTATTTTATATTTTGAAAAAAAAAAAAAATTAAAGACTTCTAAATCTTACCTGTATTATGAATGTTTACTGACAGCATTGTTTCCACTAACATATAATAACAAATATATTCATCATAGTTTTTTGAAAATGAATACTCCTGCAATGCTATTTTACCCTCACTATAATTGCAAGAAAGCTATAACAATGATCTTAAAAGAAACAGATTTCATCTGAGAGATTTCTAAATATAGCTTGAGTTTTAAAGTTCATGTGTAAATACAACAAAAAATATTTTTATCCCAGAATCCTGCAATAAAGCATTAAATATGTCTTGGATTCAAATTTCTGTTACTGCGGCATTGAATGCATCTCTAAAACAAGATGTTGATTTTCATTGAGTGTTATATATATAATGTAAGTTTGAGGCTCTTTGCACAGTGACCTTATTATTTTTTCTAGTAATTTACAGAAGTCTAACAATATCATAAAACTGGTAACTTTTTCTTTCATCTACAGTGACAACTTCCCCACTTTATTGCCTCCAGTTTTGCATTTTTATGTGTCTCTTGTGCACTTGTAGGAAAAGAACTGAGAGCTTGGTGCAGCCATTCACAGAGAAGAGCTCCAGTGTATTTCAGGGTGCTCACCGTAGTGCAAGGGACGTGGAGCAAGGGACTCCTGCCCCCTCTAGGCAATCTCCTGTGCAACAGTCTCCTTTCTAGCACTTGATGTCATCCACCAATCTCATCCTTTGCTTGCTTCATCTCATTTTTTCTTCCTATCACCATATGTCTTAAATTGTCAGCTAACAAGTTGTTTCAAAAGATTGTCCTTCCCACAGTCTTTACTATTTCCAAGTCTGTTATTACACAAATAACGATATGCAGTTTTATAGTCTCATTCTACTGTTCAATTTTCAAAATTATTTCAATAAGCTAAAGGCTACTGAATTATTTTGGAAGCAATTTACATTGTCATATAATTCTGTAGCAGGTCTGCTGCATAAATTAGGAAGCCTTGTCACATAATTCAAGCCTAAGGTGTTCTACAGTACCAAGAGTCTAGATATTACTCTGTTAATTTCATAAGCAGAAAATATTCTACTCTTCACCTAGCAGTGCATGCATGATCCTGATGAATTAGATGACAGCAAGTTGGAAATTAGCTTCTGCTAATGACCTACAAATCTGGCCTCCAACTCTGCAGTGTTATGGATACTTTCTAAATCACCACTGTCATCAATTTTGTATACATAGCATGTCTCTCCTTCTTGTTTCCTTTGACAGGATGAGAGACAGGTATCCTGTCAAAGACTCTTCACTCTTGTTAAACATAAAAGGAAGTGAAAAGTTAACAAGGAATTTTTTTGTGGTTTTATCCTTCAGTGTCCTCTGTGAAATCATGACTACTGAGTTATGAATCAATACTGAACATCAGCGTGGACAGTCCACAGTTTCCGTGATAGGAGTTCACAAGATTTGCCCATCACACAGGATTCCAGCTCTTTATCCCATTATGTACTACCTACTGACTAGCTGGGCACGACCGAATTATGATCCTCAGTTTTCCCCTTTCCCTGCTCTGGAGCTTTAGTTGTTACAGTAATCATAGAAACACAGAATCATAGAATAGTTTCATTTGGAAGGGAACTTCAACGGTCACCTAGTACAACCTCTCCCTGAAATAAGCAGGGGCATCCTCAACTGGGATATTGTAGGGGACTGTTTCAAGGGCCATAATACCACGCCTGACTATCATAAAGTTTGTAAAACGTTTTTTTCAAAATTTCAAATATCCAGTTATTTATACATAAAGTGCTATTCACAGAAAGTGAAAGAGTAAGACACTCATGTTTCAGTCTTCCTGGTAAGACAAATAGGTAGAAGAACATCTTTAGTTTCAAAATAGGTAAAGCACACTGCAATAATTATTAAGTTTACAAAACTTGTTTTCCCCTAGAACAGATGTTTCTTACTGTTTATTAATTCTTCACAGTGAGTAGTCGCTTCATGTATGGGCGGAGAGGGTAAAGAAACAAAAGAAAAAAGAAGTTGACAGAGAATGTAGGCTAAGAAATTAGGGGAACCAGAACATGAAAACAGACTGGACTGGAATTATTGAAAGAAAAAAAACCATGAGGGTTATCTGCTTCCTGGCACATGGGAATAACATGACTGTCTCTGAAACTCCAAAAAATTAAAAGGAAAGGTATCACCCTGAACATATTTTTTCTCCCTGCAGTACAAGGTAGCTAGTTCTGCTGACAACACTCAGCAAGCTTAGAGCTATGGTAACTTACCCTCTCCCTGAGGAAAAGGTAATCATAGTAAAAATGTACTTATTGTCAAAACCATAACTTTCTGATGGCCTCTATTCCCTTGCCTCTAAGTCTCAGTTTCCAGACACAGGCCCAGCTAACCTAGAGCTCTGTATCTGCTCCTTGCGTGAGCGCTCTAGCCTCCAGCCCCCCCAGATTTATCACTGCACAACCCAGCAGAACTGGACCCATTCTGACTTTTTTTGAGTATGGAAATGAGCTGGGAAACAGTCTCTTTTTTCCCAGTTTACTACTCCTTTGCCCCTTTAGTGTTTCAGGTCAGTGTTTTATTCCCTCTGCACTCAAGGCTTTCTCTCTCACATTACTAACACCAAGAAGGGGAATCGACTAGTTCATAGTCAAATATCTTAATGTCTTTAATCATACAAAATCTCTGTGTTTTCTTAGCCTTGCTTTCTTTTTGTTGTTGTTGTTGGGGTTTTTTTTGTTTTGGTTTGGTTTAGTTTTTTTGTCTTTTTGTTTTGTTTTGTTTTTACTGAAATGCCACCAAAACAAAGCATGCCTAGCATCAAAATTTTCTTCACAAATGATACCACATAAAACAAGTTCCTCTAACAAATAATTGCAATGATCCTCTGTGACAGACAACATTATCAGACTCCTCTGTTGAATAAGCTATGAATGGATAAAATGTATTTTTCCAAGACTTACAATTCCATTGAATTACAAGAGACTTTCACTGGAATACTCAGAGGCATTTATTCATGAAAATGTTTCAGCCACATTTTTTCTTTTGCAATACTGCTTAATGAAAAATATTTCAGAGACAGTCTTGGATGAAAAACTATGAAATACAAAAGAAATTATAAACTCAATGCTATTTTTAGGTCTGTTATCAAATAATCTAGTTTTCAATTAGTAGAATATGATCTGCCTTTAACTTATTTAATTACAGCTTGTTCATGACCAGTTTCATAGTGGATTTGCAAAGGTCTGAACATAATTACATTTACCAAGGCAAACTTTGCTTAAAGAAAAAATTTCTCTACATATGTCATTCTGTCAGACAGAATGAGTCTAGGTTGTCCCGCTGCAAACTCTAGTACAGTTCTGTGAGCAGCCTCATTTCCTACCTGAAAGGACCAGGCCTTTCTCAGAGAGAAAAATCATTCTTACTTTCTCCAACTTGAACTTTGTGCTGAGCCTCACCTCACAATCTGTTCTTCACAAATTTTCTATTCTCTACTGATCGCTTAGGACAGAGGAAGTCAGAGGTGAGCTTTTCCTGGGGTGCATGTTTGTTTTGTTACTCTGAGCACTTTTACCATCATTAAATGCCAGCAGTGCAGCTTAACAAGCTGCTTGTTACTGACAGAATCACACAGATATTTCTTGGATTGCAACTCTGTAGTGTAAGTCCCCAAATTTGAAGACAGCTGTCTTGAATACTCATTCCACATAGCTCATTCCACAGGCATGGCGGGTACACTGTAAATGACAAAAAGTGCTAGGATAGGCACTTATGGATTGCAAGTCTTCACTATCATCTGTGATTTTATTAAGATAATACTATAGTTTCACAGGAACTACACAAATGAAGATGACTGTCTTCTAAAAGACATACCTTGTATTTTTAAGGATCACTAATGATCACAGCAGTTGGGGTACTGAAAATACTGCTTCTAAAGTTATTTCTTCCTTCTTAGTTAAGAAGTATCATTGATATTAAAGGATGCACTGACTACTTTAAATGAGTAAATGTGGTAAAAATCTCTAAATATTTGTGAATTATTTAAAACATTTCATTGACCTACTTTACCAAAGTCTATATTAATGGGGAAAAGTGACTTTTTTCAGCTGAAGCCTAGTTACAATGAAAACCCAAGGTAATTATTTCAGTCATCAACATAATCCCAAAAGGTGAGATTTTATGTGATGATCAGACCTCTCTGGTATTTTTGCCTCATTGAGTTTTATAATGCTGCTATTCTTGTAAGCACTTTGTCCTATAAAAGCAAAACCACAGCAAGTAGAACCAGCCAACAGAGACCAAGAGGACTCAAGAGACACAAGTAGATTATTCTGTTGGTTTTTGTTTTGGGGGTAGTCCAAGTCATTTCAAGAGTAAAAGATAATGAAGTCCAAGTAAACAACATTATTGGTAAATTTACATTGGGATCTGAGACACAAAATTTGGAGCTGAGTTTTGAATCCCATCAACTTTCAAGTGTGTTCAGATTGGAAGGTCTGAACAGAAACCACTGATGGAAAAAAATTGTAAATGAACATAAAGATCACAAGTAAAACATGGCAAACTTTCAGCTAAAACAAAATGCAGTAGCACAGATGGATGAAAGGTACAGTAGCACAGCACAGATGGACCAAGATCTGTTCAACTGCAGAAGGTTAACCCTTACTTGGATTTTTGTTTGTTTCAATTAGATTTAGGACTGCTCTGACTTCAATGCAATAAAATTACAGATTGAATCTGTATGAAACTTTTGTGATACATGGTGTACTTATTCAAGAATAGTCTTTTAGGGACTTGGAATAAATCCATCCTCAAAACAGTGGAAGAAACCTTGTATAAAAAACAAACAAACAAACAAACAAAGATCTTCAAAACTTATCAGTTCATAGAAAAAGGAAGTGATAAAGACAGAAATCAGTGAAAACAGTGAAAAGAAGAAAGGATTGAAGTAAAAGTTTGGAAGTCATGAACAGCAGCAGAAAGACCCTTGAATGAATATGCTACAGGAATATAAATTATATTGCAATTACAACACTCCTAAAAAATGTGATAGACAATTTAACTACAATGTGATTGAAATACAAAATCTATTGAAAAGGGGATTCATGAGTCTGCTCTTAAAAAAACTAATTAAAATAGAAGAGCCATAATAGTCTCTCTCCTATAGAGAGACTAATAAAATTTATGGGAAAACTTGAAGTACTCATTTTCATTTTTTGATGAATGAAAGTGAATTTTAATCCCTCTGCATTAGTTTTATTCTTCAACCAATCCTAACACTGGAGACAGGAGAGAGTTGTTTGTACAGCACATTTAATAGCTTTTGTACAGTTGATTTGAGTATAGAATAAATCAGAAAAAATAACACAGATTCCTACCACATTTGTACTGGTAAAACTGTGAACTAACTCTATCAGTTTGAATGGTGCTTTCTTTAACATCAGACCAAATTAAGAAACCTTTCCTCAAGGCTGATTTAGTTTGGATTTATACAGTATAACAAAGTATATCTTGTTTTATACAAGTCTGCTTACTCATTCTTTCAATATATCTTAATCTTAACTTGCAACAATCCCATCAGTACTGTTCCTGAGCATCTCTAAGATTATCTCAAAACCATGTTGTGTTTTGTAACATGATGAGCCAGCAACTGATTAGAGACTTAATTCATTCCAGAGATGATTTATAATAAGTCAGATTGGAAAGCAGGCCATTTCCAGAGGTGACAAGCTAATGCATTACTACTGTGTAACCTTAGCCCACACAAGAATGTAATTTAGTTTTTAAAATGATAAATATCTGTATCTCCAAATTTGTACTAATTATCAGGCTAAAAGGTTCTTTCAGGCACTCACTCCTTGGTTCTTCTATATTAAAATATTTTATAAAAGGGTTGAACCAATTAGAAACTAGACACAAGGTTAATGGGAGAATAAGTCTCCTGTTTAAAATAGGTTTTCTATTATTTTAGGACACAAATATACTGACAACAAGTACACTTATACTGCACACTAATGCTATGAATTATTATAGGGCTAAGATGTTGTGCGAAGGCGATTGTACATCAAGTTACAAGCAAAAGAAAACCTAATCTGTAAGAGCTAAATCAGGTCAGATGATTATGGTTTTATACCTAAAGGGACTGTGCGTTTCTATTGGAGTAAAAACAAGGAAAATTAATCAGCATGTATAGCACAAAGATGGATTCAACATGATTGATCTAAAATATGAAGGTAAGAGAGGGACAGAAAGCAAGCTAAAAAGGGTAATGGATTTCCCATCTATGTTACATAACCAAAGAAGGAATGACCAGGCATCCACAGTGCAGGAGGTTCCACCAGTGCATTGATGATAAGTTCCTGACACAAATGGTGGATGAGCCAAATAGGAGAGTAGCACTGCTAGATCTCATCCTCACTAACAAAGAGTGTCTGGTTGAAGCAATAAAGGTTGAGAGCTGCCTTGTCTGCAATGACCATGAGATGGTGGAGTTCAGGATCTCATGTGGCAGGAACAGAATACCAAGCAGAATTGCAACCCTGGACTTCAGTAAGGCCAACTTTGGCCTTTTCAGACAATTGCTAGGGGAAATCCTATGGGCAAGGCTGCTTGAAGGTAAAGAGGCCCAAGAGTAACATTCATGGACTGCTTCTTCCAAGCTCAAGATCATAGCATCTCACAGTATCACAGTATCACAGTATGTTTGGGATTGGAAGGGACCTCAAAAGATCATCTAGTCCAATCCCCCTGCTGGAGCAGGAACACCTAAGTGAGGTTGCACAGGAACATGTCCAGGTGGGTTTTGAATGTCTCCAGAGAAGGAGACTCCACAACCTCCCTGTGCAGCCTGTTCCAGTGCTCTGTCACCCTTACTGAGAAGAAGTTTTTTCTCAAATTTAAGCGGAACCTCTTGTGTTCCAGCTTGATCCCATTACCCCTTGTCCTATCATTGTTTGCCACTGAGAAGAGCCTGGCTCCATCCTCATGGCACTCACCCTTTATATAAACATTAATGAGGTCCCCCTTTAGTCTCCTCTTCTCCAAACTAAAGAGACCCAGCTCCCTCAGCCTTTCTTCATAAGGGAGGTGCTCCACTCCTTTAATCATCTTTGTTGCCCTACGCTGGACCCTCTCCAGCAGTTCCCTGTCCTTCTGGAACTGAGGGGCCCAGAACTGGACACAATATTCCAGATGTGGTCTCACCAGGGTGGAGTAGAGGGGAAGGAGGACCTCTCTCGATCTACTAGCCACCCCCCTTCTAATACACCCCAGGATGCCATTGGCCTTCCTGGCCACAAGGGCACAGTGCTGGCTCATGGTCATCCTGTTGTCTCGACACATAGGAAATCAAGGAAGGGAACCAGGAGACCTTGGTTAAGCAGGGAAATGCTGGGCAAACTCAAGTGGAAGAGGAGAGTTTACAGGTCAGGGAAGGAGATGTTGGCCACTTGGGAAGAGTATAAGGCTGTTGTCAGAGGATGTAGGGAGGCAACTAGTAAAGCTAAGGCCTCCTTAGAATTAAACCTGGTGAGAGGGGTCAAGGACAACAGAAAGAGCTTCTTCAAATACATGGCAGATTAAACTAATACTAGAGGCAATGTAGGCAAACAGGTGAATGAGGTGGGTGGCCTGGTGACAGAAGATACAGAGAAGGCAGAGTTACTGGATGCCTTCTTTGTCTCTGTCTACACTGCTGGAGGATGTCCTGAGGAGCCCCGTACCCCTGAGGTCCTGGAGGAAGTCAGAAAAAATGGAGCAGTTGATTGATGAGGACTGTGTTAGGGAGCAATTAAGCAATTAAGCCAGAGACTTGTGGTCAATGGGGCAGAGTCTAGTTGGAGACCTGTATCTAGTGGAGTCCCTCAAGGGCTGGTACTGGGATCAGTACTATTCAATATATCCATCAACAACTTGGATGAGGGAATAGTGTGCACTGTCAGCAGGTTTGCTGATGACACCAAACTGGGAGGAGTGCCTGACACGGCAGAAGGCTGTGCTGCCATCCAGTGAGACCTGGACTGGCTGGAGAGTTGGGTTAGGAAAAATTTAATGAAATATAAGAAGGGCAAGTGTAGAGCCTTGCATCTGGGCAGTAACAACTCCAGATTCCAGTATAACTTGGGGAATGACCTGTTAGAGAGCATTGTAGGGGAATGGGACCTGGGGCTCCTGGTGGACAGCATGATGACCGTGAGCCAGCACTATGCCCATGTGGCCAAGAAGGCCAATGGCATCCTGGTGTGTATTAGAAGGGGTGTGGTTAGTAGGTCAAGAGAGGTTCTCTTCCCCCTCTGCTCTGCCCTGGTGAGACCACATCTGGAATATTGTGTCCAGTTCTGAGCCCCTCCATTCAAGAAGGACAAGGAACTGCTTGAGAGTCCAGCACAGAGCCACAAAGATTATTAAGGGACTGAAGCATCTCCCCTATGAGGAAAGGCTGAGGGAGCTGGGTCTCTTTAGTTTGGAGAAGAGGAGGCTGAGGAACAATCTTATTAATATATAAATGGTGTCAGGAGGATGGAGCCAGGCTCTTCTCGGTGACAACCAATGATAGAACAAGGGGTAATGGGTACAAACTAGAACACAAAAGGTTCCATTTAAATATGAGAAGCAACGTCTTTACAGTGAGGGTGACAGAACACTGGAACAGGCTGCCCAGGGAGGTTGTGGAGTCTCCTTCTCTGGAGACATTCTAAACCCACCTTCCTGTTTAACCTCACCTAGGTGTTCCTGCCCCAGTGGAGGGATTGGACTAGAAGACCTTTTGAGGTCCCTTCCAATCCCTAATATTCTGTGATTCTGTGATGCTGTGAAGCTCTCAACAGAAGAAATATGAATGAACATTAGGGAAGAAATTGTAATTTCCACTTAAGAAACACTACCTGGTAAAACGAAAAAGAAATATCATTGTCTAAGGACAGCAGGCTATCATAGAAGTGATGATTTCACGTCTGTCTGAAAGACCAACTAAAGAGCTTATCCTGTCCTTTTGTAAGGACAGTTAGAACAGAAATGTGGAATTGGCATGAAGACAAGGAAGTGAGGAAATGGGCATAGATTGATACTCACCCTTTTTTTCAAAAGACTAGCTGTAGGACTCGTGAAGAGGGATAGAAAGAGAATTACATTCAAGTGAAAATGCCTTTCTAATAGTTTGGAGAAAGATCAATGAATGCAGAGGAAAATTTAGGGAGGGGTAAAGATTAATGATAAAAAGAATGTGAGGAAGGGAGCACTGCAGGTCAGGAAACATGAGTGGATGAGGTCAAGTTGAATTAGATCTGAAGTAGGTCAGTGAATTAAACTTCATTTGCATATACTTGTTTTTATTGTCTTTAAAGGAATCTGTAATTCAGGTTTTGTATGACAAAGCAAGAAATCACGCAAAAAAAAACCCTATCTCTGTTCCTTCAGAAAAAGTCTTTCAAGTATGAAATAGGAGACCAAAGGTTACCAGACTGCAATAACTATTGTGAATAGTATCTGTATAGATAATTAAAGCAAAATCAAAAGAAAGGCTTGTAGTAACACAGAGAATACATTAAAACTAATTTTGCAAAATTCAGCTGACACAAGATCACCAGATTGTATAGAAATTTTCCCAGAATCTCTCAGTCTTTTGTTGTATGGTAGTCCTCAAAAAGGTCGAAATATTTTTCATATGACTTTTGAAGCCCTCTGGGGCTTACCTAAATATGTTTGTGAGAAGGGATAGACACAACTTCTTAAACAACATGTCAATTTTTCTTAAGAATCTCCAAGAGACCTTTTGACAGAATGATTGAGGTACTTCTTTTTAGGTACGGACCTGGCCTAGAACTTTTGTTGTTGATGTTGTTGCTGTTGTTGATGCTGTTGCTGTTGTTGTTGTTGTTCTTGTTTGTCCATGAATAATGATCTCAAATATTGAATGGAGCTCCCTGGTGACAGGATTTTAATTTAGTTAGTCCAACAGTTCATATTCAGGAAACAACATGTTATATAATTTTTTGAAATATCTACGTTTGGACAGATGTGTATTAAAAACAAAACAAAACAAACAAACAAAGAATCAAATATCTATGAGAGACAAACTGAAAATTCCTTCATTATCATTTTGATTTCAAATTATTTTGAAGACATGGCTTGTGTTGAGAATGCTTTTTCTAGAATAACATTAGTTGCTCTGTATGATCAGATCTAACCAAGATGACAGAGGAACATGAAGCAGGGTTGTTTTTTTTTTTTGTTGTTTTATTTCAGTTGTGCTCATATGTAAAAGTATTGACCTAATGTTTATTTAGTGATCTTGGGGTACTCCTTCTGCTGAGTGACACAGGAACAGGAAATCTAATTTCTAACATAAACTTCAGCCTTTCCTCGTAAGGGAGGTGCGCCACTCCCTTAATCATCTTTGTAGTTCTGTGCTGGACTCTCTCAAGCAGTTTCCTGTTCTTCTTGAATTGAGGGGATCAGAACTGGACACAATATTCCAGATGTAGTCTCACCAACACAGAGTAGAGGGGGAGGAGAACCTCTCTTGACCTACTAACCACACCCCTTCTAATACACACCAGGATGCCATTGGCCTTCTTGGCCACATGGGCATAGTGCTGGCTTACGGTCATCATGCTGTCCACCAGCACCCCCAGGTCCCTTTCCCCTACACTGCACTCTAACAGGTCATTCACCAATTTATACTGGAACCTGGGGTTGTTGCTGCACAGATGCAAGGCTCTACACTTGCCCTTGTTATATTTCGTTAAATTTTTCCCAAACCAACTCTCCAGCTT
Source organism: Columba livia (assembly GCF_036013475.1). Taxonomy (NCBI): domain Eukaryota; kingdom Metazoa; phylum Chordata; class Aves; order Columbiformes; family Columbidae; genus Columba; species Columba livia. The sequence continues at coordinate 50,283,720 of NC_088642.1, read as the reverse complement.
GTCCAGGTCTCGCTGGATGGCAGCACAGCCTCCCAGTTTGGTGTCATCAGCAAACCTGCTGACAGTGCACTCTATTCCCTCATCCAAGTTGTTGATGGATATATTGAATAGTACTGATACCAACCCTTGAGGGACTCCACTAGATACAGGTCTCCAACTAGACTCTGCCCCATTGACCACAACTCTCTGGCTCTTCCCTTCAGCCAGTTCACAGTACATTTCACTACCTGATCATCCAGTCAACACTTCCTCAGTTCAGCTGCAAGGATGCTGTGGGAGACTGTATCAAATACTTTACTGAAATCAAGATAGACAACATCGACTCCTTTGCCATCGTCTAACTGCCTGGTTTTGTCCTTATAAAAGACTATGAGGTTGGTTAAGCATCACATCCCCTTGGTGAAGCCATGTTGGCTGCCCTTAATGACCCTCTTATCCTTGATATGTCTTGAGATGGCACCAAGTATAAGTCGTCCCATCACTTTCCCAGGGCTGGAGGTGATGCTGACCAGTCTATAGTTACCCTGGTCCTCCTTCTTGCCCTTTTGAACACTGGAGTGACATTTGCTTTCCTTCAGTCCTCAGGCTCCTCTCCCATTTCCCAAGACTTAGCAAAGATGATGGAGAGTGGTCTAGCAATGACCTCAGCCAGCTCCCTCAGCTTATTCTGTTCCTAGTGCTTTACGTTGTCATGAAATAAGTGGCAGAGACTTTACTGCAGCTGTGTTTTCTGATCAGTTACACCTGTGAAACTATCATGCTTCTTGCTTGGGTTCAACATGCCCAAACTTGAAAAGGCATGTTCTAATCAAATGCCTAACTCTTATTTCCTTTCTAAAAATTTAACCACAGCATGAAGGCCAGTCATTTTTTCAAGTTCTATGTGGAACTACTCATATCTCCTAAACATATCTCTCTTTCCTGTCTACAGCAGTATTAATTGCTCTATAATCTTACTGTAATGAAAGCATGAAAAGCTTGAACAATTATCTCCTAGCCATTAGTTGAAGTACATCAATATTACTTTAAACTTCTAGATTTTCTTTATAAGGGAAATATTAAAAATAAAGTAAACAAACAAAAAAGCTGTTACATAACATTATCACTATTAGAATAAAAAAAGTTGGAGTAGTGTAAATAATAACACCTACAATACCCTTCACAGTATTCAAGGTAGCTTGTGTGTTTGTATATATAAATATATAAGCACATATGCACATCTAGATGAAATCAGTTTTCAATTAAATATAGAAGTTGAAACTGAAAAGACCAATATGAAAGCATGATTATTCAAAAGGAATGCACATCATCTTGTGTGAGGCACAAGGAGAGCAAGACAGGGCATCCAGGATAAGCCATTACTGCTGTATTTATAAGGCTGGAGGCCTGCCAAGTGTAAACACTTGCCACACCTAACACAATAGAAAGCTTTATTAAACTCTTGCTATCCAGAGGAACCCTTTAGCTCAGATTCATAACCTTCTCACTTTTATGCAGAGTATCTTTTCTCATACTTTCACATGGATGTGTCCTCTCCATGACATGATAGTAGCTTCAATCTAAAAAGTTGCTACTAAAGCATTCTGCAGTTATGAAGGAAAACTTTGCAAACCCAGCAAGTTACATTGCAGGGAACACAAGCCATTTCAAGAGCAATCCACTATTTTATTTTATTTTTTTACACATTTTATGCTCTAGAGAATTAAGCATCTGGCAGATAATCCTGAAATCTCTCTTTACACCTGACAAAAGGCAGGTAAAATAACAAAAAAATGAGATTCATTGTACAAAGTAGGACCCTAGTTAGTAGGAAAACAGATATGAAAAAAGAAAACCTAAAGCAAAACAACATCGCATTAGCTGGCTTCATTTTCATATGAAATCTGCATTTCCTTCAAGTCAGGGCTGACAAGACAAATTTGTACCTTTTTAGTTTTGAGATCCATTCCTCAGGCTAGCTATATTCTCCTGACTTTGTCTCTTTAAACAAGAACTAGTTACTTGGAGCAAAGACTTTCCATATGAATGTCTTTACTCATAGAAAATTCATCAAAAATATATAAAACTGCTCCTCTCAGAAATTCCTGTAATCCAGAGTCTTCATAATTAATGTAATTAGAATATTGTAAACCTCTCAATCATCAAAACATGCATGAGACTACATTTTCCTTTAGTACACAAAAATGGTTCTTAGCCATTCCCTCCTGCTGAGTGTCCCACAAAGAGCCATCAACTATCTTTTCAGTAAACTATTCATATTATACCAATGTGTCATTTCCCAATAAACAGGTTGTTGGGGTTGAATCAGACTCCCTTCATCCCTTTCATCAATTTATTGGTATTAAACTTTTTGGTACTTTTTCATTACCCAAATACTTTAGTGGTGATAAATATGTTAGTATTCATGATATATATTTCAAATAAACATGATGAGTACAAAGAGAAAGGATTTGCTACTTCTCACTGCCATCGATCAAAGTCCCAAGAGGCTACATAAGCCCATATACTCATTAAAAAGTACTTTTGAGTCCCTAGTGCTATACTAAGTCAATAGGCATTAGTTTTGTATAACAAATACATATTAAGGGAAGAATAAATTCTTGAGAAATGCTTCAAATATTTAGAGCAAGCACAAGGGCTGTTGCAAAGAATGGTGCCATGCTTGCAGGAAATCAAAATGATCCTTGTCATCTGCCAAGTGATTAAAAACCAAACTGCTGTTTTCCCTTCTCCTCCTCCACAGCACATTAATGTCACTATGATATACAGTGCCAGTTGTCAGTACCCATTGTCTAACATGCCACTGAAGAGGGTAGCCTGAACAAAAGGTTAAGCACCCAACTGAGTCATAGTATATTTTTTTTATTTTATTTTGTTCTTTTTTCATGTCTGTTATTTGAATATGCTCCCACACTTTCTGAAGCATGTTCAGTGATGTTCTGAAGCACATTCTAGTCAAACAGAAGAGGTGTGAAGTTGCTTGTGGTCAGCTGGCTATTCTGCAACAGAATTGTGATTCCAAAGACAAACATTTTTATCATTACTGTTCACATTTACAATGATTTAAAGCTTTGCCCATAACCATAGCAGATGGTGCTCTAAGCAGCAGTAAAATCAATATGATACAGTTAATCCTGATTATCACCCTGACACTCACAATGATTTGTGATTCTGAAGATTACACACACTGTGGAAAATAAACACAACAGGAGGAATCCCACTTACAAGTATTTTCTGTGGCTTCAGTCTTACTAGCCTCTTACACCTCCTTGAAGAACTATGGAGACATTCTGAGGAGCATCTTTCAATCAAGTTTTAAGTAACCCTTAAGCATATTTTGGAAGTAGTTGTAAGCTATCCTAAAAATATTCTATATACGTTGCCTGCTGTTTTAATCCATCAAGCATGGTAGAGTATTTCAGGTTTCAAAATACTACTATTAAAAAGTCTAATCCTTTGTTTCTTTGTAATGTTTAAGTCCTGGGATGTTATAATGTAAATTATAAGAGTGAAATATCATTTTCATGGCATGGTTGTAGAAATTTCTGTTGCCTGTGTGTGTGAACAAATTTCATTTTAAAATATGGGGAATAATTACCCACACAGTACTAATAAAATATATGTTTTTCCTTAATGTTATTCTTAATGTTAAAGGCATCTTATTTGCAGTGCACCAAGCTTACACAAATACTTTTAAAGTTTGAGTCAAGCAGATATTTCCTAGCCACAAAAATGGAATGTAAACAATTGTCTAAATACAATCCTATTTATGCTAGTCCTGCTGCCAGAGGGGAAAAAAAAAAAAAAAAAGGCATTGGACATCAGGGTAAAAGGCTAATAATTTACATTCTCTTGAGGACTGCAGCCTTTGTTTTACTTGCCAATACGAGTACTGGTAAACAACATAGGGTATTTGAGGCTGAAGAATGGTGTCAGAAAGAAATAACATGTATAAGGAAGCAGTAGAACATTAGTAGAATAGTAGAGCTATCATTGATTAATTAGCAGTCAGGAAAGATTCATCTTACAGGACATTGTCAGTTGCTATACTAAATACAGAGAAGGGATCATTTTTATAAGAGACAGGTGACAGCAAGTTTTATTCCTGTTTTGTTTTGTTTTGGTTTGTTTTGTTTTTTGGTTGGTTGGTTGATTTTTAATTCCCAGATCTCATTTTCTTCTTTTAATCTCTTTGTACCAAGACAGCTTCCTAATAACAACATGGAAGAGACTCATCCTCCTCTGATTGGAAGGAATCTTGAGAGAAAACACTCAGTCTATAAGTCATGGCATCTTTCACATTGTAAAACCCAACAGCAGCAAAATTTCATACTGGTTAGAAACCCTGCCTGGAGAAAAGTTGCAGTCTGATGTACTGTGCAGATTCACAGGGATGTAAACTGCCTTTGCTAGCAAGAGTATCAGATAAGGAAAATAACTAGTGTAAGGTGGGTCCTAGAAGCCGACTGTAAAAAAATCAGGCTGAGAAAGTAGGACAATATGCTGACATGATTAACAAATATTGACATCTTCAATTCAAAAATGATTTGGTATTTTGGTACTGACAATAACATAAAAATACTCTGAAAATCCAAACAAAATTATTCAAGATTGTTTTGATAGTATTTTGTGTCAGTAAACTATGACTAACAACCTCACTTTCTGTACTTAGAAAGTGAAAAAAACTTCCTAAAAATACCTGTTTTATTTGGAGGTCCATCCTCCAAAATCTGACTTCTATGAACTCTGAAAATTGTAGGTTTCCAGGCTGTACTGAATATTTGGCTACCACATGTAGTTTTTTGGTAAAACTTCAAGTCACTTTTTTGAGTAAACTTGAAATTTTTTACCCATACCACTTTACCTGTGCCTTTATTTAGGTACCTCACTGTTTGTCAAACTAAATTTTTTTCAGTTCTTGAAATTTACTGCATCACAAGTAGAGATTCCATGCCTTATACTCAAAGGCATTATAACAGCTTTAGCCTTTTTACAAACTCCTTACACAGAAGATTTATTTCCATTGCAATGTGTACATAGTTGATTTTTTAGCTCCTGGAACGTGTGTTTTAAAAAACAAATGCCTTCATAGCACCATATTCCCTGAACTAATTCCTGTATAGTAACATAGAAACACTATAGCTCGACCCTACAGCATTAAGTAAGGTTCCACTGAGACTATCAGAAATCTGCATAAAACATTAACTGATTTTACTTCTTAAATGGTAGGTTATTTATAGATCGCACAAGTCACACATTTCTTTCCTTCTCAGTATATATCCCTGTTGTTGAGATTCTGAAAATAAAAAAAATTCTTCATTGCCTGAGTTATTTCATTATGTCAACAAGCCAATGACATTTGTGAAATTAAGAAAAATGCATAAAAAGCCTATTAGCCACCATAAAATATATTGAAATAGTTTATTAAAATATTCCTGATTTATAGGCTAGGAATCTATACTAAGAAATATACTTTAGAGATTCAAACTCTTAGCTTTTCAAGTGTTATTCTACCGAGCATGAACTCATCTGACATTAACAATCACAAATTATGGTGACACAAAGCAACAATGATTCTGATGATGAAGATGTTTTAATTGATAAATTGAACACTTCCCACTTCTTTGCAAGGTCACAGCTTACATCTGGGCAAATCCATTAAGGGTTATACAAAAGCTGTAGAGAAAGAAGAAAAATAGTGTTGATAGCGATCAAAAGGCTAAATTGTTTTTTGGAGTCGAGCCTTATCTGACAAGAAAGAATTATCCCTGTTTATTTCTTTTATAGAATGCAATCCCTACAAGATCTTAGTTACTACATCCTGAGTGAGTATTCTTTCTTCTATTCAGCCTCAACATTTATTAATCCATTATACTGACATACATAATAGGGCTCATCAGAAACACTATTCAAGTCAATTTATAGCTAGTAATTCATAACATGAATACCACATAGAAATATGCATATACACTTAATTCTGAGTAAGATGCACTTTATCTGTGAGTCTAGGGTCTGAGAACTGTTGCATGTTAGCCACTTATTTCAAAAAAGTCTGTTGGGACATTTAACCTCAAAAAAGAAAAGGCTCAGTACTGAAGGAACAGTTCAGATGATGTAGGAAACCAGACAATACAAATATTATTTTTCTTGCATAAATGCATAGTATATGTATATATATATATAAATGTATTTATAACAAATGTCTATGCATTTACCTATTTAAAATGGATATAAGATTAAGAATACCTAAATGACATTAAAAACCATCAAATGAAATGTGAACTTATCCTGAAATGTAGTTATTATACTAATTTCAAAGTTACAATTTTTCTGAAGCAAAATCCAATAACTTTTTGAGGAATGGACATGTGGAAGTAAAGCAAACAAACCAACTCTAATTCTGCCATGTGAATATCTCACAATAATTTATTTACAGTTTTGGAACTTGCTGGTTGTCTTAGATAAGATGTTGATAGTATTTAAAATGAATTTGCTTTATTTTAATTTAACACAGTTACACTGTTTGGAGTTTACATGGCTGATGGGACGTTGAGACACCAGCAAAGAAGAGTCACCAAAGCTGTGTCATGGCAGATGCAACAGGCATCTGAACAATAACATAAACAGAAGCCACATCACAAAACTCACTTTTCTGAAGTGCTGAACCTGGGTATGCTTTTTGAATGCTAAAGTGCATAGCCTAGAGACTGGCCACTCATGCTGACAAAAAAATACTTTATATATAGAGATAAGGGGCTTGGTATGACAGAGGGAAAAACTGAAGTGTTCAGGAACTTAAGGTATTTTTTAATTAAAAAAAAAAAAAAGAAGAAATGGTACATCGGATACTATCATATTCATTTGCAAAAGGTGAGCTTTTAGCCTCTTTAAGTTCCTCTCACATATTGAGCATCATGGATTATGCCTTTGTGAATGTAATACCATTGCTATTTTAAAAATATCCTTACCTCTGGAATCGTATTTTTCCCTGTGCAGTGGTACTCAAAATATGCATATCTTTGTGCTTCGCAAGGTTAGAAGCCCTTTGCTGACCAGACCCTTGGGCATCATAGGTGATGGCTCCCCCTTGCGCCAGCCACCACCCTATCTGTACACACACGCCAGTGCAATCAGCAGCTAAGCAGAGCAGAGATTATTGTCATTGTATTTTACCTTACTGTCTTTTTCTCTGAGAACAGCTCTTCGGATTGTATTTTGTGAAGTCTTCATACTGGCTTGATGAATGAAATGTAAGCTTGAATTACACACATGCTGCATAACTGTGAGGGAAAAAAAAAAAAAAAAATAGAAGCAAAGAAGCACCTACTGTTGTCCCAGTGCCAGGGCTCAGCAAGGTCCAGAGCAGTGCCTGGCAACCTGGCCAGTCCCACCATCCCAGCCAGGAGGCCAGGAGCAGGGCAGCTGGGAACAAGGGGAGATCAAGGAGGGGGGACACAAATCATGTCCTGGGCTGTGGTGGGAGATATCCTGTGGGTTGAGCATGGAGAAGGAGGTCTGTCAGTGCCCTCAGGGCCCTGGCAGTTTTTCAGTGTAGAGATGCAAATACAATACTGCTGAACTCTCTAGATACTATTTGCGTACTCCTTTCCTACAACACCTCCAGGTGTGTAAACTTGACCCTAAATTCAGTTGCCAACACTGTTGTAATCCATTTCTGTTTCTAGAAATAAGTCTTTCCCAGTGATACAAGAACTCACCAGATACTTGGTGATACTTCCTAAACTAAAATAAGTAAAGGAAAAACACATAAAGTTTATGGTTCTTACCTGGAAAGCTGCCTAGCAGAAAAGGACCTGGAGGTATTGGTCAACAGACAGCTGTTCTAGAGAACAAAACTTATGAGGAGCAGCAAAGGGAACTGGGGTTGTTTAGCCTTGGAGAAAAGGACACTGAGGGGAGACCATATAGCTCCCTGCAAATACCTGAATTGAGGTTGTAGAATGGACGGTGTTGGTCTCTTCTCTCAAGTAACAAGAGACAGGACAAGAGTAAACAGCCCCAAGTTGTGCCAGGGGACGTTTATATTGGATATTAGGAAAAATTTCTTCATTAAAAGGGTTATCAAATAGTAGGACAGGCTGCCCAGGGAAGTGATTGAGTCACCATCACTGGCAGAATTGAAAGGGCATGTAGACATGGAGAGGAGAGGAGAGTTTACAGGTCATGGAAGCAGGGGCTGGCCACTTGGGAGGAATATAAGGCTGCTACTAGAGGATGTAGGAAGGCAGCTAGGATAGCCAAGGCCTCCTTAGAATTACAGCTGGCGAGAGGGGTCAAGGACAGCAAAAAGAACTTTTTCAAATACATAGCAGATAAAACTAATACCAGAGGCAATGTAGGCCCACTGATGAACGGGGTGGGTGCCCTGGTGGCAGAAGATACAGAGAAGGCAGAATTACTGAATGCCTTCTTTGTCTCTGTCTACTCTGCTGGAGGCTGTCCTGGGGAGCCCTGTACCCCTGAGACCCCGGATGAAGCCAGGTCAATGGAGGAGTTTGCTTTAGTCGATGAGGACTGGGTTAGGGAGCAATTAAATAGTCTGGACATCCATAAATCCATGGGTCCAGATGGGATGCATCCGTGGGTGCTGAGGGAGCTGGCTGAAGTCATTGCTAGACCACTCTCCATCATCTTTGCCAAGTCTTGGGAAATGGGGGAGGTGCCCGAGGATTGGAGGAAGGCAAATGTCACTCCAGTCTTCAAAAAGGGCAAGAAGGAGGACCCGGGTAATTATAGACCGGTCAGCCTCACCTCTGTCCCTGGGAAAGTAATGGAACAGCTAATCCTTGGTGCCATCTCAAGGCATATCAAGGATAAGAGGGTTATTAGGGGCAGTCAGCATGGCTTTACCAAGGGGAAGTCATGCTTGACCAACCTCATAGCCTTTTATGAGAATGTAACAAGGTGGATGGATGATGGCAGAGCGGTGGATGTGGTCTACCTTGACTTCAGTAAAGCCTTTGGCACAGTCTCCCACAGCATCCTCACAGTTAAGTTGAGGAGGTGTGGTCTAGACAATAGAGTAGTGAGGTGGGTTGCAAACTGGCTTGAGGAGAGAAGCCAGAGAGTGGTAGTCAATGATGCGGAGTCTAGTTGGAGGCCAGTATCTAGTGGAGTGCCTCAGGGGTCAGTATTGGGGCCAATATTATTCAATATATTCATTAACGATTTGGACGAGGGAATAGAGTGTACTATCAGCAAGTTTGCTGATGACACTAAGCTGGGAGGGGTGGCTGATATGCCAGAAGGCTGTGCTGGCATCCAGCGGGACATGGACAGTCTGGAGAGTTGGGCGGGGAATAACCTAACGAAATTTAACAAGGGAAAGTGTAGAGTCCTGCATCTGGGCAGGAACAACCCCAGGTTCCAGTATAGGTTGGGAATTTACATATTAAAGAGCAATGTAGGAGAAAGGGACCTGGGGGTCCTGGTGGATAACAGCATGACCATGAGCCAGCACTGTGCCCTTGTGGCCAGGAAGGCCAATGGCATCCTGGGGTGTATTAGAAGGGGGGTGGCTAGTAGATCGAGAGAGGTCCTCCTTCCCCTCTACTCCGCCCTGGTGAGACCCCATCTGGAATATTGTGTCCAGTTCTGGGCCCCTCAGTTCCAGAAGGACAGGGAACTGCTGGAGAGGGTCCAGCGTAGGGCAACAAAGATGATTAAGGGAGGGGAGCACCTCCCTTATGAAGAAAGGCTGAGGGAGCTGGGTCTCTTTAGTTTGGAGAAGAGGAGACTAAGGGTGGACCTCATTAATGTTTATAAATATATAAAGGGTGAGTACCATGAGGATGGAGCCAGGCTCTTCTCAGTGGCAAACAATGATAGGACAAGGGGTAATGGGATCAAGCTGGAACACAAGAGGTTCCGCTTAAATTTGAGAAAAAACTTCTTCTCAGTGATGGTGACAGAGCACTGGAACAGGCTGCCCAGGGAGGTTGTGGAGTCTCCTTCTCTGGAGACATTCAAAACCCGCCTGGACATGTTCCTGTGTGACCTCACCTAGGCGTTCCTGCTCCAGCAGGGGGACTGGACTAGATGATCTTTTGAGGTCCCTTCCAATCCCAAACATACTGTGATACTGTGATACTTAGGGGCGTAGTTTAGGGGTGGACTTGGCAGAATTGGGCTTACGATTGGATTCAGTGTTCTTAAGTGTCTTTTCTATGGTTCTACTGCCATTATTAGAAGGCCGTGTTTTGTAACTTCTAGGAAAAAAAAAATCGTATTCCTAAGTGAGACAAGCCAATATATATCAGCTAAGCCTGATGCTTATAAATAATAGAAAATGCTTTACTGCCCTTCTTAGCTGATCAATACTGTGGAAAGTTTGCTATGCTTGTGTAACAGAATAATGCCAGAATCAGATTCTTGTTATTATATTATATGTTTTATCTGCAAACAGAAATATAAGTATGCCAATCCTTGTCAAGTGCTCAGTCTAGAGAAAGAGGAGCATAATCCTGTGATACTCATTCTACAGATGTATAGATTTGTTACTACCACATAGTCAGTTTGTGGTAAAACAAAGTAATGAGCACTCCTTGGCAGTTGAGTACTGATAGTTTTCAGAAACCGTTACTTATGAAAGAAATCCTGGACAACCAATTAGAAAAGATAGTATAACACAGCTAATTTTGAGCAAGCTCTGACAATTGCATAAAAGCCACTACTTCTGCTTTAAATAGTGAAGTGTAATCATGAGGCTATATTACGCAGGAAAACATTTGAGCGTGTTCCTTTTACACAAACTGAAAGAACTGATCAAACTTTTTGGTAATTGGTAACTACTGAAGAAGGAAATGAAAAATAATGGTGATGAAGAAGCTACAATTGGCTTAGAAAATCAAAATGAAAATCTGTTACCTTTCCAATTTCACACTGGTTTTTTCTCTATCACACTCCTTCTCCCTCCCTCACACAAAAAAGATTTCACAAAAGTGGAAGCTGAACCAAACTAGTATGTATAAAAGCAGCTTCATTAACAAACATTGCCTCTGTCTAGTATGGAGTCATTTTGCATACTTTCACTGCCCATTCAATCATCAGAATTTAATTTAGACATATTTTTAAATTATGATGATATAGTAGAGCTTTTCAACTGGAATGAATTGTCTCAACTCTAACATTTTGCTCAGCATCCAGTCTTCCAGCATATCTAACTCCAGAATCTATGCATACTACAATAAGGTAAATAAACTAGTTTTTATTGCAGGTCTCTTACACTCCTTCAGCTACCCAATCTAAGACCACATATCTGTTCTTTTATTTGTAGATTTTACTCTGTTATGTGATACACTTCCATCAAATATTCCCTCACTAAGCTCTGAACCGCTGGGATAAACATCCCAGTCAAAAGGGGATGAAAGCTGCAAAAAAAAATCTGTACTAGACACCCTGACCAATAGGCACTAAATGGAGTAATGTGAAACCTTGAACTGGTTAAATTCAAAGTGGCCTGCAATAAGAACAAAATGTCCTTAAAGAATCAAGTGCAGAAAGGCAGCAACCAGTATTAGAGATGCTTGAGATCTGCAAGGTCAAGGATGTCAAAATAACTGTACCTGGCCAAGAAAGGCAATAGGTACACGTCATGCAGGATCCACTTCTGGAACAGAGCTACCAAGAACAAATTATCTCAGGGAAAGACTGAATAAGGAAAACCTTTCATGTGGACTGTCCCCACTTGAAGCTATTCTACTACTGCTTATTATTTGCCCCTTTTTTTTTATTGGACAGCAGGTGGAGATTTATTCAGTGATGATGGAATAGGCCTCTCTACCTGGCTGCAGTTTCTCTTCTTTTGCATGGAGGACAGGAAAATGCAACTTACTGACCAAACATTATTAGTCTTTTCTGATTACTATACTCTGTAGAAAGAGCTTGCAGTACTGTATTGTGTTGAAGAGCATTTGCCTCACTCAATGTTTTGTAGGGGATTATATGCATCAAATGATAGATTGCATGTATTGCATGGATATTTGGAATGCACCTAACCCGTGTGCGCATGGTCTCAAAACAACCTGGTCGAATTAATTTATTAATGACCCGTTTCTGAGCAGTTAGGATGACCAGATGATCTCCAGAGGTCTCTGTCAACCAAATTTTATTATTTTCTCAGATAGATGTATGCACATACATGTTGTGATAAAAGCAAATGTTTTGTCTTTCAGAATTTATAAGGCAATAGATATTGTAATGATGGTCACATTGTAAGTAGCTAAATTAGCAGCTATGACAGAAGTAGAGGTGATGATAACACATTGATCAAAGATACAACTTGCACAATCTTTCCAACTCCCCAAATCACATTTGAAAGACCTAACGAGATTAGGAAAACAAAAACAAAACAAAACATAACAAAACAAAAACAAACAAAAAAAAAACAAAACAAAAACAAAGACAACAAAACAAACAAACGAAAAAACCAACAAAAACAAAACAAACAAACAAACAAAAAAAAAGAGAGCTTCTAGAATTTGGAAATGCACTGTACCAAACTGAAATCTGTCTTTCTGAGGTGAGGATACCAATTCTGTGAATATCAGGCTCAGTAAAGCTGTAATCCTCTAACTGATAACATGGAGAAATTCTGCTTTATCGACTACAAAACTACAGACTGCAAGAGTATGAATAAAGGCTATCCTTGTACCTGTTTTCTTTTGTCCCTTGATATAGAAGCTGCAGAGGGACTCACCATGCATAAAAGACTTGTACTCCATTGTGCTTCAGTGTCCAGCATCTATAAAGCTTGGCCAGGCTGACCGTTGCTGAAGGTATACTGAAGGTATTATAAACTGCTAGACTGGGACTCAAATGCTGAGTCTTTAAGATACTTAGTTACACTCTTAAAATAGCCTTCTTACAGCATATATTGCTTCCCAAATTGAAAAATCCAGAAGTTCTTCTGTAATAATTCTGTTAGATATTTCTATGAATGCAGTATCTTTTGCTTAACTGAAGAGGCTGGGAGAAGAGATGGTGATTAAATAAATTAATATGAAGCTGAAAGCCTACTATGAATACTATATAGGGCTAACAACTGGAGTTTTGTGTATGTCTAGTAGATTTCTGCAGCAACAGCTTAAAAGTGAACCTCAGCAGGATAACACTCATCAATATACAAACAGTGCAGTTGGATCTATTTCAGAGAGCACTTTACACAGAGAATAAAATACATTTGAAATGAATATTCTAGCATTATAAGACAATCCTCTAGCTATCCTGGCTAACTGTGCAATTTCTATTAATAGTTTTGAGTAGGAAATGTGGAAAATGTTCTTTATTTAATTTAGCATCCTAAGAGGATTTAAAGTAAATCTGAAATTACAAAAATAGTGTCAGCAGAGAAATACACACCAGAGGAGAATTCAGTGATCTGCTTAAAACATAGTTTAAAATCCTTTTATTGTGCTTTTTTTACTCCTACTCTGACCAAAAAGGATTTAAAATGGAACCATGAAAATAGCATATGGATAAATGTAGGAATCCTGAGCTTACATCAAGGTTGTAAAAATTCCTTTGATCTATCCTTAGGAATTTGGGTTCAAAAAAAAAAAAGTTTATTCTCTATTCCACACCCCAGTTATACTAAAGAAAATTTGAAGTGTTTGGATACCATTTGGTCCTTTGTTCATCTGTTCATTTCCCCACTTTTTCAATTTTTGTTGTTCCTGCTTTTTCATCAGAAGGATGCATCTATACTGGTTTGTCTGTGTTACTTTCCATTAATGAAGATACAATGTTTAGGTCTGTTCAGCATTATCTTATAAATCTTAGTTTGATTTTTGTGACAGAGTGTAGATTGTCTCTAAGCAAAATGCCAGGAATACCTTCATCCACTGCCAAACGGAGGTCAGAGCTGTCTCTTTTCATTGAAGCCAAGAAAGCCATAGCAGCTCGAAGATGAAGCACATTTCTTGAAAAGAGCTGAGAGACACATGGCTATAATTCTTTATCTAGACAATGTTAACAGGCCTAAGGATTACCTCTAGAGCCAAAGAATCAGAACAAATTATTTGCGAAAAGAAAATTTTAAATTACCTCTTTAGAGTTGTTAGCTTTTCATTTGTTTTTCACCCATAACTATATGAGGAAAAGTAAAAAGGTGGATTTTCCTGGTACTAAATTAAATATAATGATGACTGTCATTTATGCATTTTCTAAATAACTGTTATTAGCAACTGCTTCAGACAATACAGAAAATGTTTTGCATAAATTAGCAATGAAAACTGTTTGACCAGTATTACTTAAGATAATAGATCGTGTTTGCTCTCAACATTTCCTGCATTTTAGGCAGTATTCCAAACTAAATATTAATTCTATTTGTTAAGAAAGGGGGGAAAAAAAAAAAAGAGTAAAAATTTGTAAAGACATGGATAGATGTCCTCTGCGCAGGTGAAACCAGGTAATTTCAGTTTGGTTCAAGAGTCTTCACCAGACAGTTGAATGAAACCACCTTATTTTCTCCGAAAAAGATTAGGGATTGCTTACATTTTTCATTTTCCTGCTACAGGAAGATGGCAGCACCCTAAATCATCATAGTGTTCTGTACCATCTGTGATTAAAATCTTTTTTGAAAACAATGTTGAGCTGCAAAATCTATGTGCAAGTTTCAGACATTTGAGAAGACCAGGCCTAGGATTTTGGCTTAGGTCCATATCTGTGTAGGAGAGTTCAAGTTTTTGTTTTCCCAACAGGCAGTGCATTAAATAGACTAAATGTCTTCTAGAATTATTAGCTAAAGGAGCAGATCATAATTTACATGTTTGGGTTAATGAATTATCTATATTTGGAAATGAGCCTGATCAAGTAGTTACATCTTTGTCTACTGTTCATTTGTATTGGGAAATGTAACCTGCCATCAACATATGCTTCTTAATCAAAATTTTGTGTAACTTTGTTCAAACACTGTTTTATTGTATCCCTGAAAATCCATATTGCGCAGATTCATTGGCACTTTGAAAAAAGTTAGTGCATCAAAGGAAAAATAAAAATACTCTTCCTGAAAAATACAGGAGGACAGGCTGTCATAGCTTTGATAGTACAGCGAGCATATTAAAGTTTGATTCAATCTGAACTGATTCTATTTTAGGATTGATAAGAA